>NC_072793.1:180053180-180678180 GCF_028583425.1 Eublepharis macularius
AGAGTTTCCATATCTAGTTGCTGTTATTTTAGAATCACATTTACAAACAGGAGCCAGAGAGATCAAACGTGGCAGATTATTACTCTTAAAAGAGAGTTTTTAACCTTACCAGCCTGCTTGACTGGTGGCAAAGCTCCAACAGCAATACCACTCACTTGTGGGGGGGGGCAGTTGCTGATTCCCCATCAGATATAATCACTGTCAAAGAGAGAGAAGGAGGGAATTAATAATAAAATCTGACATCTTTTAAAAACATTAAAACACTTTGAGTAAGCTGTACCTATATCGTTTAAGTTGGGCTGAATCCACATTACCTCCACACCCGGAAGTATAGCGTCTTTCAAGCGCGATTTCTGAATCGTGCTAGAAAGACACTATACTTTCTGGTGTTTAGCGAATATTTAGTGCAACACCGGGACGCGCGGAGGTAATGTGGATGCATAGTAAGCTGCACTATACACATCAGCAGGTGTTTGCATAGTGCATTGGATCACTGCTGCAACAGTGCCCTGGAGGCTGGAATTAAAGATTAAAGACTTTTTTCAACCTTCTTGGTCACCCTCACTCTTTGTATGCTCAGGGGCTCAGCTCACACTCTGTATCCAGTTCTCTCCCTTGCTTTCTCAATCCCTTCAAAATTCCAAGCTGATTAAACTGGCAGAGTAGCCATTTATATGGTAAGGAATGTAGCAAAAGAGAGAGTATACAATGGAGGCCTCCTGCCTCAAACTGACCCAGTCATTTTAAGTTTCTCTTTCCTTGCCTGGGGGAAATTATAGGGGAAAGTGGTCTGAGGGACTTGTGGGGAGAAGGAAGGCGCCCTTTAAGAGGGGGACAGCCACTCATGCATTTAACACACAAGAGAGGCAGCCAGCCAGGTGGAGAAGAGGGTAATCTGACGTGAACAAAACGGCAACTATTACGGTATTTTTGCCTCTCCCTTTAACATGAGGGAGCTAGGTTTTAAATCTAGGGGAAAAGGGGGTTTGTTTTTAACTTTTTCATTTTCTCAGTGCTCAGATACGACATTAGATACGACATCTTATGTTGTTCTAGGGTATGCTTTTTTATATGTTCTGACCTAGGAGATTCTGTTCCTAGATCAAGATGGGCAGCCATGTTAGTTTGTCTGTAGCAGGAGAAAAGAGCAAGAGTCCACTAGCACCTATAAGGCTAACAAGATTTGTGGTAGGGTATGAGCTTCCATGACTTCGTTCTCCCAACTTCTGAAGAATAAGATGTGGTTCACGAGAGCTCATACCCAACCACAGACTCTGTTAGTCTTATAGGCGCTACTGGACTCTTGCTCTTTTCTATTTCTGTTACTGCAGTTGAAGTCCTACAGGTCCCAGAACGGAGCAGCTGCTTCCTTGAAAATGCCTCTTTGAGCCAAAACACACGTTAAGAAATACCTAGGTTCAGCACGTGTTCTCTTACCTCAAGGTTTGCCGGGATCTGTAGGCGTCCTGGAAGCTTAAAGTATGCATCCAGGAAGCTTAAAGATCTGTAGGCATCCTGGAAGCTTAAAGTCCTGGAAGCTTAAAGGATCTGTAGGCGTCCTGGAAGCTTAAAGGCGTCCTGGAAGCTTAAAGCTTAAAATACAGGCGCCTGTATTTCCCTTCCCCTTTTTGCTGCTCTGTAAATGCTAAACTTTAAGCTTCCAGGACGCCTACAGATCCCGGCAAACCTTGAGGTAAGAGAACACGTGCTGAACCTAGGTATTTCTTAACGTGTGTTTTGGCTCTATGTCAGCTCAGGCCTGGCTTGAGCCCTTTTGATATCCTAAACCCCCACCTTCTCTAAGCCTCCTACTGGTTTGCAGAGAGCCAAGAAGTGAGGGAAGGCGGAGAGGAAGTGGGCCTTTCCCCAACCCCAATAACAGGAGAGAATTAGGGAGCACGCTTCCCAGCAGCTGCTCTGGGCAGAACATAATGCCATGGGTGGGTTGCTGAGTGGGTAATGGTGGTGGCTGGGCAGCCAGTGTCGGAGGGATGGCACCATTTCACTGGTACCTCAAGCAATTGCGTAGGGCCACGTTGGCTGATTAGGACAGCCTAGGCAGACCCACCCTTGCATGGGCCGATTCTTCTACCGAGAGCTGATCGACTGCAATTCTAATTCTAGTTGGACGGTGGAAGCAGAGAGAAAAACCCAGTTGTAAAAGTGAAGGAGAAGGAAAAGACTGGAAAGAGAGGAATTCCTTCTCCTGGTCTAAATAACTGAAAACCAGGATCCACGGAGCAATTTGTGCACCTCCAGGGGTTTCCCTGGCTTTTCTCAGATCTTTCTCAAACCTACTGTGCTCCAAACCACTGCAGTAAAATGTGGGTAGCTGCCTCGTGGGTGGAGAAATTTAGATTTTCTCACCCACATGGTAACCATTTTCCTTGATCCTTTGGGGCAGCTATTTCCTTCCTCTGCCACCAGGGGGCTTTTTTGTCTTTTAAAAAATTGGTACTAGAGTATCATTATATGGGAAGTTTTCTGAATTCCCAGCTTTCAAGCCTTTGCTTTTTGTAAAATCAAAAAGAGTCCAGTAGCACCTTTAAGACTAACCAATTTTATTGTAGCATAAGCTTTCGAGAATCAAGTTCTCTTCATCAGATGCATGATCCGATGCATGATCCGATGCATGATTCGGATCATGCATCTGATGAAGAGAACTTGATTCTCGAAAGCTTATGCTACAATAAAATTGGTTAGTCTTAAAGGTGCTACTGGACTCTTTTTGATTTTGCTACTACAGACTAACACGGCTAACTCCTCTGGATCTATTTGCTTTTTGTGGATCCATTGTGTGCTATGCACCCATTTCTCATGTGGTCTGTGCACCCATGAAAGCCTCATTCTTGGGGTCACGCAAACGAGTTACCAGAGAGAAGCAGGTAGCGCCTGCTGTGTGGAGAATCTCTCTAAGAAGGGCAGTTCTAACAATTGCCCCCTCTCTTTATGTTGGCTGATTTAAAAGGGGGGGGCTCTGATGTTATTAAAGAAGGTCTGTTTCAGGAAAGCAGACTGTAAACTCTCAGAGGCTGACGGAAGTGGCTGTGAGAAAGAAGAAGGGAAATTGTGTAGGACAGAGGCTACTTGTTGAGGTTTAGCAACTTGAGAACAATGCGAGCGGTACAAGTGCCTGAAGGGTCAAACAAAGACTTGAAGGGTCTTTCCCGCTTCAGTACCCCCGCTTCAGTACCAGAGGACATTTCTTTCTACGCTCTGCACTTGGGGGAGGAGGTAGAATGTGTTCCTATGAGACCTTTCCCTTCCATTCCTCCAGCCAGAGAGGAAACCACTCTGTCCTCCAAAGGACCCCCTGCAGTTTGGGAACATAACCCGCATTCTCTCTCCCCCCTGACTCTTGATAAGAGTCAAGTTTATATGCAAAAGGAGAAGCCACCCTCAAAAGTGACAGTTCACTTTCCATTCAACTTGAGTCGCCCCATCAGCAGAAGGAGCGGCAGCTGTCAATCTTGCATCACCTCTGAAGGGAGAAGCACTCCTGCCTCCCACAAGAGCCCCCTGTTTATCCAGAGCCTGTGCTAGACTTGAGTCAGCTCTGAGCCAGCTAAGCTGCCCTTCCAAAGCAATCAGCTACCACTCTGTCCCACCCCCTTTCTCTTTTTCAGAGTCTCTGTGCAGCAGCCCTTCCCCTGTTAATACTGCTTCAGCATATTGCTTGGGTAACTAACAGTGAAACCCTAAACTGGATTACTCCAGTCTAAGCCCTTTGAAATCAATGGTCTTAGACGGGAGCAACTCTACTGAGGATTTCATTGTAAATCCTCTTCCTGCTGCACACAACAGGCAACTGGCTGTTAATTGGAAGATATTAATCCTGATGGGAAAGTCAGGACTACTTCTGCAAAGTGCTGAATGTTGCACTGCTACTGGCCTATCTCTATGGGCTGGCCCCCTTCAGAATCACAACACTGCTCTGTTCGTAGGGGAACAGACAGAATGCATTCAAATGAGATCTCCTGGAATTACAACTGGTCTCCAGGCCACAGAGATCAGTTCACCTGGAGAAAATGGCTACTTTTGGGGGTGGGCTCCATGGAATGATGCCATGCCAAGGTTCTTTCCCTCCCCAAGCTCCACTTTCTCCAGGTTTCACCCCCCCCCCCCCCCAGATCTCCAGGAATTTCCCAACTTGGAGCTGGCAACCCTAATATCTCCCCCCCTCCTGCCCGACCTACCATGTTTTATAAGGGAAGCTCTCCCTTTCTTTATCAATTCCTCCCCTCCCGTTCTGGCCACGTTTCCTCCCAACCTCACTAAATCCTTTCCTGGACATTGAGAGCCTCGCTACAAGTGACATCTTCCACGCAAACGGCACTTGATCATTTTTGCAAGTCTTTCTGGGTACTGAAGTCCCTCTCCCACACCCCTTTTCCTTCTGTTCCTTCCCCTCTCCGTTAGCACGGCTGCCTGAAGAGACGGAGAAAGCCTACGACAGCAGCTTTTGCAAATCGTCTTGCTGGGGGGTGGGGAATGCTCTAGAGAAAGCTGACATGTCGGTGAAGTCCTTCCCTCTCTGTTAGAACTGTTAGGATCGCTGCCTTAAAAGTCAGAGAAAGCCTGCGTTTGCAAATCGTTTCTCTAGTCGCAAGCCTGCTCTCAATGATCTTTGGGAGTGGGCAGCTGCAACTTTCTTAGCTTTCTCTAGAGTATTTCCCCCCCCCCCCTCCCCAAGCAAGACGATTAGCAAAGTTGCAGCGGGCAGGCGTCCAGGGTGGAAGGCCTCTGTAAGTGTGTGTGTGTGTGTGTGTAAGAGCTGTGCCAGTTGTGGGTTTTTAAGCCCCTTCAAATCCACACCTGTCATGTCCCAAATCTTTGAAGAAGCCTTAAAATATGGCCCTCTTATTTTTAGGGCATCCTGTAATATGTAGGAATATGATGCATCTGACAAAGAGAACTGTGATTCTCGAAAGCTTATGCTACAATAAAATTGGTTAGTCTTAAAGGTGCTACTGGACTCTTTTTGATTATGCTTCTGTTAGTTAGTTATCAGGTTCAGCTCCAAAGCCTATAACTTCAAGGGCAGATGCAGGGTCCACGTTCCTCACCAGGACCAGCTGTCTCCGTATGTTCTGCTGCATGACTGAGGTGAACAGCTGCCTGGGCAGAAGCCTTCTTCCTTGCGGTTCCCACTCAGTGAAACCTCCTCAGAAAGGCTCCTACAATTGTATCGTTCCACAGAACGTGGTGAATGGAATGGTTTAAGAGGGCATTTTAATAGAGGGAACAGGGTTGTGGTTTTAGAACAGACTCTTCTGGACCCCTCTGGCCAGGCCTGATTCAGATATTTAACGAAACAACACCACTTCAAGTCAATTTCTTACCGTCCTCTATATGACAGCCCTTCAAGTACTTGAAGATGGTTATCATATCACCTCTCAGTCATCTCCTCTCCAAGCTAAACATACCAAGTTCCTTCAACCTTTCCTCATAGGACTTGGTCTCCAGACCTCTCACCATCTTCATTGCCCTCCTCCAGACATGTTCCAGCTTGTCTATATCCTTTTGAAATTGTGTTGCCCAAAACTGAACACAGTACTCTAGGTGAGGTCTAACCATAGCATGCTTTGATGACAAAGCGTGTCAGCTTGTAATGAAGCCACAGGATCGCATGGCTCTGAAAATTCCACCAATTAATAGTAATTATATTAATAAGAATACAAGGAAGAACAGGTCGTGATTATAAACACCAGATTTGTTATGCACTAGCACTTTATAGGTCCTGATAGGAAGTCTGAATGAAATTATGAATGAACTAGAGAAGAAATACCCTTGTATTTACTGAATGGCAATTGATGTTACTAGAATACACTTTGAATGGTTTGTAAGAAATTGACTTGAAGTGGTGTTGTTTCGTTAGATGGTTACAAATTTTTGCTTTTGTTACTTGATCCTGAGACCCTCCTTATTTGACTGATTCAGATATTAGCATGTTCTTAAGAAGCCCTAACCTTTCCTGTATCTTTTAACTAACGGCCAGAGCAATACTCAGTAATGGTTTTAGTATCATTAACGGGTATAGGACACAAGCAGGGCTCATTTGGAGGCGGAACGCATGGGAATGGCGTTCCTGTAGATCTGAAAAGAGGTCACGTGGGTTTTGGCCCTCCCCACGTGATTCCTTTCCCCCCTGGCTGTCCTTCTTTAGCAGCAGGCAGTAGCAGCTGCACCACCTCCTCCTCCTGGTTTCCCTGGTATTAACTGGGGGCGGGGTGGGGGCATGGGCCATCCTTGAGGCTGGTAAGTGGTGAGGGCTCTCCAAAGGAGGGTAAGCTGCTTTAAATTCATTCTGCTCTGCTGCTTTATTTTCATTTGTGACTCGTGAGAGAGAAGGGGAGTGAGTGAGTGCTAGCCAAGTGGGGCTGGACTCCAAAGAAACTTTAGCTGCTTTGAATTCATTCTGCTCTGCTGCTTTATTTTCATTTGTGACTCGTGAGAGGGAAGGGGAGTGAGTGAGTGCTAGCCAAGTGGGGCTGGGCTCCAAAGGAACTTTAGCTGCTTTAAATTCATTCTGCTCTGCTGCTTTATTTTCATTTGTGACTCGTGAGAGAGAAGGGGAGTGAGTGAGTGCTAGCCAAGTGGGGCTGGACTCCAAAGAAACTTTAGCTGCTTTAAATTGCTGCTTTATTTTCATTTGTGACTCGTGAGAGAGAAGGGGAGTGAGTGCTAGCCAAGTGGGGCTGGACTCCAAAGGAACTTTAGCTGCTTTAAATTCCTTCTGCTCTGCTGCTTTATTTTCATTTGTGACTCGTGAGAGAGAAGGGGAGTGAGTGCTAGCCAAGTGGGGCTGGACTCCAAAGGAACTTTAGCTGCTTTAAATTCATTCTGCTCTGCTGCTTTATTTTCATTTGTGACTCATGAGAGGAGGGGAGAGAGAGTGAGTGAGTGAGTGAGTGAGTGAGTGAGTGAGTGAGTGAGTGAGTGAGTGAGTGCAAGCCGAGTGGGGTTGGGCTCCAAAGGAGCATAAGCTGCTTTGAGTTCATTCTGCTTTAAGGAAATACCTGGAGATTTTTGGGGAAAGGGGCCTGAGGGGTGGATGTTGCCTTCTGACACACTTCCAGTGATGTCAGGGGGTGTGGCATATGCTAATGAGATAGGCTGATGAGTTATGCTAATGAGTTTCTACAGTTCTTTTTCTAGGAAATGACCCCTGGACACAAGTAAGGAATATTACAGAACCGCTGCTTCCATTCTAAGCTTTTATTCCAATATCATTATTCAACATTTTCATCGTTACATAAATCAACAGAAAACCATACCATCCATCATTGCTACACGGATTATTCAAAAGGAGCAATTACACGAGGTCATAAAAGTTTCTTAACCCAAAAGTTGAGCAGATCACAACCAAGAAGCCCCATCTAAAAACAAGATCTGATAAATCCGCCTTCCCATATTTATAGGATTTGAGAATCTTTTCTCAACAACAACTAACCGTCCCACTTGCTAAGGGTGCCCATTCCTGGCTAACTCATTATTTTAACTTCAAACATCATACAAGGTCATCTATACTTGAAACAACTTCTTAAAGCATACAATATTTGTCCATTCATACTTTTTATGTTAACAAAGTCTGTATAGAAACAGTGATTACAAGATTCTCATACGCATGAATATCTTTTGGGCCCACAACCAGTACCCCCATCCTTAATGCCTATCTTCATTCCAGTGAAGTGGACCGTTCTTGTCCTTCTCAGATGTGTCGATGCCCCTGAGCCTCAACACAGAGGATCTACTGATATGGGCTAAAAGGATTTGAGTCCAGCTGCACCTTAGAGACTAATCAGGTTTTCAGAGTATAAGGTTTCGAGAGTCAGCGCTCCCTTCTTCAGACATGAGTAGAAATGGAGATCCCAGAGTCTTTACATCTCAGCCAAAGGTAGGTGGGGTGTTACAAGGGAGGGCATCAGAATGTAAAAGTACATCGCATCTGATTAAGGCAGAAATTGGCATCTGTACTGAAATAAGAATACCAAGTCTCTGATCAGCCCTGTAGGGAGGGAGCCAATTGATCTGAATGAACTCCATTTCTGCAATATTATGTTTTAATCTTCCCTTGAAGTCCCTCTGTTGGAGGGCGGCCACTTTTAGATCAGCAATGGAATGTCCTGGGAGATTAAAATGTTCTCCCACTGGTTTTGAGTGTTGTGATTTTTTTTTTTTTGGTTTATAATATTTTATTAAATTTTCAAAAATATACAACTTATTGCATAGATATATAAATTGAACAAATGTTTGGCATTACAAAACCTTATAGTACATTAAGCATGAAATATGAAAAATATAAAGTTACTATTAACATCATCATTGACGATGATTATTAATACTACTTCTGCCAACAAGATAGCTAAACTTCCAAATCCAGATAAGAACATTATAACGAACTTTACCGCATCCAAACTGCTAAACATAGATAAAATTAAATATTTTGATATGTAGTTGTTTTTTTTGAAGAGCAAAGTGTAAAGACACTTATATTATTACCAGATCTACTAAACTGGTATTAGAAATTGAGAATTAAATATTTTTGATACGAAGTTGTTGCTGAACATGGATCTATATTGGTAAGGTATTCCATAAAAGGTAGCCATTGTTCAGCAAAGTTTGTTGTTTTCAGGGAGCATTGTGATTGTTGTATTCTATCTGTGACTTTTTCCATTGCCATCTGATACCATACTTTCACAAACCACAAAATTAAGCTAGGAGGATACGATAATCTCCAACAAGATGCTACGGATGCTTTAGCAGCAACTAACAGTGACGTAATTAAATCCTCTCTAATCTGTGGTATTGTAGTGCTCTGCCAAATATCTAAAAAAATAAGTTCTGGATTTAAAGGGATTTCAAAATTTGTTAGAGTCGCAATTTGATGCAAAACAGTCTCCCAAACGTTCTTGATATATGAACACTGCCACCAGCAGTGGGCATAGGTACCAATCTTGCCACATTTTTTCCAACATAATGGGGAGTTCTTCGATGTCATCCTAGATAGTTTTAGGGGTATAAGGTACCAACGAAGAGTGTTGTGATTTCTAATATCAGATTGATGTCCATTCACTCTTTTGAGTAGACTGTTTGTCCAGTGTAGAGAGTCCAGTGTACAGAGCAGAAGGCCATTGCTGACACTTAACAGCATACATACCACCAGAAGATGAAAAACTGAATGGTGGACCTAACAACTGGTGGTGTTAGGTCCACTGATCATGATATGGGTTAGATCGCTCTTCTGATGGACAAAGGGCCATTGAATGGTATTTCTAGTTTGTCTTTCAGCTCTCTCCAAGGCTGTTCAACTCTGGGCCATTTCTAGCCATAAGGCCAAGTAAACCCTATTCCTGCCTGCAGAGAAATCCTCTATGATCCTCTATGAGTTACTTAATGAAATCCAGCAACGGTTTCCTTATATTTCTGGCTATATTTATTGCAACCGTATTGAGCAGTTGTGTGTCAAAAGGTCCAAGGGAGTCGGAGAAGCATTATGCTGGCAGACCTGTGTGAACTCTTTGGTGGAAATTAAGGTATCCACTAATCTTGAAGTTTTCTGGTGGGAAATAAGGTTTCCCTTCTGACTGTAGCATTTCCAACACTCCAGGCATTTATAAGGTTTCTTTCCTGTGTGAATTCTTTCATGGCTGCATCCACTATCACTGAAGCTTTTCCACATTCCAGGCATTTAAATGGATTCTAACCTTTATGAATTCTTTGGTGAGACGTAAGGTTTCGCTTCTGACTGAAGCATTTCCCACAGTCCAGGCATTTATATGGTTTCTCCCCTGTGTGAATTCTTTTATGGCGATTAAGGTTTCCACATTCACTGAAGCTTCTTTCACATTCCAGGCATTTAAATGGCTTCTCCCCTGTATGTATTCTTTGATGGGAAGAAAGTCTTTCCCTCCAACTGAAGCATTTCCCACATTCCAAGTATTTATATAGATTTTCCCCTGCATGAAGTTTTTGGTGGGATACAAGGCTTCCACTGTGTCAGAAGGTTTTTCCACATTCCAGGCATTTATATGGTTTCTCCCCTGTGTGAATTCTTTGGTGAGAAGAAAGGCTCCCACTCTGACTGAAGCTTTTTCCACACTCCAGACATTTATATGGTTTCTCCCCTGTATGAATTCTTTGATGAGAAGAAAGGTTTCCACTGTGTCTGAAGCTTTTCCCACACTCCTGGCATTTATATGGTTTATCCCCTGTGTGAATTCGTTGATGGACAGTAAGGCTTTTATTATCACTTAATACTTTTCCACACAGTGAGCATTTATATGGTTTCTGCCTCATGTGAATTCTTTTATGGCGATTAAGGTTTCCACTCTGATTGAAGATTTTTCCACACTCCTGGCATTTATATGGTTTCTCCCCTGTGTGAATTCTGTGATGGGAAGAAAGGCTTTCCCTCCGACTGAAGCCTTTTCCACACTCCAAGCAAATATATGGTTTCTCCCCAGTGTGAATTCTTTGATGGGAATTAAGGTGTCCCCTCTGACTGAAGCATTTTTCACACTCTGGGCATTTATAAGGTTTCTCTCCAGTGTGAATTCTTTGATGGGAATTAAGGGTGCCACTCTGACTGAAGATTTTTCCACACTCCAGGCATTCATATTTTTTCTTTCTGTTACTGGTTCCCCAATGCATATTAATATCTGATTTTTCAGAAAAATTTTCCCCACTTGCTGTGCCCTCATTTCCATTGCCTTCTATGTGCATTTTTTCAAGAAGCGGAATTTCATGAGTGTTTTTACTTTGTAATAGACCAGAATTACTCTTCCTTTTAGATGGATGTTTTCTCTCCCCCTTCCTTAGGGTATTACAATTTTCAACCTTCCCTTTCACATTCGAATATGTATCCTTATTTTCCATCACTGGATGCTCAGAGGTTTCATTCATAGACCCCCACATGCCTCCTGCAGAAAGAGAAACTTAGTGTGATGATAGGACCCACACTATCTTGTATCATTTACAACCTATCTAGATCAGAGCTTCCTCCTTTGTTTTGAGATGGTGGTGTTTGCACTCTGGGAACGCTCAGGGGTTAAGTTCACACAGTCTGTTGCAAGTTTCCCCTCTCGCTTCCTCTATTCCTTCAAAATTCCACACTGACTAACCTGGCAGAGAAGCCATTCCTATGGTAATAACTGGAGCCCAAGAGGACAAAAAACAAACAAACAGGGAATATACAATGGAGAGCATCCCCCCACCCCACCCTGCCTTTGGGGCTCTAACTGAGCCTTTTGTTTTAAGTTTCTCTTTTCCTGACTTGGGCAGCCAGGAGAAATAGTGCTGGTGGCTGGACTGCTGGCACTGGGTGCTCAGAGCTGAGTGGTGCCCTTCCCCTGGCACCCTGGGAAATTGCCTAGGTCCACCTGGGGGCTGATTAGGGCAGCCTCCTGGCTGAGGGCCAGACCTGCCTTGCTGTGTCCATCAGAGAGAACAGAGATCTACGGGCAGATGAGCAGATGAGAGATGGCAGCCAGATGAAGAAGGTAACTAGACTGATTTTAATCTGAAGAACAAACCTGGAACCAGTAAGGCAGATTTGCCTTTCTCTTTAAACACATCACTTAACCTTCCCAAGATGAAAGAGAAAACTACATTGCTTTCAGTGTTCATAACCCAGCCAAGCTCATTGGAGGAGAGGGTCAGACTCTGAAGAGAAACAAGGCCACAGAAATCCACCAGCCCCTGGGAGGAAGAGCAGGCATCGCACAGCCCCACAACAGATCGAAGCAGCTACCTGCCAGTCCCTCTTCTGCATCAGAGATCAGGAGAAACGGCTCTTCTTCTCCTTCCAGCCTGGAAATGAGGTCAGGTTTGGCAATCTCAGGCCCTTTTATGGGGAAAAAAGAAACACAAAACTGTGACTCTTATGTGTGCTCCTCAATTAAGCAATTTCAAACCAGGATTCCTGCTCATACAGAAATTCACAACAGACAAGTAATAGGGGCAGGGTGGCACAGGGCCATATTTGGAACTGGCAGTTCTGTGCCTCCTCCCTGCCAGGATGAGACGGAAATGCCATCTGAGAACTAAGCCAGTGGCTGAGAAGCCAGCAGAGTCCCCTCCGTAGCCGCATCTCAAACCAGGTAAGACAAGACCCAGAGTGGGAGGAAGCCCCCTGCTTAGACCCTCCCGCTTTCTCCATATATTAGGCTCACTTGGTGCCACTTCTGCTTTTAGTCCAGACACAGGGATGCCAGAGCGGGGGGGCTCCTTCTCCACAAACCTCCCCCCCCCCCCACATCAGAAGATCAGAGGAGGGATCACAGAGAGTGGCAGAGATCAGCCACTGGGCCTGAGCAGACAGCCTGACCACGTCCTCCCTCAGTAAGGAGTGACTGTTCCCTACAGGGAGGCAGCCCAGGAGAAAGGGATCCTCACCCAGAGAGGCCACGTGCCCAAAATTCTCCAGCATGACCTCCTTGTACAGGGCTCTCTGCGCTGGGCTCAGCAGGCTCCACTCCCCCTTGGAGAAATGCATGGCCACCTCTTCAAAGGACACCAGACACTGGAAGAAGAAGAAAGTTTCTTTATAACCCTGGAATGGTGGTCCATGAGAATCCAAAGGGTTAATGGTGCATACTGGTTAGAGTAAAGGAAAAGGAAATGAGAGGACTGAGTTTGAATCCCCTCTCTGTCATGCATGTTTCTCCGGGGACGTTGGGTCCTTCATAGTCTCTCAGCCTAACCTACCTCATAAGACTGTTGTTGATACAAGTTAATAATAAAATAATTTTTAAAAAAAATAAGACTGTTGTTGGGAGGGATAAGTGGTGGAGAGGAGAACAGTATGAAAAGCTGTTTTAGGTCCCTGATCAGCGAAAAAAAGAGGTATGTTATTTAAAAACCAGAAATAAATAAATCATAAGAAAAACCAGGGACGGCAAAACCAAAGTGGAACAAAGAGGGGAGGAGACCCCCCCCAGCCCAGTCTTCCTTGGGGTACGTGAGGGCCGAGGGGCTCTCCTTGTCTGCAGGGGGCCAGCAGCCAAGTGAGGAAGAGGCCCGAGATATCCATGAAGAGGGGCAAATCCTTTCCCTGGGGACATTTGTAGCGCAGTATGGTTTTCTCCTCTGAACATGCCATCCTACACAGCGGGTGACCATTTCCCTCCTTCCATGTGGGCAGCCTCAACATCTTGTGGCAGCAGAATCAAAGGGAAGGACCCAATCCGCTGAGCCTTGCAACAGAGAAGGACCCCTTCCTCACATCTGTGTGTGCATCCCCTCCTTACCTGAGCCGGCGGCATGGCTGGTCTTTCCCTTCACCACACAGAGGGGACAGCGGAGAAGCAGCCAAGGGGGTCTTTCTCCTGTTTCCTGGCAGGATGAGAAAGAAAGAAAGAAGGAGGGAGAGAAATGCCTTTTGCTGCACACAGATTTCTACGCCAGTCCCTTCAGCGCTGCTCTCTCTGGATTTGCTTTGGGGCACAATTCAAGATCTTGGATCCCGAGTCTTTGGCCTGCTATCGCTCCCTCCCTCCAGCCATTCTTTACGGGGAGAGGTCCCACCTTCCTTATCCATTTGTCCCCCTCCCCTTCTGGCCATATTTTCTCTTAACCTCACCCAACCCTTTCCCAGCTGCTGAGTCCCTGACCCTGCCGGAAGCCACAGCGGTCCCCCCTCCCCTCTGAGGGAAGACAAGACCCTCCAGCCTTCCCCTCACAACTAGGAGGAGGAGACGGGGATGAGGTGGGGGAGCTCTGAGGTGATGGGAGGGCCTGCCTGATTCAAGGCAGCAGGTGGAAGGTCCTGGGGGAGAGTGGCCCTCCGGTTTAACCAGCATGAGGTGGGCTCTAGGGGGGAGTGGGTCTGTCTTCCATGGCTGCTTAAGGACTCTCCGTCTTTCCCTCCGCATGACTCGCTGCCACTGCTGTTAGCTTAACTTTACCAGAGGGCAGACTCCATTTTCTAGGCCTAAGCCCCTGTTAGAACCAAAGCAGAGGCCCAAATATGGCCCCTCCCTTAAGGCAAGGGTCCGGGGGCTACACAGCGGGAACATTTCTGCCCTCTGATTGACATGATGTTTTTCTGGGGCAGGAGGATTTGGGCAGAGGGAAGCATCCCAAAATGTGTTCTTCTTTGTGCAATCTCAAGTGAAGCCACCTTGAATCTACGTGTGGAAAAAGCAGGGGGACATGCCTGGAAACGGCTCAGGTCTCTGCCAGCTCTTCCTGCTGTTTACGCAGATTCAGCCTGAGACTTTGGTTCATCCACGTGCCAGGCAGTGGCCGTTTCTCTTGTCTCCTGACCCCATGGTTGATTATCTATGGGACCTTGGAGGGAGAAGCCCCCTTCGCACATGCCCAGAGGATGAAAAAAGCAGCCAAGAAGTTACAGGAGATTGATCAGAATGGCAAAGCAGAGGGAGGGTGGGGGATTGGGGGGCATCTAAAGTGTTTTCCATTGGCGGGGGGCAGGCTTGGTGCTGCTGGAAGAGCCAAGACAAGGCAGCAACAAGGAGATTTCCGCATGGCAGGTTTCCCGTATATTCCATGCCCGATATTCCGATAGCACCCACCACAGAATGCCCCCCCCCCCAGATTCTTTTAAAATCAGGGAACTGAATTGGTATATCTACGGTGTCCTCATGTTATACTGTGATGCGAATCAAGTTCTTTGAATTCCCAGCTTTCCCTTTTTAAACAAGGAAATCTCCGGCCCTCTTCGGTGTGAAAATAACAGAGAGGAAGGCATGTTTCTGCAAGGAGAGGGGCTAGAGATTTGCTTTTCCAAAACGCCAAATTGGGGGATTCTGAGAAGCTAATAGAGACATTGTTATAATAAGAAACAATTGAATTTTAAAAAACTCCCCTCTGGCTTTTTCAGACGAGGAATTGGCAGCCACGGAGGCAGGGGGAATAGGTGCAGCGTGGATGGGAAGGAGGAAACCCAAGCTTTCCCATCCACGAGGTAGAAATCTAGTTTGGCTGGGCAGGGAGAGGGGCCAGGTCTCCCATCAGCTGCTGGCCGGGGCCCCCACCTCCACCATGGCTCAATCCTGCTGCCCCCCCCCCCCCCCGCCACTGCTTTGCAGAAAGGAGGAAACTCCAGGATGGTTTAGAGGAACCTCAAAGGGTCTGCTATCTAGCTTACCTCTCCTTGGGGTAAAGGGGGGGATTTCCCCTCTTCTCCTCTCCTCTCCACCCCCAAGCAGTTTCTGCTCTCCACTCCACGCGATTTGAACTCACCAAAGGCGTCTGGGATGGAGCAGATGAAACTCCCGCATTTCAAAGGAGGGAGGGGGTACGGCAGGAAGTGACCTCACTATCCCCCCTCCCCACTGCCCGTCTAGGAGTTGGGACTCTCTCACTAACCCTGTGCTTGACTCGTCCTCCACCCCCCGCCCCTGCCCCGTCTTGCTTTGCGCTCCTCGGTGACTGGGGTACTGGGTTTCCAAAGAGGGAGCCTAGAGGGTTCCCCCTCCCGTCCTCTGGGCATAGAGGGAGGTGAGGGAGGAGATAGCTGTGAATTCCCTGACTTGTGCAGGGGGGTGGACTAGATGTCTCTGGGGATCCCTTCCAGCTCTATGTTTCTATGTTTTTTGCTTCTAATATTGGGACCAGAGACCAGACGCAGCCCCCTGGCAGAAGTCATGGTTTTTAAAGTGAACAAGAATAAAGTTTGTTTAGAAAAACTCACATCTTGAGATAAACATATACGCTTCTATTGAGAGCCAGTGGAGTGGAGCAGTTAGAGGGTCGGACTAGAATCTGAGACATCCACATTCAGACTGCCCATCTGCCATGGAAGATTGGCGAGTGATGGAGGGTCAGAAATACTCTTAGCCTCACCTTCCTCACAGGGTACTTGTGAAGATAAATTGCAGTACAGAAGTATGCCAAGGTAACCATGTGGCTAGACTACTTTAACACACTTCACATGGATCTATCCTTGAAGTCAGAAAATGCAGCTGGTAGACTAGAGAATGCCACAAAGCAGTTACTCTTAGGCTTGAAGCACAGAATGCACCTTAAACACTTCGTACAATTCCTCCATATTCTATTGATTCATAGAAACATAGAATCATAGAATCATAGGGTTGGAAGGGTCATCTAGGGTTCTCTAGTTCAACAGCTTGCCCCATGCAGGAAATTTACAACTAACTTCCCCCACACACCTCCAGTGACCCCATCTCCATGCCCAAAAGATGGCAAAACTACCTTACCCCGAGGTGATGATCGGAATGTCCCTGGGCAGGGACCACGAGAACTAAGCACTGATGTAACCCTTCCTGCCCTCTCCCTCGCGATCTGCCCAGGTTCACAGAATCTGCATTGCTGTCAGATGACCATCTAGCCTCTCCTTAAAAACTTCCAAAGAAGGAAAGCCCACCACCACGCAAGGAGGCCTGTTCTACTGAGGGACTGCTCTAACTGTCAGGAAGTTCCTCCTAATGTTTAGCTGAAAACTTTTTGATTTAATTTCAAGCCATTGGTTTTGGTCCGAGCTTCTGAAGCAGTGGAAAACAGCTCCACGCTATCCTCTATATGACTGCCCTTCAAGTACTTGAAGGTGGTTATTGTATCACCTCTCAGTTGTCTCCTCTCCAGGCTAAACATAAAAAGCTCCTTCAACCTTTCCTCAGAGGACTTGGTCTTCAGACCCCTCACTACCTCTGTTGCCCTCCTCTGGACATGTTCCAGCTTGTCTA
Source organism: Eublepharis macularius (assembly GCF_028583425.1). Lineage (NCBI taxonomy): Eukaryota > Metazoa > Chordata > Lepidosauria > Squamata > Eublepharidae > Eublepharis > Eublepharis macularius. The sequence goes on from NC_072793.1 coordinate 180,069,851, forward strand.
CGTTCTTCTGAAACGGTGGTCCCCAAAACTGAACACAATACTCTAGGTGAGGCCTAACCAGAGCAGAGTAGAGCGATACCATCACTTTGGGTGATCTGGACACTGTGCGTCTGTTAGTTAGTTATCAGGATCAGTTCCAGGGGCTCTAACTTCAAGGGCAGATCCAGAGTCCACATTTCTCTACAGCTCTCTCCATATGCCTGGACAGAAGCCTTCTCTCTTGCAGTTCCCAGTCAATGGAACCCCCTCAGAAAGACTCCCACAGTTGTATCGTTCCACAGAAGTTGGCGAACAGAATGGTTTAAGAGGGCATTTTAACAGAGGGGAAAGTGTTGGAGCTTTAGAACACACTCTTCTGGACACATCTGGCCAGGCCTGATTCAGACCTCAGTGTCCTCTTAAGAAGCCCTGACCTTCCCTATATTAGATCATTTAACTAACAGCTACAGCAATATACCTCAGTAATGGTTTTACTTATACCTTTACGTATAGGACCCATGTAAATAATGTTACAGAAACTCTGCTTCCATTCTAAGCTTTTATTCCAACATTATTATTCAACATTTTCAATGTTACATAAATCAACAGACAATCGTACCATCCATCATTGCTACACGGATTATTTAAAAAGGAGCAATTACATGAGTCCATAAAAGTTTTTTACTCCAAAAGATGAGCAGATCACAACCAAGAAGCCCCATCTAAAAGAAGCCCCAATTAATTCCCCTTCCAATATTTACAGGATTTGAGAATCTTTTCTCAACAATAGCTGACTGTCCCACTTGCTAAGGGTGCGCATTCTTGGCTAACTCATTATTTTAACTTCAAACATCATACAAGGTTATCTATACTTGAAACGGCTTCTTAAAGTTTGTTCATTCATTCTTGCTACTTTTTATGTTAACGACGTCTATATAAAAATAGTGATTTCAAGTTTCTCATGCATATGAATATCTTTTGGACCCACAACCAATGCACTTTAAATCAAAACTTTATTTCAGTGAAGTTGAACATTCTTGTCCTTCTCAGATGCGTCGATGCCCCTGAGCCTCAACACAGAGGATCTACTGATAAGGGCTAAGAGAATTTGAGTCCAGTAGCACCTTAGAGACTAAGTTTTCAGAATATAAGGTTTCGAGTATAAGGTTTTGAGAGTCCGAGCTCCCTTCTTCAGACACGAGTAGGAATGGAGATCCCTGAGCCTTTACATCCCAGCCAAAGGCGGGTTGCGTATTACAAGCGAGGGCATCAGAATATAAAAGTACAATGTATCTTATTAGGGCAGTGAAATAAGAATCCCAGGTCTCTGTTCAGCCCCGTGGGGAGGGGGATCCATTGATCTGAATGAACTCCATTTATGCAATATTACATTTTAATCTCCCCTTGAAGTTCCGCTGTTTGAGGACAGACACTTTTAGATCAGCAATGGAATGTCCTGGGAGATTAAAATATTCTCCCACTGGTTTGGAGTGTTGTGATTTCTAATATCAGATTTATGTCCATTCATTCTTTTGAATAGGGAATGACTTGTTTGTCCAGTGTAGAGAGCAGAAGGGCATTGCTGACCCTTAACAGCATATATACCACCAGAAGATGAACAACCACCGAATGGTAAAACTGATATTGTTACATCCAGTTATCGTGATATGGGTTAGATCTCACTTCTGATGGACAAATGACCATTTAATTGGGCTACTACTTTATCTCGCACCTCTCTCTATGGCTGTTCAGTTCTGGGCCCTTTCTAGCTGTGAGGCAAAGTTAACTCTATTCCCGCCTGCAAAGACAATGACTATGATTTTCTTGGTGAAATCCAGCAACAGTTTCCTTATATTTCTGGCTATATCTGTTACAACCGTATTGAGTGGTTGGGTCAAAAGGCCCAAGGGGGTTGGAGAAGATATATGCTTGCAGACCTATGGATTTTGACTGCAGAACCCAGAGGTGTGTCATATGTTCCCCAGGGAAGGAAAATGGGAAAGTCACTGAAGTTTCATTGCAGCTTTCTAAACTTTATGAGTTCTAAACTTTATGATTTCTTTGATGGGAAGTAAGCTTTCCCTTCTGACGGAAGCATTTCCCACACTCCAGGCATTTATAAGGTTTCTCTCCTGTGTGAATTCTTTCATGGAGAGCAAGGGTTCCCTTTCGACCAAAGCTTTTCCCACACTCCAGGCATTTATATGGTTTCTCCCCTGTGTGAATTCTCTGATGGACAGCAAGGATTCCCCTTTGACCAAAGCTCTTCCCACACTGCAGGCATTTATAAGGTTTCTCTCCTGTGTGAATTCTTTCATGGAGAGCAAGGGTTCCCCTTAGACTGAAGCTTTTCCCACACTCTAGGCATTTATATGGTTTCTCCCCTGTGTGAGTTCTTTTATGGCGATTAAGGCTTCCAATATCACTCAAGCTTTTTCCACACTCCAGGCATTTATATGGTTTTTCCCCTGTGTGTATTAATTGATGGCGTGTAAGGTACCAAAGTTCACTAAAGCCTTTCCCACACTCTAGGCATTTATATGGTTCCTCCCCTGTGTGAATTCTTTGATGGAAAGTAAGTCTTTTATTATACCTGAAGTCTTTTCCACACTCGAGGCATTTATATGGTTTCTCTCCTGTGTGAGTTCTTTTATGGCGATTAAGGCTTTCTCTCCGACTGAAACACCTCCCACACTCAAGGCATTTACATGGTTTCTCTCCTGTGTGAGTTCTTTGGTGGACTGTAAGGCCTCCATGTTGACTAAAGCTTTTTTCACACACTGAGCATTTATATGGCTTCTCCCCTGTGTGAATTCTTTGATGGACATAAAGGCTTTCGCTCCGACTGAAACCCTTCCCACACTCTGGGCATTTATATGGTTTCTCTCCTGTGTGAGTTCTTTGGTGGAGTGTAAGGCCTCCATATTGTCTAAAGCTTTTTTCACACACTGAGCATTTATATGGCTTCTCCCCTGTGTGAATTCTTTGATGGACATAAAGGCTTCCCCTCCGACCGAAGCTTTTCCCACACTCCAAGCATTTATGTAGTTTTTCCCCTGCATGAAGTTTTTGATGGGAAGCAAGGCTTCCACTGTGTCTGAAGATTTTTTCACACTCCAGGTATTTATATGGTTTCTCCCCAGAGTGAATTCTTTGATGGGAATTAAGGGGTCCGCTCTGATTGAAGATTTTTTCACTCTCCACGCATTCATATTTTTTCATTTTGTTACTGGTTTTCCAATGCGTATTGATATCTGATTTTTCAGAAAAATTTTCTCCACTTGCTGTGCCCTCATTCCCATTGCCTTCTATGTGCATTTTTTCAAGTAGTGGAATTTCATGAGTGTTTTCACCTTGTAAAAGTCCAGAATGACTCTTCTTTTTAGATGGATGTTTTCTTTCCTCCTTTATCCAGGTATCACAATTTTCAACCTTCCCTTTCACATCTGAATACGTATCACCTTTTTCCATCACTGGATGCTCAGAGGTTTCATTCATGGACCCCCACATGCCTCCTGCAGAAAGAAAGAGGAACTTAGTGTGATGATAGGACACAACCTATCTTGTATCATTTACAACCTATCTAGATCAGAGCTTCCTCCTTTGCATTGAGTCTGTAGCCAGTCCCCCCCCCCCCCGCCCTCACTTTCTCTATTCCTTTTAAATTCCACACTGACTAACCTGGCAGAGAAACCATTCCTATGGTAATAACTATAGCCCAAAAGGACAAAAAAGAGAGAATCTACAATGGAGATCCACCCCACCCCACCCTGCCTCCAGGGCTGTAAGTGAGCCTGTTGTTTTAAGTATCTCTTTTCCTGCCTTGGGGGTGGGCTTTGGGGGAGAACAAAACCACCCTTTAAGAGATAGCCAGCCAACTGTGGTTTAACATACACAATAGAGGGTCTGAAAGGAGGAGGACAGCCTCTTGCAGAAGGACAGAAATACGTTTTACAACTAGGGAAAAACAAATGCCTTTTTAACTTTTTCGTTTTCTCTCCGCTCAGATATTGTCATGCTGTTTAGCCGTATGTTCGTTTTTTTAGTGTCAATTGCATGGTAGATTCTTTAAGAGAACAAAATGATGTTCCCAAAATCAGAATTCTCTGTTCCCTGCCGCCACAGGAAGCCTCCTGCTTTGTCCTCGCAATGGAGCAGGTGATTCTTTGGAAATGCCTCTTGGTGGTCTCAGGCTGGCTTCAGCAGTTTTGGCTCACTCAGTCTTATGTCCTTTGAGCCCCCTACTGGGTAATGGGGAGCTATGAAGAATGCTCCCCCACACCTCCCTGGGCTGTCCTTGCTGCCATGGTTGGACAGCCATGTGGGGTAGTGGTAGCGGCTAGGCTGCTGGCATTGGCTATTCAGAGCAGCCTGGTGCCCTCCCCTGGTACCCTGGGTAATTGCCTAGGTCCACCTGGGGGCTGATTAGGGAAGCCTCCTGGCTGAGGGCCAGACCTGCCTTGCTGTGTCCATCAGAGAGAACAGAGATATATGAGTAGATGATCAGATGACAGATGGCAGCCAGAGGAAGAAGGGAACTAGACTGATTTTAATCTGAAGAACAAACCTGGAACCAGTAAGGCAGATTTGACTTTCTCTTTAAACACATCACTTAACCTTCCCAAGGTGAAAAAAGCAACTGTATTGTTTTGGTGTAGGAGTTCAATTGATCCCATATTACTTATTAAAAAATTAAGGAAACCAGGTGGTTCTCTCTATCAAGGCATTCGCTACTAAGAAAGAACACCAGGCCTCAAGAATAACTTTCTTCAGAAATGTAGGAATTCGAAGAATGAACATGAAAACTGACGAACAAAGACTTGCAAAGAAGAGGCAAACTGGGAATGTCATTACTGCTTAGTCTCTCTTTCCCCGCTGAAAGCAAGGTAACTGGACAGCAGCAAAGCCAACCAGGGATGCCCTGAGAACATGTAGTGTCTCTGAACACCTTAATAAAATGGTCTGGTGCTAGAGAGCTTCCCCCCTCGAAAAGCCTCTTTGCTGCTTATGGCTGGGAAAGGAGGGAGCAGAGAAGGGTTCAGAGGAAAGCAGTTGTCAGCACTTGACACTGCATATTATCCTCCAGGCATTGCCTCCTTTGAGGGTTGCCATAAAAAAGGATCCTCTGAGACTTACTTTGTAGATTCCAATCAGCAACCCAAGCTGGGCTTTTATCTATGATATTAAAAATCCTACTATATAATTGAGGAAGCGTGTTTCAGACAACTCACTTTATACCGTGATGCACCACCAGAGGGCGCTGCTGCAGAGGGAAGCCCATACAAGGCATCATGTCCCTCCAGAAAATGTGCTGTGGCAGGAAGGCCAGGCTGGGATCGGGAGGGGAACAGGTGGCAATACTCACCCCCACCTTAACCCAGCTAATATTAGGAGTGGAGCAGGTGGCAATGCCCACCCCCACCTTAACCCAGCTGGTATTAGGAGTGGGGAAGGTGCCAATGCCCATTGACTGCCTTAACTCAGTTGGTATTAGGAGTGGAGCAGGTGGCAATGCCCGCCCTCTGTTTTCACCCAGCTGGTATTAGGAGCGGAATTGATGGCAATACCCACCCCCACCTTAACCCAGCTAATATTAGCAGAAGAGCAGGTGACAATGTCCACCTGCGCCTTAACCCACCTGGTATTAGGAGCAGAGCAGGAGGCAATGCCCGTCCAATGCCTTATCCCAGCTGGTATTAGGAGCAGAGCAGGAGCCAATGCCCACCCCCTGTCAGCCAGTTGGGATCAGGAGTGGACCAGGTGGCAGTGCCTACCCCCTGCATTACGCAGCTGGTATTAGGAGCAGGGAAGATGGCAATGTCTGCTCCCCTTCGGCCATCTAAGACCAGGAGCAGAGTAGGTGGCAATGTCCGCCTTCCCCACCTTCAGACAGCTGTTATTTGGGGTGGAGTAGGTGGCAATGCTGATCTAATGCCTAAACGCAGCTGGTATTAGAAGCAGAGCAGGTGGCAATGCCCACCCCCTGCAATTACCACCCCCTGCCTTAACACAGCTAATATTAGAAGCGGAGCAGGTAGCAATGCCCACCCCCGCCTTAAACCAGCTGGTATTAGGAGCGGAGTAGGTGACATTGCTGATCCAATGCCTTAACGCAGTTGGTATTAGGAGCAGAGCAGGTCGTACCCCCACACACACACACCTTAACAGAGCTGGTATTAGGAGTGGGACAGGTAGCAATGCCCACCCCTGGTAATTCCCACCCCTCGCCTTAACCCAGCTGATAATAGGAGAGGACCAGATGGGAATGCCCACCCCCCGCATTAACCCAGCTGGTATCAGGAGTGGATCAGGTGACAATGCCCACTCCCCTTCACCCAGCTGAGATCAGGAATAGTAGAAGGCAATGCCTGCCCCATTTCACCCGGCTGGGATCAGGCGCCAAGGAGGCAGCAATTCCTGTCCCCCTTCAACCTGCCAGAATGAGGAGCAGAGCAAGGGCAATACCCGCATCCCCTTCACCCATCTGGTATTTGGAGTGGAGTAGGTGGCAATGCCCACCCATTGCCTTAGCACAGCTGGCTGTAGTAGCAGAGCAGGTGACAATGCCCACACCCCACCATAACCCAGTTGGTATTAGTAGCAGAGCAAGTGGAAATGCTCGCCTCTCTTCACCCAGAAGGGATCAGGAGCAAAGCAGACGGTGATGCCTGCCCCCTACACCTTGCTGGGATCAGGAGTGGAGCAGATGGCAGTGCCCACCCCAGCTATCACGCAGGATCAGGAGTGGAGCAGGTGGCAATGCCCACCTCAGGTTTTCACCTGGCTAGGAGCAAGTGTAGGGTAGAAGGCCATACACTTCTTCCTTTCTCAGCCAGGATAAGGAGCGGAGAAGGTGGCAATGCCCACCCCCTTCAATCTACCAGAATAAGTCACTGAGTAGGCGGCCATGCCCACCGCCGCCTTAAGCCAGCTGGTATTAGAAGTGGAGCAGGTGGTAATGCTCACCTCCCCCCACCTTAACACAGCTGGTATTGGGAGCGGAGCAGGTGGCAATGCCTATCACCTGCCTTAACACAGCTGGGATTAGGAGTAGAGCAGATGGCAATGTCCACTCCCACTTCCGCCAGCTGGGATCAGGAGCAGAGCAGGTGGCAATGCCTGCCCCTCTGCCATAACCCAGTTGGGTTTAGGAATGAAGCAGGTGCTAATGCCCGCCCTGTCCCGTGCCTCCACCTGTCTGGGATCAGGCCCAGACCAGGATGTAATGCCCTTCTTCCCTTCACCCAGCCAGGATAAGGAGCGGAGCAGGTGCCAATACTCATTCCCTTTAACCTACTGGAATCATGCACTGAGCAGGTAGCCATACCCACCCCCTTCACCCATCTGTAATCAGGCATGGAGCAGAAGGCAATGCCTGTTTCCCCTTCACCCGTCTGCGATCAGGAGCAGAGCAGGTGTCAATGCCAGTCCTCTTTACCCAAAGGACAACCAATATCAGGTGTGGAACAGGTAGCAAAGCCCCCCATCCATTCACATGACCGAGATCAGGCATGGAGCAGGTAGCAAAGCCCACCCCCCTTCATGTGGTTGAGATCACACGTGGAGCAGGTGACCTCCTTCATCGGTCAGGATCAGTGACGGAGGAGGAGGGAATGCCTGCCTATCCGCCCTCTCCTCTCTAGAGCCCATTGTATTTTTCCCCACAATGGGCTTTGTTGCTAGTATAGAAATAATACAAATGGAAAGTATATTTTGACCTTGTGGAGACAGGAAGGGATGTTGGATTCAGAAGGGTCCCTCTCAGCTCTGTGATTGTATGAAAAGGAGCTGGCCGGGAGCTTCCAAACATACCTCCAGGACCTCTCTCACTGGGGCTGCTGCTTTCTTCTTCCGGCTGGTACAGCTTTCCTTCATCGGTGGCTTCATCCCCTGTTCTTTCAGCTGGGAAACCCACAAAATCTTCCTCAGATATTCCTCTTCCTGGACTGTATTCCGAAGCTCTTACGGGCTCCGGTTCAAATGACTGCGCTGGGGAGGGGGTTTGAATAGAGACCCTCGGTGAGCCTAGGTGAAGGGCAGGAGAGCTGTGTAAGCAGTCCGCCTCGCTCTCCGCCACTGAATATGTGCTTAGGGATAGGAAAAAACTAAGCCATGCGTACACTACAAGGCACAACAGCCAGCCTCCCAACAGGGTGAGATGCTGCCAGCTCTCGCCCAGAGGGAATGCCGAGAGATTAGGAGCCATTGACTTCTGCCCCACCAGCCGTGGACGTGCAACATCCCTGACAAGAGAGATGCTAGAGATAATTCCTCTTTGACAGCCTTCGGATATTCCTTCCCCTTTTGTCCCTTTTGATCTGAGCCCCCACTAAGATCCTGCCTGGCAATCAAGAGCCATCAAGATTCTCTGGAAAATTGTATTCCTCCTGGGAATACTTAATCTAGAATTCAAAGTACATAACCCATACCGAAGTAACCATTAAGGTCTTTGATCCAAAGGACCGCTTTAACAACAACAACAACAACAACAACAACAACAACATTCAATTTATATACCACCCTTCAGGATGACTTAACACCCACTCAGAACGGTTTACACTCAGATCAAAGCAGCTACCTGCCAATCCTTCTTCTGCATCAAAGATCAGGAGAAAGGGCTCTTCTTCTCCTTCCATCCTGGAAATTAGGTCAGGTTTCGCAATCTCTGGTCCTTTTATGATAAAAAGAAAAGAAAAAAATTGTGACTCTTCTGTGTGTTCATTTATTGAGCAATTCCAAGCCAGAATTGGGTGCCCTGAATTGGACAGCCCAATTGAGCCTGATCTCGTCAGATCTCAGAAGCTAAGCAGGGTCGGCCTCAGTTACTGCTTGGATGGGAGACTTCCAATGAAGAAGAGGGTTGCAGAGGGAGGCAAGGGCAAACCACCTCTGTTCGTCTCTTGCCATGAAAGACTTGAAAGCACTCCCCATTCCATTCCAGGAAGAGGGGCAGGGTGGCATGGAACCATATTTGGCACTGGCAGTTCCCTCTCTGCCAAGAGGAGTTGGAAATGCCAGCTGAGAACTAAGCCAGTGGCTGAGAAGCCAGCAGAGTCCCCTCCGTAGCCACATCTCAAACCAGGTAACACAAGACCCAAAGTGGGAGGAAGCCCCCTGCTTAGACCCTCCCGCCTTCTCCATATCTAGGCTCACTTGGTGCCACTTCTGCTTTTAGTCCAGACACAGGGATGCCAGAGGGAGGGGGCTCCTTCTCCACCCTCCCCTCCCCACATCAGAGGATCAGCGGAGGGATCACAGAGAGTGGCTGAGATCAGCCACCGGGCTAGAGCAGACAACCAGACCACGTCCTCCCTCAAGAAGGAGTTCTTCACAGTCACTTCTCACAGCAAGAAGGAGGCAGCCCAGGAGAAAGGGACCCTCACCCAGAGAGGCCACGGTCCCAAAATTCTCCAGCATGACTTCCTTGTACAGGGCTCTCTGCGCTGGGCTCAACAGGTTCCATTCTGTCTTGGAGAAATACACAGCCACCTCTTCAAAGGAAACCAGGCACTGCAAAAAGAAGAAAGTTTCTTTATATCTCTGGAAAGGTGGTCCATGAGAAAGAACATCCAAAGGGTTCGTGTGACGTAGTGGTTAGAGTAAAGGAATAGGACCTGGGAGGACTGAATTCGAATCCCCTCTCTGTCATGGATGTTTCTCCGGGGACATTGGGCCCTTCATAGTCTCTCAGCCTAATCTACCTCACAAGACTGTTGTTGGGAGGTATAAGTGGTGGAGCAGAGAACAGTATGAAAACCTGCTTTGGGTCCCTGATCAGTGACAAAAAGAGGGATACTATTTAAAAACCAGAAATAAATAAATCATAAGAAAAACCAGGGATGGCAAAACGAAAGTGGAACAAAGAGGAGGGGAGAAGACCCCCCCCCCATTCTTCCTTGGGGTACGTGACGCCTGGGGGGGACTCTCCTTGTCTGCAGGGGGCCAGCAACCAAGTTGGAAAGAGGCCAAAGATATCCCTGAAGAAGAGCAAATACTTTTCCAGGGGACATTTGTAACACGATATTGTTTTCTTCTCTGAACATGTAATTCTACACAGCAGGTGACCATTTCCCTCCTTCCAAAAGGGCAGTCTCAAAATCTTGGGGCACCAGAACCAAGGGGAAGGAACCCAATCCGCTGAGCCTTGCAACAGAGAAGGACCCCTTCCTCACATCCTCTGTGCATCGCCTCCTTACCTGAGCCGGCGGCATGGTCGGTCTTTTCCCTTCACCACGCAGAGGAGACAGCCAAGAAACAGCTGAGGGGATCTTTCTCCTGCTCCCTGGGAGGGAGAGAAAGATGGAGGGAAATGCTTTTTGTTTCACACAAATTTCTATGGCAGTGTATTAAGAGTCCCCTCCCCAGCCATTCTTTACGAGTGAAGGTCCCACCTTCCTCATCCGTTTGTCCCCCTTCCTTTCTGGCCATGTTTCCTCCCAACTTCCCCAAATCCTTTCCTGGCTGCTGAGTGCCTGACCCTGCCGGGAGCCACACCTCCCCCCTGAGGGAAGACAAGACCCTCCAGCCTGCCCCACACAACTAGGAGGATGTTGTGGGAAGGAGGTGCCCTGAAGTGACGGATGTGAGACTGTAGGTGGGAGATGCCAGCTAGGAACTGAAATCTCCCCACACAGAGAAAATATTTCTGCCCTCTTTCCCTGTTTCCCATGATGCTTTTCTGTGGCAGGAGGATTTTAGCAGAGGGAAACCTCCCAACATGGGTTCTTCCTTGTGCAGTCTCAGGAGAAGCCAATTTGAATGCCTGTGTGGAGAAAGCAGGGGGAAGCCCCTGAAATTGCCATCCAGTCCTCCACCTCTGGTGTCTCCCAGCTCTTTCTCCTGGCTATGAGGGTCAGGTCCCTACTCTAGTCAGGGACAGTTTTTTCTTGTCTCCTGACCCTAAAGAGATCCTGCATTGCGGTTGATCATCTAGCCCGAAGCGGGCTTGGAGGGAGAAGCCCGCTTTGCACATGCTCAGAGGATGAGAAAAGTCACAGGAGATTGACCAGGATGGCAAAGCAGAGGGAAGGTGGGAGACTGGGGGGTATCTAAGGTGTTTTCCAAAGGGGGGAGGAAGGCTTGTTGCTGCTGGAAGAGCCAAAACAAGGCAGTGACAAGAGGACTTAGCATGGCAGGTTTCCCCATATATTCCATGCCCGATCTTCCGATAGTCCCCTCATCCCCACCAGTTTCTTTTAAAATCAGGGAACCGAATTGGTATATCTCTCTTGACATCACATTATAATATGATGCGAATCAAGTTCTTTGAATTCCCAGTGTTCCCTTTTTTAACCAGGAAATCTACAGCCCTCTTTGGTGTGAAAATAACAGGAGAAAGGCATATTTCTGCAAAGAAAGGGGTAGAGATTTGCTTTTTTTAAAGCCAAATTGAGGAATTCTGAGAACCCAATAGACACATTGTTATAGCAACAGTCAACTGACATTTTAAAAAAAAAAATCCCTTCTCGCTTTTGCAGACGAGGAAATGGCTGCAACAGAGGCGGGGGAATGAATGCAGCATAGGTGGGAGGGTGGAAATCCACTTTCCCATCCACAAGGTAGGAATCGAGTTTGGTAAGGCGGGGAGAGGGGGCAGGTCTCCCATCAGCCGCTGGCCAAGCCCCCCCCCCTCCACCTCGGCTCAATCCTGCTGCACCCCCCACTGCTTTACAGGTAGGAGGAAACTCCAGGATTTGGGGGGGGGGGTTAAGAGGAACCGCCAAGGGTCTGCTCACCTCTCCTTGGGGTAAACGGGGGGATTTCCCCTCTTCTCCTCTCCTCTCCACCCGCAAGCAGTTTCTGCTCTCCACTCCACGCGATTTGAACTCACCAAAGGCGTCTGGGATGGAGCAGATGAAACTCCCGCATTCCAAAGGAGGGAGGGGGCATGGCAGGAAGTGACCTCAACAGCCCCCTCCCCACTGCCCCTCTAGGAGTTGGGACTCTCCCACTTTAACCCTGTGGTTGAGTCGTTCCCCCCCCCCCCCGCCTATTCCTGCTTTGCGCTCCTCGGAGACTGGGGACTGGGTTTCCAAAGAGGGAGCCTGGAGGGTTTGGGTTTTTTTCCTTCCTCTGGGCATAGACGGAGTTGAGGGTGGGGAGAGAGAGCTGTGACTTCCCTGCCTTGTGCAGGGGAGTGGACTAGATGACTCTGGGGATCCCTTCCGCCTCTACGTTTCTATGTTTTGTGCTTCTAATATTGGGACCAGAGACCAGAGGCAGCCCCTGGCCATGGTTCAGTCCTTGATAGGAGGGCAGTTTTGTCTTCTGCAGCTGTTCTGTTCTATCGCCAAGTAGTAATTTCTTTTGAGGGGGGGGGGGAAGAGGGGCTTTAACATCCACAAAGGTTACGGAGAAACGGGTGGGGAGGTTTCTCTGGAAGTCCCAAGCAGGCTGACAGAAATAACGGCACTTTAGTTAACCCCTTTGGCCCACTCCTGCATGGCTCCTGAACAGAACTCTGTCAATCAAGTTGCCTGTTCTGAAGCACTTCTTATTTTGCTGTCCTAATTTCTTTCCTACCTCTGGGTGGGGAAATACCTAGAGATGTGGGTGTGGAGCCTGAGAAGAGCGGGTTTACGGGAGGGGCAGGACCTCAGCACGGCTATAATGCCAGAGATTCCACCCACCAAAGGAGCCTCTCGAGATTAGCAGTAATTCCAGGAGATCTCCAGGTCCCTACTGGAGGTTGGCATGCCCATCTTGTTTGTATCTGAGATGGGGGCATTGTTTTCACAGTAGCATTTCATGGCTGGGAGACAGCAACGGAGCCAAGGTAGAGAACCATGGCCCCTGATTTGTCATTTATTGATTTATGTATTTATTTAAAATGTTTCTTAGCCAAAGGTAAAGGTAAAGGTAAAAGTAGTCCCCTGACCAATGGGGGGAGGTTGTATCACAACGTGTTCTTGGCAAACTTTATGTTGTGGGGTGGTTTGCCATTTCCTTCCTCAATCTAAGCTTTACCTCCAGGAAACTCATATTACTGACCTCGGAAGGATGGAAGGCTGAGTCATCCTTGAGCTGGCTACCTGAACCCGGCTTCTGCCAGGATCGAACTCAGGTGAGCAATGGGGCCAAGGTAGAGAACCACAGCCCTAGATTTTCATTTATTGATTTATTTATTTTAAATGTTTCTTAGCCACCTTTCCACCTCAGAGGAGCTCAATATCCTGTCTCACAGAGTGGCCAATCAGTTGCCAGCCGGTTGCTATGGAGAGCAAACAGGGCGTAGAGGCTGAGGCCTTCCCCTGAAGTTGCCTCCTGCCACCGGGATTCAGAGGTTGGCTGCCTCTGAACATGGAGGTTCCCTTTAGTCGCCATGGCTACTAACCCTTGAATGACCCCTCCTCCATGACTCTCGTGACTCACCTTTTTTTCACAGCCTCCCCTGACAGGGAATTCCACATCAATCCCTCATTAGGTAAAGAAGTATTTCCCTTTGGCCTGTCCTGAATCTACAAGCAGATACTGGAAGTTGTGATTTTGGTTCCAGTCTGCATCTCCTTACGCTTGCCTGTTTTGAACTTTATTTGCCACTCTGCTGCCCACTCGCCCGTTTTGTGGATTTCTTCCTGGAGCTCTTCACAGGTGGTTCCAGTTTTCTCCATCCTGAAGAGTTTGGTGCCTTCTGCAAACTTGGCCACTGTGCAGCTCACCCCCAGTTCTGGATTATTTAGGAATAACTTAAATAGCACCGAACCCAATACCAATCCTTGTGGGGCCCCACTGCTTGCTTACGTCCGTCGGGGGTAGAGTCCATTTATCCCTACTCTTTGCTTCCTGTCATTTAACCCATTTTTAATCCATAAGAAGACCCATGCCTTTATTCCATAACTACTATAAGCGCCCTATTAAGAAGCCCTAACCTTTCCTATATCATTTAACTAATGGCCAGAGCAATACCTCAGTAATGGTTTTACTATTATTAACGGGTATAGGACGCAAGCAAATACAATAACAGCACCTCTGCTTCTGTTCTAAGCTTTTATTCCAACATTATTATTCAACATTCTCAACGTTAGATAAATCAACAGAAAATCACAGCATCCGTCATTGCTATATGGATTATTTAAAAAGGAACAATGTTCTCCCACCGGTTTTGAGTGTTGTGATTTCTAATATCAGATTCATCTCCATTCATTCTTTCGACTAGGGACTGACCTTTTTGTCCAGTGTAGAGAGCAGAAGGCCATTGCTGACCCTTAACAGCATATATACCACCGGAAGATGAACAACCGAATGGTAAAACTGGTGTTGTTACGTCCACTGATCGTGATATGGGTTAGATTGCACTTCTGATGGACAGACGGATATTTAATTGTGTTACTACTTTATCTCTCAGCTCTCTCCAAGGCTGCTCAACTCTCGGCTGTTTCTAGCCATGAGGCCAAGTAAACCCTATTCCTGCCTGCAGAGACATCCTCTATGATCCTCTATGAGTTACTTAATGAAATCCAGCAATGGTTTTCTTATATTTCTGGCTATATTTATTGCAACCGTATTGAGCAGTTGTGTGTCAAAAGGCCCAAGGGAGTCGGAGAAGCATTATGCTGATAGACCTGCGTGAACTCTTTGGTGGAAATTAAGGTATCCACTAATCTTGAAGCTTTCTGGTGGGAAATAAGGTTTCCCTTCCGACTGCAGCATTTCCAACACTCCAGGCATTTATAACGTTTCTTTCCTGTGTGAATTTTCATGGATGCATCCACTATCACTGAAGCTTTTCCACAATCCAGGTATTTATATGGTTTCTAACCTTTATGAATTCTTCGGTGGGAATTAAGCTTTCCCTTCTGACTGAAGCATTTCCCACACTCCAGGCATTTATATGGTTTCTCTCCTGTGTGAGTTCTATTATGCTGTGTAAGGCCTCCATGATGCCTAAAGCTTTTTTCACACTTTGAGCATTTATATGGTTTCTCCCCTGTGTGAATTCTTTTATGGCGATTAAGGCTTCCACTATCACTGAAGCTTCTTTCACACTCCAGGCATTTAAATGGCTTCTCCCCTGTATGTATTCTTTGATGGGAATAAAGTCTTTCCCTCCGACTGAAGCATTTCCCACACTCCAAGCATTTATATAGTTTTTCTCCTGCATGAAGTTTTTGATGAGAAGCAAGGCTTCCACTGTGTCTGAAGATTTTTCCACACTCCAGGCATTTATATGGTTTCTCCCCTGTGTGGATTCTTTGATGGACAGAGAGTATTCCTCTCAGACTGAAGGTTTTTCCACACTCCAGGCATTTATATGGTTTCTCCCCTGTGTGGATTCTTTGATGGAAAGCAAGTATTCCTCTCAGACTGAAGTTTTTTCCACACTCCAGGCATTTATATGGTTTCTCCCCTGTGTGAATTCTTTGATGAACAATAAGTATTCCTCTCAGACTGAAGGTTTTTCCGCACTCCAGGCATTTATATGGTTTCTCTCCCTTGTGGATTCTTTGATGGACAGTAAGGTTTCCACTCTTACTGAAGCATTTTTCACACTCTGGGCATTTATAAGGTTTCTCACCTGTGTGAATTCTTCGATGGGAAGCAAGGCTTCCACTGTGTCTGAAGCTTTTTCCACACTCCTGGCATTTATATGGTTTCTCTCCACTGTGAATTCTTTGATGGGAAGTAAGGCTTTTATTATCACTGAAACCTTTCCCACACCCTGGGCATTTATATGGTTTCTCCCCTGTGTGAATTCTGTGATGGGAAGAAAGGCTTTCCCTCCGACTGAAGCCTTTTCCACACTCCAAGCAATTATATGGTTTCTCCCCTGTGTGAATTCTTCGATGGGAATTAAGGTGCCCACTCTGACTGAAGCATTTTTCACACTCTGGGCATTTATAAGGTTTCTCTCCAGTGTGAATTCTTTGATGAGAATTAAGGTGTCCAGTCTGACTGAAGATTTTTCCACACTCCAGGCACTTATATTTTTTCTTTCTGTTATCGGTTTTCCAGTCTATGTTAATATTTGATTTTTCAGAAAAAATTTCCCTTGTGCCCCCATTTCCATTGCCTTCTATGTACATTTTTTCAAGTAGTGGAATTTCATGAGCATTTTTACCATGTAATAGACCAGAAATACTCTTTGTTTTAGATGGATGTTTTCTCTCCTCCTTCCTCAGGGTATCACAATATTCAACCTTCCCTTTCACATCTGAATATGTATCCCCATTTTCCATCACTGGATGCTCAGACGTTTCATTCACAGACTCCCACATGCATCCTGCAGAAAAAAATAGAAGCCCGCTGTGATGATACGACACAACGTATCTTGTATCATTTACAACCTATCTAGATCAGAGCTTCCTCCTTTGCTTTCTGAGGGTTGTGTTTGCACTCTGGGAACGCTCAGGGGTTAAGTTCACACAGTCTGTAGCCAGTTCCCCCTCCTCACCTTCTCTATTCCTTTTAAATTCCACGTGGACTAACCTGGCAGAGAAACCATTCCTATGGTAATAACTGTAGCCCAAAAGGACAAAAAAGAGAGAATCTACAATGGAGATCCACCCCACCCCACCCTGCCTCCGGGGCTCTAAGTGAGCCTGTTGTTTTAAGTTTCTCTTTTCCTGCTTTGGTGAATTTAGAGGGGGAGGGCTTTGGGGGGCTTTGGGAAAGAACAAAGCCACCCTTTAAGAGAGAGAGAGAGAGAGAGAGAGACAGTTGTGGTTTAACACACACAATAGAGAGTCTGAAAAGAGGTGGCCAGCCAGTTGTAGAAGAAGGAAAGAAATAAGTTTTACATCTAGGGAAAAATTGACGTCTTTTTAACTATTTCATTTTCTCTGTGCTCAGATGTTGTCATCTTAAGCTGTTCAGCCATATGTTCTTTTTTGAGAGTCAATTGCATGGTAGATTCTTTAAGAGAAAAAACGGTGTTCCTGAAATTAGAATGTTCCTTACCACTATAGAAAGCCTCTTGCTTTTTCCTCGCAATGGAGCAGCTGCTTTGTTGGAAATGCCTCTTCATGGACTCAGGCTGGCTTCAGTGGTTTTGGCTCACTCAGTCCTGTGTCCCCTGAGCCCCTTACTCGGTTATGGGGAGGTAGGAAGCCGCAGAAGGCAAAGAGGGAGAAGAGGATGGGCCACCTGCTCTCACCCCCCAATAATGGGAGGGAATTAGTGAACATGGTCCCCCATGCCTCCCTGGGCTGTCCTTGCTGCTGTGGGTGGGCAGCCAGGAGAAATAGTGCTGGTGGCTGGGCTGCTGGTACTGGGTACACAGAGCTGAGTGGTGCCCTTCCCCTGGCACCCTGGGAAATTGCCTAGGTCTGCCTCGTGGCTGATTAGGGCACTCTTGTGGCTGAGGGCCAGACCTCCACTGCAGGGGCCATCAAAGATCACAGAGATCTACAGGCAGATGAGCAGATGAGAGATGGCAGCCAGAGGAAGAAGGTAACTAGACTGAGTTTAATCTGAAGAACAAGACTAGAACCAGTAAGGCAGATTTGCCTTTCTCTTTAAACACATCACTTAACCTTCCCAAGATGAAAGAGACAACTACATTGCTTTCAGTGTTCATAACCCAGCCAAGCTCATTGGAGGAGAGGGTCAGACTCTGAAGAGAAACAAGGCCACAGAAATCCACCAGCCCCTGGGAGGAAGTGCAGGCATCCCACAGCCCCACAACAGACCGAAGCAGCTACCTGCCAGTCCCTCTTCTGCGTCAGAGATCAGGAGAAACGGCTCTTCTTCTCCTTCCAGCCTGGAAATGAGGTCAGGTTTGGCAATCTCAGGTCCTTTTATGAGGAAAAAAACCCACAAAACTGTGACTCTTCTGTGTGCTCATAAACTGAGCAATTGCAAGCCAGTATTCCTACTCATGCAGAAGTAATAAGGGCAAGGTGGTATGGGGCCATATTTGGAACTGGCAGTTCTGTGCCTCCTCCCCGCCAAGATGCGATGGGAATGCCAGCTGAGAACTAAGCCAGTGGCTGAGAAGCCAGCAGAGCCCCCTCCATAGCCACATCTCAAACCAAGTAAGACAAGACCCAGAGTGGGAGGAAGCCCCCTGCTTAGACCCTCCCGCCTTCTCCATATCTTAGGCTCACTTGGAACCTCTTCTGCTTTTAGTCCAGACACAGGGATGCCAGAGGGGGGGGGCTCCTTCTCCACAATCCCCCCCACATCAGATCACCAGACGATGGATCACAGAGAGTAGCACAGATCAGCCGCTGGGCCAGAGCAGGCAGCCTGACCACGTCCTCCCTCAGTAAGGAGTGACTGTTCCTTACAGGGAGGCAGCCCAGGAGAAAGGGATCCTCACCCAGAGAGGCCACGTGCCCAAAATTCTCCAGCATGACTTCCTTGTACAGGGCTCTCTGGGCTGGGCTCAGCAGGCTCCACTCCCCTTTGGAAAAATGCACAGCCACCTCTTCAAAGGACACCAGACACTGCAAAAAGAAGAAAAAGAAGAAAGTTTCTTTATATTGCTGGAAAGAAAATCCAAAGGGACAATGTTACATCATGTTTAGAGTAAAGGAATAGGACCTGGGAGGACTGAGTTCGAATCCCCTCTCTGTCATGGATGTTTCTCTGGGGACATTCAGCCCTTCACAGTCTCTCAGCCTGACCCACCTCACAAGACTGTTGGGAGGGATAAATGGGGGAGAGGGGAACAGTGTGAAAAGCTGCTTTGGGTCCCAGATTAGTGAAAAAAGAGGGATGTAATTTTAAAAACAGGAATAAATAAATCATAAAAAATCAGGGATGGCAAAAACACAGAGGAGGAGAGAAGTCCCCCCAATTCTTCCTTGGGGTATGTAAGGGGTGGAGGCTCTCGTCTGCTGGGGGCCAGCAGCCAAGTGGGGAAGAGGCCAGAGATATCCCTGAAGAGGAGCAAATCCTTTTCCAGGGGACATTTGTAACACAGTATTTTTTTCTTCTCTGAACCTGTAATTCTACACAGCAGGTGACCATTTCCCACCTTCTAAAGGGGCAGTCTCAAAATCTTGAGGCCCCAGAACGGAGGTGAAGGAACCCGATCCGCTGAGCCTTGCAACAGAGAAGGACCCCTTCCTGACATCTGTGTGTGCATCCCCTCCTTACCTGAGCCGGCGGCATGGCTGGTCTTTTCCCTTCACCACAGGGAGGAGACAGCAGAGAAACAGCCAAATAGGTCTTTCTCCTGTTTCCTGGCAGGATGAGAAAGAAAGAAAGAAGGAGAGAAATGCCTTTTGCTGCATACAGATTTCTATGCCAATCCCTTCAGTGCAGCTCTCTCTGGATTTGCTTTGGGGCACAATTCAAGATCTTGGATCCCGAGTCTTTGGCCTGGTATCGCTCCCTCCCTCCAGCCATTCTTTACAGGGAGAGATCCCACCTTCCTTATCCATTTGTCCCCCTCCCCTTCTGGCCATATTTTCTCTTAACCTCACCAAACCCTTTCCCGGCTGCTGAGTCCCTGACCCTGCCGGAAGCCACAGCGGTCCCCCCTCCCCTCTGAGGGAAGACAAGACCCTCCAGCCTTCCCCTCACAACTAGGAGGAGGAGACGGGGATGAGGTGGGGGAGCTCTGAGGTGATGGGAGGGCCTGCCTGATTCAAGGCAGCAGGTGGAACGTCCTGGGGGAGAGTGGCCCTCCGGTTTAACCAGCCTGAGGTGGGCTCTAGTGGGGAGTGGGTCTGTCTTCCAAGGCTGCTCAAGGACTCTCCGTCTTTCCCTCCGCATGACTCGCTGCCACTGCTGTTAGCTTAACTTTACCAGAGGGCAGACTCCATTTTCTAGGCCTAAGCCCCTGTTAGAACCAAAGCAGAGGCCCAAATATGGCCCCTCCCTTAAGGCAAGGGTCCGGGGGCTACACAGCGGGAACATTTCTGCCCTCTGATTGACATGATGTTTTTCTGGGGCAGGAGGATTTGGGCAGAGGGAAGCATCCCAAAATGTGTTCTTCTTTGTGCAATCTCAAGTGAAGCCACCTTGAATCTACGTGTGGAAAAAGCAGGGGGACATGCCTGGAAACGGCTCAGGTCTCTGCCAGCTCTTCCTGCTGTTTACGCAGATTCAGCCTGAGACTTTGGTTCATCCACGTGCCAGGCAGTGGCCGTTTCTCTTGTCTCCTGACCCCATGGTTGATTATCTATGGGACCTTGGAGGGAGAAGCCCCCTTCGCACATGCCCAGAGGATGAAAAAAGCAGCCAAGAAGTTACAGGAGATTGATCAGAATGGCAAAGCAGAGGGAGGGTGGGGGATTGGGGGGCATCTAAAGTGTTTTCCATTGGCGGGGGGCAGGCTTGGTGCTGCTGGAAGAGCCAAGACAAGGCAGCAACAAGGGGACTTCCACATGGCAGGTTTCCCATGTATTCCATGCCTGATCTTCCGATAGTACCCACCACAGAGAGTCCCCCCCTTCAGTTTCTTTTAAAATCAGGGAGCTGAATTGATATATCTACGCTGTCATCACGTTATAGCGTGATGCGAATCAAGTTCTTTGAATTCCCAGCTTTCCCTTTTTTAACAAGAAAATCTCCAGCCCTCTCTGGTGTGAAAATAACAAGAGAAAGGCATGTTTCTGCAAGGAGAGGGGGCCCCCACCTCCACCACGGCTCAATCCTGCTGCGGCCCCACCTCCCAGCTTTGCAGGAAAGAGGCAACTCCGGATTGGGTTGGGGGGGTAGAGGAACTCCAAAGGATCTGCTGTCCAGCCCACCTCTCCTTGGGGTTCTCCTCTCCTCTCCCCCCAATCAGCGATTTGAACTCACCAAAGTCGTCTGGGATGGAGCAGATACTTTAAGGGAGAGAGAACTCCTGCATTTCAAAGGAGGGAGGAGGCATGGCAGGAAGTAACCTCACCAGCCCCCACCCCCCACTGACCATCTAGGAGTTGGGACTCTTTCACTTTAACCCTTTCCCCCCCTTCCTCTGGGCATACAGGGAGGTGAGGGGGGAGATAGCTGTGAATTCCCTGCATTGTGCAGGGGGCGGGGGCAGAACTACATTTTTGTGGCCTTGAAGCTTGCACTGCTATGGGAGCCCCTTCACAACCAGCAACGATAGGGCAACATCCAACAATAATTCCTGTCCCGTTGCTGTCACTTCATAGCAGGGCTCTGCAGGATGTTGTTGGCTACAAATATCTTCAGCATCCACAAAGATGCACAGTACAAAAAGTCTAACCACATAAGTAATGTAGATACTGTAAGACCAGGTTAATGCTCACAATACTGGAACAGTAGATGAGATTTCCAGGCTGTACCTGGGAGGCTGTTAGGGTTGGTAGGGGACACAGCACCTACCTTTCTCTCACACGGATTGCATGTGTGCGCTCCTGGACCCACGCAATGATGTCCCCATATGTACCCCAGAGGATGCTTCCTTCAATAAATAAACAACTGTTGGTGGTCCCTGGCCCAAGGGAGGCCCACCTGGCCACTACCAGAGCCAGGGCCTTTTCGGTCCTGGCACCAACCTGGTGGAACTCTCTGTCTGAGGAAACCAGGGCCTGGCGGGATTTATTATCTTTCCGCCAGGCCTGTAAGACCGAGATGTTCTGCCAGGCATATGGTGGAGGCTAGGTTGGGCCCCCACTGGCCACACTAAAGATCTGTCTACCACCCCACATATGAGCCAGGGCTTGAAAAAGCAGTATTTTATCATCGCCATCTGAAGAGAAGCTGTATTGTATCAAGTTGTTTTAATGTTATTTGTATACTGTTTTATCTGTTTTTAACTGTATTTATGTAATTTGAAATGTTGTACTCCGCCCTGAGCCCGCCTGGTGGGGAGGGCGGACTAAAAATCTAATATAATTCTGGGAAATGACATCATCGTGTGGCCCGTAACCCTGGGAGAGCCTGGATTGGGCCCGAATCGGCCTGGAATGGGCTGCTGCAGAGCACAGGAGCGCTTCTATGCTCCACAGTCGCCTGATCCAGCCTGATTCGAACCAATTGGCCCAGATTAGGCCTGAACCAGCCTGGAACGAGCCGCTGCAGAGTGCAGGAGCACTCCCATATTCAGCCATGACCTGATGATACGGCCTGATTCGGGCCTGCAGGAGTGAGAGAGCGCTCCTAAAAGGATTAATACCTATAAAATTCCATATTTTTCACAATCATATGAATTTCTCATTCATTAATTTGTTTATATTTATTTATGTTGTTTATAGTCTGCCTTTCTCACTGAGACTCAAGGTGGATTACATAGTGTAAGAACAGTACAATCAGTATCAAGGACATTTCCATACAGTGTCATAGGATTTTACAAAGACATAGCATTAGCAAGGATCCAATACAAAGTTTAAGAACTGCTGTAACAGAACATAATCAATTCTACGACTGACATTAACTAACATGAAGCCCAGGTAGTATATAGGAATACATATTCAAAGCAACAAATAATATGCAAGGCGATGTAGTAGTGAAGTCTATGGTCTCTAATTCATTAGTGAAGCATCTGAGACCCCCTTCCTACAATACTTTCCTCCTATCTGAGTAAAAAGCCTTTTTGAATAATTTGGTTCTGCACCTTTTGTAGAAAGCCAGGAGAGTGGGGGCTCTCCTGACCTCCTCAGGCAGGCCATTCCACAGGATAGGGGACACCGTGTACAGGCTGTTGCTGATTTTGCCCATGTGCAGGATGGCATCTGCAAGAGACCCTGTTCAGATGAGCAAAGCTGCTGTGGAGGAACATAGGAAAGCCAGCGGTCCTGTAGGTATGCTTGGCCAAGGCCATGAAGAGATTTGTATGCAATAATCAATACCTTGAATTGAGTACAACAGTAACTGATAAGTAGCCAGTTGAGTGACTATAGGACGGGAGTGATGTTCATGCTCCTACTCGCTCCTGCTAACAGTCAAGCTGCAGCATTTTGCACCAATTGGAGCCTCTTAGTTAATTTAGATGGGAGACCAGTGTATAGTGCATTACAATAGTCAAGTCTTAGTGTTACCGTAGCATGGATCCAGGTGGCCAGGTTGGTCAGGTCGAGGTAAGAAGCCATCTTCCAGGCTAGAGTGAGGTTGCACTAAGCATTTTTTGCAGCTGCCTTAACTTGTTTTTCTAGTAGTAGTGCTGGATCCAGGACGGTCGTGAACTAGCTGATGCAGTGGTTGCGGAGAAACAACCTTTCTTGGCCACTTGCATTTCTGCTTCACAGATCCTCCAGTGTGTTCTGTAGCAAGCTCTATCAGCTTCCGTGCGAGTTATTTGCCAGCATCTTTCTAGACATCTTAATAATTCCAAACCAACATTTAATAACTTCCCAAGAAGTAATTTCACCATTGTTTTAAAAGATCTCTAATAATTACACAGGTTACCAACATTTCCTGCAATAATCCAAAGCAGGCTGTTATAACCTTTACTTTGGGGGGGGGTAGATTTTTCTTTTAATCTTTCCCTTCACACCCTCTGGGTAGTTAGCTGCCACCAGGAAGATTATATTCCAATATATTTTAATTAAGTTTTCCCCTTGGTAACGTTCCTAAGCGTCAGGCTCCTTCGTGGTTCTAAGGATAGGAATGGGATATAACAATGACAGCTACTCTGGGATATAACAAAACTAAATAAATGTTTATTTTCCAAGAAGTGTATTGGTTTCTTAAAAGTAGTTTTTAGTTCTTAAAGTTACTTCATTTAAACTCATTCACACAGATCTCTTCTAAGGCTTCACACACAGTTAGCCTCTTTCTCTAACTCAATATTTCTCTCACAGAAATGCTTAAAACTCCTCAGGCAGCACACAGCTAGCCTCTCTGATTCTCATTCACAGAAATATGAAACCTGCTCAGGCAGCACACAGCTGGCCTCTCTTTCCCTGACTGAGTGTCCTTTCACAAACATGCTCAGTTCATTACAAACCCCCCCCCTCCCTTGTCCTTAAGCGGAACACCTCTCTTCTCCATAAGAGTTGTGTGCAGCTTCCTCTGACTTAGGGAATGTTTCATTGTTTCTACAGTTCCATTTAAGTCCATTTCTCTTCTGTGGTTTTTGTTTTAAAATCTTGGTTTCTTTATCTTGCATTCCTCATCTGGTGGGATGTCATCTTCCTCTCTGGGATGTTCCACTGCTGGGCTGAGGTCATCTTCCTCTCTGGGATGTTCCACTGCTGGGCTGAGGTCATCTTCCTCTCTGGGATGTTCCACTGCTGGGCTGAGGTCATCTTCCTCTCTGGGATGTTCCACTGCTGGGCTGAGGTCATCTTGTCCTTGTCCTTCTCTACTACGTCGTCGTTGGCTTCTTCTGGTTGCTTCTCTACCACATTCTGTTCTTTTCCAACCAGTCTATTTCTTTCTTGCGAACAGAGCTTGAGCTGCTCAGTTCTTTACATGTTCTCTTCATGTTTGATGCACTGGGTGACTCATTTAGAAGGCTAGCATCCTTCAAGGAGTTTCCTAACTCTGTATACTGTTTTTTGCACACGCTGAACTTTTCTAGTACTTTACATTTGTCTTCAACCAGTTCAGCAACTTTACTATCAAGTTGTTTCTCTCTTCTTACATAAAGTCTATTTCTAACTGACTGATAGCTCCTGTACATTAGTAGAAAGACAATTAAGAGGGTAACTACGGCAAAATAAATCACCATTTCTAAATGCTGAATCTTTTTGTTGCTGTTTTCTAGGGCTTTTTGCAGCCTTTGGTTTTCTGTATCCAAACTTTGGTAACTGACTTCTAAACGTTCAGCCTTCTTAAAAGATATTTTCCTAAGCCTTAGACTTTTCTGAAACTGTAGGTTCTCACTTTCCAGTTCCTTGTTTTCTAATTGTAACTGAGCCATCTTGATGTTTATACTCTTCAAAGATTCAACCGTTCTGAGTTCTAAATTTTCTTCATCAATTTGTGTATTCTGTTTCTCTAAGGACTCTAGCTGAAATCTGGGGATTGTCTGGCTAGTTAGAGTCTTTTTTGGCATTCTATTTTCTATATCCAGATAAGAGTTTTCTTGCTCTAAAGTATTTATTTTTCCACAAGTTTTCTTTAGGTTAGTAACCCTTTTCTGTAACAACTCATTTTCCCATGCAAAAATGTTTGTTTCTGCATTCATCTCATTCTGCCTGGCCTCCTCTCTTATGTCCTTTAACTCAGGATCCTTCATAATTTCTTTTTTAAACTCCTCAGAGTTTTTATTTATGTCTCCGGCTTTTTCTTGGGACATTTCAGCAGTACTACTAACAGGAGTTTGTCTCTTTCTCTTTCCCTTCTGCAATGTATCAATTGTGTCTGATGGTAGGATACCTAGGGGCTTGTCTTCTGCTCCCCTGGCTTCAATCTGTAGAAAATCATTGGAGTCAGTGCATATTTGAATTCTTGCCTTTGCTCCCATTACATCTCTTCCTAGTATTACTGCCTGGTATTTTCTGTTCTTTAATAACTGCTACAGGAAAATATTCTTCTTTTCCTCTCCAGTTAATTTTTAGCTGGGCTAGTGGCACTCTTTTAGAATTTCATCACACAACTTGCAAGGATATTTGCTTATCTGGAATCAGGTTTTTCTTATCAACAAAATCCTCCCTGACCAGTGTTACTGAGGCTCCTGTGTCTAGAATGGCTAAAGTATCTCTCTCAGTTCAGTATCCTGAGTGACCTTCTCTATCTTTACTCCACACAAGTAGACTGTTTCTTCAGTGTTCATGGGTAAGGCAGTGTTCTTACTGGGTGTTTCATTTGTGTTTGTTGAGCTTTTGGAGTTTCTATCATCTTCATCACTCTGATCATCTAAGTCAGTTCTAGTGACCCTCCTTACATGCTCAAGCGTTGTTTGCTTGGGTTGGTTCTTTAGACATTTGTAAGCTAAATGCCCTTTCAGACCACATACAAAACATCTTCTATCATTCCAGTATCCATCTTGGTTTCTCTCTATATTTTTATCCTGACGTTTTATAATCTGAGCTCTCTCATATGTTCCTTTACTTGATTTAAACTCTGGTTTGTAGGAATAGTCTTTCTTTTCACGGCGATCCCAACCTCCTCTATTAAGTGTTAATCTATCTGCCCACTCTGATGCTTGATTGATATTCTCTGGAAGTTTATCTTTAACCAGAAGTCTGATCTCTGAAGGAAGTTGAAATAAAAACTGATCCAAAATCATTAGATCCCTTATTCCCTCTTTAGAGTTAGCTTTGGCAGATGAAATCCATTTAACAAAATAGTCTGTCAGTTAGGCACTAAAAGACTTAAATGACTTCTCTTTCTGAGGCACTAGGCTTCTAAACTTCTTTCTGAAGTAATCAGCACCTAGCCTAAATCTGTCATATACTGCCTCTTTGTATTCAGCATAAACAACAGGCTTATCTGAGGGAAATGTGTTGTAGATCTCAGCCAATTCCCCTCTAATTAAGCTGGGTAAATACTTCCTATATTGTGTCTCTGGTATTTCCCAGTTCTGAGCAGATCGCTCAAAAGTGGACAGGAAAATTTGTGGATCTTCTCCTGACACATACACCATAAAATCTTTTGGAGTAACTCGAGGTAAATCAGCTCTGGGTTCAGAGTTTCCCTCCTTTTCGTCCTCAATCTTAAGTCTCTCTCTTTCTAATTGTAATCTTTCTGCTTCCAAACTAGTTTGTTGAGTTCTAAGTTCTATTTCAACTCTCTACGTTTCCCTCTCAAACTGTTTTTGTTCTATTTCAGCTTCCCTTTCAATCTGTTTTTGTTCTATTTCTCAAGTTCTAAGTTCTGCTTCAACTTTCAACTTTTCCTTCAGAAATTCTAAATATTCTGGACTAGGGTTGTACCTTCCTTCAGGGTTTCTCTCCTCTGCAGTTCTACTTGGCTCCACACTGCTTTGTATTAGTATAACTCTCAGTTCTTCTACACTTTTCCCCTCATGAGGTAAATTTAACTCTTCGCACTTCTGAATCAGAGCCTCCTTTTTCATCCCCATAAACTCCGCTATTTCTCTTTCTTTTACTTGTATTTCCTTCTACAATTTTACTAAACTTCACCAGATTATGTTCTCTCTTATAGATCCTACTAGTTCTTCTGAGTCTTTCCTTTGTAATAGTTCTATATTCCTCATAGGATTTAACTGAACACTCTGTCTCTTTGGCTTTCTGTCTCTTCAGAATGTTCCTTCCTCCCAGGGTATTATATCCCACTTAAAATATTTTATCCTCCTCAGGATGTTTGAGATCCCACCTCTACCACCACTTGTTATAACCTTTACTTGGGGGGGGGATTTTTCTTTTAATCTTTCCTTTCACACCCTCTGGGTAGTTAGCTGCCACCAGGAAGATTATATTCCAATGTATTTTAATTAAGTTTTCCCCTTGGTAACATTCCTAAGCGTCAGGCTCCTTCGTGGTTCTATGTGGCCCTGAGGATAGGAATGGGAGATAACAATGACAGCTACTCTGGGATATAACAAAACTAAATAAATGTTTATTTTTCAAGAAGCGTATTGGTTACTTAAAAGTAGTTCTTAGTTCTTAAAGTTACTTCATTTAAACTCATTCACACAGATCTCTTCTAAGGCTTCACACACAGTTAGCCTCTTTCTCTAATTCAATATTTCTCTCACAGAAATGCTTAAAACTCCTCAGGCAGCACACAGCTGGCCTCTCTGACTCTTATTCACAGAAATATTAAACCTGCTCAGGCAGCACACAGCTGGCCTCTCTTTCACAAACATGCTCAGTTCAGGTTCCACACAGGTTATATGTCTCTCATAAACACTTCAGTATACTCAGGCAGCACACAGCCAGCCTGCTTTCTTCTGACTCCCCCCTTTCTCCCTGCACTCTCAGTCTAAACTGCATTCGCTCCGCCCACAATCTCAGCCAACCAATCATATCGCTCACTCATCCATCTCCTTCACCCTCACTCTTCACCTATCTCATCAAACATTTAAAGATACATGCACCCATTTCTTGAAATCATTACACAGGCCTTGAAACAAGAAGGTCTGTGCTGGCCTTTCCCCACGCTCATGGTGCCGTGGCTTCTTACTGGGCCAGGCTGAACTGCTAGGCTGCTGGGAACAACCAGCCCACTTCAGGGGAAGCTCCAACACTGAGCTTGCTCCATTCTAAGGTCAATATCAAGTGCTTCAACCCATTGGCTTATGATTCTGTCACTAAAATAGCCTGGTTTTAATAACACTTTTTAAAAGCTCCATTAATTTTTGTTGAAAAATTCATGCATTAAAAAAAATAGTTGCTTTAGGAGCCCTCTGGGATTAGGGGCCATAAAGATTAAAATGCATTTGTTTCACTGTAGATCTGCCTCTGGCAGAGGGTTGGACTAGATGACTCTGGGGATCCCTTTCAGCTCTACGTTTCTATGTTTTGTGTTTCTGATATTGGGACCAGAGACCAGATGCAGCCCCCTGGCAGGACCCATGCTTTAAACCTTCCACTGATAGGAGGACAGTTTTGTCTTCTGCAGCAGTCCTCTTCTGTTCTATCGCCAAGTGGTAATTTCTTTTGATGGGGGAGGGGGCTTTAACATCCACAAAGGCTATGGAGAAACAGGGATCTCTAAAAGTCCCAAGCATGCTGAAAGAAAAAACAGCACTTTGGGATAACCCCGTCAGCCCATTCCAGCATGGATCCCAAACAGAACTCTATCAATGAAGCACTTCTTATTTTGCTGTCCTAATTTCTTTCCCACCTCTGGGTGGGGAAGTACCTGGAGATTCAGGGGTGGAGCCTGAGAAGGGTAGGATTGGGGGAGCACTTTGGGAAAACCCCTTTGGGAAGAACCAGCACTTTGGGATAACCCCTCTGGCCCATTCCAGTACAAAATTCTCCATCCTATATAAAAACCAGTACAGAATTCTCCATCCTACATAAAGGACACTATGTCCTTTATTAATATTGTTGAATAATGGATTGGCTGATTTGATGTCACTCGACGTTAATGCCCTTTACACCTTGATTCCTCATGAAGCCGCTAGGGAAGTCATTACAGTAGTGCTCAGCAACAATCTCAACACCCTTCCACTCCTTTTCTTTTAGATTTATTGGATATCATCATGGAGAATTTTTTTAATGTTTAACAATCAATTTTATTTGCATAGCAAGGAGGTTGGGATGGGGTGTGCAGCTGCATCTAGCATCGCGAATTTGTTTATGTCCTCTTTAGAGTATAACTTTATTCTTAATGACACAGTCAATCCTTTTTTGGGAGATATATTAGTATTTAAGAGGTACATAGATGACATTTTCTTGGTCATGTGCAGTGCTGCACACATTGGTAGCATTGTAGAGTGGTTAAAGCACCTTGATGTTAACATTCCATTTTCGTGGGAAGGTTGTTTTAAAGCAATTAACTTCCTAGACGGCACTGTTTACAACTTGAGTAAAAGAAGACTAGGAGTATGATCCTATAGGAAGCCCACTGACAGAAGATCATATTTGCACTACACGTCATTCCACCCAGGTTTTAAAAAAAATATCCCCGTTGGACTGTTGTTACGAATAAAAAGAAACTCTGCCAATCATAAGGACTTCATTGCGGGCAGTAGAGAAGCTATAGGTTCTTTCTCAGATCGAGGGTACCTTATATGTATCATATCTACAGCTGACAGGAGGGTGAGATTAACACCACGGAGCACCTTATTAGTCCCACAATATAGGGAGGATCAAAACTAGATCAAATGGGCCATTGATTATACCCCCTTGCAAATAAAATTACAAGCATTATAAAGAAAAATTGGCATATTGTAGGGGATCTTCCCAGGTGCGATAAATCTCCAGCCATTGGGTACCGACGCACTGCTAATCTGAAAGATATCTTAGTGCCTTCTAAATATCAAGACAAACAGTTTAGTGTTATTGATATTAAAGGTCATCATGCCTGCAGCAGCTGCAATGTCTGTAGATTTTCAGTTAAAGCCTCAGACGTAATAAATCCTAAAACCAATTCTCCATTTCGAGATGCTTTTTTCTCTACATGCAACACCCCATTCGTTATGTTATACAATGTCCTTGCTTGAAATTGTATGTTGGCAGCACAGTCAGACCGATTAAGACATGCATAAAGGAACATAGTTCCAGAATCAAAAGCAAGGCTGAGGATGCGCCTTTAGTCTCCCACTGCATACAGTACCATGCAGGGAACTGTTCCTTTACGTTCAGTATTATCAGTAATTGAACCCCAAGTAGTCACAGATCACCAACATAAGTTATTACCATTTTAATCAGAATGGATTCATAAAGCTGGTTCATTAGCACCTCAAGGTCTGAATAGCCACATTGACTTTGCCTGTTTTTTGTAAATTTTAATATTGCTTTAAATCCTCTTCTTATTGCTTTAAATGGGTGTTGATTCAAGTGGCATTGTACCTTTAATCCTTTAAGGTAACATTGTATAAAAGAGTGATGATGAATGACACCCACATGGTAATTTTCCATAGAAACACTGCACCATTTGGTGGGTTATATGACTACTGACATTGTAAGTAATGTGATATTCTTTGATTGTACATTGATGTAAGTATTGCAAGGTTTGTGTGATTGTACATTGTTTTTGGGAATTGTATATGCTAGATATTTGTGTGCTGTTTTCTAGAAATTGACATGGTAACATAAGCCTGTGAACAAGTGTGAAACACGAAACGGGTTTGTAATGTCGGCCCACGCCCGTCAGCTCCACTCCCTCTTTGCATTAAGAACATTGAACTTTATTGGATATATTCTGGATAACAAGATGAAAGTTTGGATTTTCCTATTGAGTATACTCAACAACTGAAATATTAGCTGTAAAAGAAAGAAAAATTCCTTTTTGTTGTTGTACATTTGTCACTCTATAGGGGACTTTTTTCCTACCAGTGGTGCACAGTATACTGGATGGATTCTTTATCTATTCCCTTACATACCTACTATGGTTGCTATG
The DNA here is from genome assembly GCF_028583425.1 of Eublepharis macularius. Lineage (NCBI taxonomy): Eukaryota > Metazoa > Chordata > Lepidosauria > Squamata > Eublepharidae > Eublepharis > Eublepharis macularius. The sequence goes on from NC_072793.1 coordinate 180,100,598, forward strand.
GAGAGCAAACAGGCCATGAAGACTGAGGCCTTGCCTTGAAGTTGCTTCCTGCCACTGGGATTCGGAGGTTGGCTGCCTCTGAACATGGAGGTTCGCGTTAAGTCTCCATGGCTAGTAAACTTTGCAAGAACCCTCCTCTGTGACTCTGACTCACCTCTTTTTAAAGCTCTCTGTGCCTGTGGCCATCGCTGCATCCCCTGACAGGGAATTCCACATCAATCCCTCATTAGGTAAAGAAGTAGTTCCCTTTGGCCTGTCCTGAATATACAAGCAGATACTGGAAGTTGGGATTTTGGTTCCAGTCTGCATCCCCTTACGCTGGCCTGCTTTGAACTTTATTTGCCACTCTGTTGCCCACTCGCCCGTTTTGTGGGTATCTTCCTGGAGCTCTTCACAAGTGGTCACGGTTTTCTTCATCCTGAAGAGATTTGTGCCTTCTGTAAACTTGGCCACTGTGCTGCTCACCCCCACTTCCGGATCATTTACGAATAAATTATATTAAGAACCCCCCCCTGAGCAGGTAGAGCCAGTTGGAGAGAGTGCTTAGAGTACCTGACTAGGATCAAGGTACATATCCCACCCTTGGTTTGATGACCTTGGGCCAGTCACATCCTTGGAGTCAACTGTGAGGATAAAATGGATGACATGAGAATGATGTAAGCCCCTTCAGGGCCCCATCTGGGACAACAGGGGGGTCTGTCTATTGTCATAAATGTGATTTCTACCTACTGTTTGGCAAAAAAAGATGGCAAGCATTCTTCTTGCTTCCTCTGGTATTATTGCCACTCTTTCAACAGGGAGCAGAACCGCTCATTCAGTACTCTAGTTATTGTTAAACAGGGCTAGCCCTGCAAGCTATAAGGTTAAAGAGAGAAGTGAGGGAGGGCAACTCCTTGTTATTGCATAAATAGCTGTGATGGATATCAAGGGTTTTTTTGCAGCCATCACCTGGCTCACAGAATTTATTTTCCTCCTGAGTCCTGCCTCAGTTTTCTTTTTCCACTTACCCCACTGTACCCAGTGGAAAATCAAAAAGAAAAATATAAACTGGGTTTGAAGGGTTCGTATTTGGGCCTGAGTGTAAATTCACCCAAGCCTGGAAGAATCACTAGGATAAAACTGACAAACACCAAGAGGAATTATTTTTAAAGTGAACAAGAATAAAATTTATTCAGAAAAACTCACATCTTGAGATAAACACCAATGCTTCTATTGAGAGCCCGTGGATGTGGCAGTTAGAGGGTCAGACTAGAATCTGGGACATCCACGTTCAGACCGCCAGTCTGCCACGGAAGATTGACGAGTGATGGAGGGTCAGAAACAGTCTCAGCCTAACCTTCCTCACAGGGTTCTTGTGAAGATAAAATGTAGGACAGAAGTATGCCAAGATAACTATGTGGCTAGACTACTTTAACACATTTCACATGGATCTTCCCTTTTTTAAAAAAATATTTTTTTATTGGATGGGTTGACATACATTTTACGAATATTTTAAGAATACATTTCCCCATACATTCATAAATGCAGCCCACCCTCTCCCCCTCTCCCCTTTTCTATGTAGACTCCCAACAGCACTATGACTCCTTTATTTCTTATTGTTAATTCTATGCTACTTTCATTTGTCCATATAACTAGAGGTAAAATCCTAACCTATCACTTCTTAATACAATTCTATAATTATCAATAGACTATCCATATTCTATCAGAACCCCCCTACTTCCATATGAATTAATTCTTCTTTATCAATCTTTTCCTTTCCCCCTTATACAACCATTTAAATCCAATCCTCCCCCCCATTACAATTTGTTTCTTTAATCATTTACATATATTTAACCTAAATCTCTTAATTAACACTTTAACTTGAAACTAAAAACTTATTTCTTCAAGTCATTCCATTCATAGTTTCTCTCTCTTTTACAAATAAATTTGGCTTTAACATTTTCCCAGTCCAAACACTTTAGTTTAACTTAGTCCCTAATATAACACTTTAAAATTAACAACTTATTCTTTCAAATAATCCCATCTATAATTTTCATATCTTTTACATATAAATATAATTTTGAAATTTTGCCCTTCCATAAATTTTTTAAAAAAATTTATTCTCCTTATTTTCTTGTCAGTTCCCTTATTTAGCTCTACATTTTACATTTCCCAATTTATTCAGATTGTTAATTTATTCTTTTTACTTTACAATTTAACCATAAATTCTGTCCCCTAAAACAACTCTTATAGCTTAGAGCTGAAATCTTAGTCCTTTAAGTAATTCCCTCTTGTAACTTGAGTTTTGTGTTTATGTCTCTTTTCCAGGCGTTCTCTTTCTCTTGAGCAATCTTATCACTTGGTAACTTCTTCTGCTGAACATAACTGGAGATAGCTCTGTATTTCATGTTTATTGCTGATTCTTGTACTTGCTTCTTTAAAGGTCCTGATGAAACTTCAATCATTTGTTCTTGCACACTCTGCGTTATTTCTCCTAGTATATCGCGTTTTCGCTACTTAATACCTGTAGCTCTATACTCAATTTCTGCCACACAATCTTGAGACACTTGTTCTTCATCTTTTAAACTTGATGACACATCGGTGGTTTTTTGCTCCTTTTCTTGAATTATCTGCTTTGTTACTTGTAACTCATTCTTCGGCTCCATTTCTGCCTTTAATGCCTCTTTTATGCTTTTAATTAAGCTTTCTTTCATTTTCTGTATAGATTGGCTCAATCCTTCATAGCCCTCTGTAACCTTTTCTCCCAGCAATTCTATAGCCGATCCTATGGAAGCCTGCCATTCCTTCTCCACTCTCTTCATGCTTCTACACTAGATTTCTTCCCACCCCTGATATTTTTTTTATCTTTTATTTTGAAAGTTCATACTATTTTAATCTCACCAGATATTGGGCGGAGAGTCTTTATGGTAGCTTGCTTCGTCCTTCCCTCTTCCGGAATGGTGGATTTCTACTTCCTCTTGTCCTCTCATTGCTATATCTTGCATTGTTTCTCCGAGGTCTTCTTTGCTGTTGCCTCTTCCTTCTTCCTGCTCTCCAGATTAAGCCTCTCTAAGTAGTGCCATTTGCTGTTCTCCTTACATTCTATTCTCTCGCGATGTTTGCTTGGCAGCGTCTCCACCTCCTCCCCTTTTCTCACTGCCGGCTAACTCTCTCCAAACCACAGGTATGTGTAAACAAAAGTTATTTTCACTTCTTTTGCACTTTATAGTCTATCAAATTTCAATTTTTCCTTCAAGATGCCTTGCTCCTTTCTTGTTCTATCAGCTCAGCTCACAATTTTCACTTTTAATTAAATTTCTCTTCTCTTTTAAGTCTGAAAGCAAAATAAAGATCTTTTACCTCAATTTGTTCCGTTTGGGTCTTTTGTGCTGCCTCTTTAGTTTCTAATTGGCCAAATCTGGTTCTGAAGCTTGGTTTCTGGCGACCTTATGCCAAACAAATGACTCAAAGAGTACTGCAGAGATTTTAGCTCGCCCTTCTCCAATGGGACCTCAAAGCGGTGAGGCAAATCCTACGTTCAGGACCTTCCCCGCTGCTGAGATCACACTCTCTTCAGGACTTGTAGCATTCTAGCTCCCCTTCTACCTGTAGAGGAGAGGCAGCCAGTGATCTGAGCACCTGGCCTGCCCCAAACAGTCACTCTTGATGGTCCAGCTCCCTAGACCACGTCAGGTCACCATTAATCCCAAACTGGAAGTCTCCCACATGGATCTACCCTTGAAGTCAGAAAATGCAGCTGGAAGACTATAGAATGCCACAAAGCAGTCAGGTTTGAAGCACAGGATGCACCTTAAACACATCCCGCAATTGCTCGATAGTCTATTGAGTCATGGAATCCTAGGGTTGGAAGGGATCTCTAGAGTCATCAACCCTCTGACCAATGCAGAAAATTTACAAATTCCCCCACACACATCTCATGACCCCGCCTCCATGCCCAGAAGATGGCAAAACTTCCTGACCCCAAGGTGGCGATCAGCATGACCCTGGGCATGTAAGAAGGGCCCATGAGAACTAAGCACTGATGTAACCCTTCCTGCCCTCCCCCTCGCAATCTGTAGTGAAATAAGAACCCTAAACCTCTGTTCAGCTCATGGGGAGGGGGTGGGGTCCATTGACCTGAATGCACTGGTTTTCTGTAATATTATGTTTTAATCCCCTCTTGAAGTCCCTCTGCTGGAGGACAGCCATTTTTAAATCAGCAATGGAATGGCCTCTTTTTCGGTTTTGGTTTCCCGGCCATGTCGGACGCTCCTCTCCACAGGTCTGGGAGGAATCGGCCGAGCAGCCTGACCAGGTGGTTGACCTGCGAGGGCTAACCTCCAGGATTCCCAGATAGGGGGGTCAGGGTGCTGTGGGAAGAGCCCCCTGAAGTCGATCCGGGGGGTAAATAGCCTGTTTGCTCCTATGGAGGCTGGCAGACTTGCGCAGCACATTGCATGCTGCCGGGCCATGGAGAACGGCAACAAGCAGATTTAAGGTGAAAGCCTGTAAATAAGCAGATCCCTTCTGTTATTCTAAGCGTATGCGAAGGATTGGTGGGAGTTGAAGCTAAAGAAGGTTCGGAAATCTCCCCCTTCATTGAGTTTTGGAACTTAGTTGGCGGACTCCCCCCCCCTCCCAAGATGGCGACGAAAAAGCAGAGCCCTGCTGTGAGTAAATCGGTTTTGGCTGCATTACAGGGGAAGGGAGAGACTCTTGAAGAGGTGGTTATACGGTCGGTAGTTGAAGCTATGAAGCCCTTTGTTGATAAGCTAAATGACATCGGACAAAGGGTTGGCTCAGCTGAAAATGAAGTGAAAACCATTAAAGATGTAGCCCTCAAGGCAGAGCAATCTGCTCGGGAAAATGCAACACTCATGAGAGCAACAAACAAAGAAGTAAAGCTTTTGGAGAACCAATTGATAGGATTACAAGTGGATCGTGCTCAGACGGTATTGCGTCTACAGAACGTGAAGGAGGAGAAAAGTGAAAATTTAAAGGATTTGGTGTCGGAACTCTTGGCGTCATCCGCAAAGGCAACTAAAGAAGAGTTAAAAAGCGATATTCTGGAAGTCCGTCGGACGTCTTCAAAATATGCAATGAAGCGTCAGCTGCCTCGCGAGATTATTATTGACTTTTCATCTAAGAAGATTCGGGACACCATTTTATACAATTCGATTAATGTGGACTTGGACTTTCTTGGCAACAAGGTTAAGATATTGAAGGACATTCCATTTTTAGCTCGGAAAAGAAGATTCAAATACAAAAGGTTTGCAGCTCTTCTGAGAAAGCGTGATATAAAATACAAACGGTTATTTCCGGAAGGCATCTGGTTCAGATATAAAGACCAAGCCTACAAGATAATATCGGAAGTACAGCTGAGGGACTTTGTGCTTAATCATCAAGAGTTCCAGCAAGAAGAAGATCCAGAATCTGAAGGGGGGAGTGGGGAAGAGGGAGTGAGCGCAGCTAGTGTAGCTGTTCAGAGAGAACTGAGACCGAGATGCAAGGGGGGGAAGAAGACCTGATCCTGACTGTAGTCTGTATCTTATAAGATCTACCAATCTAATAGCATATTAGAAAGTTTAACTTTAAATAATTGTACTATGAAGGGAATGCAATATTTATAGTTATAGTTTGTGTTTTTATGTTGTTTTTTCCCTCTCCCCTTGTTTCCTTTTTCCTTTTTCTGTATGTAGTTTGGAGATTAGTAATTAAAAATAATTTTTTTAAAAAAAGCAATGGAATGTCCTGGAAGATTAAAAGGTTCTCCCACTGGTTTTGACTGTTATGATTTCTAATATCAAATTCGTGTCCATTCATTCTTTCGAGTAGGGACTGGCCTGTTTGTCCAGTGTAGAGAGCAGAAGGGCATTATTGACACTTAACAGCACATATACCACTGGAAGATGAACAACAACTGAATGGTAGAACTGGTATTGTTACGTCCAGTGACCATGATAATGGGTTAGATCGCACTTCTGATGGAAAAATGGCATTTAATTGTGCTACTTTAAAAAAAAATTTTATTGGATGGGTTAACAAATATAAACATACAAGTCATTACCATTTTCCACCCCATTACATTTTCCTCATCCTTTCCCTCCCCCCCTTTTCTGGTGACTCCCAACAGTTTTCCATCCCCAACTTATTCTAAAGAATATATAATATCCTAAAATCTATAATAATATATATCCTATATAGCTAGTCTATTTACTTATATTAACTATCATAATATAATACTTATCTAAATTAAGAGTATGAAAATTATATAACCATATAATAAGTACATGTATATATCTAAAATATACTATTCCTTAACTCCCTATTATCTGTATTATAAATCTATTACTTCTATTACATCCCTAAAATATCATATATACTTACTATTACCCATACAATCTTGTTATTCAATCTTATACCTTCCCAAATAATTGTACTATCTTACTCTTAAATTTATACTACTGCAATACTGTAACTCTCTAACTCTATACTATACCATTAAAATATAATAATATACCCCCTTTTAACCTTAAGTAAGTTTCTATCTCCCCTTAACAACTATCCAAAGACCACAATTTGCCCTTCATGTCCCACTTTTTCTCCACATATTTCTTAAATTTTTCCCAGCTTAATGTATATTCCAGCTCTTCTTGTTCTTTCAATTTCCCAGTTAACTTGTCCATTTCTGCCATATTCAGAACTTTCAAAATCCAATCCTCCATAGATGGTATCTCCTGAGTCTTCCACAACTGTGCATAACACATTCTGGCCGCTGTAATCATATAAAATACCATAACTCTGTCCATTTTATCAAAGTCCTCTAGGTTCATGCATAATAACAACAATTCTGGGGTTTTATTTATATTCCTTTGTAAAATATCAGACATAACCTTAACTATATCCCCCCAGAACTGTTTTGCCTTATCACAAGTCCACCACATATGATAAAATGAACCTTCATGCTGTTTACATTTCCAACATTTATTAGACATCTGACTGTTACCATTGGCCAACTTCTTCGGTGTTAAATACCATCTATACATCATTTTAGAAACATTTTCACGCACCGTGGTACATGCTGAAATTTTAACTACATTTTCCCATACCTTTTCCCAAGCTTCCATTGGAATTTCCCTATTACAGTTTATTGCCCACTTAACCATCTGAACTTCAACAACCTCCTCCTCCGTGAACCATTTCAATAGTATCTTATATATTTTAGAAATCATTTTCTTCCCTCCCTGAAGCAAACAATTCTCAATCTCAGCATTTTGTAGTCTAAAACCATTTTTCCTCTTGTCTTTCTCATACAAATCTTTTATCTGCATATATTGAAACCATCCATATTGGAATGGCAATTCATCACTACCTTTAAGCATATAATTACTCTGTTTTATCTCGAGAATTTCTTTATATGTCAACCAGTCTTCCCCTGCATATTCTGTTCTTGGATTTACTACTTCCGCAGGGATAATCCACATTGGTATAGTCTCTTCCATATATTTCTTGTATTTAGTCCATATGGCAAACAAGCTTCTTCTTACATAATGATGTAAAAACAGAGTCTGCTTTTACTTTGTCATACCATAGATATGCATGCCATCCAAATAATTTATTATATCCTTCCTGTGCTAACAACTTCAAATTCTTCAATATCATCCATTCCTTTAGCCAGTCCAGACATACCGCCTCATGGTATGATTTAAAATTTGGTAATTGTAATCCTCCTCTTTCTTTTGCATCATAGAGTACTTTCATTTTAACTCTGGGTTTCTTTCCAGCCCAAACAAAGTTTAACATCGTTCTCTGCCACTTCTCAGATTGTTTACTGTCTTTAACAATAGGTATTGTCTGTAGTAGAAACATCATTCTTGGAAGAACATTCATCTTAATTACTGCAATACGACCTAACCATGACAAGTTCATTTTATTCCATCTAATCATATCTTTATCTATTTGTTGCCATAACTTGTCATAGTTATTCTTATATAAGTCTATATTTTTCACTGTCACTTCCACTCCCAAGTATTTAACTTTGTTCACTACTTCACATTCCACCTTATCCATCAACTCCTTTTGTTGTTGTTTGGTCATATTTTAGCACAGTATTTTGGACTTCACCTTATTTATTACGAATCCCACTAAATCTCCAAAGTCTTTCATTTTCTTCATCAATTTAGGCATGCACTCTATTGGATCCTCCACTATCACCATTATGTCATCAGCAAAAGCTCTCACTTTATATTCAAATCCTTTTATTCTCAGTCCTCTTATTAAATTATCTTCTCTTATTTGCCTAAGTAGAATCTCCAATACCATTACAAACAGAAGAGGGGAAAGCGGACATCCCTGTCTTGTTCCTTTTCTGATTTCTAACTTTTTTGTTGCATCCGAATTAACAATTATATTTGCAGATTGGTTTTTATATATTGCCTTTATTGCTTGTATAAATTTCTCTCCCAACTGCATCTTCTCCATTGTTGCACACATAAAATCCCAGTTCAAATTGTCAAACGCTTTCTCCGCATCCACAAAGAGAAAGACAACCTGGTTTCCTGGATTTTTGTCATAATACGCAATGGCATTCAGCAATACTCGTAAATTATTTTTTATTTGCCTTTCCGGTAAAAAGCCAGCTTGATCTTCTTCTATAAACTCCACTAACCAAGCTTTAAGTCTTTCCGCTAACAGCAAATATTTTATAGTCATTGTTAGTTAGAAATATTGGTCTATAATTCTTTACATTGCTTAAGTCTAATGTCTCCTTCAGTATCAATGTAATATTAGCCTCATTCCATGTATCTGGCATCTCTGCCCCCTCCAATATCTCATTCATCAATTTTTGCATCAGATGTTTTAGATCCTCTACCATCACTTTATAAAATTTTGCTGTAATTCCCGGAGCTTTACCCACTGTAGTAGCTTGTATTCCTTGCCCCACTTCCATTGTTGTTATCTCAGCATTAAGCTTCTCTTTCAACTTCTCCGGCACCTTAGGTAAATCAATCATGTCAAAATAGTCTCGTATCTTATCATATTCCACTGGGGTTTTTTTGGTATAGTCTTGCATAGTATTTATAGAACGCTCTCTCAATCAGTCCTTGATCATATAATTCCTTCCCCTCTTCTATTATTTTAGTTATTGTTCTTTTTTCTCTCTTTTTCTTCAATTGCCACGCCAAATATCTCCCTGGTTTGTTAGCTCCTTCAAATGATTTTTGCTTCATTCTCTTCAATTCCCACTCCACTTCCTTATTTTCCATAACCCTAATTTGTTCTTGCAATAACTTTATTTCATAGAACAATTTCTTTTTACCTGGCCTCTTTTTCAGTTGCTGTTCAACTTGGATAATTTTTTTCCTGAATCTCTTTTAACTTCGTTTCTTTTTTCTTTTTGTCTCTACCATTTAGATCCATTAACACACCTCTAATTACTGCTTTATATGTATCCCAGACCTTATGTGTTGACACACCTTTATCCACATTATACTGAATAAAAAATTTCGTTTCTTTTTTAAGCACCTCCACACATTCTGGGTCGCCCAAAAGATCCTCATTAATTCTCCATCTCCGTTTCTTATTTCTCCTTCCGAATCTCCACATCACAGGATTATGATCCGAGCTAATTTTCGGTAAAATGTCAGTCTCTTTTGTAAATACTACCAGTTCCTTAGACGCCCAGATCATATCTATTCTGGAAAAAGATTGATGACTAGTTGAAAAAAAAGTATATTGCTTCGCTGTAGGATTATATTTTCTCCAAATATCTTCTAAATGTTCTTGTTCCTGGATTCCAAAAAAAGACTTTGGTAGTTTCCCCGTCCTTACTTTGCTTGTTGATGAACTTTTATCCAGTTGCAAATCTACCACTCCATTAAAGTCTCCAGCTAAGATTACTTGATCATAAGTCCATTGCTCCATTTGTTCTCATAAATCTTTGAAGAATATCTCCTTAGAACCATTTGGTGCATATAATCCAAGTATCAAGGGTTTTTTTTGCATTACATAAAAATTCCACAGCCAGGTATCTTCCATTTTTATCAGACACTATTAATTTGGGTTGCAATTCTTCCTTAATATATATAACAATTCCCCTCTTCTTTTGCTTGGTTGCCAAAACAAATTGCTTTCCTAACTTATTAATTAAATATTTAACATCTTGATCTCTAACATGAGTCTCTTGCAAGCAAATCACATTACTTCTTTGTTTGGATAGCCAATGTAAAACAGCTTTTCGTTTAGAGGGTGAATTGAGTCCGTTAACGTTCCATGAAATTAATTTGTACTCCATAATTATAATCTAGTTGAGCTAGGAAAGTCTTTTCCATTCTCAATCAGAAAGACGTCCATTGCCTATTTTGACTTAATCACTCGTCTCCCTGATTGAAATTCAAAAGTCACTCCTTCCGGCAGCTCCCATCTGTATCTAATTTCAGCTGCCTTCAATTTTTGTATAAAATCTCTATATTTTTTCCGATCCTGGAGAACTTTTCGTGGTACTTCTTTCATAATTCGAACTCGTGTCCCAGCTATTTCCAGTGGAGTTTTGAAATGTCTCCTAATAATTTCCTCCTTCATTCTCCTTGTGGTCAATTGGACAATAATATCTCTTGGTAAATTATTTTGTTCTGCGTATTTTGAATTGACTCTGTACACGATATCTAGATGTGTCATCATTTCCTCCTCTGTTTGTCCCAAAAATTTTGCCAATATTTCAGCCACTTGTTTCAGAGCAGATCCGTCCATTTTTTCCGGGACTGCCCTCATACGAATTTGTCTGTCCATTGCTTTGCATTCCATCATCACAATTCTTTCACCCATACCCATAGTCTCTGTCTGAATAGCCTCCGTTTTTTTCTCCCCATCCTGCACCATCTGTTGTGTTTCTTGCACCTTTTGTTGGGTATTCTGTAAATCTGTTTTTATTGCCTCCATTTCTTTTTTAACCTCCATTATTTCCAATTTAATCACTTCTTTTATTTCTGTCATTAAATTTTGCTATATTTGTTGTACCGTTTCCCGAATCTCTTTATTTCCCTCCGTTATTTTCTTGTCCAAATTCTCGATGGCAACCTGCCAATCCTTTTCTTTTTTGGAGGCCATCGGACTTGCCTTGGGTCCCCACGAATCCGCTCTCTTTCTTAGTTCTGTCTTCTTTTTAATTCAAGTCTCTGTTTTTATATATCAATATATTAAACGTTTGCCTTCTGTTAAAATGGCGGTTGAGGCTTCCCATTCCCTTAAAATGTCGGGCGATGTTTCTCTATGATATAAAATGCCGGGCGATCTTTCTCTATGGTAACAATGTCACTACAGTATTCTTCCCTTACTTTCAATGGTGAGCCCTTTACTTCCGTTTCCTTTCCCTTACTTTCAATGGTGGGTGCTTCACTTCCTCTTCCAACGTTATTTTCTTTCCGGTTCTTCCTGTTCTTCCTGACCTCTCCCTCGCCGCTCTATCTCTGTCTCCTCTCCGTCTATTATCCTCCACTTCCTGTCTCGCAGCGCGTCTTCCAATTCCCACGATCTGCCCTCCGCGTCGCTATCTCCCCAACCACAGGTATGCAAAACAATATTCTTTCTTAGCTTTTTTTTGGCTTCTTCTCGTTTGCAAACCTCAAATCAAACTGCTCGGTTCTTTAGTATGCTTTTTCAGCTTGGTATCTCAGTCTTTCATTCTTTTAAAAACTCTGTCTTTGTTCAGTAAAACAGTCCGTTGGGGGAGATAGTAATCTTAACACAAACTTCTTGGGTTGTACTCACTGCTTCAAACGTCCAATTCTGTCCAATTCTGTTGCCGAGGCTGGGGGAACAGCGAGCCTATGCCAATTTAATGACGCCCAAAGCTGCTGCAGAGATTTTAGCCGCCCCTCTCCGAGGAGGTTCTCAAGGTTTGAGAGGAAAGCCCTTTATTCAGAGCCTCCCACCCGCCGAGACCCTTCACTCTTAGGGCTTCACGCGTTCCAGCCTGATTTCTAGCTGAAATCAGGAGGCTGTGGGCTATCTGTGTGCCCCGCCAGCCAAAAAAAACAGCACCTCAGATGATCTGGAGCTCCAAATCACGTCAGTCTCGCCATCACCCTCAACTGGAAGTCAGCATTTAATTGTGATACTACTTTGTTTCTCGCCTCTCTCCAAGGCTGTTCAACTCTGGGACCTTTCTAGCCATGAGCCAAGTAAACTATTCCTGCCTGCAGAGACTTCCTCTATGATTTTCTTGATGAAATCCAGCAACTGTTTCCTTATATTTTTGGCTATATCTGTTACAACCATATTGAGCGGCTAGGTGAAAAGGCCCAAAGGAGGCAGAGAAGTTTTATGCTGGCAGACCTGTCAGCCACGCAGGCAGTTCCTGGAATTTTGACTGCAGAGCCCAGAAGGGTGTCATATGTTCCCCGGGGAAGGACAGCAGGAAGGTTAGTGTAAATGAAGATCATTGCAGCTTCAGCTGGGGTTGCTTTCCCACACTCCAGGTTTCTCCCCTGTGTGAATTCTTTGGTGGAAATTAAGTGGCCACTAAGCTTTTTGGTGGGAACTAAGGTTTCCCTTCCGAATGAAGCATTTCCCACACTTCATGCATTTATAAGGTTTCTCTCCTGAGTGAATTCTTTGATGGCTTTATCCACTATCGATGATGTTTTTCCACATACCAGGCATTTATATGGTTTCTTAATGAATTCTTTGGAGGGAAGTGAGCTTTCCCTTCTGAGGGAAGCATTTCCTACACTCAAGGCACTGATAAGGTTTCTCTCCCATGTTTCTTTCATAGTGAACAAGGGTTCCCCTTAAACTGAAGCTTTTCCCACACTGGGCATTTATATGGTTTCTCCTCTGTGTGAATTCTTTGGTGGGAATTAAGTTGTCCACTCTGACTGAAACTTCTTCCACACTCCAGGCATTTATATGGTTTCTCACCTGTATGAATCCTTTGATGGCGATTAAGGCTTCCAGTATCACTGAATGTTCTTCCACATTCCAGGCATTTATAAGGTCTCTCTCCCGTGTGTGAATTCTTTGGTGGGAATTAAGGTGTCCACTCTGACTGAAACTTCTTCCACACTCCAGACATTAATATGGTTTCTCTCCTGTACGAATCCTTTGATGGTGATTAAGGCTTCCACTATCACTGAAGGTTCTACCACACTCCAGGCATTTATAAGGTTTCTCTCCTGTGTGAATTCTTTCATGGTGAACAAGGTTTCCCCTCAAACTGAAGCTTTTTCCACACTCCAGGCATTTATATGGTTTCTCCCGTGTGAGTTCTTTTATGGTAATTAAGATATCCACTATGAATGAAACTTCTTCCACAATCCAGACATTTATATGGTTTCTCCCCTGTATGAATCCTTTTATGGTAATAAAGGCTTCTACTGTCACGGAAGCTTCTTCCACACTCCAGGCATTTATATGGTTTCTCCCCTGTGTGAATTCTTTGGTGGGAATTAAGGAGTCCACTCTGACTGAAACTTCTTCCACACTCCAGGCATTTATAAGATTTCTCTCCTGTGTGAATTCTTTCATGGCAAACAAGTTTTCCCCTTAAACTGAAGCTTTTCCCACACCCTGGGCATTTATATGGTTTCTCCCGTGTGAATTCTTCGATGGCATGTAAGGTTCCAAGCCTGACTAAAGCTTTTCCCACGCTCCAAGCATTTATATTGTTTTCCCCCTGTGTGAAGTTTTTGATGGGTAGGAAGGCTTCCACTGCGTCTGAAGGTTCTTCCACACTTCAGGCATTTATAAGGTTTCCCTCCTGTGTGAATTCTTTCATGGCGAACAAGTTTCCCCATTAAACTGAAGCTTTTCCCACACTCTAGGTATTTATATGGCTTCTCCTCTGTGTGAGTTCTTTTATGGTAACTAAGGCTTCTACTGTCAAAGAAGCTTGTCCCACTCTCCAGACATTTATATGGTTTCTCCCCTGTGTGAATTCTGTGGTGGGAATTAAGGTGTCCACTCTGACTGAAACTTCTTCCACACTCCACACATTTATATGGTTTCTCCCCTGTATGAATCCTTTGATGGTGATTAAGGCTTCCACAATCACTGAAGGTTCTTCCACACTCCAGGCATTTATAAGGTTTCTCTCCTGTGTGAATTCTTTCATGGATAACAGGGGTTTTCTTTTGACCAAAGCTTTTTCCACACTCCAGGCATTTATATGGTTTCTCTCCTGTGTGAATCCTTTCATGGCGAACAAGTTTTCCTCTTACACTGAAGCTTTTCCCACACTCCAGGCATTTATATGGTTTCTCCCCTGTGTGAATTCTTTGGTGGGAATTAAGGGGTCCACTCTGACTGAAACTTCTTCCACACTCCAGGCATTTATAAGGTTTCTCTCCTGTGTGAATTCTTTCATGGCGAACAAGATTTCCCCTTAAACTGAAGCTTTTCCCACACTCCAGGCATTTATATGGTTTCTCCCCAGCACGAATTCTTCTGTGGGAATTAAGGTGTCTGCTCTGATTGAAGACTTCTTCACACTCCAGGCATTCATATTTTTTCTTTCTATTACCCGTTTCCCAATGCGTATTAATATCTGATTTTTCAGACATTTTTTCACCACTTTTTGTGCCCTCACTTCCATTGCCTTCTATGTAAATTTTTTCAAGAAGAGGGATTTCATGAGTGTTTTTACCTTGTAATAGACCAGAATTACTCTTTGTTTCTGATGGATGTTTTCTCTCCCCCTTCCTCAGGGTATCACAACTTTCAACCTCCCCTTTCACATCTGAATACGTATCCCCTTTTCCCGTCACTGGATGCTCAGAGGTTTCATTCATGGACCCCCACATGCCTCCTGCAGAAAGAAAGAGGAACCTGATGTGATGATAGGACACAACCTAACTTGCATCATTTACAACCTATCCAGTTCAGAGCTTCCTCCTTTGCTTTGTGATGATTATGTTTGCACTCTGGGAATGCTCAGGGGTTAAATGCATGCAGTCTGTAGACACTTCCCCCCCTCCCCCGCTTTCTCTATTCCTTTTAAATTCCAGGCTGACTAACCTGGCAGAGAAGCCATTCCTATGGTAATAACTGTAGCCCAATAAGGCAAAAAACAGAGAATCTACAATGGAGAACACCCACCCCACTGTGCCTCTGGGGCTCTAAGTGAGCCTGTTGTTTTAAGTTTCTCTTTTCCTGCCTTGGTGAATTTAGAGGGAGAGGGGTTTGAGGGTGTTGAGGGAGAACCAAAGCCACCCTTTAAGTGATAGCCAGCCAGTTGTGATTTAACACACACACAGTAGAGGGTCTGAAAAGAGGTGGCCAGCCTTTTGCAAAAGAACAGAAATACGTTTTACAGCTAGGGAAAAACAAATGCCTTTTTAACTTTCTCATTTTCTCTCTGCTCAGATATTGTCATCTTATGCTGTTTAGCCTTATGTTCCTTTTTGAGAGTCAACTGCATGGTAGATTCTTTAAGAGAATAATAACAAAATAACATTTGATTTATATACCACCCACTCAGAGCGGTTTACAAAGTATGCCATTATTGGTTGTTGTGGGTTTTCCGGGCTGTATTGCCGTGGTCTTGGCATTGTAGTTCCTGACGTGCTGTTGTCGAAACGTCAGGAACTACAATGCCAAGACCATGGCAATACAGCCCGGAAAACCCACAACAACCATTGTTCTCCGGCCGTGAAAGCCTTCGACAATATGCCATTATTATCCCCACAACAATAATCACACTGTGAGTGGGGGGTGAGAGAGCTCTGAGAGACCTGTGACTGCCCCAAGGTCACCCAGCTGGCTTCAAGTGGAGGAGGAGTCTTCTTGGACTCAGGCTGGCTTTTGGCTGACTCAGTCCCGTGTCCTCTGAGCCCCCTACTGGGTTGTGGGGAGATAGGAAGCCAGAGAAGGCAACGAGGGAGAAGCGGATGGCCCCCCTGCCCTCACACTCCAATCATGAGAGGGAATTAGTGAGCATGCTCCCCCACACTTCCCTGGGATGTCCTTGCTGCCATGGGCGGGTAGCCACATGGGGTTGTGGTGGTGGCTGGGCTGCTAGCACTGGGTGCTCAGAGCTGTCTGGTGCCCTCCCCTGGCACCCTGGGTAACAGCCTGCCTGGTGGCTGATTAGCAGCAACAAAACACAATTTCCCGTGCAATAACAATGTCTCCCTATTTTATTTACAGTAATTGCATAATTTAACAGAACTATACCACATGTAACCAGTTCTAGAAAAAATTATTTTGCAGGCATCATATATGCTCCAAAGTCCATACATAAAGTGTCCAGTGCTTCAAGTGCTCTATTAATATTGCAACAGGTATTAAAGTGCAAATGCTTCCTAGCACCATGTACACATTAATTATTTCATACAAGCTCGCCTTATATTCCAACTGGAGTTGGGTATAGTCCAAGATTTGGTTCCAATAAACTGTGTAGTTCACAAATTACAAGTAGGCCTTTGCGTGTATTCTTTAGGTGTACATTGATAATTCTGTGACATCATTATTCTAACGGAAGGTCCAGATCACCATTGTATCCGTTTCCAAACTCTTTCTCAAAGAACACAGTTGCTGGAAAAATATGCAATAACACATATTACACACCATCTTACAATAATTTACATTTACAATACAGCAATAAATATTGCATATACAATCAATATCACATGTACTCACTCAAAGTTTCATGCAGCTACCACTCCATATTAGTCATCAGTTTTCCAATTTTCACCATTTGCAATCCATTATCTCATAATCATCTTATCTACAACAGCCCTTCCACGCCCAATTAGTATACTATCCTTTCTTAAAGTGATCTACAATCTGAGGGTCACTAGCCCAAAAAACAGGTAAAGTCATTAGCTATATTCAAACCATTAGGTATGAGACTATTCAGTTTATAAATCCAAAGGGTCTCTTTTTGACGAAGCTCTCTTATTGCTGCCTCATGACCCCTTTTATGGGTCTTAAACAGCACAGTGAAGCTCATATCCATCTCACTGTGCTTCTTTTCCTGATAATGTGGAACCAATGGGGCTTCTAATACATTGTTTATTCTAGATTGATGCTCACTAAGTCTGATTCTGACAGAACGTATGGTGCTACCCACGTACATTAATCCACATGGACATTTTATTAGGTACACAAATCCCTCAGTATTACAATTAACAAACTCACGTATAGTATGTATCCCCATCTGTCTCATATCATCTAAGCTCATAATCAAGGAACACTGTTTACACCTCCCACATTTGTATAAGCCTTTTGGCAGCCCAGTATCCACCTTGTTAACGTTATGACTTAAATCGGAATGAATAATAAGGTCTTTGATGTTCCGTGTTCTTCTAAATGCTACTAGTGGAGGAGTTTTGCTCCATATTTTGTGCTGGTGGCTGATTAGGGCAGTCTCGTGGCTGAGGGCCAGACCTCCCCTGCTGTGGCCGTCAAAGAGAACAGAGATGAGCAGATGAGAGATGGCAGCCAGAGGAAGAAGGTAACTAGACTGAGTTTAATCTGAAGAACAAGCCTAGAACCAGTAAGTCAGATTTGCCTTTCTCTTTAAACACAGCACTTAACCCTCCCAAGGTGAAAGAGACAACTGCATCACTTTGGTGTAGAGGTTCAACTGATCCCATATTACATTAACAAAATTAAGGAAACCAGGTGGTTCTCTCAATCAGGGCATTCGCTACTAAGAAAGAAAACCAGGCCTCAAGAATAACCTTCTTCAGCAACATGGGAATACTAAAAGTCAACATGAAAACGTATGAACAAAGACTCCCAAAGGAGATGCAAACGGTGAATGCCAACCGTCTCTTTCCTTGCTGAAAGCCAGGTCACGTGACAGCAGCAAAGCCAACTGGGGATGCCCTGAAAACATGCAGTGTCTCTGGACACATTAAAAAAATGGTCTAGTGCTCCCCCCGCCCCACATCCAAAAGCCCCTTCGCTGCTTATGGCTGGGAAAGGAGGGAGGGGAGAAGGGTCCAGAGGACAGCAGCTGTCAGCACTTGACCCTGCATATTATCCTCCAGGCATGGTCTCCTTTGAGAGTTGGCACGAAAAAGGATCCTCAAAGACTTCCTCTGTAGATCCCAATCAGCAAACCAAGCTGAGCTTTTATCTAAGACTAGAAACAAAGCCCGTTGTGGGGGGAAAATACAAGGGGCTCTAGAAAGAAAAGGGCGGATAGGAAGGCATTCCCTACTCCTCCATCACTGATCCTGCCCGGGGATAGTGGGAGGTGGGCACCTGCTCCATGCTCCTAATATTAGCTTAAAATGGGGGGGGGGGGGTGGCATTGCCATCTGCTCTGCTACTGATCCAAACTGGCTAAAGGGGAGTGGGCATTGCCACCTGGTCTGTTCCTAATGCCAGAAGGGTTAAGACATTGGACGGGCATTGCCACCTTCTCTGCTCCTAATACCAGCTGGATTAAAGTGGGGGTTGGTACTGCCACCTGCTCCACTTGTAATAGTAGCTGGGTTAAGGTGGGGGTGGTTATTGCCACCTGCTCTGCTCCTAATACCAGCTGGGTGAAGACGGTGGGTGTGCATTGCCACCTGCTCCATTCCTGATCGCAGATGGCTGAAGAGGGATGGGCATTATCACCTGCTCCGCTCCTTTTATCATCTGCATTAAGGCATTGGAAGTCATTGCCATCTGCTCCGCTCCTAATACCAGCTGGGTAATGCGAGGGGCAGGCATTGCCACCTGCTCTGCTCCTAATACCAGCTGGGTGAAGACAGTGGGCGTTCATTGCCACCTGCTCCGTTCCTGATCCTAGATGGCTGAAGAGGGATGGGCATTATCACCTGCTCCGCTCCTTTTATCATCTTCATTAAGGCATTGGAAGGCATTGCCATCTGCTCTGCTCCTAATACCAGCTGGGTGAAGACCTTGGGCTGGTATTGCTACTTGCCCCGCTCCTAATACCTGCTGGGTTAAGGTGGGGGTGGGCATTACCACTAGCTCTGCTCCTGTTCCCAGCCTGGGCTTCCCACCACGGCATGTTTTCTGGAGGGACATGGTGCCTTGCCTGGGCTTCCCTCTGCAGCAGCGCCCTCTGATGGTGCTCCAAAGTATAAAGTGAGTTGACTGAAGCAAGCTTACTCAGTTATATAGTAGGATATTAAAAATATAGAAATATTAAAAATGGGAAGTATATTTTGTCCTGGTGGAGCCGGGAGGGATGTTGGGTTCAGAAGGGTCCCTCCCAACTCTGTAATTCTACGAAAAGGAGCTGGCCGGGAGCTTTCTAACGTACCTGCAGGATCTCTCTCACTGGGGCTGCTGCTTTCTTCTTCAGATGCTTCCTGTGAAGAGGCGCCTTCCGGCTGGTACAGCTTTCCTCCATCGGTGGCTTCATCCCCTGTTCTTTCAGCTGGGAAACCCCCAAAATCTTCCTCAGATATTCCTCTTCCTGGACCGTATTCCGAAGCTCTTACGGGCTCTGGTTCAAATGACTGCGCTGGGGAGGGGGTTTCAATAGAGACCCTCGGTGAGCCTAGGTGAAGGACAGGAGAGCTCTGTAAGCACTCCACCTAGCTCTCCGCCGTTTAATATGGGCTCATGGATAGGAAAACCCTAAGTTGTGTGTACACTACAAGGCACAATAGCCAGCCTCCCAACAGGGTGAGATGTTGCCAGCTCCCACCCAGGGGGAACCAAAATAATAATGCCAAGAGATTAGGTGCCATTGACTTCTCCCCCACCCCAGCAGCAGACATGCACAATCCCTGAAAAGAGAGGCACTAGAGGAAATACCTCTCTGACTCCCTTCAGAGATCCCTTCCCCTATCCTCCTTTTTCATCACTGCCCCCATTAAGATCCTGTCTGGCAATCAAGAGCCATTGATCGCCTCTGGAAAATTTTATTCCTTTCTGGGAATATTTAATCTAAATTTCAAAGTACATCACCCATACCGAAGCAACCATTAAGGTCTTTGATCCAAAGGACCGCTTTGCCCCAGGGCACATTTTGCCCTATAAATATTTGGGTTCTGCCCCAGCCAAAGGCCACTCAGTTATTGGATCCAGGTGCCGTACCCTCAGAATCCACTGAGAACTCCTCCAAGCAACACAAGTCATTGACTCTGTTCTCTGCGAACCTTTCTACGCCTCTGATCGGTAACTACTACCCGAAACCTATGCTATTCCCTGTCATCTCTCTGTTTATTCCTAGGACTCTGGTGTGTATGTGTTACATGCATTTATCTATCTATGTGTGTGGCTTTCCACCTCATTAAAAGTTACAATTTATTTGGAAAACACCCATCTCATTAGTATCCTTGGGGAGGGGACCTGCTAAAAATTGGTGGAGGATCTCGCTAGTTTACCACCTCCTCCATGCCTGCTACTTTTCCCAGCTTGCAAGGAGACGCATTCAGGTAACAGCTGAGGCAGGGTAGGAACGCCGGGAAGGATTTCCCCTGTGGTCTCCGCACCCACCAAATTCCTCCTTCTTGGCATCACGTGCAACACGTTACCAGAGTTCCTGCCTTGAGGAGAATCTCTCTAGCAAGAGCGGATTTAAGTATTCTTGCCTACCTCCATGTTACCTCCATGATTGGTGTAGTTTGTTGTAGTGGTTAAGAGCGTGGCAGGACTCTAAGCTGGAGAACCAGGTTTCATTCCCCGCTCCTCCACTTGAAGCCAGCTGGGTGACCTTGGGCCAGTCACAGCTCTCTCAGAGCTCTCTCAGCCCCACCCACCTCACAGGGTGTATTGTTGTGGGGATAATAATAACATACTTTGTAAACTGCTCCTACTGGGCATTAAGTTGTCCATATAGAAATTGAATATTATGTTTAGCTATTACGCAATGGAATGGACTTGGGGCAAGGCTTCTTGCAGAGGTCTAGCAACTTGAGACCAAGGCCTGCCGAACAAGTGCTCATTCCAGGGGCAAAGCAAAGGCCTGCAGGCTCTTTCCCCCTCAGTCCCCACCACCAGAGGTGAAATGAGATTTCTTCCTCCCCACTGCAATTGGGAGAGGAGCCAGAATGTGTTCCTATGAAATCT
Source organism: Eublepharis macularius (assembly GCF_028583425.1). Classification (NCBI taxonomy): domain Eukaryota; kingdom Metazoa; phylum Chordata; class Lepidosauria; order Squamata; family Eublepharidae; genus Eublepharis; species Eublepharis macularius. Next base: position 180,121,559 of record NC_072793.1, read on the forward strand.
GTCTGGGGGTGTTTTCAGTCCTGTCTCTGAGGAAAAGCAGAGGCATTGCTTTGCAGGCCCCCCATCCCAGGATCAAGGCCTGCCCCCTCCAGTTAAAGGGACTGCCGAAGGATGTTGCCTGTTTTCCTACGTTCAAGGCCTACGTGCATCATTTCAGTGTCCACAACCCAGCCAAGCTCTTTGGAGGAGAGGCTCAGACTGTGAAGAGAAACAAGGCCACAGAAATCCACCAGCCCCTGGGAGAAAGTGCAGGCACCCCACAGCCCCACAACAGATCGAAGCAGCTACCTGCCAGTCCCTCTTCTGCATCAGAGATCAGGAGAAACGGCTCTTCTTCTCCTTCCAGCCTGGAAATGAGGTCAGGTTTGGCAATCTCAGGCCCTTTTATGAGAAAAAAAAGAAACACAAAACTGTGACTTTTTAATATGCTCATCAACTGAGCTATTCCAAGCCAGGTTTCCTCCTCATTCAGAAATTCACAACAGACAAGTAATTGGGGTGCCCTGATACCCCAGGTGAGACTGATCTCATCAGATCTCAGAACCTAAGCAGGGTCGGCCTCGGTCGACATTGCAAAAAGAAGAAAAAGAGGAAAGTTTCTTTATATCGCTGGAATGGTGGTCCATGAGAAAGAACATCCAAAGGACCAGTGTTACATAGTGGTTAGAGTAAAGGAATAGGAACTGGGAGGACTGAGTTTGAATCTCTTCTCTGTCATGAATGTTTCTCTGGGGACATTGGGCCCTTCACAGTCCCTCAGCCTAACCTACCTCATAAGACTGTTGTTGAGAGAGAGAAGTAGTGGAGGAGAGAACAGTATGAAAAGCTGCTTTGGGTCCCTGATCAGTAATTTAAAAAACAGGAATAAATAAATCATAAGCAAAATCAGGAAGACAAACCCAAAGTGGAACAAGGAGGAGGGGAGAAGACCCCCCCCCTACTCTTCCTTGGGGCATGTGAAGGCCAGGGGGCTCTTCTTATCTCCAGGGGGCCAGCAGCCAAGTGGGGAAGAGGCCAGAGGTGTCCGTGAAGAGGGGCAAATCCTTTTCCAGGGGACAATTTAACATAGTGTTATTTTCTTCTGTGAACGTGCAATCCTACACAAGAGGTGACCATTTCCCACTTTCCATGTGAGCAATCTCAACATCTTGTGGCACCAGAACGGAGGGGAAGGAACCCGATCCGCTGAGCCTTGCAACAGAGAAGGGCCCCTTCCTCACATCCTCTGTGTGAGCATCCCCTCCTTACCTGCGCAGGCTGCATGGCTGGTCTTTTCCCTTCACCACACGGAGGAGACAGCCGAGAAACAGCCAAGGGGGTCTTTCTCCTGAAAGATGGAGGGAGAGTCTTTGGCTACCCTCTTCTCCTCTCCTCTCTACCCCCAATCAGCGGTTTGAACTCACCAAAGGCGTCTGGGATGGAGCTGATGCTTCAAAAAAGAGAGAACTTCCACATTTCAAAGGACGGAGGAGGCACGGCAGGAAGTGACCTCACCAGCCCGCCTCCCCACTGCCCCTCTAGGAGTTGGGACTCTCTCACTTTAACCCTGCGGTTGACTCGTTCCTCCCCACCCCCAGCCTAGTCCTGCTTTGCGCTCCTCGGAGGCTGGGGACTGGGTTTCGAAAGAGGGAACCGGGAGAGTTTGGGGTTCCCCCCCTTCCTCCGAGCATAGAGGGAGGTGAGGGAGGGATAGCTGTGAATTCCCTGCATTGTGCTGGGGGTGGACTAGATGGCTCTGGAGATCCCGTCCAGCTCTAAGTTCCTCTGGGTTGGGAAATTCCTGGAGATTTGGGGGTGGAGCCTGAGAAGGGCAAGTGTAGGGGAGGGGCAGGACCTCAGCACCGCCATAATGCCAGAGACTCCGCCCACCCAAGGAGCCTTTCCCTCCAGGGGAACTGATCTCTAGAGATTAGCAGGAATACCAGGAGAGATCCAGGTCCCTCCTGGAGGTTGGCAAGCCGGTTTGCATCTGAGCTGGCAGAGTTATTTTTCACAGTAGCATTTCTTGGCTGGCAGACAGCAAGGGAGCCAAGGTAGAAAACCACGGCCCTAGATGCTTCATTTATTGGTTTATGTATTTGTTTAAAATGTTTATTAGCCCCCTTTCCGCCTCAGAGTTGCTCAATATCCTGCCTCACTGAGGGGCCGACCAGTTCCCAGCCTGTTGCTATGGAGAGCAAACAGGGCGCAGAGGCTGAGGCCTTCCCCTGAAGTTGTCTTCTGCCACCGGGATTCGGAGCTTGGCTGCCTCTGAACATGGAGGTTCCCTTTAGTCGCCATGGCTACTAACCCTTGAATGACCCCTCCTCCATGACTCTCTGGGCCTGTGGCCATCACAGCCTCCCCTGACAGGGAATTCCACATCAATCCCTCATTAGGAAAAGAAGGAGTTCCCTTTGGCCTCTCCTGAATCTACAAGCAGATACGGGAAGTTGGGATTTGGGTTCCAGTCTGCATCCCCTTACGCTGGCCTGCTTTGAACTTTATTTGCCGCTCTGCTGCCCACTCGCCCGTTTTGTGGATATCTTCCTGGAGCTCTTCACAGGTGGTCCCGGTTTTCACCATGCTGAAGAGATTTATGCCTTCGGCAAACTTGGCCACTGTGCTGCTCACCCCCACTTCCGGATTATTTAGGAATAATTTAAGAACCTCCCTGATAGGTAGAGCCTATCAAGGGATAAATCCCACCCTTGGCTCGATGACCTTGGGCCAGTCACATCCTCGGAGTCAGCTGTGAGGATAAAATGGATGCCATGAGAACGATGTAAGCCCCTTCAGGTCCCCTTCAACTAGGGGGTCTGCCTATTGTTATAAATGTGATTTTTGCCTACTGTTTGCCAAAAAACAATGGCCGCTCTTCCTCTTGCTTCCTCTGGTATTATGGCCACTCTTTCAGCAGGGGGCAGAACCACTCATTCAGTACTCTAGGTATTGTGAAACAGGGCAAGCTGTAAGGTGACAGAAAGCAGTGAGGGAGACCCACTGCTTGTTATTGAAACAACAGCTGCGATGGATATTAGGGGGGTCTTGCAGCCATCACCCGACACACAAGATTTTTTCCTACCGAGTTCTGCCTTGTTTTTCATTTTCCACTTACCCCAATGCACCCAGCAGAAAATCAAAAAGCAAAATAGAAAGTGGATCAGAAGCAATCGGATCTGGACCTGAGCATAAATTCCCCCAAGCCTGGAACAACCCCTAAGATAAAACTGAGAGACACGAAGACTTTTTTTGAAGTGAACAAGAATCAAGTTTATTTAGAAAAACTCACATCTTGAGATAAACACCAATACTTTTATTGAGAGCCAGTGGATATAGCGGTTAGAGGATCAGACTAGAGTCTGGGACATCCACGTTCAGACCGCCAGTCTGCCACAAAAGATTGGTGAGTGATGGAGGGTCAGAAACACTCTCAGCCTAACCTTTCTCACAGGGTTCTTGTGAAGATAAAATGTAGGAAAGAAGTATGCCAAGGTAACCATGTGGCTAGACTACTTTAACACATTTCACATGGATCTACCCTTAAACACATGCTGCAATTGCTCCATAGTCTACTGAGTCATAGAATTATAGGGTTGGAAGGAACCTCTAGGGTCATCTAGTCCAACCCCCTGCTCAATGCAGGAAACTACCTCCCCCCACACCGCCAGTGACCCCGCCTCCATGTCCAGGAGATGGCAAAACTACCTGACTCCAAGGTGACGATCGGCATGTTCCTGGGCATGTAAGAAGGGCCACAAGAACTAAGCACAGATGTAACCCTTCCTGCCCTCCCGCTCATGATCTGCTGAGGATCGGTCCAGGTTCACAGAATCTGCATTGCTATCAGATGGCCATCTAGTCATTCTAAGCTTTTATATCAGCATTATTATTCAACATTTTTAGCGTTACATAAATCAACAGAAAATCATACTATCCACATCATTGCTACATGGATTATTTAAAAAGGAGCAGTTACACAAGGTCATAAATGTTTCTTACCCCAAAAGATCAGCAGATCAGAGCCAAGAAGCCACAATTAATCCCCCTTCCCATATTTATAGGATTTGAGAATCTTTTCTCAACAATAGCTGACTGTCCCACTTGCTAAAGACGCGCATTCTTCGCTAACGCATTATTTTAACGTCAAACATCGTACAAGGTTATCTATACTTGAAACGGCTTTTTAAAGTTTGTTCCTTCTTTCTTGCAACTTTTTATGTTGACAAAATCTCTATAAAAATAGTGATGACAAGCTTCTCATACACATGAATATCTTTTGGCCCCACAACCAATGCACTTTGAATCATCTCTTTATTTCAGTGAAGTTGAACGTTCTTGCCCTTCTCAGATGCCTCAATGCACCGGAGCCTCAACACAGAGGATCTACTTACATGGGCTAGTGGGATTTGAGTCCAGTAGCACCTTAGAGACTCATCAGGCTTTAAGAGTATAAGGTTTCGAGAGTCTGAGCTCCCTTCTTCAGACACGAGTAGGAATGGAGACCCCTGAGCCTTTACATCCCAGCCAAAGGCAGGTTGCATATTACAAGGGAGGGCATCAAAGGGAAAAGTACAATGCATCCGATTAGGGCAGTGAAAGAAGAATCCCAAATCTCTGTTCAGCCCCGTGGGGAGGGAGCCAATTGATCTGAAGGAACTCCATTACCGCAATATTACATTTTAATCTCCCCTTAAAGTTCCTCTGTTTGAGGTCAGCCACTTTTAGATAGCAATTAACTGTCCTGGAAGATGAAAATATTCTCCCACTGGTTTTGAGTGTTATGATTTCTAATATCAAATTCATATCCATTCATTCTTTCGAGTAGCGACTGACCTGTTTGACCAGTGTAGAGAGCAGAAGGGCATTGCTGACCCTTAACAGCATGTATACCACTGGAAGATGAACAACAACTGAATCGTAGAACTGGTATTGTTACGTCCAGTGATCATGATATGGGCGCACTTCTGATGGACAAACGGTCATTTAATTGTGTTACTTTGTCTTGTTACTACTTTGTCTCTCGCCTCTCTCCAAGGCTGTTCAACTCTGGGCCCTTTCTAGCCATGAGGCCAAGTAAACTCTGTTCCTGCTTGTAGAGACATCCTCAATGATTTACTTGATGAAATCCAGCAACTGTTTCCTTACATTTCTGTCTATATCTGTTATAAACGTATTGAGCGGCTGGGCGAAAAGGCCCAAAGGAGGCAGAGAAGTTTTATGCTGGCAATATCAGCCACGCAGGCAGCTCCTGGAATTTTGACGGCAGAGCCCAGATAGATGTCATACCTTCCCCGGGGAAGTACATTGGGAAGGTTAGCATAAAGGAAGATCACTGCAGCTTCCGCTGGGGTTGCTTTTCCCACACTCCAGGTTTCTCCCCTGTGTGAATTCTTTGGTGGAAATTAAGTGTCCACTAAACTTGAAGCTTTTTTGTGGGAACTAAGGTTTCCCTTCTGAATGAAGTATTTCCCATGCTTTACATGAATTTATAAGATTTCTCCCGTGTGAATTCTTTGATGGCTGCATCCACTGTCACTGAAGCTTTTCCACATTCCAGGCATTTATATGGTTACTAATCTTTATGACTTCTTTGGTGGACATTAAGCTTTCCCTTCTGACGGAAGCATTTCCCACACTCCACGCATTTATATGGCTTCTCCTCTGTGTGAGTACTTCTGTGGTAATTAAGGCTTCCACTATCACTGAAGGTTCTTCCGCACTCCAAGCATTTATATGGTTTCTCCCCTGTGTGAATTCTTTCATGGCGAACAAGTTTTCCCCTTAAAATGAAGCTTTTCCCACACTCTGGGCATTTATATGGCTTCTCCCCTGTGTGAGTTCTTCTGTGGTAATTAAGGTTTCCACTGTCACGGAAGCTTCTTCCACACTCCAGGCATTTATATGGTTTCTCCCCTGTATGAATCCTTTGATGGCGATTAAGGCTTCCACTATCACTGAAGGTTCTTCCGCACTCCAGGCATTTATATGGTCTCTCTCCTGTGTGAATTCTTTCATGGCGAACAAGTTTTCCCCTGAAACTGAAGCTTTTCCCACACTCTAGGCATTTATATGGTTTCTCCCCTGTGTGAGTACTTTTATGGTAAGTAAGGCTTCCACTGTCACAGAAGCTTCTTCCACACTCTAGGCATTTATATGGTTTCTCCCATGTGTGAGTTCTTTTATGGTAATTAAGGCTTCCACTGTCACAGAAGCTTCTTCCACACTCCAGACATTTATATGGTTTCTCCCCTGTATGAATCCTTTGATGGCGATTAAGGTTTCCATTATCACTGAAGGTTCTCCCACACTCCAGGCATTTATAAGGTTTCTCTCCTGTGTGAATTCTTTCATGGCGAACAAGTTTTCCCCTTAAAATGAAGCTTTTCCCACACTCTGGGCATTTATATGGCTTCTCCCCTGTGTGATTACTTCTGTGGTAATTAAGGCTTCCACTGTCACGGAAGCTTCTTCCACACTCCAGGCATGTATATGGTGTCTCCCCTGTGTGAATTCTTCGATGGCATGTAAGGTTCTTAGCCTGACTAAAGCTTTCCCCACACTCCAAGCATTTATATTGTTTTCCCCCCGTATGCAGTTTTTGATGGGTAGCAAGGCTTCCACTGTGTCTGAAGGTTCTTCCACCATCCAGGCATTTATTTGGTTTCTCTGCTGTGTGAATTCTTTGGTGGGAATTACGGTGTCCACTCTGACTGAAACTTCTTCCACACTCCAGACATTTATATGGTTTCTCCCCTGTATGAATCCTTTGATGGCGATTAAGGCTTCCACTCTGACTGAAACTTCTTCCACACTCCAGACATTTATATGGTTTCTCCCCTGTATGAATCCTTTGATGGCAATTAAGGCTTCTACTATCACTGAAGGTTTTTCCACACTCCAGGCATCTATAAGGTTTTTCTCCTGTGTGAATTCTTTCATGGTGAATAAGTTTTTCCCTTAAACTGAAGCTTTTCCCACACTCCAAGAATTTATATCGTTTTCCCCATGTGAAGTTTTTGATGGGTAGCAAGGCTTCCACTGTGACTGAAGATTTTTCCACACTCCAGGCAATTAAATGGTTTCTGCCCAGCGGGCATTCTTCTGTGGGAATTAAGGTGTCTGCTTTGATTGAAGACTTTTTCACACTCCAGACATTCATATTTTTTCTTTCTATTACCCGTTTCCCAATGTGTATTAATATCTGATTTTTCAGAAATTTTTCACCACTTTTTGTGACTTCACTTCCATTGCCTTCTATGTACATTTTTTCAAGAAGCGGAATTTCATGCGTGTTTTTACCTTGTAATAGACCAGAATTACTCTTCCTTTTAGATGGATGTTTTCTCTCCCCCTTCCTCAAAGTATCACAATTTTCAATCTTCCCTTTCACATCTGAATACGTATCCCCTTTTCCCATCACTGGATGCTCAGAGGTTTCGTTCATGGACCCCCACATGCCTCCTGCAGAAAGAAAGAGGAACCTGGTGTGATGATAGGACCCACACTATCTTTTATCATTTACAACCGATCCAGATCAGAGCTTCCTCCTTTGCTTTGTTATGATTATGTTTGCACTCTGGGAATGCTCAGGGGTTGAAGTCATACAGTCTGTAGACACTTTCCCCCCTTGCTTTCTCTATTCCTTTTAAATTCCAGGCTGACTAACCTGGCAGAGAAGCCATTCCTATGGTAATAAGTGTAGCCCAATAAGGCAAAAAACAGAGAATCTACAATGGAGAACACCCACCCCCACCCTGCCTCTGGGGCTCTAAGTGAGCCTGTTGTTTTAAGTTTCTCTTTTCCTGCCTTGGTGAATTTAGAGGGGGAGGGGTTTGAGGGTGTTGAGGGAGAACCAAAGCCACCCTTTAAGTGATAGCCAGCCAGTTGTGATTTAACACACACACAGTAGAGGGTCTGAAAAGAGGTGGCCAGCCTCTTGCAAAAGAACAGAAATACGTTTTACAGCTAGGAAAAAACAAACGCCTTTTTAACTTTCTCATTTTCTCTCTGCTCAGATATTTTCATGCTGTTTAGCCGTATGTTCTTTTTTGAGAGTCAACTGCATGGTAGATTCTTTAAGAGAATAATAACATCATAACATTTGATTTATATACTGCCCTTTAGGACAACTTAATGCCCACTCAGAGCAGTTTACAAAGTATGCCATTATTATCCCCACAACAATAATCACACTGTGAGGTGGGGGGGGGGGTTTGAGAGAGCTCTGAGAGAGCTGTGACTAGCCCAAGGTCACCCAGCTGACTTCAAGTGGAGGAGTGGGGAATCAAACCTGGCTCTCCAGATTAGAGTCCCGCACTCTTAACCACTACCCCAAACTGGCTCTCCAGAGGAAAAAATGATGTTCCCAAAATCGGAATTCTCTGTTCCTTTCCACCACAAAAAGCCTCCTGCTCTGTCCTGACGATGGAGCATCTGGGTAACAGCCTGCCTGGCATGGCATGGGGCATGGCAGCAGTCCCCCACACAGAAAAATAACACAACTCACTTAAAATCAGAGAATCACAAAAACACAATTCCTGTCAAAAACACTTTATTTCTTGAACAGCTTTAGGTTACACAGTAGGAGGGCACAACAGGGCATGATAGCAATGTACTACAAAAAATAATACAACCCACTTCACCGTTTTTGACAGCAATTGTGTTTGTGTGATTCTCTGATGTGAAGTGAGTTGTGTTATTTTTGTGTAGTACACTGCTTTCCTGCTCTGTTGTGCCTTCCTACTGTGTAACCTAAAGCAGTTAAAGAAATAAAGTGCTTTTGACAGCATTTTTTTGGGGTGATTCTTTAATGTGAAGTGAGTTGTGTTATTTTTGTGTAAGATACTGCTGCCATGCCCTTTGGTGTTCCCCCCTGCTGTGTAACCTAAAGCTGTTCAAGAAATAAAGTGTTTTTGACAGGAATCGTGCTTTGTGATTCTCTGATGTTAAGTGAGTTGTGTTATTTTTCTGTGTGGGGGACTGCTGGTGTAATGTGTCATAATGCTTTGCCTACTTGTACTTTGGAAGGGAGAAAATAATTTTTTAAAAACTTTATTTTGTGTTGTTCTTGTTTTATTCTTTGTTGTGCAGTTGGTTCCCATCATAGGGAACAATGGGGCTGGCTGGCCAGCCATCTCTGTAGGTGGTGGGGGAATTTGAGGGAGGGTGTCTGTGGTTCAGGTGCTCTTTCACAGGGACCAGCTGGCACTCAGAAGTGTGCCCACCATTGTGGCACCCCTGGGCTGTGCAGAATTGCCCAGGGAAAGAGAGTTTAGAAGTTCCCAGCATAGGGAACAAAGGGAGAGGGCTGGCCTTTGCCAGCCTGTTCCTGGGGTTATGGGTGTGGGGCTGCTGGGGGTGGATTTTGGTCTGTGAGGGGCTAATGTGGGGATTTGGGTCTGTGTGTGGCAGCTGGGGGGGAATTGGGTTTGTGTTGGGGCTATAGGGGATGGACTTTGGGGGCTGAGAGCACCTACTTGGGGAGGCCATGAAATGCCCCCCCAAGTGGGAGCATTGGTCTTGTTCCCTGGTCTTGTTGTTTTCCTCCATTATATACCAGGGTTGCCCGTTGGTTTCCTTCTGATTATAATTCCAGCTGGGTTAAGGTGGGGGAGGGGATTGCTACCTGTTCTGTTCCTAATATTAGCTGGATTAATGTGGGGTTTGGGATGGGCATCGCCACCCATCCCCCTCCTAATACCATCTGGGTTAAGGTGGGGGGTGGGCATTACGATCTGGTCTGCTTCTAATTCCAGCTGGGTTAAGGCATTGGATGGGCATTGCCACCTTCTCTTCTTCTAATATTAGCTGAGTAAGGCAGGGAGTGTGAATGACCAGGGTGGACATTGCCACTTGCTCTGATTATAATTCCAGCTGCATAAGGCTGGGGGCGGGCATTGCCACCTGCTTCGCTCCTTGTCCCAGATGGCTGAAGGGGAGTGGGCATGGCTATCTGCCCCACTCTTAATACCAGCTGGGTAAGGTGCAGGGTGGGCATTGCTACCTGCTCTGCTCCCGATCAAAACTGGCAGAAGGGGGGTGGGCATTGCCACCTGCTCTGCTCCAAATACCAGCTGGGTGAAGACAGTGAACGGGCATTGCCACCTGTTCTACTCCTGATCCCAGATGACTGAAGGGGGGCTGGTATTGCTACCTCCCCACTCCTAATACCAGCTGTGTTAAGGTGGTGGTGGGCATTACCACCTGCTCTGCTCCTAATATCAGCTGGGTAAAGACATTGGATGGGCATTGCTACCTGCTCCGCTCCAAATACCAGCTGGGTTAAGGTGGGGTGGGCATTGCCACCTGCTCCGCTCATAATATTAGCTGGGTTAAGTTGGGGGGTGGTTATTGCCACCTGTTCTGCTCCTAATACCAGCTGGATGAAGACGGGGAGCGGGCATTGCCACCGGCTCCGCTTCTAATACCAGCTAGATTAAGGCATTGGATGGGCATTGCCACCGGTATGCTCCTAATATTAGCTGGGTTAATGTGGGGTGTGGGAGGCAGGCATTGCCACTTGTCCTGCTACAAATACCAGCTCGTTTAAGGGGGGGCATTATGATCTGGTCTACTCCTAATACCAGCTGAGTTAAGGCGGGGGGGGGCATTACCACCTTCTCAGCTTCTAATATTAGCTGGGTTAAGGCAGGGAGTGGGAATTGCCGGGGGTGGGCGTTGCCACCTGCTCTGATTTTAATACCAGCTTGGTAAGGCTGGGGGTAGGAATTACCACCTGCTCTTCTCCTGGCCTCCGATGGCTGAAGGGGAGTGGGTATTGCCACTTGCCCCACTCCTAATACCAGCTGGGTAAGGTGGGGGTGAGCATTACCACCTGCCCTGCTCCTGATCCCAACTGGCTGAAGGGGGGGGGTGGACATTGCTACCTGGTCTGCTCCTAATACCAGATGGCTGAAGGGGTTAGGTATTGATACCTGCCCCGCTCATAATGCCTGGTGGGTTAAGGTGGGGGATGGCATTACCACCTGCTCCGCTAATAATATCAAGTGGGTTAAGGTACTGGACGGGCATCACTACCTGCTCCACTCCTAATGTCAGCTGGGTAAAGGTACTGGACCGGTATTGCCACCTGCTCCGCTCCTAATACCAACTGGGTTAAGGCAGGGGTAGGCATTGCCACCTTCTCTGCTCCTAATATTAACTGTTTTAAGGTGTGTGGGGGGTGAGTATTGCCACCTGTTCCGCTCCTGATACTGGCTGGGTGAAAGTGGGAGGCTGGTACTGCCACCTGTTCCCCTTCCCAATCCCAGCCTGGCCTTCCTGTCACGGCCGTTTTCTGGAGTGACATGGGGCCTTGCCTGGGCTTCCTTCTGCAGCAGCGCCCTCTGTTGTTGCCCCAGGGTATAAAATGAGTTGTCTGAAACACGCTTACTCAATTATATAGTAGGATATAGAAGTAATCAAAATGGGTGTTGGGTGTTGGATGAACACAGGGTGGGACGTTGGATTCAGAAGGGTCCCTCTCAGCTCTGTGATTGTATGAAAAGGAGGTGGCCGGGAGCTTCCAAACATACCTCCAGGACCTCTCTCACTGAGGCTGTTGCTTTCTTCTTCCGGCTGGTACAGGTTTCCTCCATCGGTGGCTTCATCCCCTGTTCTTTCAGCTGGGAAACCCACAAAATCTTCCTCAGATATTCCTCTTCCTGGACTGCGTTCCAAAGCTCTTACGGGCTCCGGTTCAAACGACTGCGCTGGGGAGGGGGTTTGAATAGAGACCCTCGGTGAACCTAGGTGAAGGACAGGAGAGCTGTGTAAGCAGTCCGCCTCGCTCTCCGCCACTGAATATGTGCTTAGAGATAGGAAAAAACTCAGCCATGCATACAACTACAAGGCACAATAGCCAGCCACCCAACAGGGTGAGATGCTGCCAGCTCTTGCCCAGAGGGAATGCACTCCACCTAGCTCTCCGACGTTTAATATGGGCTCATGGATAGGAAAACCCTAAGTTGTGTGTACACTACAAGGCACAATAGCCAGCCTCCCAACAGGGTGAGATGTTGCCAGCTCCCACCCAGGGGGAACCAAAGTAATAATGCCGAGAGAGTAGGTGCCATTGACTTCTCCCCCCATCCCAGCAGCAGATGTGCACAATCCCTGACAAAAGAGGCGCTGGAGGAATATCCTCTTTGACACCTTTCAGACATTCCTTCCCCTTTCGTCCTTTTTTATCAGAGCCCCCGCTAAGATCCTGTCCGGCAATCAAGAGCCATCAATCGTCTCTGGAAAATTTTATTCCTTTCCGGAAATTCAGAATCTAAATTTCAAAGTATAACACCCATACCGAAGCAACCATTTCCTGTGTCGTCTCTGCACCCACCAAATTCCTCCTTCTTGGCAATATGTGCAACACGTTACCAGAGTTCCTGCCTCGAGGAGAATCTCTCTAGCAAGAGTGGATTTAAGAATTCCCTCCTGCCCCCATGTTACTGCCATGTTACGCTATTAAAGAGGGCCTCTTTCAGAAACCCGAGAGCAAACCCCTCAGACATCTATGGAGGCAGTTCTGAGAAAGACAAAAGGGATTGGACTTGGGTCAAGGCTCCTTGTTGAGGTCTAGCAACATGAGACCAAGGCCTGCAGAACCAGTGCACATTCCCAGGACAAAACAAGGTCCTGTAGCCTCTTTCCCCGTCATCCCTACCACCAGACGTGAAATGAGATTTCTTCCTCCCGTCTGCAATTGGGAGAGGAGCTAGAATGTGTTCCTATGAGATCTGTCTGGGGGTGTTTTCGGTCCTGTCTCTGAGGAAAAGCAGATGCTTTGGTTTGCAGGACCCTCATCCCAGGATCAAGGCCTGCCCCCCCACCTAAAGGGACTGCCGAAGGACGTTGCCTGTTTTCCTATGTTCAAGGCCTACAACCACCATTTCAGCGTTCACAGCCCATCCAAGCTCTTTGGAGGAGAGGCTCAGACTGTGAGGAGAAACAAGGCCACAGAAATCCACCAGCCCCTGGGAGGAAGTGCAGGCATCGCACAGCCCCACAACAGATCGAAGCACCTACCTGCCAGTCCCTCTTCTGTGTCAGAGATCAGGAGAAACGGCTCTTCTTCTCCTTCCAGCCTGGAAATGAGGTCAGGTTTGGCAATCACAGGACCTTTTATGGGAAAAAAAAGAAACACAAAACTGTGACTCTTCTGTGTGCCCATCTATTGAGCAAATCCAAGCCAGGATTCCTCCTCATTCGGAAATTCACAACAGACAAGTAATTGGGGTGCCCTGACTTAGATAGCCCAGGTGAGCCGGATCTCATCAGATCTCAGAAGCTAAGCAGGGTCGGCCTCGGTTAGTACTTGGATGGGAGACTTCCAATGAAGACAAGGGTTGCAGAGCCAGGCAATGGCAAAACACTTCTGTTGGTCTCTTGCTATAAAAGCCCAGCCGGGACAGTCATAAATCAGCTATGACTTGAAAGCACTCTCCATTCCAATCCAGTAAGAGGGGCAGGTTGGAATGGAACCATATCTGGCACTGGCAGGTCCCTCCCTGCCAAGATGAGACGGAAATGCCAGCTGGGAACTAAGCCAGTGGCTGAGAAGCCAGAAGAGTTCCTCAGTACGTCTTTTGCTTATAGTCCAGACACAGAGATGCCAGAGAGGGGGGCTCCTTCTCCAGAACCGCCCCCCCACATTAGAGGATCAGAGGAGGAATCACAGAGAGTGGCAGAGATCAGCCACTGGGCCAGAGCAGACAGCCAGAGCACGTCCTCCCTCAATAAGGAGTTCCCTGCAGTCACTCCTCACAGCCAGAAGGAGACAACCAAGGGGGAAAGGATCCTCACCCAGAGAGGCCACGTGCCCATAATTCTCCAGCATGACCTCCTTGTACAGGGCTCTCTGGGATGGTCTCAGCAGGCTCCACTCCCCCTTGGAGAAATACACAGCCACCTCTTCAAAGGACACCAGACACTGCAAAAAGAAGAAAAAGAAAGTTTCTTTATATCGCTGGAATGGTGGACCATGGGAAAGAACATCCAAAGGACCAGTGTAACGTAGTGGTTAGAGTAAAGGAATAGGACCTGGGAGGACTGAGTTCGAATCCCCTCTCTGTCATAGATGTTTCTCCGGGGACGTTGGGCCCTTCATAGTCTCTCAGCCTAATCTACCTCATAAGCCTATTGTTGGGAGGGATAAGTGGTAGAGAGGAAAACAGTATGAAAAGGTGTTTTAGGTCCCTGATCAGTGAAAAAAGAGGGATGTGATTTAAAAAACAAGAATGAATAAATCATAAGAAAAATAAGGGATGGCAAAGTGGAACAAAGAGGAGGGGAGAAGACCCCCCACCCCAGTCATCCTTGGGGTATGTGAGGGCCAGGGGGACTCTCCTTATCTGCAGGGGGCCAGCAGCCAAGTGGGGAAGAGGCCAGAGGTGTCCGTGAACAGGAGCCAATCCTTTTCCAGGGGACAATTTAACAAAGTATCATTTTCTTCTCTGAACATGTAATCCTCCACAGGGGGATTTCATTTCCAACCTCCCACATGGGTGATCTCAACATCTTGTGGCATCAAAACCGAGGGGAAGGAACCCGATCCGCTGAGCCTTGCAACAGAGAAGGACCCCTTCCTCACATCCTCTGTGTGAGCATCACCTCCTTACCTGAGCTGGCTGCATGGCTGGTCCTTTCCCTCCACCACACGGAGGAGACCGCGGAGAAATAGCCGAGGGGGTCTTTCTCCTGCTCCCTGGGAGGGTGAGAAAGAAAGATGGAGGGAGACTCTTTTTTGCTGCACTCAAAATGTCTACGCCAGTCCCTTCAGCGCAGCTCTCTCTGGATTTGGTTTGCGGCACAATTCAAGACCTTGGATCCAGAGTCTTTGGCCTGGTATCGCTCCCCCCACACAGGCACTCTTTAGAGAGGAAGGTCCCACCTTATCTCTTCATTGCACTCGCTTTCTGGCTATGTTTCCTCCCAAACTCCCCAAATCCTTTCCTGGCCGCTGAGTGCCTGACCCTGCCGGAAGCCACACCTCCCCCCTGAGGGAAGACAAGACCCTCCGGCCTCCCCACACAACTAGGAGGAGGTGCTTGGAAGGAGGGGCTCTGAGGTGATGGGGTGGCCTGCCTGACTGGAGGCGGCAGGTGGAAGGTGCCAGCCTGGAACTGAAATCTCCACACACAGAGAGAACGAGCCCGGCCCATGTTACCCAAATTGCCATGCACTGCTTCAAGAAATGAGAACGAGAAAGAGATTGCAAAGCAGCAGACCCAAAATATTTCAGAAGGGGGCGGGGAGACATACAACCTGCCCCATAGATTGAGGAAATCCTGATATGGAGACCAGAAGAAAGGAGCGTAGTGACAGAGACCAGCTTGTGCCTCCAAGGAATGTGTGCCATGCAGGGGCACTAGATGGGAAAACATCTGCAAAGTACTGGAGATTTGTGGGCTATACAGATGTTCAAGAGCAGGAATCTGCTGGTCATAAGGTGGGGCAATAAGAAGTGAACAGAAGACTGGATGTGACCGACGGCTGTCTCTGGGAGGGTGGGGGGGTCTGAGCCCCTGCTAGATCTGGACCCGCGTTAAGGCTATCAGAAAACCTCATTCTGAAGAATCACTGGCGCTTCAAGGGGGGAGGAGGCTGATCCCGAAAGGGGGAGTTTTCCTGCTTTGCATAAAGTGAAATGCATCTTGGAGGGAGTTTGGAGAAACACAGCCCTAAGGGGGGGTGGGGTGAATAACAAGAATAAGGAGAGGGCAGGAATCTTCCTGTACATTCCCTAAAATAAGAGGAGGAACTAGCTGGGGGAGTCCATTGCCCATTGTCTGGGAGATCAGGTCGTTCACTGGGCTGAAATTATTCGGGGGGGGGTGCTCCTTGAGGAGGATGGCCCTCCGGTTTAACCAGCCTGAGGTGGGCTCTAGGGGGGAGCAGGTCTGTCTTCCATGGCTGCTCAAGGACTCTCCGTCTTTCCCTCTGCATGACTCGCTGCCACTGCTGTCAGCTTACCTTTAGCAGGGTACAGACTCCATCCATGTTAGAACCAAAGCAGAGGCCCAAATATGCCCCCTCCCTTGAGGCAAGGGACTGGGGGCTACACAGCAGGAACATTTCTGCCCTCCCATTCTGTCCCCCCCCCTCAGTTTCTTTTTAAATCAGGGAACTGAATTGATATATCTACGCGGTCCTCACGTTATACCGTGATGCGAATCAAGTTCTTTGAATTCCCAGCTTTCCCTTTTTTAACAAGGAAATCTCCGGCCCTCTTTGGTGTGAAAATAACAGAGAGGAAGGCATGTTTCTGCAAGGAGAGGGGCTAGAGATTTGCTTTTTCAAAAAGCCAAATTGGGGGATTCTGAGAACCTAATTGACTGACTTATAACAAGTCAACTGAAATTTGTTTTTTAAAAAAATCCCCTCTGGCTTTTGGAGACAGGAAATGGTTGCAACAGAGGCAGGGGGAATGGATGCAGCGTGGGTGGGAGGGGGGAAATCCAAACTTCCCCACCCACGTGGTAGAAATCGAGTTTGTCAAGGCGGGGAGAGGGGGCAGGTCTCCCATCAGCCTCTGGCCAACTCCCCCCTCCACCACGGCTCAGTTCAGCTGCAGCCCCCGCCCCAGCTTTGCAGAAAGGAGGAAACTCCGGGATTGGGGGGGGGGTAGGGGACCCCCCAAGGGTCTGCGGTCTAGCCCGTCTCTCCTTGGGGTAAAGGGGGGATTTTCCCCTTCTCCACTCCTCTCTATCCCCAGTCAACTTCTGCTCCCCTCCACGCGATTTGAACTCACCAACTCGTCTGGGATGCAGCAGATGCTTCAAAAAAGAGAGAACTCCCGCATTTCAAAGGAGGGAGGAGGCATGGCAGGAAGTGACCTCCCCAGGCCCCCTCCCCACTGCCCCTCTAGGAGTTGGGACCCTCTCTCTTTAACCCTGTGGTTGACTCGTCACCCCCCCCCACCAGTCCTGCTTTGCTGGGGACTGGGTTTCCAAAGAGGGAGCCGGGAGGGTTTGGTCCCCCCGTTCCTCTGGGCATAGAGGGAGGTGAGGGGGGGATAGCTGTGACTTCCCTGCCTTGTGCAGGGGGGTGGACTAGATAACTCTGGGGATCCCTTCCAGCTCTACATTTCTATGTTTTGTGTTGCTGAAACTGGGACCAGAGACCAGACGCAGCCCCCTGGCAGGAGCCATGGTTCAACCGCCCTGAGCCCGCTTGCAGGGAGGGCGGAATATATATATGATAAAATAAAACAAATAAAATAAACCCCTCCATTGATAAGAGGGCAGTTTTGTCTTTTGAAGCGGTTCTCTTCGGTTCTATCGCCAAGTGGTAATTTTTTTGAAGGGGGAAGGAGGAGGCTTGAACATCCACAAAGGAGAAACGGGTCCCTGAGAGTCCCAGGCATGCTGAAAGAAAACCCAGCATTTTGGATAACCCTTCAGCCCATTCCAGCCTGGATCCCGAACAGGACGCGGTCAATGAAGCACTTCTTATTTTGCTGTCCTCATTTCTTTCCCACCCCTGGGTTGGGAAATTCCTGGAGATTTGGGGGTGGAGCCTGAGAAGGGCAAGTTTAGGGGAGGGGCAGGACCTCAGCACGGCTAAAATGCCAGAGACTCCGCCCACCCAAGGAGCCTTTGCCACCAGGGGAACTGATCTCTAGAGATTAGCAGTAATTCCAGGAGATCTCCAGGTCCCTCCTGGAGGTTGGCAAGCCAGTTTGCATCTGAGCTGGCAGAGTTATTTTTCACAGTTGCATTTCTTGGCTGCCAGACAGCAACGGAGCCAAGGTAGAAAACCACGGCCCTAGATGCTTCATTTATTGATTTATATATTTGTTTAAACTGTTTATTAGCCCCCTTTCCGCCTCAGAGGAGCTCAATATCCTGCCTCACAGAGGGGCCGACCAGTTGCCAGCCAGTTGCTATGGAGAGCAAACAGGGCGTAGAAGCTGAGGCCTTGCCCTGAAGTTGCCTCCTGCCACTGGGATTCGGAGCTTGGCTGCCTCTGAACATGGAGGTTCCCTCTGGGCCTGTGGCCATCACAGCCTCCCCTGACAGGGAATTCCACATCAATCCCTCATTAGGAAAAGAAGGAGTTCCCTTTGGCCTGTCCTGAATCTACAAGCAGATACGGGAAGTTGGGATTTGGGTTCCAGTCTGCATCCCCTTACGCTGGCCTGCTTTGAACTTTATTTGCCACTATGTTCCTACCGAGTTCTGCCTTGTTTTTCATTTTCCACTTACCCCAATGCACCCAGCAGAAAATTAAAAAGAAAAATATAAAGTGGCTCTGAAGCGATCGGATCTGGACCGGAGCATAAATTACCCCAAGTCTGGAACAACCCCTAAGATAAAACTGAGAGACACTAAAACTTTTTTTTGAAGTGAACGAGAATCAAGTGTATTGAGAAAAATGCACCATCTTGAGACAAACATCAACGCTTCTATTGAGAGCCCGTGGATGTAGCGGTTAGAGGATCAGACTAGAAGCTGAGACATCCCCGTTCAGACCGTCAGTCTGCCATGAAAGATTGGCGAGTGATGGAGAGTTAGAAACACTCTCAGCCTAACCTTTCTCACAGGGTTCTTGTGAAGATAAAATGTAGGACAGAAGTATGCCAAGGTAACCATGTGGCTAGACTACTTTAAAGCATTTCACATGGATCTACCCTTGAAGTCAGAAAATGCAGCTGGTGGACTATAGAATGCCACAAAGCAGTTAGGCTTGAAGCATAGGATGCACCTTAAACACATCCTGCAATTGCTCCATAGTCTATTGAGTCATAGAATCATAGGGTTGGAAGGAACCTTTAGGATCATCTAGTCAACCCCCTGCTCAATGCAGTAAACTACCTCCCCTCACACCTCCAGTGACCCCACCTCCATGTCCAGAAGATGGCAAAACTACCTGACCCCAAGGTGACAATCAGCATGTCTCTGGGTATGTAAGAAGGGCCACGAGAACTCAGCACTGATGTAGCCCTTCCTGCCCTCCCGCTCATTACCTTCCCAGGTTCACAGAATCTGCATTGCTATCAGAGGGTCATCTAGCCTCTGCTTAAAAACCTCCAAAGAAAGAGAGCCCACCACTTCCCAAGGTGGCCTGTTCCACTGAGGGACCACTCTGTCAGAAAATTCTTCCTAATGTTTAGCCGCAAACTCTTTTTATTACAACCCATTGGTTCTGGGCTGAGCCTCTGGGGCAGTGCAAAACAACTCCGCGCCATCCTCTAAATGGCAATACTGCAAGTACTTGGCTATCCTATCATGTCTCGGTCATCTCCTCACCAGGCTAAACTTTCTGAGCTCCTTCCACCTTTCCTCAGAGGACTCAGCCTCCAGACCTCTCACCATCTTTGTTGCCCGCCTTCACACACGTTCTAGCTTGTCTACATTCTTCTGAAATGGTGGTCCCCAAAACTGAACACGATACTCTAGGTGAGGCCTAACCAGAGCAGAGTAGAGCGATCCCATCGCTTTGGGGGATCTGGACACTGTGCGTCTGTTAGTTATCAGGTTCAGTTCCAGAGGTGCTAACTTCAAGGGCAGATCCAGAGTCCACATTTCTTTATAGGACCAGCTCTCTCCATATGCCTGGACAGAAGCCTTCTCTCTTGTGGTTCTTCCCACTCAGTGAAACTCCCTCAGAAAAGCTCCCACAGTTGTATCGTTTCACAGAAGATGGCGAACAGAATGGTTGAAGAGGGCATTTTAACAGAGGGAAAAGCCTTGTAGTTTTAGAACAGACTCTTCTGGACCCCTCTGGCCAGGCCAGATTCAGATCTCAGCATGCTCTTAAAAAGCCCTGACCTTTCCTATATTAGATCATTTAACAAACAGCCAGAGCAATATACCTCAGTAATGGTTTTAGTTTCATTAACGGGTATAGGACCCAAGTAAATAACATTACAGAACCTCTGCTTCCATTCCAAACTTTTTTATCAGCATTTTTATTCAACATTTTTAATGTTACATAAATCAACAGAAAATCATACCATCCATCATTGCTACACGGATTATTTAAAAAGGAGAAATTACATGAGGTCATAAAAGTTTCTTACCCCAAAAGATGAACAGATCACAACCAAATTCGCCCCAATTAATTCCCCTTCCCATATTTATAGGATTTGAGAATCTTTTCTCAACAATAGCTGACTGTCCCACTTGCTAAAGACGCGCATTCTTGGCTAACGCATTATTTTAACTTCAAACATCGTACAAGGTTATCTACACTTGAAACGGCTTCTTAAAGTTTGTTCATTCATTCTTGCAATTTTTTATGTTGACAAAGTCTCTATAAAAATAGTGATGACAAGCTTCTCATACATACGAATATCTTTTGGGCCCACAACCAATGCACTTTGAATCATCTCTTTATTTCAGTGAAGTTGAACGTTCTTGCCCTTCTCAGATGCCTCAACGCACCGGAGCCTCCACACAGAGGATCTACTTACGGGGGCTAGTAGGATTAGAGTCCAGTAGCACTTTAGAGACTCATCAGGCTTTAAGAGTATAAGATTTCGAGAGTCTGAACTCCCTTCTTCAGACACGAGTAGGAATGGAGTCCCCTGAGCCTTTACATCTCAGCCAAAGGCAGGCTGCATGTTACAAGGGAGGGCATCAAAGGGAAAAGTATAATGCATCCGATTAGGGCAGTGAAAGAAGAATCCCAAATCTCTGTTCAGCCCCGTGGGGAGGGAGCCAATTGATCTGAATGAACTCCATTACTGCAATATTACATTTTAATCTCCCCTTAAAGTTCCTCTGTTTGAGGTCAGCCACTTTTAGATAGCAATTGACTGTCCTGGAAGATTAAAATATTCTCCCACTGGTTTTGAGTGTTATGATTTCTAATATCAAATTCATATCCATTCATTCTTTCGAGTAGCGACTGAACTGTTTGACCAGTGTAGAGAGCAGAAGGGCATTGCTGACCCTTAACAGCATGTATACCACTGGAAGATGAACAACAACTGAATCGTAGAACTGGTATTGTTACGTCCAGTGATCATGATATGGGCGCACTTCTGATGGACAAACGGTCATTTAATTGTGTTACTTTGTCTTGTTACTACTTTGTCTCTCGCCTCTCTCCAAGGCTGTTCAACTCTGGGCCCTTTCTAGCCATGAGGCCTCAATGCCTCAAAAGTACAATGCACCGGAGCCTCAACACAGAGGATCTACTTACATGGGCCAGTGGGATTTGAGTCCAGTAGCACCTTAGAGACCAGTGTAGAGAGCAGAAGGGCATTGCTGACCCTTAACAGCATGTATATCACTGGAAGATGAACAACAACTGAATGGTAGAACTGGTATTGTTACGTCCAGTGGTCATAATATAGGCGCACTTCTGATGGACAAACGACCATTTAATTGTGTTACTACTTTGTTTCTCACCTCTCTCCAAGGCTGTTCAACTCTGAGCCCTTTCTAGAAGTGAGGCCAAATAAACTCTATTCCTGCATGTAGAGACATCCTCTATGATTTACTTGATGAAATCCAGCAACTGTGTCCTTACATTTCTGGCTATCTCTGTTACATCCGTATTGAGCGGCTGGGTGAAAAGGCCCAAAGGAGGCAGAGAAGTTTTATGCTGGCAGACTGTCCACGCAGGCAGCTCCTGGAATTTTGACTGCAGAGCCCAGAGGGGTGTCATACGTTCCCCGGGGAACGACAGCGGGAAGGTTACCATAAAGGAAGATCACTACAGCTTCAGTTGGGGTTTCTTTTCCCACACTCCACATTTCTCCCCTGTGTGAATTCTTTGGTGGAAACTAAGTGTCCACTAATCTTGAAACTTTTTTTGTGGAACTAAGGTTTCCCTTCTGCATGAAGCATTTCCCACACTCCATGAATTTATAAGGTTTCTTGTCTGTGTGAATTCTTTGATGGCTGCATCCACTATCACTGAAGCTTTTCCACATTCCAGGTGTTTATACGGCTTCTAATCTTTATGAATTCTTTGGTGGACATTAAGCTTTCCCTTCTGACGGAAGCATTTCCCACACTCCAGGCATTTATAAGGTTTCTCTCCTGTGTGAATTCTTTCATGGAGAGTAAGGTTTCCCTTTTGACCAAAGCTTTTCTCACACTGCAGGCATTTATATGGTTTTTCCCCTGTATGGATTTTTTCATGGAGTGTAAGGTTCCAAAGTTGATTAAAGCTTTTCCCACACTCTGGGCATTTATATGGTTTCTCCCCTGTGTGAGTTCTTTGATGGCGATTAAGGCTTCCACTATCACTAAAGCTTCTTCCACACTCCAGACATTTATATGGCTTCTCCCCTGTGTGAATTCTTTCATGGAGTGTAAGGTGCCAAAGTTGACGAAAGCTTTTCCCACACCCTGAGCATTTATATGGTTTCTCCCCTGAGTGAGTTCTTTTATGGCGATTAAGGCTATGATTTTGACTGAAGACTTTCCCACACTCCAGGCATTTATATGGCTTCTCACCTGTGTGAGTACTTTTATGCTGATTAAGGTTTCCACTGACACTGAAGCTTTTTCCACACTCCAGGCATTTATATGGTTTCTCCCCTGTGTGAATTCTTTGATGGAGTGTAAGGCTTCTATGTCGACTAAAGCTTTTCCCACACTCTCTGCACTTATATGGTTTATCCCCAGTGTGAATTCTTAAATGGCAATTAAGGGTTCCATTATTACGGAAGCTTCTTCCACATTCCAGACATTTATATGGCTTCTCCCCTGTGTGAATTCTTTGATGGTATGTAAGGTGACAAAGGTGACTAAAGCTTTTCCCACACTCCAAGCATTTATGTGGTTTCTGCCCTATGTGAAGTTTTTGATGGGTAGCAAGGTTTCCTCTGTGTCTGAAGATTTTTCCACACTCCAGGCATTTATGTGGTTTCTCTCCTGTGTGAATTATCCTATGGGAATTAAGGTTTCCACTCTGACTGAAACGTTTTTCACACTCTGGGCATTTATAAGGTTTCTCTCCAGTATGAATTCTTTGATGGGAATTAAGTTTTTCTCTATTACTGAATCTTTTCCCACACTCTGGGCATTTATAAGGTTTCTCCCCAGTGTGAATTCTTCGATGGGCATTAAGTTTTCCACTCCCATTGAAACCCCTTCCACAGTCCAGACATTTATAAGGTTTCTCCCCTGTATGTATCCTTTGGTGGGAAGAAAGGTTTCCACTTTGTCTGAAGCTTTTCCCACACTCCAAGCAATTATATGGTTTCTCTCCTATGTGGATTCTTCGATGGCGATTAAGGTGTCCACTTTGTCTGAAGATTTTTCCACACTCCAGGCATTTATATATTTTTTTTCTGTTATAAGTTTTCCAATGCATGTTAATATCTGATTTTTTAGAAATTTTTTCACCACTTTTTGTGCTCTCACTTCCATTGCCTTCTATGTACATTTTTTCAAGAAGAGGGATTTCAGGAGCATTTTTACCATGTAAAAGGCCAGAATTACTCATTGTTTCTGATGGATGTTTTCTCTCCCCCTTCCTCAGGGTATCACAATTTTCAACCTTCCCTTTCACATCTGAATACGTATCCCCTTTTTCCATCACTGGATGCTCAGAGGTTTCATTCATGGACCCCCACATGCCTCCTGCAGAAAGAAAGAGGAATCTGGTGTGATGATAGGACCCACACTATCTTGTATCATTTACAAGCAATCCAGATCAAAGCTTCCTCCTTTGCTTTGAGATGATTATGTTTGCACTCTGGGGATGCTCAGGGGTCAAATGCATGCAGTCTGTAGACACTTTCCCCCCTCACTTTCTCTATTCCTTTTAAATTCCATGTTGACCAACCTGACAGAAAAGCCATTCCTATGGTAATAACTGTAGCCCAAGAGGACAAAAAAACTGCAATGGAGACCACCCTCCGGGGCTCTAAGTGGGCCTGTTGTTTTAAGTTTCTCTTTTCCTGTCTTGGTAAATTTAGAGGGTGAGGGGTTGGAGGGTGTTGAGAGAGAACAAAAGCCACCCTTTAAGTGATAGCCAGCCAGTTGTGTTTAACACACACATTAGAGGGTCTGAAAAGAGGTGGCCAGCCAGTTGTAGGAGGACAGGGATAAGTTTTACATCAAGGGAAAAACAGATGCCTTTTTAACTTTTTCATTTTCTGCTCAGATGCTGCCATCTTATGCTGTTCAGCAGTGTGTTCGTTTTTGAGAGTCAATTACCTGGTATACTCGTTAAGAGGAAAAAAAAGAATCCTCTGTTCCCTAGCCCCACAGAAAGCCTCCTGCTTTATTCTGGCAATGGAACAGCTGCTTTGTTGGAAATGCCTCTTCTTGGACTCAGGCTGGCTTAAGTCGTTTTGGCTGACTCAGTCCCGTGTTCTCTGAGCCCCCTACTGGGTTATGGGGAGCTATGAAGCCAGAGAAGGCAAAGATGGAGAAGCGGATGGGCCCCCTTGCTCTCATCCCCCAATAATGGGAGGGAATTAGTGAGCATGCTCATCCATGCCTCCCTGGGATGTCTTTGCTGCCGTGGGTGGGCAGCCACAGGGGGTTGTGGTGGTGGCTGGGCTGATGGCACTGGATGCTCAGAGCTGTCTGGTGACCTCCCCAGGCACCCTGGGTAACAGCCTAGGTCTGCTGGTGGCTGACTAGGGCAGCCTCGTGGCTGAGGGCCAGATCTCCCCTGCTGTGTCCATCAAAGAGAACAGAGATGAGCAGATGAGAGACGGCAGCCAGAGGAAGAAGGTAATTAGACTGAGTTTAATCTGAAGATCAAGCCTAGAACTAGTAAGTCAGCTTTGCCTTTCTCTTTAAACACATCACTTAACCCTCCCAAGGCGAAAGAGACAACTGCATCGCTTTGGTGTAGAGGTTCAGCTGATCCCAGATTACATTTAAAAAGTTAAGGAAACCAGGTGGTTCTCTCAATCAGGGCATTCGCTACTAAGAAAGAAAACCAGGCCTCAAGAATAACCTTCTTCAGCAACACGGGAATACTAAAAGTCAACATGAAAATGTATGAACAAAGACTCCCAAAGGAGATGCAAACGGTGAATGCCAACCGTCTCTTTCCTTGCTGAAAGCCAGGTCACGTGACAGCAGCAAAGCCAACCGGGGATGCCCTGAAAACATGCAGTGTCTCGACTTCCGGTTTGGGATTCATGGAGGTCTGAAGCAGCTCCATTCACGGAGCTGACCGGACTGCCGTTTTAAGCGGCCGGTGGGGGAAATCTAGCCCGCGGCCGACTGCTCTCAGGCAGAGAGCAGGCAAAGAATGCTCAAGACCCTAGGGTGTGCTAGATCTCGGACGAGGGGGGGCTCTGCGCAACGAGTCCCCTCCCGATCCTTGAGGTCCCACCCTGCGACAGGTCGGCTACGATCTCTGCGGCAGTTCTGGGGCCAATTCGGCTGGCATAAGACCCACATACCCAAGCTTCGATTGGGGAAAGAAGTGGAGAGGAGAAGTTATAATCGAAACAGCGATTACAGCCCGAGAAAAGTGAAAGAGAAGGTAAAGATCACTATCTTCTGATACGGGACAGATTGATAAAAGCAGAGAGGAAGAAAAGTAGATTTTCAAACTGCAACAGGCTAATAATAAGGAGGGGAAGACTCGGCAAGAGTTGTATTTGAAAAGAGACTAAGTTTAAAGAAGTTATTAAAGAAATTGGACTATTGTTTTGAATACTTGCGGTTATGGAGCTGTGAGAAAAAGATACCATCGCGAGACCTACTGTGGGAAGTCGGGAGACAGGAAGTACGTAATAACAATAGAGTTGCTGGAGAGAAGCGGCCCTTGCCGGAGGGCAGGAAGAAGGGAATCGCCATCTTTGAAAGGGGAAGGGTCGCGGCTTCAGCAGAAAAGGAAGTAAGCCATCTTGGATTACAAAATCATAGAGGAACCAAAGAGAAAAGACATTTTGGACTCTTTAAAAATTAATTTTTGCAAGAAGACCAGGACATTTGAAATAAAAAGACATTTAAATTTTACGCCACGGAGTTAAGGAAGAGAGCGGACTCGTGGGAGCGAGCCAAAGCAAGCCCCACGATGTCAAAAAAAGAGTGGCAATCGGCAATAGAAAACCTGGACAAAAAACTTTTAGATGTGATTAAAGAACTTAAGGACACGAAATTGGAGCTGATTAAAGAGGTTAAAGAGGTCAAACAGACAGTAAATCGGAGCTGTCAGAAGTGAAAAAAGGAATGGAAACAATACAAAGTGAACTACAAGGAACGCAGCAGAGAGTTAAAACAGTAGAAGACGCGATGGAGAACTTAGCAGACACGCAACAAACAGAGATGAGACTGATGAGGGGAAGAATGTCGGTTGCAGAAACTAAACACATGGAGAAGCAGCTACGGTTTCGTGGCTTGCCAGAAGTGGAAGGAAAGTCAGCGCAAGAACAGATGACTGAGGTGTTAGCTGAATACCTGGGGAAGGAGGAGGAGGAAGTTGTGGCTATCCTAGATGTGGCATACCGTGTAAATTCGAGAATTGCAACCCAGAGGAAACTACCAAGAGACGTGATTGTGCAGTTTACGACACGAAATATGAAAGAGAAGATTGTGACAAAACAGTTTCAAGATCCATTGGAGATTGATGGCAAGACGATTATCATAATGAAGGAATTACCCAGGTCAGTGTTATTAGATCGGAAAAAATATAAAGTGCTAATTCAGATCTTGAAGGACATGAAAATCAGGTACAGATGGGAGTTACCAGAAGGTGTGTCCTTTGAGTTTGGAGGGGCCAAAAAGCGTATCAGATCTGAGCGAGAGATGGAGCGATTTATAAGGGACAATGAAAAGGACTTACCAACAAGATCATGAGTATGGAGTGTAAAGTTTTATCTTGGAATGTAAATGGACTAAACTCACCAAACAAGAGAAAAAGTATTTTCCACTGGCTATTAAAACAAAAATGTGATATTGTTTGCTTGCAAGAAACCCATATTCGAAAGCAGGATGCAAAATATTTAAAAATGGGGAAACTGGGCAATGAATTTGTAGCGGCCTCTAATAAGAAAAAAAGAGGAGTGGTGTTGTATATAAAAGAGGAGCTACAGCCAAAATTTGTAATAAAAGACGTGGAAGCCAGATTTATAGCAGTGGAATGTACATGGAACTTAAAAAAAGTATTGGTAGTCGGAATTTATGCACCTAACGGTGCAAAAGAGAGCTTCTTTGAGGATTTGAGGAAGCAATTAGATGATCTTTCATACGACCAGATAATTCTTGCTGGAGACTTCAATGGAGTGACGAACTTGGAACTAGATAAAAAGACATCAACTGTACAAAAGAAAAGAGGATTGTTACCAAAGCTTTTTTTTGAGATGATACAACAGGAGACTTTAGAAGATGTATGGAGAAGAGAAAATCCTAAAAGTAGACAATTTACTTTTTACTCTTCAAGACACTGTACACTATCGAGAATTGATATGATCTGGGCCTCAAAAGACTTAGCGTTATGGACTAAGGAGGTAGAAATAATGCCGATGGTAGGCTCAGATCATAATCCAATCATGTGGAAATTAGGGAGGAGGAGAAAAAGGAAAGCATGGAGAATAAATGAGGACTTGTTACAGGAAGGAGAGAACGTGGAGATGTTGAGAAGAGAGACAAAGTTCTTCATACAATATAACGTGAATAAAGAAGTACCAACTGACAAAGTTTGGGATGCCTACAAGGCGGTAATAAGGGGCATACTAATGGACTTAAATGGCAGAGTGAGAAAAAAGAAAGAGGAGAAGAGACAAGAGATTGAGGAGAAAATAAAAGCCAAAGAAATACAGTTAAAAAAGAGACCAGGCAAAAAGAAATTATACCAGGAAATTAAAATACTTCAAGAACAGCTGACAGCAATGAATAATAAAGAATTGGAGTGGAACCTTAAAAGACTGAATCAGAAAGTGTTTGAAGGAGCAAATAAACCTGGAAAGTATTTGGCATGGCAACTAAAAAAGAGAAGGGAAAAGAAAATAATAAACAAAATATGTGAGGACAATAAAACGTATTTGGAACAGACTACCATTAGTAGAGCCTTTTACAAATTCTACGCTAAGTTATACAATAAGAAAGAGGTGAATAAAGAATCAATAGCGACATATTTGGAGAAAATGAAACTCCCAGTAATTTCGGAAGCTTGGAGAAATAGATTGAATAATGAAGTAACGGATGAGGAAATAAGTAAGGCAATACAATCTGCAAATCTGGGAAAGGCGCCAGGGCCAGATGGACTTACGGCTAAATTTTACAAGACAATGGCCAATGAACTGGCACCATTCCTAAAAGAGGTGATCAACGGAGTTTTAAAGGATCAACGGATTCCAGGTACCTGGAATGAAGCGAACATATCACTGATCCCTAAAGAAGGCCAAGACTTGACAAACATGAAAAATTATAGACCTATATCGCTACTTAATAATGACTATAAAATCTTTGCGAAGATACTGGCGGAGAGACTGAAGGGGTGGCTTTCGGAAGTTATTGAGGAGGAACAAGCAGGCTTTTTGCCAGACAGACAAATCAGAGACAACTTGAGGACAGTGATAAATGCTATTGAATACTATGATAAGTGTTGTGATAAGGAGGTTGGTTTCTTCTTTGTTGATGCTGAAAAGGCGTTTGATAATTTAAACTGGGACTTTATGTTTGCCACTATGGAAAAGCTACAAATGGGAGAAAGATTCATTAGAGCAATTAAGGAAATTTACAGAGACCAGAATGCAGCAATTGTGGTGAATGATGAAGTGACTAAGAAATTAGCTATAAGTAAAGGAACAAGACAAGGTTGCCCGCTGTCTCCGCTGTTGTTCATTTTGGTATTGGAGATCCTGATGATACAAATACGACAAGATGAAGAAATCCGTGGAATAAAAATAAAGGATTATTCTTATAAGGTCAGAGCATTTGCGGATGACATAATGCTAATTGTAGAAGACCCAATGGAGAACATGCCAAAAGTGATATATAAGATTAAGGAGTTTGGGGATCTGGCAGGTTTTTATATCAATAAAAAGAAATCAAAGGTATTATGCAAAAACATGACTAAGCAAAAACAACAATCGCTAATGGAAATAACGGAATGTGAAGTAACAAATAAGGTGAAATATTTGGGAATTGAACTGACTGCAAAGAACATAGACTTATTTAAAAACAACTATGAAAAACTATGGACTCAGATAGAGAGAGATCTGATCAAATGGAACAGACTGAATTTGTCATGGTTGGGAAGGATTGCAGCAGTGAAGATGAATGTGTTACCAAGAGTAATGTTTTTGCTACAGACAATACCAATCATCAGAGACTATAAGCAATTCGAAAAATGGCAGAGGAAAATATCAGACTTTGTATGGGCAGGCAAGAAGCCTCGAGTGAAAATGAAAGTTTTACAAGATGCAAAAGAAAGAGGCGGAATGCAACTGCCCAATCTAAGACTTTACCATGACGCAATTTGCCTAGTGTGGTTGAAAGAGTGGATGACGTTAAAGAATAAGAAACTACTAGCTCTAGAGGGATATAAAAAAATATTTGGATGGCACGCATACCTATGGCATGATAAAGTAAAGGCGAACTCGATGTTCCTGCATCATTATATACGGAGAAGTTTATATACAATCTGGAAGAAGTACAGAATCTATTTACAAGAAGGAACCCCTTTGTGGGTAGTTCCATATGAGGTGATAGACCCGAGAGCTGTTGATAATGAGCAACAATGTTTAACTTACAAAGAAATAACTAGAATTGAAGCATCTAAACTCAGAATAAAGACTCAGGAGGAACTATCACCTTATTACGATTGGTTCCAGTACAGACAGATTAGAGATTTATATAACTCGGACTCTGTAAAGGGAGGTATACGAACAGAGAATTCGGAACTAGAGCAGACCCTTCTTAAAGAGGACAAGAAAAGAATATCCAAGGTATACCAAGTACTGTTGAAATGGTATACTGAGGATGAAATAGTTAAAGTACAAATGGTGAAATGGGCCATAAACTTCAACAAAGAAATAACAATGGAGGCATGGGAATACTTGTGGAAGACTACAATGAAGATAACGACATGCACCAGCATTAAAGAGAACATTTACAAAATGATTTATCGTTGGTACATGACACCAAAGAAGATTGCGCTAGGGAATTTGAATACTTCTAATAAATGCTGGAAATGCAGGAAGCACGAGGGCTCCCTCTATCATATGTGGTGGACGTGTGAGGTAGCTAGGCAGTACTGGGGGGAAATAATAAGAGAAATGAGTGAGATTTTACAATTTCAAGTAAATAAGAACCCAGAACTCCTGCTACTAAACCTGGGAATGGAGGGAATTCCAGCCCATCATAGGACGTTGATATTTTACATGACGGCTGCAGCTAGACTTTTGTACGCGCAAAAATGGAAAGTACAAGAAGTGCCAACTATTGAAGATTGGATTTACAAATTGCTGTATATGGCAGAAATGGATAAAATGACAAGAAAACTGAGAAATCTGGACCCAGGACAGTTTAACACAGACTGGGAGAAGCTGAAACAATATTTGGAGAAGAAATGGGAGGTGGGAGGAGAACTGTGGCAGTTTGAGAACTATTGAAGTATAATAAAATGCAGAGGGGGGTGACTTTACCGGGGGGGAGAAGAGGTAAAAATGAATCTCTAAGCAGTTATGTTATTAGATTGATATATATAGAATAATAAATAGAATATTGATAGAAAATAACTAATCATAAGGGTTAACTATAAGGATTGACTAACTAATAATATTTTCTTTCTGATTTTGTACAATGTACCAAACTGAATATGTTTATATGAAGGTATATATGAGTCAAATTGATTGATATCATATATAGATCTATGATTGAAGGGAATAGAAATATCAATGTAAACAAATATAACTAAAACAGAAAGAAGAAGTTAGAATGAATAATATATAGAGTATAAGTTAAGTTGGTTGATTTATATGATTGTATGGCTTATATAGTTTACAGTTTACGTTATACAGAAATATTTGAAAACGGAATTATGGGATAAATTGCTTATCCATTATGGGTACAGAGCATTAAAAATAGTTAAAGAAGTATTGCTTAGAATAAAAGGAGAATATGCATTTGATTAGATAGAGGAATATATAAAGAGTAAGGGAAAAGGGACAAAGGGTTGGAAAACTGTTGGAAGTCAACAAAAAAGGGGGGGAAAGGGAGGGGGTTAGAAATTGGGAAATGGGAAAATTGACTGTGATGTGTAAATATATGATCCTAACCCAATAAAAAAATTTTCAAAAAAAAAAAAACATGCAGTGTCTCTGGACACATTAAAAAAATGGTCTAGTAGGCTCCCCCCGCCCCACATCCAAAAGCCCCTTCGCTGCTTATGGCTGGGAAAGGCGGGAGGGGAGAAGGGTCCAGAGGACAGCAGCTGTCAGCACTTGACCCTGCATTATTATCCCCAAGGCATGGTCTCCTTTGAGAGTTGGCACGAAAAAGGATCCTCAGAGACTTACTTTGAAGATCCCAATCAGCAAACCAAGCTGAGCCTCTATCTGATATTTAAATAAAGCCCATTGTGTGGGGAAAATACAACGGGCTCTAGAAAGAGGAGGGTGGATAGGAATCCCTCCTCCTCCATCACTGATTGTGGGCGGTGACAGAAAGGGGTGGGCACCTGCTCCACGCGTGATCTCGGCCACATGAAGGGGGTGGGCTTTACTACCTGCTCCATGCCTGATTACAGGCCGGGTAAAGGGTGGCGGGCATCTCTTCCCGCTCCATGCCTGAGCTCGGTCATGTAAATGAGTGGGGGGTTTTGCTACCTGCTCCACGCCTGATATAGGTTGGGTAAATAGGGGTGGCATAGCCACCTGCTCCGCCCCTGATCGCAGATGGCTGAAGGGGAAACAGGCATTCCATCCTGCTCCACAGCTGATTACAGATGGGTGAAGGGGGTGGGTATGGCTGCCTGCTCAGTGCCTTATTCCAATAGGTTGAAGGGAGTGAGTATTGCCACCTGCCCCGCTCCTTATCCCAGCTGGGGTGAAGGGAAGAAGGGCATTATCTTCTGGTCTGCACCTGATCCCAGCGACCTGCTCCACTCCTAATCCCAACTGGGTTATGGCAGAGGGGCTGGCCTTGCCACCTGCTCCGCTCCGGATCCCAGCTGGTGGAAGTGGGAGTCGGCATTGCCAACTGCTTCACTCCCATTACCAGCTGGGTTAAGGCAGGGGGTGGGCATTCCCATCTGATCCTCCCCAAATGTCAGCTGGGCTAAGGTGGGGGAATTGCCAGGGTGGGCATTGCCACCTGCTCTGCTTCCAATACCAGTTGGGTAAGGCAAGGGGGCAGGCATTACCACCTTCTCCGTTCCTGATCCCAGCTGGCTGAAGAGCTGCCACCTGCTCTGCTCCTAATACCACCTGGGTGAAGGCAGGGGACAGGCATTGCCACATGCTCAGCTCCTGATCCCAGATGGCTGAAGGGGGGTGGGCATTGCCACCTACTCGGCTCCTAATACTAGCTGATTTAAGATGGGGGGTGGCCATAACCACCTGCTCTGCTAATAATGCCAGCTGGGTTAAGGCGGGGGTGGGAATTGCCATGTGCTCCGCTCCTAATATTAGCTGGGTTAATGTGGGGTGTGGGAATTGCTGGGGGTGGGCATTGCCACCTATCCCACTCCTAATACCAGCTGGGTTAAGGGGGGGAATTAAGATCTAGTCTGCTCCTAATACTAGCTGGGTTAAGGGATTGGATGAGCATTGCCACCTGCTCCGCTCCTAATACCAGCTGGGTAAGCTGGGGGAGTTAGCATTGCCATCTGCTCTGCTACTGATCCAAACTGGCTGAAAGGGGGTGGGCATTGCCACCTGGTCTGTTCCTAATACCAGCTGGATTAAGGTAGGGATTGGCATTACCACCTGCTTTGCTCCTAATATCAGATGGGTTAAGACATTGGATGGGCATTGCTACCTGCACCGCTCCCAATACCAGTTGTGTGAAGACGGTGGGCAGACACTGCCACCTGTCCCGCTCCTGATCCCAGATGGCTGAAGGGGGGGCGTGTATTGCTACCTGACCCGCTCCTAATACCAGCTGGGTTAAGGTAGAGGGGGGCATTACCACCTGCTTTGCTCCTAATAGCAGATGGGTTGAGACATTGGACGAAGATTGGCATTGCCACCTACTCTGCTACTGATATTAGCTGGGTAAGGCTGGGGGTGGGCATTACTAGCTGCTCCGCTCTTGGTCCCAGATGGCTGAAGGGGAGTGGGCATTGCCACCTGTTCCATTCCTGATCCCAGATGGCTGAAGAGAGATGGGCACTGGCACCTGCTCTGCTCCTTTTATCATTTGCGTTAAGGCATTGGACAGGCATTGCCACCTGCTCTGCTCCTGAGCCTAACGGGCTAAAGGGGGGTGGGCATTGGCACCTGGTCTGCTCCTAATACCAGCTGGGTGAAGACGGTGGGCGGGTATTGCCACTTACTCCGCTCTTGATCCCAGATAGCTGAAGGGGGGGGTATTGCTACTTGCCCCGCTCCTAATACCTGCTGGGTTAAGGTGGGGGTGGGCATTACCACTAGCTCCGCTCCTGTTCCCAGCCTGGGCTTCCCACCACCGCTTGTTTTCTGGAGCGATATGTTGAATTGCCTGGGCTTCCCTCTGCGGCAGTGCCCTCTGGTGGTGCTCCAAAGTATAAAGTGAGTTGTCTGAAACAAGCTTACTCAATTATATAGTAGGATATTAAAAATATAGAAAGATTAAAAATGGGAAGTATATTTTCTTTTGGTGGAGCCGGGAGGGATGTTGGGTTCAGAAGAGTCCCTCCCAACTCTGTAATTCTATGAAAAGGAGCTGGCCGGGAGCTTTCTAAGGTACCTCCAGGATCTCCCTCACTGGGGCTGCTGCTTTCTTCTTCAGATGCTTCCTGTGAAGAGGTGCCTTCCGGCTGGTACAGCTTTCCTCCATTGGTGGCTTCATCCCCTGTTCTTTCAGCTGGGAAACCCCCAAAACCTTCCTCAGATATTCCCCTTCCTGGACTGTATTCTGAAGCTCTTACGGGCTCCAGTTCAAATGACTGCGCTGGGGAGGGGGTTTGAATAGAGAGCCTCGGTGAGCCTAAGTGAAGGACAGGAGAGCTGTGTAAGCAGTCCGCCTCGCTCTCCACCATTTAATATGTGCTCATGGATAGGAAAATCCTAAGTTGTGTGTACACTACAAGGCACAATAGCCAGCCACCCAACAGGGTGAGATGCTGCCAGCTCCCACCCAGGAGGAACCAAAATAATAATGCCAAGAGATTAGGAGCCATTGACTTCTCCCCCACCCCAGCAGCAGACATGCACAATCCCTGAAAAGAGAGGCGCTGGAGGAAATACCTCTCTGACTGCCTTCAGACATTCCTTCCCCTTTCTTCCTTTTTGTTCACTGCCCCCACTAAGATCCTGTCCAGCAATCAAGAACCATTGATCGCCTCTGGAAAATTTTATTCCTTCCTGGGAACACTTAAACTCAATTTCAAAGTACATCATACTGAAGCAACCATTAAGGTCTTTGATCCAAAGGACCGCTTTGCCCCAGGGCACATTTTGCCCTATAAATATTTGGGCTCTGCCCCAGCCAAAGGGCAATCAGTTATTGTATCCAGGTGCCGTACCCTCAGAATCCACTGAGAACTCCTCCAAGCAACAGTTTTAAGTATTCTTGCCTACCTCCATGTTACCTCCATGTTTGGTGTAGTTTGTTATAGTGGTTAAGAGCGTGGCAGGACACGAAGCTGGAGACCCGGGTTTCATTCCCCGCTCCTCCACTTGAAGCCAGCTGGGTGACCTTGGGCCAGTCACAGCTCTCTCAGAGCTCTCTCAGCCCCACCCACCTCACAGGGTGTTTTGTTGTGGGGATAATAATAACATACTTTGTAAACCGCTCCGACTGGGCATTAAATTGTCCGTATAGAAATTGAATATTATGTTTAGCTATTAAAGAGGGCCTGTTTCAGACGAAAGACAAAATGGAATGGACTTGGGTCAAGGCTTCTTGCTGAGGTCTAGCAACTTGAGACCAAGGCCTGCCGAACAAGTGCTCATTCCAGGGGCAAAGCAAAGGCCTGCAGGCTCTTTCCCCCTCAGTCCCCACCACCAGAGGTGAAATGAGATTTCTTCCTCCCCTCTGCAATTAGGAGAGGAGCTAGAATGTGTTCCTATGAAATCTTTCTGGGGGTGTTTTCGGTCCTGTCTCTGAGGAAAAACAGAGGCATTGCTTTGTAGCCCGTCCCAGGCCCAGGCCCAAGGTCTGCCCCCTCCAGTTAAAGGGACTGTCAAAGGATGTTGCCTGTTTTCCTACGTTCAAGGACTACATGCACCATTTCAGTGTCCACAACCCAGGCAAGCTCTTTGGAGGAGAGGCTCAGACTGTGAAGAGAAACAAGGCCACAGAAATCCAGCAGCCCCTGGGAGGAAGTGCAGGCATCGCACAGCCCCACAACAGATCGAAGCAGCTACCTGCCAGTCCCTCTTCTGCGTCAGAGATCAGGAGAAACGGCTCTTCTTCTCCTTCCAGCCTGGAAATGAGGTCAG
The DNA here is from genome assembly GCF_028583425.1 of Eublepharis macularius. Classification (NCBI taxonomy): domain Eukaryota; kingdom Metazoa; phylum Chordata; class Lepidosauria; order Squamata; family Eublepharidae; genus Eublepharis; species Eublepharis macularius. The sequence goes on from NC_072793.1 coordinate 180,157,005, forward strand.
GTTTTGCAATCTCAGGTCCTTTTATGAAAGAAAAACAAATGAAACACAAAATCGTGACTTTTTAATATGCTCATCAACTGAGCTATTCCAAGCCAGAACTCCTGCTCCTCCGGAACAGATGAGTAATAGGGGTACCCTGACTTGGATAGCCCAGGTGAGCCTGATCTCATCAGATCTCAGAAGCTAAGCAGGGTCGGCCTTGGTTAATACTTGGATGGGAAACTTCCAATGAAGACCAGGCCATGGCAAACCACCTCTCTTCGTCTCTTGCCATAAAAGCCCCGCCGGGATAGTCATAAGTCAGCTATGACTTGAAAGCACTCTCCATTCCATTCCAGGAAGAGTGGCAGGGTGGCATGGAACCATATCTGGCACCTCCCAACCAAGAGGAGATGGAAATGCCAGCTGAGAACTAAGCCAGTGGCTGAGAAGCCAGCAGAGTCCCCTCCGTAGCCGCATCTCAAACCAGGTAAGACAAGACCCAGACTGGGGGAAGCCCCTCCTTAGACCCTTCTGCCTTCTCCATATCAAGGCTCACTTGGTATCTCTTCTGCTTTTAGTCCAGACACAGGGATGCCAGAGAGGGGTGTCCTTCTCTATAACCTGCCCCCCACATCAGAGGATCAGCCGAAGGATCACAGAGAGTGGCAGAGATCAGCCACTGGGCCACAGGAGACAGCCTGACCACATCCTCCCTCAAGAAGGAGTTCCCTGCAGTCACTCCTCACAGCCAGAAGGAGGCAGCCCAGGAGAAAGGGATCCTCACCCAGAGAGGCCACGTGCCCAAAATTCTCCAGCATGACTTCCTTGTACAAAGCTCTCTGGGATGGGCGCAGCAGGCTCCACTCCCCCTTGGAGAAATGCACAGCCACCTCTTCAAAGGACACCAGACACTGCAAAAAGAAGAAAGTTTCTTTATATCGCTGGAATGGTGGTCCATGAGAAAGAACATCCAAAGGACCAGTGTGACATAGTGGTTAGAGTAAAGGAATAGGACCTGGGAGGACTGAGTTCGAATCCCCTCTCTGTCATGGTTGTTTCTCCGGGGACATTGGGCCCTTCAGAGTCCCTCAGCCTAACCTACGTCATAAGACTGTTGTTGAGAGAGAGAAGTAGTGGAGGAGAGAACAGTATGAAAAGCTGCTTTGGGTCCCTGATCAGTAATTTAAAAAAGATGAATAAATAAATCATAAGCAAAATCAGGAAGACAAACCCAAAGTGGAACAAGGAGGAGGGGAGAAGACCCCCCACCCCACTCTTCCTTGGGGCATGTGAGGGCCAGGGGGACTCTCCTTATCTCCAGGGGGCCAGCAGCCAAGTGGGGAAGAGGCCAGAGGTGTCCGTGAAGAGGAGCAAATCCTTTTCCAGGGGACAATTTAACATAGATTTATTTTCCTCTCTGAACATGTAATCCTACACAAGAGGTGACCATTTCCCACTTTCCATGTGAGCAATCTCAACATCTTGTGGCACCAGAACGGAGGGGAAGGAACCCGATCCGTTGAGCCTTGCAACAGAGAAGGACCCCTTCCTCACATCCTCTGTGTGAGCATCCCCTCCTTACCTGAGCTGGCTGCATGGCTGGTCCTTTCCCTCCACCACACGGAGGAGACCGCGGAGAAACAGCCAAGGGGGTCTTTCTCCTGCAACCTGGGAGGATGAGAAAGAAAGATGGAGGGAGACTCTTTTTTGCTGCAGTCAAATTTCCAGTCCCTTCAGCGCAGCTCTCTCTGGATTTGGTTTGCGGCACAATTCAAGACCTTGGATCCAGAGTCTTTGGCCTGATATCTCTCCCCACACACAGCTACTCTTTTCAGAGGAAGGTCCCAATCTTTCCCTCGCTCCTACTTGTCTATAAGAGAATACAGAAGAGGGGGGGGGACATACAACCTGTCCCATAGATTGAGGAAATCTTTTTTCTTATTAAAAATTTTATTGAATGGGTTAACATATTACATAGTACACAATACATACTCTTTTACCCTTATAATTACAGTATATGCCCCCATCCCTTCCCCCTCCCCCTTTTCCCTTTTTGACTTCCAACAGCACTAAAACCCCTTAATTTCTCTAATTACTCTGTAGTCCCTATTATCAAAGGTAAAGTCCATGTTCATTCTCCTAACTCATAAAACTTGGGTACTATCTAAAGTCCATAGTTGTCCTCTCACATCTCATTTATTTTCCACATCGTCCTTAAGCTTCTTCCAGTTAAAAATTCATTTGGATTCTGCTCTCTCAATTTCCTTGTCAATTTGTCCATTTCCGCCATATGCAACAGCTTTGGGATCCATTCTTCAACTTCTGCAAATCTTGATATGGAGACCAGAAGAAAGGAGCGTAGTGACAGAGACCAGCTTGTGCCTCCAAGGAATTTCTGCCATGCAGAGGAAATAGCTGGAAAAACACCTGCAAAGTACTGGAGATTTGTTGGCTATACAGATGTTCAAGAGCAGGAATGTGCTGATCATAAGGTGGGGCAATAATAAGTGAACAGAAGACTCAAGGTGACCGGTGGCTGTCTCTGGGAGGGTGAGGGGTCTGAGCCCCTGCTAGATCTGGACCCGCGTTAAGGCTATCAGAAAACCTCATTCTGGAGAATCACTGGTGCTTCAAGGGGGGAGGAGGATGATCCTGAAAGGGGGCGTTTTCCTGCTTTGCATAAAGTGAAAAATGCATCTTGGAGGGAGTTTGGAGAAACACAGCCCTAAGGGGGGGGGGGGTGGGGGGAATAACAAGAATAAGGAGAGGGCAGGAATCTTCCTGTACATTCCCTAAAATAAGAGGAGGAACTAGTTGGGGAAGTCCATTGCCCATTGTCTGGGAAATCAGGTCATTCACTGGGGTGAATTTTTCAGGGAAATGGGCTCCAAAGTCCTTGGGGAGAATGGCCCTCCAGTTTAACCAGCCTGAGGTGGGCTCGAGGGGGGAGTGGGTCTGTCTTCCATGACTGCTTAAGACTCACCCCCTTTCCCTCCGCATGGCTGCCACTGCTGTTAGCTTCTTTACCAGAGGGCAGACTCCATTTTCTAGCCCTAAGCCCCTGTTAGAACCAAAGCAGAGGCCCAAATATGCCCCCTCCCTTAAGACAAAGGTCTGGGGGCTACATAGCTGGGACATTTCTGCCCTCTGTTTGACATGATGTTTTTCTGGGGCAGGAGGATTTGGGCAGAGGGAAGCATCTCAAAACGTGTTCTTCTCTGTGCAATCTCAAGTGAAGCCACCTTGAATCCATGTGTAGAAAAAGTAGAGCCTGAAATTGCTATCCACTCTACCACCTTTAGTTCCCTGCAGCTCTTCCGGCTGGCTATGCAGGCCCAGTCTGAGACTCCGGCTTAGCCACGTGCACCCGTGGTTGATCATCTATGGGAGCTTGGAGGGAGAAGCCCCCTTCGCACATGCCCAGAGGATGAGAAAAGCATCCATGAAGTCACAGGAGATTGACCAGGATGGCAAAGCAGAGGGAGGGAGAAGGATTCAGGGGCATCTAAGGTGTTTTCCAGCTTGTTGCTGCTGGAAGAACCAAGACAAGGCAGTGACAAGGTGACTTGCGCATGGCAGGTTTCCCTATATTCCATGCCCCATCTTTTGATAGTACCCCCCCCACACACACACACACACTTTTCTTTTAAAATCAGGGAACTTCATTTGGTATATCTACGCTGTCATCACGTTATAACATGATGCGAATCAAATTCTTTGAATTCCCAGATTTCCCTTTTTAAACAAGGAAATCTCCAGCCCTCTTCGGTGTGAAAATAACAGGAGAAAGGCATGTTTCTGCAAGGAGAGGGGCTAGAGATTTGCTTTTTCAAAAAGCCAAATTGGGGGATTCTGAGAACCTAACAGACATGTTGTTATAGCAACAGTCAACGGACATTTTAAAAAAAATCCCCTCTGGCTTTTGCAGACAAGGAAATGGCAGCCACTTTCTGCTGGCTATGCAGACTCAGAGCCTGAGACTCTGATTTATTCACGTGCTAGGCAGGGGCTGTTTGTCTTGTCTCCTGACCCCAAAGACGTCCTGCACCCGTGGTTGATCATCTATGGGAGCTTGGAGGGAGAAGCCCACTTCGCACATGCCCAGAGGATGAGAAAAGCAGGCAAGAAGTCACAGGTGATTGACCAGGATGGCAAAGCAGAGGCAGGGAGGGGGGCTGGGGAGCATCTAAGGTGTTTTCCACGGGGGAGAAGGCTTGTTGCTGCTGGAAAAGACAAGACAAGGCAGTGACAAGGGGACTTCCGCATGGCTTTTGCAGACGAGGAAATGGCAGCCACGGAGGCAGGGGGGATGGATGGGAAGGAGGAAACCCAAGCTTTCCCTCATCAGCTTCTGCTCTCCCCGCCCCAGGATTTGAACTCACCAAAGGGGTCTGGGATGGAGCAGATGCTTCAAGGGAGAGAAAATGCCCACTTTCAAATAAGGGAGGAGGCACGGCAGGAAGTCACCTCACCAGCCCGCCTTCCCCACTGCCCGTCTAGGAGTTGGGACTCTCTCACTTTAACCCTGTGGTTGACTCGCTCCTCCCCACCCCCAGCCTAGTCCTGCATTGCGCTCCTCGGAGGCTGGGGACTGGGTTTCGAAAGAGGGAGCCTGGAGAGTTTGGGGTTTCCCCCGTTCCTCCGAGCATAGAGGGAGGTGATGGGGGGAAAGCTGTGAATTCCCTGCATTGTGCTGGGGGTGGACTAGATGGCTCTGGAGATCCCTTCCAGCTCTAGTTTCTCTGGGTTGGGAAATTCCTGGAGATTTGGGGGTGGAGCCTGAGAAGGGCAGCTTTGGGGGAGGGGCAGGACCTCCGCAGAGGTAGAATGCCAGAGACTCCGCCCACCCAAGGAGCCTTTTCCTCCAGGGGAACTGATCTCTAGAGATTAGCAGTAATTCCAGGAGATCTCCAGGTCCCTCCTGGAGGTTGGCAAGTCGCTCGGGTTTGGATCTAGTGAAGTTATTTTTCACAGTAGCATTTCATGGCTGGCAGACAGCAACGGAGCCAAGGTAGAGAACCACGGCCCTAGATTGTTCATTTATTGGTTTACGTATTTGTTTAAAATGTTTATTAGTCACCTTTTCGCCTCAGAGGAGCTCAATATCCTGCCTCACAGAGAGGCCAACCAGTTGCCAGCCGGTTGCTATGGAGAGCAAACAGGGCCTAGAGGCTGAGGACTTCCCCTGAAGTTGCCTCCTGCCATTGGCTGCCTCTGAACATGGAGGTTCCCTTTAGTCGCCATGGCTACTAACCCTTGAATGACCCCTCCTCCATGACTCTCTGGGCCTGTGGCCATCACAGCCTCCCCTGACAGGGAATTCCACATCAATCCCTCATTAGGAAAAGAAGGAGTTCCCTTCGGCCTCTCCTGAATCTACCAGCAGATACTGGAAGTTGGGATTCTGGTTCCAGTCTGTATCCCCTTACGCTGGCCTGCTTTGAACTTTATTTGCCACTCTGTTGCCCACTCGCCCGTTTTGTGGGTATCTTCCCGGAGCTCTTCACAGGTGGTCCCGGTTTTCATCATGCTGAAGAGATTTATGCCTTCGGCAAACTTGGCCACTGTGCTGCTCACCCCTCTTCCGGATTATTTAGGAATAATTTAAGAACCTCCCTGATAGGTAGAGCCTATCAAGGGATAAATCCCACCCTTGGCTCGATGACCTTGGGCCAGTCACATCCTCGGAGTCAGCTGTGAGGATAAAATGGATGCCATGAGAACGATGTAAGCCCCTTCAGGTCCCCTTCAACTAGGGGGTCTGCCTATTGTTATAAATGTGATTTTTGCCTACTGTTTGCCAAAAAACAATGACCGCTCCTCCTCTTGCTTCCTCTGGTATTATGGCCGCTCTTTCGGCAGGGGGCAGAACCACTCATTCAGTACTCTAGGTATTGCGAAACAGGGCAAGCTGTAAGGTGACAGAAAGCAGTGAGGGAGGCCCACTGCTTGTTATTGAATCAACAGCTGCGATGGATATCAGGGGGGTCTCGCAGCCATCACCCGACACACGAGATTTTTTCCTACCGAGTTCTGCCTTGTTTTTCATTTTCCACTTACCCCAATGCACCCAGCAGAAAATCAAAAAGAAAAATAGAAAGTGGATCAGAAGCGATCGGATCTGGTCCTGAGCATAAATTCCCCCAAGCCTGGAACAACCCCTAAGGTAAAACTGAGAGACACGAAGACTTTTTTTTGAAGTGGACAAGAATCAAGTTTATTTAGAAAAATGCACATCTTGAGATAAACATCAACGCTTCTATTGAGAGCCAGTGGATGTAGCGGTTAGAGGATCAGACTAGAATCTGGAACATCCACGTTCAGACCGCCAGTCTGCCATGAAAGATTGGCGGGTGATGGAGGGTTAGAAACACTCTCAGCCTAACCTTCCTCACAGGGTTCTTGTGAAGATAAAATGTAGGACAGAAGTATGCCAAGGTAACCATGTGGCTAGACTACCTTAATGCATTTCACATGGATCTACCCTTGAAGGCAGAAAATGCAGCTGGTAGACTACAGAATGCCACAAAGCAGTTGGGCTTGAAGCACAGGATGCACCTTAAACACATCCTGCAGTTGCTCCATAGTCTATTGAGTCATAGAATCATAGGGTTGGAAGGAACCTCTAGGGTCATCTAGTCCAACCCCCTGCTCAATGCAGGAAGTTCCTGCTCAATGGAGGAAACTACCTCCCCCCACACCGCCAGTGACCCCTGCCTCCATGTCCAGAAGATGGCAAAACTTCCTGACCCCAAGGTGCCGATCGGCATGTCCCTGGGCATGTAAGAAGGGCCATGAGAACTCAGCACAGATGTAGCCCTTCCTGCCCTCCCGCTCATGATTGGCCCAGGTTCACAGAATCAGATGGCCATCTAGCCTCTGCTTAAAAACCTCCAAAGAAAGAGAGCCCACCACTTCCCAAGGTGGCCTGTTCCACTGAGGGACCGCTCTGTCAGAAAATTCTTCCTAATGTTTAGCCGCAAACTCTTTTCACTACAACCCGTTGGTTCTGGTCTGAGCTTCTGGGGCAGTGCAAAACAACTCCGCGCTATCCTCTAAATGGCAATACTGCAAGTACTTGGCTATCCTATCATGTCTCGGTCATCTCCTCACCAGGCTAAACTTTCTGAGCTCCTTCCACCTTTCCTCAGAGGACTCAGCCTCCAGACCTCTCACCATCTGTGTTGCCCTCCTTCACACACGTTCTCTCTTGTCTACATTCTTCTGAAATGGTGGTCCCCAAAACTGAACACGATACTCTAGGTGAGGCCTAACTAGTGCAGAGTAGACCGATCCCATCGCTTTGGGGGATCTGGACACTGTGCGTCTGTTAGTTAGTTATCAGGTTCAGTTCCAGAGGCTCTGGATCTAGGGCAGATCCAGAGTCCACATTTCTCTATAGGGCCAGCTCTCTCCATATGCCTGGACAGAAGCCTTCTCTCTTGTGGTTCTTCCCACTCAGTGAAACTCCCTCAGAAAAGCTCCCACAATTGTATCGTTTCACAGAAGGTGGCGAACAGAATGGTTGAAGAGGGCATTTTAACAGAGGGAAAAGCTTTGTAGTTTTAGAACAGACTCTTTTGGACCCCTCTGGCCAGGCCAGATTCAGATCTCAGCATGCTCTTAAAAAGCCCTGACCTTCCCTATATTAGATCATTTAACTAACAGCCAGAGCAAGATACCTCAGTAATGGTTTTAGTTTCATTAACGGGTATAGAACCCAAGCAAATAACATAACAGAAACTCTGCTTTCATTCTAAGCTTTTATATCAGCATTATTATTCAACATTTTTAGTGTTACATAAATCAACAGAAAATCATACTGTAGTGATTCCAAGTAAATGTGTGCATGTTTCTTTAAATGCTTGGTTTGAGCTAGGTGAAGAGTGGGGGTGAAAGAGAGGAATGAGTGAGCGATATGATTGGTTGACTTTGATTGTGGGCGGAGCGAATGCACTTTAGACTGAGAGTGCGGGGAGAAAGGAGGGAGTCAGAAGAAAGCAGGCTAGCTGTGTGCTGCCTGAATATGTTGGAGTGTTTATGACAAAAATATAACCTGTGTGGAACCTGAACTGAGCATGTTTGTGAAAGGACACTCAGTCAGGGAAAGAGAGGCCAGCTGTGTGCTGCCTGAGTAGGTTTCATATTCTTGTGAATGAGAGTCAGAGAAAGAGAGGCTAGCTGTGTGCTGCCTATATTTGAAGTATTTGTGAGAGAACTATTGAATCTAGTGAAGGGGGCTAACTGTGTGTGAAGCCTTAGAAGAGATCGGTGTGAATGAGTTTATAGGAAGTAACTTTAAGAACTACTTTTATGAAACCAATACGCTTCTTGAAAAATAAACATTTATTTTGTTTTGTTATATCCCAGTGTAGCTGTCATTGCTATATCCCATTCCTATCCTCAGGGCCACACAGAACCACGAAGGAGCCTGACGCTTAAACCCGTTACCAAAAGGGAAAACTTAAATAAAATATATTGGAATTTAATATTCCTGGTGGCAGCTAACTACCCAGAGGGTGTGAAGGGAAAGATTAAAGCAAAATCTACCCTAAAGAAAGTACAGGTCATAACACATACTATCCATCATTGCTACATGGATTATTTAAAAAGGAGCAATTACACGAGGTCATAAAAGTTTCTTACCCCAAAAGATCAGCAGATCACAGCCAAGAAGCCCCAATTAATTCCCCTTCCCATATTTATAGGATTTGAGAATCTTTTCTCAACAATAGCTGACTGTCCCACTTGTTAAAGACGTGCATTCTTGGCTAACGCATTATTTTAACTTCAAACATCGTACAAGGTTATCTATACTTGAAACGGCTTCTTAAAGTTTGTTCCTTCTTTCTTGCGACTTTTTATGTTGACAAAGTCTCTATAAAAAGAGTGATGACAAGTTTCTCATACACATGAATATCTTTTGGGCCCACAACCAATGCACTTTGAATCATCTCTTCATTTCAGTGAAGTTGAACGTTCTTGCCATTCTCAGATGCCTCAATGCACCGGAGCCTCAACACAGAGGATCTACTTACATGGGCTAGTGGGGTTTGAGTCCAGTAGCACCTTAGAGACTCATCAGGCTTTAAGAGTATAAGGTTTTGAGAGTCTGAGCTCCCTTCTTCAGACACGAGTAGGAATGGAGACCCCTGAGCCTTTACATCCTAGCCAAAGGCAGGTTGCATATTACAAGGGAGGGCATCAAAGGGAAAAGTACAATGCATCCGATTAGGGCAATGAAAGAAGAATCCCAAATCTTTGTTCAGCCCCGTGGGGAGGGAGCCAATTGATCTGAAGGAACTCCATTACTGCAATATTACATTTTAATCTCCCCTTTAAGATCCTCTGTTTGAGGTCAGCCACTTTTAGATAGCAATTGACTGTCCTGGAAAATTAAAATATTCTCCCACTGGTTTTGAGTGTTATGATTTCTAATATCAAATTCATGTACATTCATTCTTTTGAGTAGGGACTGACCCGTTTGTCCAGTGTAGAGAGCAGGAGGGCGTTGCTGACCCTTAACAGCATGTATACCACTGGAAGATGAACAACGAATGGTAAAACTGGTTGTTATGATCTTCACTTTCTTTCGGGTGGATTTTGCTTTAAATCTCCCCCTTACACCCTCTGGGTAGTTTGCTGCCACCAGGAATATTAAATTCCAATATATTTTTTTTAAGTTTTCCCTTTGGTAACGTGTTTATGCGTCAGGCTCCTTCGTGGTTCTGTGTGGCCCTGAGGATAGGAATGGGAGATAACAATGACAGCTACTCTGGGATATAACAAAACAAAATAAAAGTTTATTTTTTAAGAAGCGTATTGGTCTCATAAAAGTAGTTCTTAGTTCTTCTAGTTGCTTCAACCAAACTCATTCACACAGATCTCTTGTAAGGCTTCACACACAGTTAGCCTCTTTCTCTAGGCTCTATATTTCCCTCACAGAGAACTCCTCAGACAGCACACAGCCAGCCTGTTTTCTTTTCACTCTCAATCCTTTCTCTCTCAGGCGCACACACAGTTTGCCTGCTTCAAATAGAGTGAATATATAGTCCCACAGACACACTCAGTTCAGGCTTCCACTCAGGTTGCCTTCCCCTCACAAATACACGAACACCCTCAGGCTGCACACAGCTCGCCTCTCTGGCCCTGACTGAATGTTTTTCTCTCCCTCAGTAACTGAAAACTGCCTTCACTCCGCCCACTCTCTGTCATCAACCAATCATATCACTCACTCATCTCTCTCTTTCACCCCCCACTCTTCACCTATCTCACCAAACATTTAAAGACACAGGCACCCATTTCTTGAAATCATTACACATCCCCCCCCCTTCTCCTTAAGCGGAACACATCTCTTTTCCAGAAGAGCTGTGTGCAGCTTTCTCCGGCTTAGGGAATGTTTTATTGTCTCTGTAGTTCCAGTTAAGTCCACTTCTCACTCTTCTGTGGTTTTTGGTTTAAAGTCTTGAGTTTCTTTAACTTACATTCCTCCTCTGCTGGGGTGTCATCTTCCTCTCTGGGATGCTCCACTGCTGGGCTGAGGTCATCTTCCTCTCTGGGATGCTCCACTGCTGGGTTGAGGTCATCTCGGCTTTGGTCTTCTCTACTAGGTCGTTGTTTGCTTCTTCTGGTTGTTTCTCTATCAATATTCTGTTCTTTCCTAAACAGTCTATTTCTTCCCTGCAAACAGGGTTTGAGCTCAGTTCTTTACATGCTCTCTTCATATTTGATGCACTGGGTGACTCATTTAAAAGGCTAGCATCCTTCAAGAAGTTTCCTAACTCTTTATACTGTTTTTTGCACATGCTGAGCTTTTCTAGTACTTTCCATTTGTCTTCAATCAGTTCAGCAACTTTACTATCAAGTTGCTTCTCTCCTCCAACATAAAGTCTGTTTCTAATTGACTGATAGCTTCTGTACGTTAGTAGAAAGACAATTAAAAAGGCAACAACGGCAAAATAAATCACCATTTCTAAATGCTGCATTTTTTGTTGCTGTTTTCTAGGGCTTTCTGCAGCCTTTGGTTTCCTATATCCAAACCTTGGTAACTGACTTCTAAATGTTTAGCCTTCTTAAAAGAGGTTTTCATAAGCTCTAGACTTTTCTGAAGCTGTTGTTTCTCACTTTCCAGTTCTTTGTTTTCTAATTGTAACTGAGCCATCTTGAGGTTCATACTCTTCAAAGATTCAACTGTTCTGAGTTCTAAATTCTCTTCATTAATTTGTGTATTCTGTTTCTCTAAGTACTCTAGCTGAAATTTGAAGTTTGTCTCACTATCTAAAGTCTTTTTCAGTTTTATATTTTCCATATGCAGGTTGGAGTTTTCTTGCTCTAAAGTATTTATTTTTCCACAAGTTATCTTTAGGTTAGTAACCCTTTTCTGTAACAACTCATTTTCCCATGCAAAAATGTTTGTTTCTGCATTCATCTCATTCTGGCTGGCCTCCTCTCTTATGTCCTTTAACTCAGAATCCTTCATAATTTCTTTTTTAAACTCCTCAGAGTTTTTATTTATGCCTCCTCCTTTTTCTTGGGACATTTCAGCAGTAATACTAACAGGAGTTTGTCTCTCTCTTTTTCTCTCCTGTAATGTATCAATTGTGTCTGTTGCTAAGATACCTAGGGGCTTGTCTTCTACTCCCCTGGCTTGAACTTGTAGCAAATCATTAGAGTCAGTGCATATTTGAATTCTTGCCTTTGCTCCCATTACATCTCTTCCCAATACTACTGGTATTTTCTGTTCTTTAATAACTGCTACAGGAAAATATTCTTCTTTTCCTCTCCAGTTAATTTTTAGCCGTGCTAGTGGCACTCTTTTAGAATTTCCCCACACACCTTGCAAGGATATTTGCTTATCTGGAATCAGGTTTTTCTTATCAACAAAATCCTCCCTGACCAGTGTTACTGAGGCTCCTGTGTCTAGAATGGCTAAAGTATCTCTCCCATTTATTTGTACCACCTCTCTCAGTTCAGTACACTGAGCAACTTTATCTGTCTTTACCCTACACAAGTAGACTGTTTCTTCAGTGTTTATGGGCAAGGCAGTGTTCTTACTGGGAGTTTCATTTGTGTTTGTTGAGCTTTTGGAGTTTCTATCATCTTCATCACTCTGATCATCTAAGTCAGTTCTAGTGACCCTCCTTACATGCTCAAGCGTTGTTTGCTTGGGTTGGTTCTTTAGACATTTGTAAGCTAAATGCCCTTTCAGACCACATACAAAACATCTTTTATCATTCCTGTATCCATCTTGGTTTCTCTCTATATTTTTATCCTGACTTTTTATAATCTCAGCTCTCTCATATGTTCCTTTCCTTTCTCCCTCTTGTCCTTTACTTGATTTAAACTCTGGTTCATGAGAATAGTCTTTCTTTTCACGGCAATCCCATCCTCCTCTATTAAGTGTTAATCTATCTGCCCACTCTGATGCTTGGTTGATATTCTCTGGAAGTTTATCTTTAACCAGAAGTCTGATCTCTGAAGGAAGTTGAAATAAAAACTGATCCAAAATCATTAGATCCCTTATTCCTTCTTTAGAGTTAGCTTTGGCAGATGAAATCCATTTATCAAAATAGTCTGTCAGTTTGGCACTAAAAGACTTAAATGACTTCTCTTTCTGAGGCACTAGGCTTCTAAACTTCTTTCTGAAGTAATCAGCACGTAGCCTAAATCTGTAATATACTGCCTCTTTGTATTCAGCATAAACAACAGGCTTATCTGAGGGAAATGTGTTGTAGATCTCAGCCAATTCCCCTCTAATTAAGCTGGGTAAATATTTCATATACTGTGTCTCTGGTATTTCCCAGTTCTGAGCAGATCATTCAAAAGTGGACAGGAAAATTTGTGGATCTTCTCCTGACACATACACCATAAAATCTTTTGGGGTAACTCGAGGTAAATCAGCTCTGGGTTCAGAGTTTCCCTCCTTTTTGTCCCCATTCTTAAGTCTCTCTCTTTCTAATTGTAATCTTTCTGCTTCCAAACTGGTGTGTCTTTCCATCTCTTGAACTCTAAGTTCCATTTCAGCTTTCCACTTCTCCCTCTCAAATTGTTTTTGTTCTATTTCAGCTTCGCTTTCAGCTTCCCTTTCCCTTTGTTTTTGTTCTATTTCTCTAGTTCTAAGTTCTGCTTCAACTTTCAACTTTTCCTTCTCAAGCTGGTTTTTTTCTCTTAGAAACTCTAAATATTCTGGACTAGGATTGTACATTCCCTCAGGATTTCTCTCAGATGCAGTACTCCTAGGCTCCACACTGCTTTGTATCAGTATAACTCTCAGTTCTTCTACACTTTTCCCCTCATGAGGTAAATTTAACTCACTGCACTTCTGAATCAGAGCCTCCTTTTTCATCCCCATAAACTCTGCCATTTTTCTCTTTTACTTGTAATTCATTCTACAATTTTACTAAACTTCACCAGATTATGTTCTCTCTTATAAATCCTACTAGTTCTTCTGTGTCTTTCCTTTATAACAGTTCTATATTCCTCATAGGATTTAACTGAACACTCTGTCTCTTTGGCTTTCAGTCCCTTCAGAATGCCTTTCTCTCAGAATGTTCCTTCCTCCCAGGCTATTATATCCCCCTTAAAATATTTTCTTCTCCTCAGGATGTTTGGATCCCACCGCTATGCCACCACTTGTTATGATCTTCACTTTCTTTAGGGTGGATTCTGCTTTAATCTTTCCCTTCACACCCTCTGGGTAGTTAGCTGCCACCAGGAATATTAAATTCCAATATATTTTATTTAAGTTTCCCCTTTGGTAATGTGTTTATGCGTCAGGCTCCTTCGTGGTTCTGTGTGGCCCTGAGGATAGGAATGGGAGATAACAATGACTGCTACTCTGGGATATAACAAAACAAAATAAAAGTTTATTTTTTTTAGAAGCGTATTGGTTACATAAAAGTAGTTCTTAGTTCTTCTAGTTGCTTCATCCAAACTCATTCACACAGATCTCTTGTAAGGCTTCACACACAGTTAGCCTCTTTCTCTAGGCTCTATATTTCCCTCACAGAGAACTCCTCAGACAGCACACAGCCAGCCTGTTTTCTTTTCACTCTCAATCCTTTCTCTCTCAGGCGCACACACAGTTTGCCTGCTTCAAATAGAGTGAATATATAGTCCCACAGACACACTCAGTTCAGGCTTCCACTCAGGTTGCCTTCCCCTCACAAATACACGAACACCCTCAGGCTGCACACAGCTCGCCTCTCTGGCCCTGACTGAATGTTTTTCTCTCCCTCAGTAACTGAAAACTGCCTTCACTCCGCCCACTCTCTGTCATCAACCAATCATATCACTCACTCATCTCTCTCTTTCACGCCCACTCTTCACCTATCTCACCAAACATTTAAAGACACATGCACCCATTGCTTGTGTAGGCTGGAGCTGGCACACCACCCAGTTTGCATTAACAACTCGTTACATCCCTGATTTCTGGTCAGTTGGCACACCACAACAGGAATCAGGGAGTAATTGTAATGTTTCATCTTGTTCTCTCATCGTTCACAAAGCACAACATTCCCATACACTCTAAGTAATATTCTTCTATGCTCAGAAGCTCATGATGTACCTTTCTTTCCGTTATGCTTCCTAGATAAGACAAGTCTGATCACAGCATATTTTGCTTAGTTGGCTGAGAATGGAATGTGTAACTTGTAACTGTTACTATAACCATATTTGGGCATCCGGGACTTCCTGAATACGAGCTAATAAAACTCTCGCCTCCATCCTTGGAGGGTCAGACTTTGCATCCAGACCCTGTCTCATGTCGTTACTACATTTGGCGCCCGAACAGCCAGGGACCCTCCCCCATCTACCAGTGCCTGGAATAGGCCCCTCATCAAGTGCACTCCGTCGCTTCCGCGGCCCCTTATCAACTGGTAAGCATGGGAAGTTCGTTAACGCATCCTCAGCAAAGGCATGCGAGAGAATTATGTTTTTTAGTCAAAAAGTCTGGAGGATCTAGCACATTTGGAGAGATTGCATGTCTCTTGCACCACCTAGCTAATTATTGTCCAGCTTACCCGGAGACTGGATCTTTAAAAATCAAAGATTGGGAAAAGGTGGGCAAATTTCTACATACAGAGCCTAGGGCACCTGTTCAACTGCTACACACTTGGCACCAATGTCGCCATACTGTGGAACGTTTTGGCCCACTTTCAAAACACCCGGGAGCTTCTCTTTCTTTTTCTCCTCTGTATTCTCCTCTTCATGTCTTACCTCCTTCTCCCTCTCACATCTTACCTTCTCCTGCATCTGTTCCTTTGGCACCTAAAGCCGAGGATTCTAAATCTGAAACATCTGAAGCTGGAATTTCAAGCAGGGAGTTCCCTGAAAAAGTAGCTTGGGTTGTTCAACCTAAGGGAGGATATCTCCGAGAAAGGTTGCAATCAGCTCTGGAGGACGCTCCAGAGGAGCATACTAGTGAACTCACAGAAATGTTGGCTATCTGCCCAGTACACTTTACTGGGAACAGAGATGCTGCTGGAAATGAATTTGTAGAGTACAGACCAGTTCAGTATAAGGTTCTTCTTCAGTTAAAAAATGCTATACGAGATACAGGCTTAAACTCTCCTTTTACTCATGGATTTCTAGAAGCTATGATCAGAAACAATCGTATGGTTCCAGAGGATTGGAAGCATCTTTTCCGGATGCTTCTGACCCCTGCTCAATATGTAGTCTGGGAGAGTGAGTTCAGGCAGGAATGCGCTCTTCGCGGAGCTAATTCAGGTGGAGCTTACACTGCAGCTCAGCTTTATGGATGTGAGGATTTTGCTCAGCCAGATGCACAAATAGCTTTGCCTGTAGGGACGCTGGAGCAGTCAGCTTATGCTGTGTTCCATGCTATGAAGCGAGTTCCAACATCAGGGAAATCTCAGCCTTCTTTTTCCACGGTCAGACAGCGACCAAATGAATCTTACCCTGACTTTGTTTTTTTTATTTTTATTTTTATTAAAAAAAAATTTATTGGTGAGCATCCATAAACATACAATTACATTTTAATCCTATCTTATTAAACCTAATCTAATCAGCACCCTTTCTACCCCCTCCTTCTTGACTTCCAGCAGCTTTCCTACCCTCTACCCCCTATATTACTTAACCAATCTTTTTATTAAGCATTTATTAACCTCCCTATACAAAATTACTTACTCTAAGCCTTGTATTTACTCTACGCATACTATATCAATAATACTAATAATAATTTCAATTTTTAACAACATATTCTTCAAACCTTATTGTTAACTAAAAATCTACCTTAATCACCGTTTACTCTAGATTCCACTTTCCCTTATGTAAATTATATATATATTGTATATATGTTGTATTACTTATCCTAGTAACTTATACTATACTATAATCCTGGCTTAGATTGAAATAGATACTTACCCTGACTTTGTTGATCACCTCCAAGAGTCAATCAAAAGGCAACTTAAAAATGAAGTGGCGCAAACTGAACTCTTGCTTAAGTTAGCTAAGGAAAATGCTCTTCCTGAATGTAGACGTGTAATTCAGGGTTTAGGACACAATCCTGAACTGGCTGAGATGATTCGAGCTTGTCAGGATATTGGCTCTGCTTCTCATAATGCGACCTTGCTGGCAGCAGCACTTCGTCAAGCTAATAAACCAGCAGGGAAGTGCTACAATTGTGGAAAATCTGGACACTTTAGAGCAGAGTGCAGAGCCAAAGGAGGGGGGGCAACTCAGTCCCGTCCTCCTGGAAGTCATCCACGATCCCATCAGTCTACTCAAAGGCCAAAAACTAAGGTTTTCACTGGACTAGTGATTGCAGGTCTGTCCCGCAGTCGGGAAACTCAAGACCGGGCCTTTGGTCTCTGGCCCCGGTCCAAACGGAGACAGCACTGGATCAGGCAGTGCAAGATCTGACCCTAGGCTAATTCCATCCCATCTTTCTACAACAAAGTCAGCAACCAGGGGAAGTGCAGGTCTGGATCTTTTCTTACAGACTGCTCTAACTTTCAAATTCCCAGGAGAAGTCTTGGTTACTCCTTCTCAACTAAAAGGACCTCTTCCATCAGGGACTGTGGGTCTAGTTCTTCCTAGGTCCTCTAGTTCTAAACGGGGTATTTTTGTGGTCCCAGGGGTCATTGATAGTGATTATCAAGGAGTTATTCAGATTCAGCTCTGGACTAACTTGCCACAGTCTTTAGCAGCTGGTGATTCTGTGGCACAGCTGATTCTCCTTCCCTATTTTCTCCCCGCAGGGGGACAAGATCGTGATCGTGGGGAGGGAGGCTTTGGGTCTACGGACCAGGCTCAAGCAACACTGGTGGGTCTTACTGCATCCATTTCCAGAGCTCGCCCACAACAGCGTTTCTTTCTTAACGGCCGCTCCTTCTCAGGTATACTTGACACTGGGGCTGATGTTAGTGTAATTTGTGCACAACAGTGGCCCCCAGAGTGGCCTCTAGAAGACTGTCCAACTGTTTGGGGGGTTGGAGGACAGCAGAAAGCACGGCAGAGTGTTAATTTTGTCCAAGTTTCTCTACCTGGTTCAGCACAGACTGTGCCTCTCCGTCCATTTGTTCTTCCAGTCCATGTGAACTTGTGGGGCAGGGATTTGTTATCCCAGCTACAAGCTTCTCTCTCTTTTGCAGAATAGGGTTCTATGGCCATTCCACTTACTTGGTTAACTAATGAACCTGTTTGGATTGATCAATGGCCCCTTCCTCAGGACAAACTTAATGCATTACATGATTTAGTTCAGGAACAGTTACAAGCTCAGCATGTGGAGCCCTCCACTAACTCAAAGCTTAAAGTGTTTTGGACTCACTGTGGCTCCAGAGAAAATTCAATCTCATCATCCTTATACTTACTTGGGGCATCGGATGCTGCGTACATATGCAGCCCCTGTTGACCCTTCTCTGTGTTTTCCTCAACCATGTACATTAGTAGCTCTTCAGCAACTTTTGGGCACTCTTAATTGGGCTCGTCCTTTTATCTCTTTACCTACTCATCTATTAAGTCCTCTCTTTCAACTGCTTACTCTGGGAAAATCCCCAGCTGACATTATTCATCCTTCTGCTGCTGCTAAAGCTGCCCTACAGCAGGTTAACAGTCTGCTGGCAGCTCAGTGTGTGGATCGTTTGCCTGAAGTCTTCCCTCAACTACAATTGTTCATTATTCCAACGCCCATGACACCAACAGGAGTTTGGGGTGTCTTAAAAGGCTCTAAGCTTTATTTGTGTGAATGGCTGTATCTTTCACATGGCAGTCACAGGAATATTCTCCCTTATCCCGAGGCAGTAGCTGAATTATGTGCCATAGCCCGGGAGAGAGCATTACTTCGTACAGGTTATGATTTGTCTGAGATCATAAGCCCTTTTCCAAAAAGAGAATTTAAGTTCCTTTATCAAACAGCTGCCTTTTTTCAAATGGCTCTAGCTGATTTTGTAGGAAACATTTCTTACCATCTTCCTCAAGATAAATGCCTTTCTTTGTTTCGAACAGTCTCTTTCCGTCTGCTTAATCTGCATTGCTCTCAACCCCTGGCAGCAGCTCCCACAGTCTTCAGCGACGGGGGCCGCTCCCGGGGTGCTATTGTTTATCAACTTACTCCTGACAGCCCTTGGATTACTAAATACACAATGCCACAAGCTTCTCCACAGCGCTCAGAACTTGCTGCGGCAATTTTAGCTTTTCAAACTTTTAACTCAACTTCTTTCAATTTGATAACTGATTCTCATTATGTTTCTCGTGTAATCACTTCATTGCCTGGAGCATATTTGGCTCCGCATATAGACTGCAATCTTATGGCTCTGTTTCTCACCTTACAGCAATGCATTTCTGAATGCTGTCACCCCTATTTTACAGCACATATTCGAAGTCACTCTTCCCTGCCAGGACCTCTGACCGAAGGGAATTCCTTGGCAGATCAAGCAGTTCATTCTCTATTTAGTGACCCATTTTTAAGCCATCAGTTTTTTCATCAGAATGCTAAAGGTTTAGCTGCTCAATTTCATCTCCCTCTGTCTCAAGCACAAAATATTGTTTCTGCTTGCCCACACTGCTCTGGTTTTTCCTCTTCCCTAGAGCGGGAAGGAGTTAATCCTCGTGGTCTGGGCCCCTGCCAACTTTGGCAAATGGATGTTACACATGTCCCTCACCTTTCTCCTTGGAAATATTTGCATGTCTCTGTTGATACTTATTCTGGAGCTTTATGGGCCACCCCCCTTCGAGGAGAAACAACCTCTCATGCCATTTCTCATTTACTAGCAGCTATGGCTGTTTTAGGGAAGCCTGCCAAGCTGAAAACAGACAACGCCCCCGCCTACACTTCTCAGGCGTTTACCTCCTTTTGTACTCAATGGGACATTGTTCTTACTCATGGGATACCTTACAATTCAACAGGTCAAGTGATTGTAGAATGTGCCAATCGCTCTTTTAAAACCCTTCTCTCTAAACAATTACAACAAGGGGGGAGGAGGGCCCCCACGATGGGATTAACTATGCAACAAATTCATAAATGTTTATTCACATACAATCAGCTCAATTTTGCGCAGCCACAAGCTGTTGCCTCTTCACCTACCTCTCTGCCTTTGATAGACATTTCAGGCAGAAACCACAGCTACCTACCCCACAGGTGTACTATCGTAGCCTGCCAGATAAAACCTGGATAGGGCCAGTTCCCCTGTTGACATGGGGGAGAGGGTATGCTTCTGTTCTGTCATCCACAGGTCCTTTGTGGGTCCCTACCAGGTGTATCCGACCAGCTCATGGCGTGGCATCAAGCAGCAGCCAATCCTCTGCCAGAGATGGTATCCAGGTACAGGGGTCCAAGGGGCTACCTCCCGCCTGCCGTTTCAAGTGCTGCTTACAGCCACTCAAATCTCTAGCAGGCCTCCTGGAAGAATAGCCCTTACCCCTCCTGTTGAGACTCACCAGTCTCTGGGTTCTTTTCCAACCTGGGGGACTCTGCATACACTTGGTCAGACACTCACAGACACAAGGCTTACATAAAGGGTGTTTATTACTTCAGAAGAATGTATGCAAGTAGCAGGAAACACTCTACTGAGGCACAAGCAAAGGGCATTTAAAACAATAAAAGCTTGTCTATATTAACTATAGCTGACTAACATTTCTCTGAGGAAAACTTGAGGCTTATAGTCATTAACATACTCCTTAAACTATACCAGGCAGGTCTGGTCGTCAGGTCTGGCATAGAGCAAAATATCTCCCTCATCCGCTGGAAAAGTAGTCTCGAGCAATAATTTTGGCTGAGAGGAGCCAACCTCCCCCTCTCAGATCCCTAGCCAATCAGAGGTGCCGTCAATCCGCGTTGCTAGGCGGGAACTGAGATAAGACTCCCTTGTTTCTCAAGGCCCCCTCTCTCGGCAACAGCTTGCAGGTGCAGTTAATTAGCTGAGCCAGACATTCTGCTCCCAGGAAGTTAAGCTAGAACTGGGCCTGTGGAAACTTAGAAGCCTGAACCAATACAGGCAATGGACTTAAAGGGGCTCTGCTAGACAGGTGGAGACCGTGACCCTCGAGGCTGTGCGCCCATCACTGACTGTACGCCCATCGCCTCGCTGGGACACTGTGGCCCAACAACGTGCCCCACTGATAACATGGGGAGCTGTCAAGAGGACCACCAACAGAGCCCAGCAGATTTTGAAAGCGAACGGGCAAAAGGAGAACCTGTGTGCTGCTATCTTTGCAGTTATTACTGCAAATTCTACACTCATTCTGTGTGTGCTTCTTTGTTTTCTGCCAACAACTGTACAAGCTGAAGCCCAGCCTTTGCAAGACCGTCTTCAGTACAGTCTGTGGGAACGGCTGGCTGCACAAGTGAATAGTTTCAACTTTTGTTTACAGCAAACGAATGACATGAACTTATTACTAGCTTCTTGCCTTATTCCTGTGTGTACCCCTCTTGCCTTACTTTTGAATGATACATCTTTAAGCATGTTTTTGAAAAGTAGCAACATGAAATATACTCAAATGTATGATTGGGGTCCAACAGTGCCCCGACTTCCATTGTTTGCAATGTCTCTTTACACTCCTTATGTAGCTTCCAATTCATCACAAAATCAAACTCTCTGCGCTCAAATAGTAAACTGCGCCAAGCACAAATCCAAACCTCATTGCCTTTCTGTAGGACCAAATGTTATTAATTGTTCAAAAACAGAAAATGTTTATTTTGCTTTTGCATATACTCAGTTACCTCCAGGTTGGTTCTTTACCTGTGGCTCAAGAACTTTTAATTACATACCTGCTAATTTGTCTGACTCTCTCTGCTGTTTAAGTCGTTTAGTATTGCTTTACCTTCAAAAGCCATGCTTACTGCTTCTCGTGAGCATCGTTCAGTTACCCTTGATGCTACATGCTCTGAAGAAACTGCTCTTGTTAATAAAGCTGAAGCTGTTGCTTTAGGAGCCTCTTTAATAGGAGTTCCAGCTCTTGCTATACTTAATGCTAACAATTTAAGGCACTTAACTTGCAATTTAGCAAAAACTATTAATGCCACTTCTATAGCCTTAGCAGCACAAAATTCTGAGCAACAAGAACTTCACAATGCTGTTTTAGATAATAGAGCTGCTATAGATTATCTCCTGTTGCTCCATCATCATGGGTGCGAATCTGTAAAGAATATGTGTTGTTTTAATTTGTCTGATAATTCTAAAACTATAAGCAAGCAACTGCAACAACTATCTCACTTACAAACTTCCATAAAAGAAGATGTTTTACCCTCCTGGTGGAAAGCTCTATGGAGCTGGCTGCCAAGTGGCATATTGGGTATCATTGTACAATATGGTACATATGCTCTGATAGAGCTTATTGTAAGTTGCTGTTGTCTTCAATGCATTCCTTCACTTATTGCTTTAATAATTCCAAAACCACATCCTGCTGCATATTCAGTTACCAGTTCAATATCTAGTTACCCAGCCTCCTGGTTTACATCCTCTGATGAGGATGAGGAAGAGGAAGAATGCTCTTGGAATGATACAGAGAATGGCCCTTTGTTGCCACTTTAATTAAATAAATAAAAAAGAGTGAAGTGTAGGCTGGAGCTGGCACACCACCCAGTTTGCATTAACAACTCTTTACATCCCTGATTTCTGGTCAGTTGGCACACCACAACAGGAATCAGGGAGTAATTGTAACATGTTTCATCTTGTCCTCTCATCGTTCACAAAGCACAACATTCCCATACACTCTAAGTAATATTCTTCTATGCTCAGAAGCTCATGATGTACCTTTCTTTCCATTATGCTTCCTAGATAAGACAAAAGTCTGATCACAGCATATTTTGCTTAGTTGGCTGAAAATGGAATGTGTAACTTGTAACTGTTACTATAACCATATTTGGGCATCCGGGACTTCCTGAATATGAGCTAATAAAACTCTCACCTCCATCTTTGGAGGGTCAGACTTTGCATCCAGACCCTGTCTCGTGTCGTTACTACATCTTGAAATCATTACACTGGTATTGTTATGTCCAGTGATCATGATATGGGCGCACTTCTGATGGACAAATCGCCATTTAATTGTGTTATTACTTTGTCTCTCACCTCTCTCCAAGCCTGTTCAACTCTGGGCCCTTTCTAGCCATGAGGACAAGTAAACTCTGTTCCTGCATGTAGAGACATCCTCAATGATTTACTTTTTTTTGTTTTAAATAATTTTTTATTTTAACATCTAGAACAATAAACTACAAAAAACTACAATAGTACAATGGGAGGGAAAGAAGGGAGAGAGAAAAAAAAGGGGGGGAAGGGGGGTGGAAAAATGGGGAAGGCAACTCACAAACACTAAACATTACACTTCAATGCTTTCCCTTCATACTGCCATAATTAAAGAAAATTGCTTAATAAAGTAATGATGGAATGGTTGATCTTACAAAATACAAATTACAGTTCAAATTAAATCTTTCCTCCCCCCCCCCCTGGGCCTCGGACGCAGTTCTCTCTGAGCAGCTACAGCCGCAGCGCTCGTTGCCTCCCCCCTCCCTTCAGGCTTCAAATCTTCTTCTTTTTGCTTGGTGTCTGGTCCAAATTCTGGATTTTTGTCCACAAAATCCCTTAGCTGATCTTCCGAATTAATCTTGTAAGCTTGATCTTTATAACTAAACCCGATTCCTTCCGGAAGTAGCCATTTGTACTTTATGTCATGTTCCCTCAAAAGAGCTGCCAGCTTTTTATACTTAAACCTTCTCTTCCGGACTAAAAATGGAACGTCTTTCAGTATCTTGACTTTATTTCCCAGAAAGTCCAACTCCGCATTATATGAGTTATATAGGATATTGTCCCGGACCCTCCTGGATGAGAACTCAATAACAATCTCGCGAGGCAGCTGCCGCTTCATTGCATATTTTGAAGATGCCCGACGGACTCCCAAAATGGTGCTTTTTACTTCTTCTTTAGTTGCCCTCCCGGGTGTCACTAAAAGTTCCGAGGCAAGATCCCATAAATCCTCGTTTTCCTCCTCTTTAACATTCTGGAGACGCAAAATGGTCTGTGTTCGCTCCACTTGCAGCCCAATCAGCTGGTTTTCCACCAACTTTAGCTCCTTGTTCGTTGCTCTCATAAGTGACGCATTTTCCCGAGCAGACTTCTCTGCCCCCCCGCTACTTCCTTGATGGCTTTCACATCGCTCTCAGTTAAGCCCACCCTTTGATCTGTTTCATTCAGCTTGTCAACAAAGGGTTTTATGGCTTCGATAACCAATCTTTTCACCAGTACCTCAAGCGACTCGCCTCTTCCCTGCAGGGCAGCCGAAACTGACTTGCCCAAAGCAGGACTCTGCTTTTTTGCTGCCATTTTAGGGGGGGGGGGAACCGCCAATCTTCTGAGACTCTGCGAGGGGGGGGGAATCTGAATCTTCTAAACTTCAGATCCCACCACTCCTTCACATGTGCTTGTAGTAACAGAAGGGATTCGCTTACTTACAGGCTTCCGCCTAATCCTGTTCTTTGCCGTTTTCCATGGCCCGGCAGCACACAAGATGCCGCGCACGTCTGCCGGCCTCCATAGGGACAAATGGGCAATTTACCCCCTGCCTCGATCTGCCAGAAGGCTCTTCCCGTCGCGTCCCGGACCCAGACTCCCTCCCTGGGAGCCCTGGGGGCTAACCTTTGCAGATCAGCCGCCCGGTCAGGCTGCTCGGCCGCTTCTTCTCGGACCTGCCGAGAGGAGCGTCCGACATGGCCGCGAAAACGAAAACGAATCCCTCCTCAATGATTTACTTGATGAAATCCAGCAACTGTGTCCTTACATTTCTGGCTATATCTGTTATAACCGTATTGAACGGCTGGGTGAAAAGGCCCAAAGGAGGCAGAGAAGTTTTATGCTGGCAATATCAGCCACGCAGGCAGCTCCTGGAATTTTGACTGCAGAGCCCAGAGGGGTGTCATATGTTCCCCGGGGAAGGAGGGAAGGTTACCGTAAGTGAAGACCACTGCAGCTTCAGTTGGGGTTGCTTTTCAACACTCCAGGTTTCTCCCCTGTGTGAATTCTTTGGTGGAAATTAAGTGTCCACTAATCTTGAAGCTTTTGGGTGGGAACTAAGGTTTCCCTTCTGAATGAAGCATTTCCCATGCTTTCCATGAATTTATAAGGTTTCTCCCCTGTGTGAATTCTTTGATGGCTGCATCCACTGTCACTGAAGCTTTTCCACATTCCAGGCATTTATATGGTTTCTAATCTTTATGAATTCTTTGGTGGACATTAAGCTTTCCCTTCTGACGGAAGCATTTCCCACACTCCACACATTTATAAGGTTTCTCTCCGGTGTGAATTCTTTCATGGTGAACAAGTTTTCCCCTTAAAATGAAGCTTTTCCCACACTCTGGGCATTTATATGGCTTCTCCCCTGTGTGAGTTCTAATGTGGTAATTAAGGTTTCCACTATCACTGAAGGTTCTTCCACACTCCAGGCATTTATATGGTCTCTCTCCTGTGTGAATTCTTTCATGGCGAACAAGTTTTCCCCTTAAAATGAAGCTTTTCCCACACACTGGGCATTTATATGGCTTCTCCCCTGTGTGAGTACTTCTGTGGTAATTAAGGCTTCCACTGTCACGGAAGCTTCTTCCACACTCCAGGCATTTATATGGTGTCTCTCCTGTGTGAATTCTTCGATGGGAATTAAGGTGCCCACTCCGATTGAAACCCCTTCCACACTCCAGGCATTTATAAGGTTTCTCTCCTGTGTGAATTCTTTCATGGAGAGCAAGGGTTCCCTTTCGACCAAAGCTTTTCCCACACTGCAGGCATTTATATGGTTTCTCCCCTGTGTGAGTTCTTCTGTGCTGATTAAGCCTTCCACTGTCACGGAAGCTTCTTCCACACTCCAGGCAATTATATGGTTTCTCCCCTGTATTATTCCGTTGATGGCGAGTAAGGCTTCCTCTTTTACTGAACCTTGCTCCACACTTCAGGCACTTATAAGGTGTCTCTCCTGTGTGAGTTCTTTTATGGCGATTAAGGCTTTTACTGTCACGGAAGCTTCTTCCACACTCCAGGCATTTATAAGGTTTCTCTCCTGTGTGAATTCTTTCATGGATAACAAGGGTTTTCTTTTGACCAAAGCTTTTTCCACACTCCAGGCATTTATATGGTTTCTCGCCTGTGTGAATTTTTTCATGGAGAACAAGTTTTCCCTTTACACTGAAGCTTTTGCCACACTCTGGGCATTTATATGGTTTCTCCCCTGCGTGAATTCTTTGGTGGGAATTAAGGTGTCCACTTTGACTGAAACTTCTTCCACACTCCAGGCATTTGTATGGTTTCTCCCCTGTGTGAATTCTGCGGTGGGAATTAAGGGGTCCACTCTGACTGAAACTTCTTCCACACTCCAGGCATTTATAAGGTTTCTCTCCTGTGTGAATCCTTTCATGGCGAACAAGTTTCCCCCTTAAACTGAAGCTTTTTCCACACTCCAGGCATTTATATTTCTCCCCAGCATGCATCCTTCTGTGGGAATTAAGGTGTCTGCTCTGATTGAAGACTTTTTCACACTCCGGGCATTCATATTTTTTCTTTCTATTACCCGTTTCCCAATGCGCATTAATATCTGATTTTTCAGACATTTTTTCACCACTTTTTGTGCCCTCACTTCCATTGCCTTCTATGTACATTTTTTCAAGAAGAGGGATTTCAGGAGCATTTTTACCATATAAAAGGCCAGAATTACTCTTTCTTTCTGATGGATGTTTTCTCTCCCCCTTCCTCAGGGTATCACAATTTTCAACCTTCCCTTTCACATCTGAATATGTATCCCCTTTTTCCATCACTGGATGCTCAGAGGTTTCATTCATGGACCCCCACATGCCTCCTGCAGAAAGAAAGAGGAACCTGGTGTGATAATAGGACCCACACTATCTTGTACCATTTACAACCGATCCAGATCAGATCTTCCTCCTTTGCTTTGTGATGATCATGTTTGCACTCTGGGAATGCTCAGGGGTTAAATGCATACAGTCTGTAGACACTTCCCCCCTCCTCCGCGTTCTCTATTCCTTTTAAATTCCAGGCTAACTAACCTGGCAGAGAAGCCATTCCTATGGTAATAACTGTAGCCCAATAAGGCAAAAAACAGTGAATCTACAATGGAGAACACCCACCCCACTGTGCCTCTGGGGCTCTAAGTGAGCCTGTTGTTTTAAGTTTCTCTTTTCTTGCCTTGGTAAATTGAGAGGGGGAGGGGTTTGAGGGTGTTGAGGGAGAACAAAAGCCACCCTTTAAGTGATAGCCAGCCAGCTGTGATTTAACACACAAAATAGAGGGTCTGAAAAGAGGTGGCCAGCCTCTTGCAAAAGAACAGAAATATTTTTTACAAATAGGGAAAAACAAATGCCTTTTTAACTTTCTCATTTGCTCTCTGCTGAGATATTGTCATTTTATGCTGTTTAGCCGTATGTTCTTTTTTGAGAGTCAACTGCATGAGAGATTCTTTAAGAGAATAATAATATCATGATATTTGATTTATATACCGCCCTTTAGGACAACTTAATGCCCACTTAGAGTGGTTTACAAAGTATGTCATTATTATCCCCACAACAATCACACTGTGAGGTGGGGGAGTTGAGAGAGCTCTGAGAGAGCTGTGACTGGCCCAAGGTCACCCAGCTGGCTTCAAGTGGAGGAGTGGGGAATCAAACCTGGCTCTCCAGATTAGAGTCCCGCGCTCTTAACCACTACACCAAACTGGCACTCCAGAGAAAAAAATTATGTTCCCAAAATCGGAATTCTCTGTTCCTTTCCACCACAGAAAGCCTCCTGCTCTGTCCTTACAATGGAGCAGCTGCTTCGTTGGAAATGCCTCTTCGTGGACTCAAGCTGGCTTTTGACTAGTAATCATCTGTCGATTACTCGGTGCTCTGAACTGTTTGGGGTGTGTGAGGAGAGATGGCAACGGATACCCATAGACACTAGCCCTGGAAGAAGAAGATCCGAAACGGGAATTGGAAATGAAAGCTGAAGCCCGTTGGCTAGTTATGTCTTTCTGATTCCATCTATAGCCATATGGACGGTTTTTCCTCAGTTTGCACTCTCCACCTCCAGTTGAGCCTATCACTGCATATGTTTGAATTTTTGTAATTATCCTTGGCGATAGACCTCCTTATTGTATTTTTGGAATTTTTGTAAACTGTTTACACATTACTGCACTTTTGCACTTTTGTATAAATTATTATATATATATTTTTCATTGCTGGTGTTGTTCTCCGGTTTGTGTTTTACGTTTGTCTGTGCCCGGGGGCTTCCCTTTTGGCTTTTGCTGATTATAATTCCAGCTGCATAAGGCTGGGGGCGGGCATTGCCACCTGCTTCGCTCCTGGTCCCAGATGGCTGAAGGGGAGTAGGCATGGCTACCTGCCCCACTCCTAATACCAGCTGGGTAAGGTGCGGGGTGGGCATTGCTACCTGGTCTGCTCCTGATCAAAACTGGCTGAAGGGGGGTGGGCATTGCCACCTGCTCTGCTCCAAATACCACCTGGGTGAAGACAGTGAACGGGCATTGCCACCTGTTCTACTCCTGATCCCAGATGGCTGAAGGGGGGCTGGTATTGCTACCTCCCCACTCCTAATACCAGCTGTGTTAAGGTGGAGGTGGGCATTACCACCTGCTCTGCTCCTAATATCGGCTGGGTTAAGACATTGGATGGGCATTGCCACCTGTTCCGCTCCTAATACCAGCTGGGTTAAGGCGGGGTGGGCATTGCCACCTGCTCCGCTCATAATATTAGCTGGGTTAAGTTGGGGGGGTGGTTATTGCCACCTGTTCTGCTCCTAATATCAGCTGGATGAAGACGGGGAGCGGGCATTGCCACCGGCTCCGCTTCTAATACCAGCTAGATTAAGGCATTGGACGGGCATTGCCACCTGCTATGCTCCTAAAATTAGCTGGGTTAATGTGGGGTGTGGGAATTGCGGGGGGGGGGCAGGCATTTCCACTTGTCCTGCTACAAATATCAGCTGGATTAAGGGGGGGCATTATGATCCGGTCTGCTCCTAATACAAGCTGAGTTAAGGCGGGGGTGGGCATTGCCACCTTCTCAACTTCTAATATTAGCTGGGTTAAGGCAGGGAATGGGAATTGCCGGGGGTGGGCGTTGCCACCTGCTCTGATTTTAATACCAGCTTGGTAAGGCTGGGGGTGGGAATTACTTGCCCCACTCCTAATACCAGCTGGGTAAGGCGGGGGTGAGCATTACCACCTGCCCTGCTCCTGATCCCAAATGGCTGAAGGGGGGGTGGACATTGCCACCTGGCCTGCTCCTAATACCAGATGGCTGAAGGGGTTAGGTATTGATACCTGCCCCGCTCCTAATGCCTGCTGGGTTAAGGTGGGTGATGGCATGACCACCTGCTCTACTCCTAATATCAAGTGGGTTAAGGCATTGGATGGGCATCGCTACCTGCTCCACTCCTATTGTCAGCTGGGTAAAGGTACTGGAACAGTATTGCCACCTACTCCGCTCCTAATACCAGCTGGGTTAAGGCAGGGGTAGGCATTGCCACCTTCTCCGCTCCTAATATTAACTTAAACTGGTTTAAGTTAACTTAAACTGGTTTAAGGTGTGGGGGCGGTGAGTATTGCCACCTGTTCCGCTCCTAATACCAGCTGGGTGAAAGTGGGAGGCTGGTACTGCCACCTGTTCCCCTTCCCAATCCCAGCCTGGCCTTCCTGCCACGGCCGTTTTCTGGAGTGACATGGTGCCTTGCCTGGGCTTCCTTCTGCAGCAGCGCCCTCTGTTGTTGCACCAGGGTATAAAGTGGGTTGTCTGAAACACGCTTACTCAATTATATAGTAGGATATAGAAGTAATCAAAATGGGTGTTGGGTATTGAATGAACACAGGGTGGGACGTTGGATTCAGAAGGGTCCCTCTCAACTCTGTGATTGTATGAAAAGGAGGTGGCCGGGAGCTTTCTAAGGTACCTCCAGGATCTTTCTCACTGGGGCTGCTGCTTTCTTCTTCGGATGCTTCCTGTGAAGAGGCGCCTTCCGGCTGGTACAGATTTCCTCCATCGGTGGCTTCATCCCCTCTTCTTTCAGCTGGGAAACCGACAAAATCTTCCTCAGATATTCCTCTTCCTGGACCGTATTCCGAAGCTCTTACGGGCTCCGGTTCAAACGACTGCGCTGGGGAGGGGGTTTCAATAGAGACCCTCGGTGAGCCTAGGTGAAGGACAGGAGAGCTGTGTAAGCAGTCCGCCTCGCTCTCCGACGTTTAATATGGGCTCATGGATAGGAAAAAACTCAGTCATGCGTACACTACAAGGCACAATAGCCAGCCACCCAACAGGGTGAGAGGCTGCCAGCTCCCACCCAGGGGGAACCAAAGTAATAATGCTGAGAGATTAGGTGCCATTGACTTCTCCCCCCACCCCAGCAGCAGACGTGCACAATCCCTGACAAAAGAGGCGCTGGAGGAATATCCTCTTTGACACCTTTCAGACATTCCTTCCCCTTTCGTCCTTTTTTATCAGAGCCCCTGCTAAGATCCTGTCCGGCAATCAAGAGCCATCGATCGTCTCTAGAAAATTTTATTCCTTTCCGGGAATTCAGAATCTAAATTTCAAAGTATAACACCCATACCGAAGCAACCATTTCCCGGGTGGTCTGTGCACCCACCAAATTCCTCTTTCTGGGCATCACCTGCAACACATTAACAGAGTTCCTGCCTTGAGGAGAATCTCTCTAGCAAGAGCGGATTTAAGAATTCCCTCCTGCCTCCATGTTACCTCCATGTTAAGCTATTAAAGAGGGCCTCTTTCAGAAACCCGAGAGCAAACCCCTCAGACATATATGGAGGCAGTTCTGAGAAAGACAAAAGGGAATGGACTTGGGTCAAGGCTCCTTGTTGAGGTCTAGCAACTTGAGACCAAGGCCTGCACAACCAGTGCTCATTCCCAGGACGAAACAAGGGCCTGTAGCCTCTTTCCCCGTCATCCCCACCACCAGACGTGAAATGAGATTTCTTCCTCCCGTCTGCAACTGGGAGAGGAGCTAGAATGTGTTCCTATGAAATCTGTCTGGGGGTGTTTTCGGTCCTGTCTCTGAGGAAAAACAGAGGCATTGCTTTGTAGCCCATCCCCGTCCCCATCCCAGGCCCAAGGCCTGCCACCTTCACCTAAAGGGACTGCCGAAGGACGTTGCCTGTTTTCCTATGTTCAAGGCCTACATGCACCATTTCAGTGTCCACAACCCAGCCAAGCTCTTTGGAGGAGAGGCTCAGACTGTTAGAAGAAACAAGGCCACAGAAATCCACCAGCCCCTGGGAGGAAGTGCAGGTATCCCACAGCCCCACAACAGATCGAAGCAGCTACCTGCCAGTCCCTCTTCTGCGTCAGAGATCAGGAGAAACGGCTCTTCTTCTCCTTCCAGCCTGGAAATGAGGTCAGGTTTGGCAATCTCAGGACCTTTTATGGGAAAAAAAAGAAACACAAAACTGTGACTCTTCTGTGTGCCCATCTATTGAGCAAATCCAAGCCAGGATTCCTCCTCATTCGGAAATTCACAACAGACAAGTAATTGGGGTGCCCTGACTTAGATAGCCCAGGTGAGCCGGATCTCATCAGATCTCAGAAGCTAAGCCGGGTCGGCCTCGGTTAGTACTTGGATGGGAGACTTCCAATGAAGACAAGGGTTGCAGAGCCAGGCAATGGCAAAACACTTATGTTGGTCTCTTGCTATAAAAGCCCAGCCGGGACAGTCATAAATCAGCTATGACTTGAAAGCACTCTCCATTCCAATCCAGTAAGAGGGGCAGGTTGGAATGGAACCATATCTGGCACTGGCAGGTCCCTCCCTGCCAAGATGAGACGGAAATGCCAGCTGGGAACTAAGCCAGTGGCTGAGAAGCCAGAAGAGTTCCTCAGTACATCTTTTGCTTATAGTCCAGACACAGAGATGCCAGAGAGGGGGGCTCCTTCTCCAGAACCGCCCCCCCACATTAGAGGATCAGAGGAGGAATCACAGAGAGTGGCAGAGATCAGCCACTGGGCCAGAGCAGACAGCCAGACCACGTCCTCCCTCAATAAGGAGTTCCCTGCAGTCACTCCTCACAGCCAGAAGGAGACAACCAAGGGGGAAAGGATCCTCACCCAGAGAGGCCACGTGCCCATAATTCTCCAGCATGACCTCCTTGTACAGGGCTCTCTGGGATGGTCTCAGCAGGCTCCACTCCCCCTTGGAGAAATACACAGCCACCTCTTCAAAGGACACCAGACACTGCAAAAAGAAGAAAAAGAAAGTTTCTTTATATCGCTGGAATGGTGGACCATGGGAAAGAACATCCAAAGGACCAGTGTGACGTAGTGGTTAGAGTAAAGGAATAGGACCTGGGAGGACTGAGTTCGAATCCCCTCTCTGCCATGGATGTTTCGCCGGGGATATTGGACTCTTCACAGTCCCTCAGCCTAACCTACCTCATAAGACTGTTGTTGAGAGAGATAAGTAGTGGAGGAGAGAACAGTATGAAAAGCTGCTTCGGGTCCCTGATCAGTAATTTAAAAAACAGGAATAAATAAATCATAAGCAAAATCAGGAAGACACAACCAAAGTGGTACAAAGAGGAGGGGAGAAGACCCCCCACCCCACTCTTCCTTGGGGCATGTGAGGGCCAGGGGGACTCTCCTTATCTCCAGGGGGCCAGCAGCCAAGTGGGGAAGAGGCCAGAGGTGTCCGTGAAGAGGAGCAAATCCTTTTCCAGGGAACAATTTAACATAGATTTATTTTCCTCTCTGAACATGTAATCCTACACAAGAGGTGACCATTTCCCACTTTCCATGTGAGCAATCTCAACATCTTGTGGCACCAAAAACCGAGGGGAAGGAACCCGATCCGCTGAGCCTTGCAACAGAGAAGGAACCCTTCCTCACATCCTCTGTGTGAGCATCACCTCCTTACCTGCGCAGGCTGCATGGCTGGTCCTTTCCCTCCACCACACGGAGGAGACCGCGGAGAAGCAGCCGAGGGGGTCTTTCTCCTGCTCCCTGGGAGGGTGAGAAAGAAAGAAAGAAGGAGGGAGAGAAATGCCTTTTGCTGCACACAAATTTCTACGCCAGTCCCTTCAGCGCAGCTCTCTCTGGATTTGCTTTGGGGCACAATTCAAGACCTTGGATCCAGAGTCTTTGGCCTGATATCGCTCCCCCCACACAGGCACTCTTTAGAGAGGAAGGTCCCACCTTATCTCTTCATTGCACTCGCTTTCTGGCTATGTTTCCTCCCAAACTCCCCAAATCCTTTCCTGGCCGCTGAGTGCCTGACCCTGCCGGAAGCCACACCTCCCCCCTGAGGGAAGACAAGACCCTCCGGCCTCCCCACACAACTAGGAGGAGGTGCTTGGAAGGAGGGGCTCTGAGGTGATGGGGTGGCCTGCCTGACTGGAGGCGGCAGGTGGAAGGTGCCAGCCTGGAACTGAAATCTCCACACACAGAGAGAACGAGCCCGGCCCATGTTACCCAAATTGCCATGCACTGCTTCAAGAAATGAGAACGAGAAAGAGATTGCAAAGCAGCAGACCCAAAATATTTCAGAAGGGGGGGGGAGACATACAACCTGCCCCATAGATTGAGGAAATCCTGATATGGAGACCAGAAGAAAGGAGCGTAGTGACAGAGACCAGCTTGTGCCTCCAAGGAATGTGTGCCATGCAGGGGCACTAGATGGGAAAACATCTGCAAAGTACTGGAGATTTGTGGGCTATACAGATGTTCAAGAGCAGGAATCTGCTGGTCATAAGGTGGGGCAATAAGAAGTGAACAGAAGACTGGATGTGACCGACGGCTGTCTCTGGGAGGGTGGGGGGGTCTGAGCCCCTGCTAGATCTGGACCCACGTTAAGGCTATCAGAAAACCTCATTCTGGAGAATCACTGGCGCTTCAAGGGGGGAGGAGGCTGATCCCGAAAGGGGGAGTTTTCCTGCTTTGCATAAAGTGAAAAATGCATCTTGGAGGGAGTTTGGAGAAACACAGCCCTAAGGGGGGGTGGGGGGAATAACAAGAATAAAGAGAGGGCAGGAATCTTCCTGTACATTCCCTAAAATAAGAGGAGGAACTAGTTGGGGCAGTCCATTGCCCATTGTCTGGGAGATCAGGTCGTTCACTGGGGTGAAATTATTCCGGGGGGGGGTGCTCCTTGAGGAGGATGGCCCTCCGGTTTAACCAGCCTGAGGTGGGCTCTAGCGGGGAGCAGGTCTGTCTTCCATGTCTGCTCAAGGACTCTCCGTCTTTCCCTCTGCATGACTCGCTGCCACTGCTGTCAGCTTACCTTTAGCAGGAAACAGACTCCATCCATGTTAGAACCAAAGCAGAGGCCCAAGTATGCCCCCTCCCTTGAGGCAAGGGACTGGGGGCTACACAGCAGGAACATTTCTGCCCTCCCATTCTGTCCCCCCCCCCTCAGTTTCTTTTTAAATCAGGGAACTGAATTGATATATCTACGCGGTCCTCACGTTATACCGTGATGCGAATCAAGTTCTTTGAATTCCCAGCTTTCCCTTTTTAAACAAGGAAATCTCCGGCCCTCTTCGGTGTGAAAATAACAGAGAGGAAGGCATGTTTCTGCAAGGAGAGGGGCTAGAGATTTGCTTTTTCAAAAAGCCAAATTGGGGGATTCTGAGAACCTAATTGACTGACTTATAACAAGTCAATTGAAATTTGTTTTTTAAAAAAATCCCCTCTGGCTTTTGGAGACAGGAAATGGTTGCAACAGAGGCAGGGGGAATGGATGCAGCGTGGGTGGGAGGGGGGAAATCCAAACTTCCCCACCCACGTGGTAGAAATCGAGTTTGGCAAGGCGGGGAGAGGGGGCAGGTCTCCCATCAGCCTCTGGCCAACTCCCCCCTCCCCCCTCAGTTCAGCTGCAGCCCCCCCCTCCCGCTTTGCAGAAAGGAGGAAACTCCGGGATTGGGGGGGGGGGTAGGGGACCCCCCAAGGGTCTGCGGTCTAGCCCGTCTCTCCTTGGGGTAAAGGGGGGATTTTCCCCTTCTCCACTCCTCTCTAGCCCCAGTCAACTTCTGCTCCCCTCCACGCGATTTGAACTCACCAAAGGCGTCTGGGATGGAGCAGTTGAAACTCCCGCATTTCAAAGGAGGGAGGAGGCATGGCAGGAAGTGACCTCCCCAGGCCCCCTCCCCACTGCCCCTCTAGGAGTTGGGACCCTCTCTCTTTAACCCTGTGGTTGACTCGTCACCCCCCCCCCCCACCAGTCCTGCTTTGCTGGGGACTGGGTTTCCAAAGAGGGAGCCTGGAGGGTTTGGTCCCCCCGTTCCTCTGGGCATAGAGGGAGGTGAGGGGGGGATAGCTGTGACTTCCCTGCCTTGTGCAGGGGGGTGGACTAGATAACTCTGGGGATCCCTTCCAGCTCTACATTTCTATGTTTTGTGTTGCTGAAACTGGGACCAGAGACCAGACGCAGCCCCCTGGCAGGAGCCATGGTTCAACCGCCCTGAGCCCGCTTGCAGGGAGGGCGGAATATATATATGATAAAATAAAACAAATAAAATAAACCCCTCCATTGATAAGAGGGCAGTTTTGTCTTTTGAAGCGGTTCTCTTCGGTTCTATCACCAAGTGGTAATTTTTTTGAAGGCGGAAGGAGGGGGCTTGAACATCCACAAAGGAGAAACGGGTCCCTGAGAGTCCCAGGCATGCTGAAAGAAAACCCAGCATTTTGGATAACCCTTCAGCCCATTCCAGCCTGGATCCCGAACAGGACGCGGTCAATGAAGCACTTCTTATTTTGCTGTCCTCATTTCTTTCCCACCCCTGGGTTGGAAAATTCCTGGAGATTTGGGGGTGGAGCCTGAGAAGGGCAGCTTTGGGGGAGGGGCAGGACCTCTGCACGGCTAAAATGCCAGAGACTCCGCCCACCCAAGGAGCCTTTGCCACCAGGGGAACTGATCTCTAGAGATTAGCAGTAATTCCAGGAGATCTCCAGGTCCCTCCTGGAGGTTGGCAAGCCAGTTTGCATCTGAGCTGGCAGAGTTATTTTTCACAGTAGCATTTCATGGCTGACAGACAGCAACGGAGCCAAGGTAGAGAACCACGGCCCTAGATTTTTCATTTCTTGGTTTATGTATTTGTTTAAAATGTTTATTAGCCCCCTTTCCGCCTCAGAGGAGCTCAATATCCTGCCTCACAGAGAGGCTAACCGGTTGCCAGCCAGTTGCTATGGAGAGCAAACAGGGCATAGAGGCTGAGGCCTTCCACTGAAGTTGCCTCCTGCCATTGGCTGCCTCTGAACATGGAGGTTCCCTTTAGTCGCCGTGGGACATATCCGACCCTTGGCTCGATGACCTTGGGCCAGTCACATCCTCGGGGTCAGGTGTGAGGATAAAATGGATGCCATGAGAACGATGTAAGCCCCTTCAGGTCCCCTTCAACTAGGGGGTCTGCCTATTGTTATAAATGTGATTTTTGCCTACTGTTTGCCAAAAAACGATGGCCGCTCTTCCTCTTGCTTCCTCTGGTATTATGGCCGCTCTTTCGGCAGGGGGCAGAACCACTCATTCAGTACTCTAGGTATTGCGAAACAGGGCAAGCTGTAAGGTGACAGAAAGCAGTGAGGGAGGCCCACTGCTTGTTATTGAACCAGCAGCTGCGATGGATATCAGGGGGGTCTCGCAGCCATCACCCGACACACGAGATTTTTTCCTACCGAGTTCTGCCTTGTTTTTCATTTTCCACTTACCCCAATGCACCCAGTAGAAAATCAAAAAGACCCCGCCTCCATGTGAAGAAGAACTCAGCACTGATGTAGCCCTTCCTGCCCTCCCGCTCATGACCTGCCCAGGTTCACAGAATCTGCATTGCTATCAGAGGGCCATCTAGCCTCTGCTTAAAAACCTCCAAAGAAAGAGAGCCCACCACTTCCCAAGGTGGCCTGTTCCACTGAGGGACCGCTCTGTCAGAAAATTCTTCCTAATGTTTAGCCACAAACTCTTTTCTTTACAACCCGTTGGTTCTGGGCCGAGCTTCTGAGCCAGTGTAAAACAACTCCGCGCCATCCTCTAAATGGCAATACTGCAAGTACCTGGCTATCATATCATGTCTCAGTCATCTCCTCACCAGGCTAAACTTTCTGAGCTCCTTCCACCTTTCCTCAGAGGACTCAGCCTCCAGACCTCTCACCATCTGTGTTGCCTTCCTTCACACACGTTCTCGCTTGTCTACATTCTTCTGAAATGGTGGTCCCCAAAACTGAACACGATACTCTAGGTGAGGCCTAACCAGAGCAGAGTAGAGCGATCCCATCACTTTGGGGGATCTGGACACTGTGCGTCTGTTAGTTAGTTATCAGGTTCAGTTCCAGGGGCTCTAACTTCAAGGGCAGATCCAGAGTCCACATTTCTCTATAGGGCCAGCTCTCTCCATATGCCTGGACAGAAGCCTTCTCTCTTGCGGTTCCCACTCAGTGAAACTCCCTCAGAAAAGCTCCCACTATTGTATCGTTTCACAGAAGATGGCGAACAGAATGGCTGAAGAGGGCATTTTAACAGAGGGAAAAGTGTTGGAGCTTTAGAACAGACTCTTCTGGACCCCTCTGGCCAGGCCAGATTCAGATCTCTTAATCGCCACACTACTAATGATATGCAGGTGTCTGTATTAAGCACTTTAGGAACGTTGGAGCAAGGTAATTACCCGCGCAGGTTGTTACAGCTGGAATGTGAATGGATTTTTCGTCTGAACTGTTTAGTGCCTCATGGACTGAACAATGATATTGACTATTCAAGCTTTCTATGAGTATAGTATTAGTACTGTTGGCAATCAAGCAGCATTCCCTATATTGTCTCTTTACCTTTAATTGCCAGTCATATCACTGTACCTTTAAACGGTTGCATACTTAATCTTGGTAGGTGGAAATGAGTCCATGGCATTGTTCCGTCGACTCCCACCAACTGTGTGATGCGATTAAGACCAGCCAACGAAGAGTGAGTAAATATAAGATCCAATGGAGTTTTTGACGTAGCCTTCTGCTTGTAGTAATTATTATTATTGTATTATAGCTGTTATACATCTATGCCCAGGAGGAAGTCCCGCTACGAAACGGGGATTAGAAAATTGCTGCATAGACCTGTAGGGCAGTTTCTGGAGTGTATTACAGTTCAAGGTCGCCTCTACCCGACCGAAGTGGCAGCTCTCGAATTAAGAGTTTCAGCTACTGGCCATATCTCCATAGTCATTGTACACCATATGGAAGTATTTTCACCGGTTGGACTATTGCCTTTAAACTTATTATGTATCATTGCTGCTAGTGTTTGTATGTCTAGCTAACCTTACTAGTTCTGCAAGTCTAGCGATCTATGCAATGTTATACTGTTATATGGCATTGTAACTTATGTAGTATTTATGTGACTGGTTCTGATATTTATTATAATGAACACTACGCATTGGTATTTGCACTTAGCACTTTATTAAATTGTTAAGTTTCTTATTCATTGGATTGGTACCTCCCATTTGCCTTCAGTTTCCTTGTTTAAATTTGGAGGTCCACCGTTTGCTTTGTCTCCAGATTCAGATCTCAGAATGCTCTTAAAAAGCCCTGACCTTCCCTATATTAGATCATTTAACGAACAGCCAGAGCAACACCTCAGGAATGGTTTCAGTTTCATTAACGGGTATAGGACCCAAGTAAATAACATTACAGAAACTCTGCTTCCATTCCAAACTTTTTTATCAGCATTATTATTCAACATTTTTAGCGTTACATAAATCAACAGAAAATCATACTATCCATCATTGCTACACGGCTTATTTAAAAAGGAGCAATTACACGAGGTCATAAAAGTTTCTTATCACAAGAAGCCCCAATTAATTCCCCTTCCCATATTTATAGGATTTGAGAATCTTTTCTCAACAATAGCTGACTGTCCCACTTGTTAAAGACACGCATTCTTGGCTAACGCATTATTTTAACTTCAAACACCGTACAAGGTTGTCTGTACTTGAAACGGCTTCTTAAAGTTTGTTCATTCATTCTTGCGACTTTTTATGTTGACAAAGTCTATATAAAAATAGTGATGACAAGTTTCTCATACACATGAATATCTTTTGGCCCCACAACCAATGCACTTTGAATCATCTCTTTATTTCAGTGAAGTTGAACGTTCTTGCCCTTCTCAGATGCCTCAATGCACCGGAGCCTCAACACAGAGGATCTACTTACATGGGATTTGAGTCCAGATGCACCTTAGAGACTCATCAGGCTTTAAGAGTATAAGGTTTCGAGAGTCTGAGCTCCCTTCTTCAGACACGAGTAGGAATGGAGACCCCTGAGCTTTTACATCCCAGCCAAAGGCAGGCTGCATGTTACAAGGGAGGGCATCAAAGGGAAAAGTACAATGCATCCGATTAGGGCAGTGAAAGAAGAATCCCAAATCTCTGTTCAGCCCCGTGGGAGGGAGCCAATTGATCTGAAGGAACTCCATGACTGCAATATTACATTTTAATCTCCCCTTTAAGTTCCTCTGTTTGAGGACAGCCACTTTTAGATCAGCAATGGAATGTCCTGGAAGATTAAAATGTTCTCCCACTGGTTTTGAGTGTTATGATTTCTAATATCAAATTCATGTCCATTCATTCTTTCGAATAGGGACTGACCCGTTTGTCCAGTGTAGAGAGCAGAAGGCCATTGCTGACCCTTAACAGCATGT
The DNA here is from genome assembly GCF_028583425.1 of Eublepharis macularius. Classification (NCBI taxonomy): domain Eukaryota; kingdom Metazoa; phylum Chordata; class Lepidosauria; order Squamata; family Eublepharidae; genus Eublepharis; species Eublepharis macularius. The sequence goes on from NC_072793.1 coordinate 180,196,103, forward strand.
ATACCACTGGAAGATGAACAACAACTGAATGGTAGAACTGGTATTGTTACATCCAGTGATCATGATATGGGTGCACTTCAGATGGACAAATGGCCATTTAATTGTGTTACTACTTTGTTTCTCGCCTCTCTCCAAGGCTGTTCAACTGGGCCCTTTCTAGCCATGAGGCCAAGTAAACTCTGTTCCTGCATGTAGAGACATCCTCAATGATTTACTTGATGAAATCCAGCAACTGTGTCCTTACATTTCTGGCTATATCTGTTACAACCGTATTGAGCGGCTGGGTAAAAAGGCCCAAAGGAGGCAGAGAAGTTTTATGCTGGCAGACCTGTCAGCCACGCAGGCAGCTCCTGGAATTTTGACGGCAGAGCCCAGAGGGGTGTCATACGTTCCCCGGGGAACGACAGCGGGAAGGTTAGTGTAAATGAAGATCATTGCAGCTTCAGCTGGGGTTGCTTTTCCCACACTCCAGGTTTCCCCCCTGTGTGAATTCTTTGGTGGAAATTAAGTGTCCACTAAACTTGAAGCTTTTTGGTGGGAACCAATGTTCCCTCTAAGCTTTGCAGTGTTGTGAGCTAAAAATCTACTTTGTGAGCCGAAACAAATAAAAGCCATTAGGTGAAACGGCCACAGAAATCAGAGTATACTTCTGTATAAAAATGGATATGTCCATGCTGATTACAAAGGGGTAGTTGTATTAGTCTGTTGCTGCAAAATAACGCAGACACGCAATGGCACCTTAAAGACAGGTTTATTTCAAGATGAGCTTTTGTGAGTCAGTGCTTACTTCTTCAGCCTCCTTCTGCGCCAAGGCCAAGTTAAATGACGCTTTCACCATGGTGGCAGCTGAGGCGCTACCTTCTCTCCTCCACTTTCTGGGGCTGAGGGGATCCTAGCGATTTCAGGCTGCATGGGTCAGGCCAGACCCGATCTCTCAGCTCTGCTCTGTTCCCCAGCTAGAGAGCCAGCAGTGGCTGGAGGTGCTCTCTGGCACCACCCTAGGGGCCAAACCAGCCACAGCCAGGAAGGGAGGAGAGAAGTGGGATGAGGCTCCATCCCTGCTCCATCCCTATAGGGCCCACCTGCAGATGCTGGCTGAGTGGGAGGGCGGGGCCACCTGAGGGTTAGTATCTGTGAGCTACATCTGAGAAGCTGTGAGCAGAGGAGTCAGAATCTGTGAGCGACTGCTCACATGCTCACATTAGCGGGAACACTGGTGGGAACTAAGGTTTCCCTTCTGAATGAAGCATTTCCCATGCTTTCCATGAATTTATAAGGTTTCTCCCTTGTGTGAATTCTTTGATGGCTGCATCCACTGTCACTAAAGCTTTTCCACATTCCAGGCATTTATACGGTGGTTTCTAATCTTTATGAATTCTTTGGTGGACATTAAGCTTTCCCTTCTGACGGAAGCATTTCCCACACTCTACGCATTTATAAGGTTTCTCTCCTGTGTGAATTCTTTCATGGCGAACAAGATCTCCCTTTAAACTGAAGCTTTTCCCACACTCTGGGCATTTATATGGTTTCTCCTCTGTATGAATCCTTTGATGGCGACTAAGGCTTCTAAGGCTTCTACTGTCACACAAGCTCGAAATTGTTCAGGGTGGTGAAAGCCAGAGAGGATTGTGAGGCACTCCAAAGGGATCTGTCGAGGCTAGAAGAGTGGGCATCCATGTGGCAAATGAGGTTCAATGTAGCCAAGTGCAAAGTAATGCACATTGGAACCAAAAATCCAAAATATAAATACAAGTTGATGGGGTCTGAACTGGCGGAGACTGACCAAGAGAGAGATCTTGGAGTCATGATAGATAACTCACTAAAAACGTCAGCACAGTGTGCGACTGCCATAAAAAAAGCTAATGCTATGCTAGGGGTTATTAGGAAAGGGATTGAAAACAAATCAGCCGGTATCATAATGCCTCTGTATAAATCGATGGTGAGGCCTCATTTGGAGTACTGTGTACAGTTCTGGTCGCCACACCTTAAAAAAGATATCATAGCACTGGAAAAAGTACAGAGAAGGGCAACTAAAATGATTAAAGGGTTGGAACACTTTCCCTATGAGGAAAGATTGAGGCGCTTGGGGCTCTTTAGCCTGGAGAAAAGACGACTGAGGGGAGACATGATAGAGGTTTACAAGATAATGCACGGGTTAGAGAAGGTCGAGAAAGATGTGTTTTTCTCCCTTTCTCACAATACAAGAACTCGTGGGCACTCTATGAAATTATTGAGCAGTCGGGTTAGAACAGATAGAAGAAAATACTACTTTACACAAAGGGTGATAAACACATGGAATTCGTTGCCACAGGAGGTGGTGGCAGCTACAAGCATTGCCAGCTTCAAGAGGGGACTGGACGAATGTATGGAGCAGAGGTCCATCAGTGGCTATTAGCCACAGGAGATAGATGGTATTCTCTTTGTGGGGAGGTGGTGCTCTGTTGTCTTGGTGCTGGAAGGAAGGCAGTGGGAGGGCTTCTGGTGTCCTGGCCTCACTGACAGTCCTTTAGATGGCACTGGATTTCTAGCCACTGTGTGTGACAGAATGTTGGACTGGATGGGCCACTGGCCTGATCCAACATGGCTTTGCTTATGTTCTTATGTGCTTATGTTCTTAAGCTTCTTCCACACTCCAGGCATTTATATGGTGTCTCTCCTGTGTGAATTCTTCGATGAGAATTAAGGTGCCCACTCCGATTGAAACCCCTTCCACACTCCAGGCATTTATAAGGTTTCTCTCCTGTGTGAATTCTTTCATGGAGAGCAAGGGTTCCTTTTCGACCAAAGCTTTTCCCACACTGCAGGCATTTATATGGTTTCTCCCCTGTGTGAGTTCTTCTGTGCTGATTAAGGCTTCCACTGTTACGGAAGCTTCTTCCACACTCCAGGCATTTATATGGTTTCTCCCCTGTGTGAGTTCTTCTGTGCTGATTAAGGCTTCCACTGTTATGGAAGCTACTTCCACACTCCAGGCATTTATATGGTTTCTCCCCTGTGTGAGTTCTTCTGTGCTGCTTAAGGCTTCCACTGTCACGGAAGCTTCTTCCACACTCCAGGCATTTATATGGTTTCTCCCCTGTGTGAGTTCTTCTGTGCTGATTAAGGCTTCGACTGTCATGGAAGCTTCTTCCACACTCCAGGCATTTATATGGTGTCTCCCCTGTGTGAATTCTTCGATGGGAATTAAGCTTTCCACTCTGATTGAAACCCCTTCCACACTCCAGGCATTTATAAGGTTTCTCTCCTGTGTGAATTCTTTCATGGCGAACAAGATCTCCCTTTAAACTGAAGCTTTTCCCACACTCTGGGCATTTATATGGTTTCTCCTCTGTATGAATCCTCTGATGGCGACTAAGGCTTCTACTGTCACAGAAGCTTCTTCCACACTCCAGGCAATTATATGGTTTCTCCCCTGTATTATTCCGTTGATGGCGACTAAGGCTTCCTCTTTCACTGAAGCTTGCTCCACACTCCAGGCATTTATAAGGTTTCTCTCCTGTGTGAGTTCTTTTATGGCGATTAAGGCTTTTACTGTCACAGAAGCTTCTTTCACACTCCAGGCATTTATATGGTTTATCCCCTGTGTGAGTTCTTTTACGGTAATTAAGGCTTCGACCATCACTGAAGGTTCTTCCACACTCCAGGCATTTATAAGGTTTCTCACCTGTGTGAATTCTTTCATGGATAACAAGGGTTTTCTTTTGACCAAAGCTTTTTCCACACTCCAGGCATTTATATGGTTTCTCGCCTGTGTGAATTCTTTCATGGATAACAAGTTTTCCCCTTACACTGAAGCTTTTGCCACACTCTGGGCATTTATATGGTTTCTCCCCTGTGTGAATTCTGCGGTGGGAATAAAGGTGTCCACTTTGACTGAAACTTCTTCCACACTCCAGGCATTTATATGGTTTCTCCCCTGTGTGAATTCTTTTGTGGGAATTAAGGGGTCCACTCTGACTGAAACTTCTTCCACACTCCAGGCATTTATAAGGTTTCTCTCCTGTGTGAATTCTTTCATGGCGAACAAGTTTCCCCCTTAAACTGAAGCTTTTCTCACACTCCAGGCATTTATATGGTTTCTTCCCAGCGTGAATCCTTCTGTGGGAATTAAGGTGTCTGCTCTGATTGAAGACTTTTTCACACTCCGGGCATTCATAATTTTTCTTTCTATTACCCATTTCCCAATGCGTATTAATATCTGATTTTTCAGACATTTTTTCACCACTTTTTGTGCCCTCACTTCCATTGCCTTCTATGTACATTTTTTCAAGAAGAGGGATTTCAGGAGCATTTTTACTATGTAAAAGGCCAGAATTACTCTTTCTTTCTGATGGATGTTTTCTCTCCCCCTTCCTCAGGGTATCACAATTTTCAACCTTCCCTTTCACATCTGAATACGTATCCCCTTTTTCCATCACTGGATGTTCAGAGGTTTCATTCATGGACCTCCACATGCCTCCTGCAGAAAGAAAGAGGAACCTGGTGTGATAATAGGACCCACACTATCTTGTATCATTTACAACCGATCCAGATCAGAGCTTCCTCCTTTGCTTTGTGATGATCATGTTTGCACTCTGGGAATGCTCAGGGGTTAAATGCATACAGTCTGTAGACACTTCCCCCCTCCTCCGCGTTCTCTATTCCTTTTAGATTCCAGACTGACTAGCCTGGCAGTGAAGCCATTCCTATGGTAATAACTGTAGCCCAATAAGGCAAAAAACAGTGAATCTACAATGGAAAACACCCACCCCACTGTGCCTCTGGGGCTCTAAGTGAGCCTGTTGTTTTAAGTTTCTCTTTTCTTGCCTTGGTAAATTGAGAGGGGGAGGGGTTTGAGGGTGTTGAGGGAGAACAAAAGCCACCCTTTAAGTGATAGCCAGCCAGCTGTGATTTAACACACAAAATAGAGGGTCTGAAAAGAGGTGGCCAGCCTCTTTCTTCTAGAAAGAAATAAGCTTTGCATCTAGGGAAAAACAGATGCCATTTTAACTTTCTCATTTTCTCTCTGCTCACATATTGTCATCTTATGATGATTAGTCTTATGTTCTTTTTTGAGAGTCAACTGCATGAGAGATTCTTTAAGAGAATAATAACATCATAACATTTGATATATAAACCGCTCTTTAGGACAACTTAATGCCCACTCAGAGCAGTTTACAAAGTATGCCATTATTATCCCCACAACAATAATCACACTGTGAGATGGGGTAGGGGGGTTGAGAGAGCTCTGAGAGAGCTGTGATTGGCCCAAGGTCACCCAGCTGGCTTCAAGTGGAGGAGTGGGGGATCAAACCTGGCTCTCCAGATTAGAGTCCTGCACTCTTAACCACTACCCCAATCTGGCTCTCCAGAGAAAAAATGATGTTCCCAAAATCGGAATTCTCTGTTCCTTTCCACCACAGAAAGCCTCCTGCAGCTGCTTTGTTGGAAATGCCTCTTTGTGGACTCAGGCTGGCTTTTGGCTCACTCAGTCCCGTGTCCTCTGAGCCCCCTACTGGGTTATGGGGAGATAGGAAGCCAGAGAAGGAAAAGAAGGAGAAGAGGATGGGCCCCCTGCCCTCACACCCCAATCATGAGAGGGAATTAGTGAGCATGCTCCCCCACGCCTCCCTGGGATGTCCTTGCTGCCGTGGGTGGGCAGCCACGTGGGGTTGTGGTGGTGGCTGGACTGCTGGCACTGGGTGCTCAGAGCTGTCTGGTGCCCTCCCCTGGCACCCTGGGTAACAGCCTAGGACTGCTGGTGGCTGACTAGGGCAGCCTCGTGGCTGAGGGCCAGATCTCCCCTGCAGGGGCCATCAAAGACCATAGAGATATACGGGCAGATGAGCAGATGAGAGACGGCAGCCAGAGGAAGAAGGTAACTAGACTGAGTTTAATCTGAAGATCAAGCCTAGAACCAGTAAGTCAGCTTTGCCTTTCTCTTTAAACACATCACTTAACCTTCCCAAGGTGAAAGAGACAACTGCATGGCTTTGGCGTAGGGGTTCGGCTGATCCCGGATTACATTTAAAAAGTTAAGGAAACCAGGTGGTTCTCTCAATCAGGGCATTCGCTACTAAGAAAGGAAACCAGGCCTCAAGAATAACTTTCTTCAGCAACACGGGGAATACAAAAAGTCAACATGAAAACGTATGAACAAAGACTCCAAAGAAGATGCAAACAGCGAATGCCAATCCTCTCTTTCCCCGCTGAAAGCCAGGTCACGTGACAGCAGCAAAGCCAACCGGGGATGCCCTGAAAACATGTAGTGTCATTTGAGAGTTGGCACGAAAATGGATCCTCAAAGACTTCCTCTGTAGATCCCAATCAGCAAACCAAGCTGAGCCTTTATCTAAGACTAGAAACAAAGCCCGTTATGGGGGGAAAATACAAGGGGCTCTAGAAAGGGGAGGGCGGATAGGAAGGCATTCCCGACTCCTCCGTCACTGATCCTGCCCGGGGACACTGGGGGGCGGGCAACTGCTCCATGCTCCTAATATTAGCTGAGTAAAATGGGGGGGGGGTTGGCATTGCCATCTGCTCTGCTACTGATCCAAACTGGCTGAAGGGGAGTGGACATTGCCACCTGGTCTGTGCCTAATACCAGCTGGATTAAGGTGGGGGTTGGCATTACCACCTGCTTTGCTCCTAATATCAGATGGGTTAAGACATTGGATGGGCATTGCCACCTGCACCACTCCTAATACTAGCTGGGTGAAGTCGGGGGGCAGACATTGCCACCCATCCTGCTCCTGATCCCAGATGGCTGAAGGGGGCCAGGTTTTGCTACGTGACCTGCTCCTAATACCAGCTGGGTTAAGGTAGAGGTGGGCATTACCACCTGCTTTGCTCCTAATATCAGATGGGTTAAGACATTGGACGGGCATTGCCACCTTCTCCGCTCCTAATACCAGCTGGTTTAAAGTGGGGGTTGGCACTGCCACCTGCTCTGCTCCTAGTACCAGCTGGATGAAGACGGTGGGCATGCATTGCCACCTGGTCCGTTCCTGATCCTAGATGGCTGAAGAGGGATGGGCATTATCACCTGCTCCGCTCCTTTTATCATCTTCATTAAGGCATTGGAAGGCATTGCCATCTGCTCTGCTCCTAATACCAGCTGGGTAAGGCGAGGGGCAGGTATTCCTACTTGCCCCGCTCCTAATACCTGCTGGGTGAAGGTGGGGGTGGGCATTACCACTAGCTCTGCTCCTGTTCCCAGCCTGGGCTTCCCACCATGGCATGTTTTCTGGAGGGACATGGTGCCTTGCCTGGGCTTCCCTCTGCGGCAGCGCCCTCTGGTGGTGCATTAAAGTATAAAGTGAGTTGTCTGAAACACGCACACTCAGTTATGTAGTAGGATATTAAAAATATAGAAATATTAAAAATGGGAAATATATTTTGTTTTGGTGGAGCCGGGAGGGATGTTGGGTTCAGAAGGGTCCCTCCCAACTCTGTAATTCTATGAAAAGGAGCTGGCCGGGAGCTTTCTAACGTACCTGCAGGATCTCTCTCACTGGGGCTGCTGCTTTCTTCTTCGGATGCTTCCTGTGAAGAGGCGCCTTCCGGCTGGTACAGGTTTCCTTCATCGGTGGCTTCATCCCCTGTTCTTTCAGCTGGGAAACCCCCCAAATCTTCCTCAGATATTCCCCTTCCTGGACTGTATTCCGAAGCTCTTACGGGCTCCGGTTCAAACGACTGCGCTGGGGAGGGGGTTTCAATAGAGACCCTCGGTGAGCCTAGGTGAAGGACAGGAGAGCTGTGTAAGCAGTCCGCCTCGCTCTCCGCCACTGAATATGTGCTTAGGGATAGGAAAAAACTCAGCCATGCAGACACTACAAGGCCATTAACTCTGTTCTCTGCGAACCTTTCTACGCCTCTGATAGGTAACCACTACCCAAAACCTAGGCTATTCCCCGTCATCTCTTTGTTTATTCCTGGGACTCTGGTGTATACGTGTTACATGCATTTATCTATCTATGTGTGTTCACATAAAAATTACCTTTGCTTTGGAAATCACCCTTCTCGTCAGTATCCTCGGGGAAGGGACCTGCTAAAAATTGGTGGAGGATCTTGCTAGTTACCGCCTCTTGCTAAGCCTCACCCACGCCTGCCAATTCCACCAGCTTTTCAAGGAGACTCATTCAGGTAAAAGCTGAGGCAGGGTAGGAACGCTGGGAAGGATTTCCCGTGTGGTCTCCGCACCCACCAAACTCCTCCTTCTTGGCATCACGTGCAACACGTTACCTGAGTTCCTGCTTTGAGGAGAATCTCTCTAGCAAGAGCGGTTTTAAGTATTCTTGCCTACCTCCATGTTACCTCCATGTTTGGTGTAGTTTGTTGTAGTGGTTAAGAGCGTGGCAGGACTCTAAGCTGGAGAACCGGGTTTCATTCCCCACTCCTCCACGTGAAGCCAGCTGGGTGACCTTGTGCCAGTCACAGCTCTCTCAGAGTTCTCTCAGCCCCACCCACCTCACAGGATGTTTTGTTGTGGGGATAATAATAACATACTTTGTAAACTGCTCCTACTGGGCATTAAGTTGTCCGTATAGAAATTGAATATTATGTTTAGCTATTACACAATGGAATGGACTTGGGTCAAGGCTTCTTGCAGAGGTCTAGCAACTTGAGACCAAGCCCTGCCGAACAAGTGCTCATTCCAGGGGCAAAGCAAAGGCCTGCAGGCTCTTTCCCCCTCAGTCCCCACCCCCAGAGGTGAAATGAAATTTCTTCCTCCCCTCTGCAATTGGGAGAGGAGCTAGAATGTGTTCCTATGAAATCTGTCTGGGGGTGTTTTCGGTCCTGTCTCTGAGAAAAACAGAGGCATTGATTTGTAGCCTGTCCCCATCTCAGGCCCAAGCCCTGCCCCCTCCAGTTAAAGGGACTGCCGAAGGATGTTGCCTGTTTTCCTACGTTCAAGGCCTACAAGCACCATTTCAGCGTTCACAGCCCAGCCAAGCTCTTTGGAGGAGAGGCTCAGACTGTGAGGAGAAACAAGGCCACAGAAATCCACCAGCCCCTGGGAGGAAGTGCAGGCATCCCACAGCCCCACAACAGATCGAAGCAGCTACCTGCCAGTCCCTCTTCTGTGTCAGAGATCAGGAGAAATGGCTCTTCTTCTCTTTCCAGCCTGGAAATGAGGTCAGGTTTGGCAATCTCAGGTCCTTTTATGGGAAAAAAAAGAAACACAAAACTGTGACTCTTCTGTGTGCCCATCTATTGAGCAATTCCAAGCCAGGATTCCTCCTCATTCAGAAATTCACAACAGACAAATAATTGGGGTGCCCTGACTTAGATAGCCCAGGTGAGCCTGATCTCATCAGATCTCAGAAGCTAAGCAGGGTCGGCCTCGGTTAGTACTTGGATGGGAGACTTCCAATGAAGACCAGGGTTGCAGAGCCAGGCCATGGCAAACCACCTCTCTTCGTCTCTTGCCATAAAAGCCCCGCCGGGATAGTCATAAGTCGGCTATGACTTGAAAGCACTCTCCATAAGAGTGGCCGGGTGGCATGGAACCATATCTGGCACCTCCCTTCCAAGATGAGATGGAAATGCCAGCTGAGAACTAAGCCAGTGGCTGAGAAGCCAGCAGAGTCCCCTCCGTAGCCGCATCTCAAACCAGGTAAGACAAGACCCAGAGTGGGAGGAAGCCCCCTGCTTAGACCCTCCCGCCTTCTCCATATCCAGGCTCACTTGGTACTTCTTCTGCTTTTAGTCCAGACACAGGGATGCCAGAGAGGGGGGCTCCTTCTCCAGAAACCGCCCCCGCCCCCGACATCAGAGGATCAGAGGAGGGATCACAGAGAGTGGCAGAGATCAGCTACTGGGCCACAGGAGACAGCCTGACCACATCCTCCCTCAAGAAGGAGTTCTTCACAGTCACTTCTCACAGCCAGAAGGAGGCAGCCCAGGAGAAAGGGATCCTCACCCAGAGAGGCCACGTGCCCAAAATTCTCCAGCATGACCTCCTTGTACAGGGATCTCTGCGCTGGGCTCAGCAGGCTCCACTCCCCCTTGGAGAAATGCACAGCCACCTCTTCAAAGGACACCAGACACTGCAAAAAGAAGAAAGTTTCTTTATATCGCTGGAATGGTGGTCCATGAGAAAGAACATCCAAAGGACCAGTGTGACGTAGTGGTTAGAGTAAAGGAATAGGACCTGGGAGGACTGAGTTCGAATCCCCTCTCTGCCATGGATGTTTCGCCGGGGATATTGGACTCTTCACAGTCCCTCAGCCTAACCTACCTCATAAGACTGTTGTTGAGAGAGATAAGTAGTGGAGGAGAGAACAGTATGAAAAGCTGCTTCGGGTCCCTGATCAGTAATTTAAAAAACAGGAATAAATAAATCATAAGCAAAATCAGGAAGACACAACCAAAGTGGTACAAAGAGGAGGGGAGAAGACCCCCCACCCCACTCTTCCTTGGGGCATGTGAGGGCCAGGGGGACTCTCCTTATCTCCAGGGGGCCAGCAGCCAAGTGGGGAAGAGGCCAGAGGTGTCCGTGAAGAGGAGCAAATCCTTTTCCAGGGGACAATTTAACATAGATTTATTTTCCTCTCTGAACATGTAATCCTACACAAGAGGTGACCATTTCCCACTTTCCATGTGAGCAATCTCAACATCTTGTGGCACCAAAACCAAGGGGAAGGAACCCGATCCGCTGAGCCTTGCAACAGAGAAGGAACCCTTCCTCACATCCTCTGTGTGAGCATCCCCTCCTTACCTGAGCTGGCTGCATGGCTGGTCCTTTCCCTCCACCACACGGAGGAGACCGCGGAGAAACAGCCAAGGGGGTCTTTCTCCTGCAACCTGGGAGGATGAGAAAGAAAGATGGAGGGAGACTCTTTTTTGCTGCAGTCAAATTTCCAGCCCCTTCAGCGCAGCTCTCTCTGGATTTGGTTCGCGGCACAATTCAAGACCTTGGATCCAGAGTCTTTGGCCTGATATCTCTCCCCCCACACAGCTACTCTTTTCAGAGGAAGCTCCCAATCTTTCCCTCGCTCCTACTTGTCTATAAGAGAATACAGAAGGGGGGGGGACATACAACCTGTCCCATAGATTGAGGAAATCTGGATATGGAGACCAGAAGAAAGGAGCGTAGTGACAGAGACCAGCTTGTGCCTCCAAAGAACTTGTGCCATGCAGGGGCAAGAGCTGGAAAAACATCTGCAAAGTACTGGAGATTTGTGGGCTATACAGATGTTCAAGAGCAGGAATGTGCTGGTCATAAGGTGGGGCAATCAGAAGTGAACAGAAGACTGGACGTGACGGGTGGCTGTCTCTGGGAGGGGGGGAGGGGTCTGTGCAAAGGCGGAGCCCCTGCTAGATCTGGACCCACATTAAGGCTATCAGACAAGGGGACTTCCGCATGGCTTTTGCAGACGAGGAAATGGCAGCCACGGAGGCAGGGGGGATGGATGCACAGTGGATGGGAGGGAGGAAATCCAAATTTTCCCATCCAGGAGGTAGAAATCGAGTTTGGTTACCCTCTTCTCCTCTCCTCTCTACCCCCAATCAGCGTTTTGAACTCACCAAAGGCGTCTGGGATGGAGCTGATGCTCCAAAAAAGAGAGAACTTCTGCATTTCAAAGGACGGAGGAGGAACGGCAGGAAGTGACCTCACCAGCCCGCCTCCCCACTGCCCGTCTAGGAGTTGGGACTCCCTCACTTTAACCCTGCGGTTGACTCATCCTCTCTCTCTCTCTCTCTCTCTCTCTCACACACACACACACACACACACACACACGTCCTGCTTTGTGCTCCTCGGAGGCTGGGGACTGGGTTTCCAAAGAGGGATCCTGGAGCGTTTGGGCCCCCCCCCTTCCTCTAGGCATAGAGGGAGGTGAGGGGGGGATAGCTATGACTTCCCTGCCTTGTGCAGGGGGGTGGACTAGATGACTCTGGGGATCCCTTCAAGCTCACCATTTCTATGTTTTGTGTTTCTGAAACTGGGACCAGAGACCACAGGTAGCCCCCTGGCCACGGTTTAATCCATCCATTGATGGGAGGGCAGTTTTGTCTTCTGCAGCTGTTCTCTTCTGCTCTATCTCCAAGAGGAGGCTTTAATATCCACAAAGGCTGTGGCGAAATGGGGTCTCTAAAAGTCCTAAGCATACTCGAGGGAAAACCAGCGCTTTTGGATAACCCCTTCGAGCCTGAGCATGAAGCAGACCCGTGCCCCAGAGAAACAGTTGACCTCTGCCCTAGAAAAGGAGAGTGGAGATTTGCCAGAAGACAGTCAGTCTGAGAGAGTACCAACTCTCTCCGGGAACAATGAGGAACTAACAGGCATGTAACCTTATGTGGAGCAATAGGCACATACACGTGTTCAAGCCATGAGGACAGCAGTATGTGAATTTGTAACTGTAACTTGTGTTGTAACTATGCGTTTTGCCTATATAAGACAAGTCTGTGCTTCTGCTCAATGGGCTCAGTCTTCAGTGGCATTAGTCACACTGGGTCCCTGCTGGCTAATAAAATGCCTGTCCTTCCTGAATAACTGTCTGGTCTCAATCCTTGGTACCCCTGGTTCTACTACATAATTGGGGGCTGTCCGGGATTTGAGGGGACACTTGGGGTCCCCCTTGACCTCTAGTCCGGTGCTGCCCAGTTCCAGACCAGGTAGACCTGTGGGCGCCCCCTGTTTTCAGGAACAGGTTCTACTCTCCTCTGGAGTTGGGCGGAACCGTCTGAGGCGTCAACAGCTGCTACGCAGATCAGGAATGATGGAGTTAAAGCAGTCCAGGGTACGTGAGTATGGAATGTCGGGATACCGTTCTTTTTAAAGAAACAAAGAGGGGCCTGATCACCCCCTAGCGCAGCCCAAAGTAGGAGAGTCGGTGGGACTCATCCGAAGCCGCTGTTGCTGTTGGTTTTTTTGCATTGGAAATTCATTGTATGTGTGAAGTGAGTGGAACGCCACAGGGTGATCAGTGTGTGAATCTTGTCTGGTCTTTGTGTAATAATGTGGAGTTCAAAGTCTGCGCTCACTCCGCTGGAATTAATGATACAACATTTTGATGAGTTATACAGGGATTGGAAAAACAACCAGGCTACCCTGTATGTACAGACCCAGATAAGGTTTATTTGGTTTATGATGGTATATACCTGGGTGGTTAAAAGGGGAGAACAAGGACAATGAATAAGAGTCCAAGAAAAGGCTCTACAGATAAAAGTTCTCCCAGGGAGTCGGCCGGCGAGTTGACAGGTTCTCTAAATGTTCCTCCTGACAGTCCCTTGAGACTATTGTCAAAGTGCTGAGCTAGTACAATGGAAACACAGGGTTTAAGGGAAAAGGTGATAGTTAAATACTGTGTGGAGGAATGGCCAAAGTATAAAGTGGCAAAAGGTCTCATTTGGCCAAGGTATGGAAGTTAATTCAGATGGTAGATGACTTCAAATTTATATGGAAAGGATAAAGAAAATTCTTTCACACAGGAGAGCGATTATGCAGTTGTATGGATATGGTTGTCGTAATGCTGAAATATGTCTTTTTGAGGATGCAACCAAGGAAGGGTCCCAAAAATCTATCAACCATCGGCATCTCCCTTGCCGAAATGGGAACCCTTGGGTAATTTGCCTCCTCCTTGTCATCATGTCCAACCTGATGATGATGAGGAAAAGGGAGAGGGACAAGAGCCCTCCTCCCAGAAGCCAATAGGGTAGACCCATATCAGGGTCTAAGGAAAAAAGTTGAGACAACTCCAGAAGGATCTGGTGAATTTACCTTTGGAACACAAGAAAGGGCAAGTTTTAAAAGAAACCGAAGAAACAACAATACTGGCACCACTCAGACAGGTGCCCTTGGAAGCACAGAATGGAGGATTTGGTTATGGAGAATCACCAATTACAGGAACAGAAATAAGAGTATTAAGGAAAGAACTACTCTTATTGGTAGAAGACCCCAAAGGGCGGCAAAACAGTTGGGTCAGTTTTGGGGGCCAGGTATCAATACTTGGCCTAAAGTGTAAAGTATGTTTTGACCCTCTTCACAGGAGAGGAGTAAAAAAACAAATTAAGGTGGCAGCTATGCTAGAGTGGGGAAAAGACCACCCACCTAGAAGTGGAGTGGTGGCTGCCGATGTTGTTACCTATAAGTAATCCAAAGTGGGATCCAAATACAACAGCACAGAGTTTTTCAGGGGCATTTCAGGATCCATGGGGAAAAGATGAAACTTCAGATGAGTATGTAAAAATGTTAACAGGGACTATAAGGAAACACTCAAACACGGACCCGGATGGCCAGGAAGCACAAATGCTTCTAGAGGTCCAATTTGTCAGACAAGGTATGGCCAGACATTAAGAGGATTGAGAAAAGGAAGATTGGACAGAATCCAATCTAGGGGACTTGGTGAAGGAAGCATAAGAAAGTTTATGTGAGGCAAGAAGAAGAGAAGGTGAAGAGTAAAGTCAGAATGATGGCCCAAATAACTCAGCCTGTGTGAAGGGGAAGCAGGTTAAGGGGAAGAGGACACGGCCGTGGATTAAAAGGCAGAAGGCTGGGAAGCCAGATGGAAAAGGTAGGGGTAAACAAGGCCTGAGATAAGTACAACCTGGAATTTGTCTAGGAAAAGGAAGATGTTTTGGTTGGGGAAAGAAAAGGCATTGGAAGGTAGAGTGTTTTCTTAACAGAAGAAACACAATGAAATCATAAACTTGATGGAGTTGGAGGATTAAGAACGTCAAGGGGTTATTTGCTCAGGCCCTTTGTTAGCAAATCTCTTAATAAAGTTAAAGGTAGGGCCTGAGGAAGAAAAATTACCTTCCTAGTGAACACTGGGATTGCCCAGTCTACACTGGGAAAGAACCTGTAGGAAAAGGAGATTATCATCAGCCTCTTTATTTCTTAAAGAAACCAAGGGAGGTGACGTTGTCAGGAAGGGATATTCTGGAAAAATTGGGTATTGAAGTTAACCTGGATTCTTCTTCCACCAGGGTGACCATGTGTTCACTCAGAAGAAGGGGGGGGGGAAAGGAAACTGGGGAGGGCTACAAGTAGAGCCCCTTCTCATATAGTGGTGGCTCAAGCAACCACTCAGCTGTTAAACTATTTAAAGGAAGAGGACAAAAGGGCGCTTTGCTCCCTTTTGGGTCTCATGGGATACTGTTAAGTGTGAATAGAAGGGTATACCAGCAAAACAAAGCCCTCGTTTAAGAAGTCAGTCGTGTCAGAACCAGAGGTTTTGGTTTGGACACCTGAAGAAAAAAACTGCCTTGAACAAGTGAAACAGGCATTAACAAGAGCCCCGCCCTGGCCTTGCTAACCATGGAAAAGCCTTTCCATGTGTTTGTGGATACTAGAAATGGCACAGCATTTCACTTTGGGTGAAATGCTGTGCCAGTCACTAAGAGTGATTGCCCCCCATACCCAAGTGAAAGCAATTTTAGCTCAGAGGGCAGGGTGAATCAGAAACTGAATAGGCGACCAGTAGCAATATACAAAGCACAGAGTAATAAACACATTTGCCATTGCGAAATCCGTCCCTTCCTCAAACTTCAGCTGTAGTAATGGGAGATGTAAAAGGGCAGATCCGTAGGCTGTACCTCCTTAGTATTCCAGTAATGGGAGACAGGAGAAGGGGATGTGAGAATGGGGACCCTTGTCAGCTAGGAAACCAGGTTGCAGCGTTAGGTAAATCGTTGCAGGCTGCAGCAGATCCAAAGTATGTAGGGAACAGCAAACCCTCCTTGTGTCTAACCCAGTCCACGAGTATCAGCCAGGGGATGAGGTTTGAGTGAAAGATTGGCGTGTGACTCCTCTGGGACCAAATAGAGGGGTCCACATATGTTTTACTAGCCACCCTCACGGCGGTGAAGGTAGAGGGGCTTGCTTCCTGGGTTCACTGGACTAATATTAAACCTGCCACCCCTACATGGGTATCAAGTTGCTGATAATAAGCTCAAGTTGCTGATAATCCCTTCCGACTCCGGTTAAAGAAGTAACCCCTTGTGTCACAGCTTACCGGGAACAGCTAAGATTCACAGGCAACAGTTCCTGTGGCTCTGCACTCCAGACGCTGCCATATCCACGGCCGAAAACAGCTCTGGGCTCGTCACTCTCTGGAAGCTGACTGGTCTACCCACAGCTGAAGTTTGAGGAAGCGACGGATTTCGCAATGGCAAATGTGTTCATTACTCTGTGCTTTGTATATTGCTGTTGTTTGCTCTCCATCGGCGTAGGTGCTGCTGGCAAGTTGCTCTTGTTGCAGTTGCCAGTGTAACGAGCTATGTCCTGCCAGCAGCCCTCTCCCTCCAGCCGTTCACAGCCCTCTCCCTCTAGCTATTCGCTTCAAGAGCTGTGACTAATATAGATGGCTGTTTTGGGCCCAGACAAATTGTGTATTAAGGCTCTGTCTTTGGTTGTGCAGCTATGTCCAGACTAATCCTGATTTTTTTAGTGCCTTTGTGAGTCCTCTTCATTGCAGTTCTTGTGACCAATGCGTTGGTTCCTTTCGAGGGATTATTTGATTATTCCATCCACTTAAAACCATACATGAGCTGTGCTATCACCTTAACAGTGCATCTCCTTGTCAGTATGTGGGAAAATGGTATAGTATGGTCTGTACACAAGCCAGGGTTGGTTGTCCTCACCCTGCTTGGGTCTGTTTCATACCCATTGCACGCTGGGACTTGGCTATAGAGAGAGCTAAGGGGGGGGGGGAGGAACTATAGAATGGAAGAAGCCTTCGCTTGTAACTACCACTAAACCTCCACTGGTGGTGTGCCCGTCACTGTACCGAGAGGTGGCCCAAGAAGTACTGCTCCCAATTTCCGGAAGAAATCTTTTCCTCACGCTGGCTGAACAGATTGCCTCCTTAAACGTCTCCGACTGTTGGGTATGTAGAGACACTTATGAGTGTTCAATGGCCCTGGGTGGCATTAGAAGTCACCCCGGAGATGTTAATTCAGTGGAATCATACTGTGCAGACTGCTGATCAAGCTCGCCCTCGCAGTTGGGCTTTGGCCTCCCCCATCACTGGTACCTTCTGCCTTATGTGGTTCCTAGTTGCCAACTACACTATCCGAGTTGGTGAGACAGTCTGCCAGGCTCCCTTAATAGTTAATGCCAGCACTGTTGCACCTGTCTGGTGGACTGCTGAACAGGAGGGGCAGGTACCCCTAGGAAGTAACCCTTGGGTAAACCATACCCTCTTGAAGCCCTATTGGGAGTATCCCCAAGGCCTGTCTCACACCTGGGATGCCCTTGAGGGCCTATACTGGATATGTGGGTCCACTGCCTATTCTTGGCTTCCCCAAAGAAGGCCAGGTTCATGTACCATAGGTACAATCCGACCTGGGTTTTTCCTTCTACCTAGTAAGCTGGGCAGAACTCTAGGAGTTCCCTTGTTTGATGATTTGCAGCTTCCTACACGTTCTAAGCATTCACTAGACCAGGGGTGGCCACACTTGCTTAATGCAAGAGCCACACAGAATAAACCTGAGATGTTTGAGAGCCACAAGACATGATGCATTGAAGAGACTTCAGAGGAAGAGGCGGGTTTGGGGGAGTGCCCTGAAATGACATCACAGGAAGGGGTGGGGTTTTGGCACAGTATGCTGGGAGTGACATCATCAGAAGGGGTGGAGCTTGGGAAGGACCACCACCTAACCTTTGACCTGGAAGTGACATCACAAAAAGTGATGTCATCCTTGCAAGGCACCACCTCTAAAGTATTCTGGCTAAAGACTCCAGGTATTTTTTTAGTTGGAATTGGCAACCCTAATGTTTTATTGAAAATAGGAAATACATGGAAAGAAAGAAGGAAAAAAGGAAAGGGAGGGAGGGAAAGACACGGAAAAATGGAAAGGAAGAAAAAGACAGCCATGGAAAGAAGGAAGGAAAAGACAAAAAAGAAAGAAGATATGGAAAGAAGGAAGGATAAAAAAGGAAAGAAAGAAGGCATGGAAAGAAGGAAGGAAAGGCATAGAAAGATATGGAAAGAAGTAAAGAGGAAGGAAGAAGGGAAGGGAAAGAAGGAAAGAAATACACGAAAGGAAGGAAGGAAGACATGGAAAGATATGGAAATATATTAAAAGAAGAGAAAGGAAGGGAAAGATTTTGAAAGGTATGAAAAGATATGGAAAAGAGGAAGGAAGGAACGAAGACATGGAAGGAAAGAAAGGAAGGAAGGAAGATATGGAAAGGGAAGGAAGGAAGATATGGAAAGGTATGGAAATATATGGAAGGAAGGAAGGAAAGAAGAGAAAGGAAGAAAGAGGAAGAAAAGAAAAAGAAAGATGGAAAGAAGAAAGAAATGTTAAGAAGGAAAGAGAAAGGAAGGAAGGAAAGAAGGAAGGAGGGAAGAAAGAAAAATCAAGGAAGGAAGGATCACAAAAACAGAGCCACACAATCTTAAAGCAAGCACATGTCCTCTGAAGCAAACACATTCCCTGCTCCTCCATCTCAGCTGTCCTGCACACACTTATGGGTGTGCCAGTCCTCCCTGCAACTAACGAGGCTTCCACCCATGCAAAAGCCCCCCCCCCCCCCCCGGCACAGGCTGTGCTTCATGCCATGAGCGGCTCTCGGCAGCTGCCTTTTCGGGAGTAAGCCAGAAAGCAGGAAGTCCTGGGCCACCTCTGCCTTGGCGCTTCCTCATCGCGTCTTCACTCGTCTCTTTCCCCTTCCCCCCAACTGCCCTTCCCGGGTGCTCTGCAAGCACGGGGACGGCAAAACTCATTGCCTGCAGAGGAGTGCCCGGCAAGGCGAGGAGGGGTGGGCTGTCCTCAGCCCTGGCCCGCCCCTTCGTTGCTCCAGCGTTGGGAAAGGGGAAGCACGCTGGGTGCATAGATCGGGTGAGCGGCTGGTCGGCTCTGCCCCTTAAAAGAGCCTGGGGGTGGAGTGAACTTGCAAGCCTCCAGGAGCCGCCAAATAAGACTTGAAGAGCCGCATGCGGCTCGCGAGCCGCCATTTGGCCACCCCTGCACTAGACATTGGGGGAACTCAGTGGGGAAACGAATGGCCTCCACAATGAATCAGAGTATTATGGCCCCGCTATGTGGGCGCAAGGTGGGTCCTGGGGCTATTGGACCCCAGTCTATATGCTAAATCATATAATCCAACTCCAAGCAGTACTTGAAATTATAGCTAATTGCACTGCCATGGCTCTTGAGTTTTGGGCTCCACAGCAGACTCAAATAAGAGCTGCCATCTATCAGAATAGATTGGCTTTACTCATTGGCAGAAGAAGGGTGGTGGAAAAACCTTGCTCTTGGTGGGGTGTGCTCTAGCTGGAATTATCATGCTTCCTTGTTGTATTCCCTGCATTACGCGTCTAATACAATCTACTGTTGCAACAATGACAATGATAGCAACCCTTGTGGCACCTTCGCTTACAAAAGGTTCTGCCCCTATGGCACAATTAATGACTGTCACTGCACTGTCACCTGGACAGGTGTGTTTACTAAAGTTGTGTAGGATGGAATTCTCCCCTGAGGAATTGTGGGAGGAGAGCTTGTAGACTGGGGCAGGGAGGTTGAGTCGGCTCTTTTGCTTCGCTTTCAGGCCGAAAGGGGTGAAATGAAGCAGACCCCTGCCCCAGAGAAACAGTTGACCTCTGCCCTAGAAAAGGAGAGTGGAGATTTGCCAGAAGACGAGTCAGTCTGAGAGAGTACCAACTCTCTCCGGGAACAATGAGGAACTAGCAGGCATGTAACCTTATGTGGAGCAATAGGCACATACACGTGTTCAAGCCATGAGGACAGCAGTATGTGAATTTGTAACTGTAACTTGTGTTGTAACTATGCGTTTTGCCTATATAAGACAAGTCTGTTCTTCTGCTCAATGGGCTCAGTCTTCAGTGGCATTAGTCACACTGGGTCCCCACTGGCTAATAAAATGCCTGTCCTTCCTTTTTTTTATAAAAAATTTTATTGGATTAGATTATATAATCATAAAATACAAACATTCCCCCTTTATTAATATCTGTTTCTAACCCCCTCCCTTTCCTCCCCCCTTTTATTTGACTTCCAACAGTTTTCCAACCCTTTATCTATCTTATTACTTACATAATACCTCATGTAATCTATTAAACATACACTTAAACTCTCTTCTAAGCTTGTTATTCTTTTTTTTAAAAAACACAGAACTACCATTAACCCCTCCTTTACTAAATCTTATATTCTAAATAACACATTGCTAGCATATTAATAACCTTTATATTATTAGTATAACATTTTATCCATTTTCTATTCCCTTACTTAATCTCTTTACTCTCCCTCATATAAGTTAATCAATTTAACTTATAGTCTATATATTTCTTTAAACATTTCTTATTCTTATTCTCAATCTATTTTAGTTATATAAAATACCTGTTATACTAAGAACTTAACAATAAAAAATACCTAGCTAGCATGCTCATATATATTCATAATATCTATTCATAATAATACGTCTGCTATTTAATACTGTATGTAATAAAACAGAATTTTCATCTTAACCCTGATAATAGCTTAGAATTTAATATTTAAATCCCCCTTTCCCAGTAAAGCCACTTCTCTCTTCTTTTATAAAGTCTCAGTAATTTTCGAACTTCCACAGTTTCCCTTCCACATCCCATTTTTTCTCCAAATATTGCTTCAGTTTCTAAAATGCCTGTCCTTCCTGAATAACTGTCTGGTCTCAATCCTTGGTACCCCTGGTTCTGCTACAAGCACACTTAGAAGGCCAGAGACTCCGCCCACCCAAGGAGCCTTTTCCTCCAGGGGAACTAAACTTTACAGATCAGCAGTAATTCCAGATCTCCAGGTCCCTCCTGGGGGTTGGCAAGCTACTCCAGTTTGCATCTGAGCTGGCGGAGTTATTTTTCACAGTAGCATTTCATGGCTGGCAGACGGCAACAGAGCCAAGGTAGAGAACCACGGCCCTAGATTTTTCATTTATTGGTTTATGTATTTGTTTAAAATGTTGATTAGTAGTCACCTTTCCGCCTCAGAGGAGCTCAATATCCTGCCTCACAGAGAGGCCGACCAGTTGCCAGCCGGTTGCTATGGAGAGCAAACAGGGCGCAGAGGCTGAGGCCTTCTCCTGAAGTTGTCTTCTGCTACCGGGATTCAGAGGTTGGCTGCCTCTGAACATGGAGGTTCCCTTTAGTCGCCGTGGCTAGTACTAACCCTTGAATGACCCCTCCTCCATTGCTCTCTGACTCACCTCTTTTTAAAGCTCTCTGGGCCTGTGGCCATCACAGCCTCCCCTGACAGGGAATTCCACATCAATCCCTCATTAGGTAAAGAAGGAGTTCCCTTTGGCCTGTCCTGAATCTACCAGAAGATACTGGAAATTGGGGTTTTGGTTCCAGTCTGCATCCCCTTACACTGGCCTGCTTTGAACTTTATTTGCCACTCTGCTGCCCACTCGCCCGTTTTGTGGATATCTTCCCGGAGCTCTTCACAGGTGGTCCCGGTTTTCACAATGTTGAAGAGATTTGTGCCTTCGGCAAACTTGGCCACTGTGCAGCTCACCCCCAGTTCCGGAACATTTAGGAATAACTTAAAAACCTCCCTGAACAGGTAGAGTCAGTTGGGTAGAGTGGTTAGAGTATCTGACAAGGATCAAGGTTCATATCCCACCTCTGCAATGGAAACAGGCTCAATAACCTTGGGCCAGTCACATCCTCGGAGTCAGCTGTGAGGATAAAATGGATGACATGAGAACTATGTAAGCCCGTTCAGGGCCCCATCTGGGACAACGGGGGGGGGGGGGGCGTCTGCCAATTGTTGTAAATGTGATTTTTACCGTTTGATAAAAAAAGATGGCTGCTCTTCCTCTCGCGTCCTCTGGTATTATTGCCAGAGGGATGGGAACAGGTGGCAATGCCCACCCCCATCTTAATCCAGCTAATGTTAGGAGCGGAGCAGGTGGCCATGCCACCCCACCATAACCAAGCTGGTATTAGGAGCAGAGCACATGGCAATGCCCATCCAATTCCTTAACCCAACTGGTATTAGGAGCAAAGAAGTTGGAATTGCCCACCCCCAACCTTAACCCAGGTGGTATTAGGAGTGGGGCAGGTGGCAATGCCCACCCCCATTCAGCCATCTGTGATCAGGAGCAGAGTAGGTGGCAATGCCCGCCCCCTGGCTTCACACATCTGGTATTAGGAGTGCAGCAGGTGGCAATGCCCACCCACCGCCTTAATACAGCTGGTATTAGAAGCAAAGCAGGTGGCAATGCCCACCCCCCTTCAACCAGCTGGGATCAGGAGGGGCTGGAGACTATATGCAGAGAGGTATCCGAAGGGATCTAAACAATGATGTAAAACTATACTAATCCCAGGAGCAAAAATAATTGAATATATGGTTCAAACAATCTTCAGAAATGTTCATAAAATCAATATTTGTTGTTCACAAAAATGAATTTATAATCGCACTTATATAACAATGCAATTATCTTACACTGATATATGTAGACCGTACAAATACAAAAGGTACAAAAAGTCTCTCAGTACAGAAACTCCATGTCCCAACTGTTTCGATCCCGTGATCCTTGAATACTGAGAAAACAAAATAATGAAGGATTCTCATCCAAATGAACAGAAAGCAACTGCCGGGAAATGCTGTCCCTCACCCTTCTTCACTCACTGAGGAGCCAGGAACACGTGAGTCCAATGCGTAATCCCAAGAGTGAAGTCTTGTAATCAGTAACTGTTCTTTTCTTTCTTTCAGGTGGAATAAACAAAGAATTGGGGTCTCCAAAGAGGTATTAGGAGTGGAGAAGGTGGCAATGCCCACCCCCCGCCATAATGCAGCTGGTATTAGGTGCAGCACACAACAAAAGAAGCACGCCCCAGGCGGAATTAACCAAGGCAATTTTACAAATTCCTACAATTATAGTGCATAATACAAAAGTACAAGGAGCATTAGATATCAGCAATTTCAAAGTCCAATAAATACACAATATTGCTGCTAACAGCAGCTATAGCCAGTATAGTCCCCAATTATGTAAGTGCTTGCACATTCGCACAAGAAGGGCGGTAGCCCTGGTAGGCGTTTGTAACAGCCGTAGACCGACATGGCTTTGGGCGCTTCTAGAGGCGAGAAGCTGTAGAACCGCGACAGTATGTGCATTGCAACTCTGGGATTCTTTTTTAAAAATTGTTTGCTTAAAGATATTATGGCCTGATGAAAGACGTAATTAAGTCTGAAACGAGAAAAAGAGAACGATCTGGCCGGCTTACGCTCGTTGCCTCAGTTATCCGTTCCCGCTCATCTTACAGCGGCTTTCACAAGCGTCGGACTGGGACGGCTTGTTTTTTTGCCTGAGTTGCTTAAATTTGCTTACCTCACAGCGGCTTCTACAAGCGTCGGATTGGGACAGCTTGTCGGTCTACGGCTGTTACAAACGCCTACCAGGGCTACCGCCCTTCTTGTGCGAATGTGCAAGCACTTACATAATTGGGGACTATACTGGCTATAGCTGCTGTTAGCAGCAATATTGTGTATTCATTGGACTTTGAAATTGCTGATATCTAATGCTCCTTGTACTTTTGTATTATGCACTATAATTGTAGGAATTTGTAAAATTGCCTTGGTTAATTCCGCCTGGGGCGTGCTTCTTTTGTTGTGTGGTACATTATTGTGAAGCTCTCTATCCCCCGTTTTCAGTCTTCTGGTATTAGGTGCAGAGCAGGTGGCAATACCCACCCCTTTCACCCAGCAGAGATCAGGAATAACAGGTGGCAATGCCCGCCCCACTTCCCCCAGCTGGTATTAGGAGTGGAGCAGGTGGCAATGCCCATCCCCTTCAGCCAGCTGGGATCAGGAGCGGAGCAGGTGGAAATGCCTGCCCCCTGCCTTACCCAGCTGTTATTAGAAGCCGACGATGTGGGAATGCCCATCCCTGGGAATTACTACCCCCGCCTTAATCCAGCTGCTATTAGAAGTCAAGCCGGTAGCAATGCTCAACTCACCAATATCCAGTTGGGATCAGGAGTGGAGCAGGTGGCAATGCCTGCGCCACTTCACCTGGCTCGGATCAGGGGGGGAGCAAGTGGCAATTCTCACCCCCACTAACACCCAGTTCGGATCAGGAGTGGAGGAAGTAGCAATGCCTGCCCCATGCCTTCACTTGGCTGGGATCAGGTGCAGAGCAGGAGGCAATGCCCTTCTTCCCTTCTCCCATCCAGGATAAGGAGCGGGGAAGGCGGCAATGCCTGCTTCCTTCAATCTACGGGAATGAGGCACTGAGCAGGTGGCAATGCCCTCCTCATCTTCACCCTGCTGAAAACAGACAGCAATGCCTGCCAGAATCAGAAGCAGAGCAAGTGGCAATACCTGCACCCCCTTCACCCACCTGGTATTAAGAGCGGAGTAGGTGGCAATGCCCACCCCCTCACCTTGACACAGCTGGTAGTAATGGAGCAGGTGGCAATGCCCACACCCCGCCATAACACAGTTGGTATTAGTAATGGAACAAGTGGACATGCTCTACTGCATGGCTGAGGTGAACATCTGCCTGGGCAGAAGCCTTCTCTCTTGTGGTTCTTCCCACTCAGTGAAACTCCCTCAGAAAAGCTCCCACAATTGTATAGTTTCACAGAAGGTGGCAAATGGAATGGTTGAAGAGGGCATTTTAACAGAAGGAAAAGCATTGTAGTTTTAGAACAGACTCTTCTGGACCCCTCTGGCCAGGCCAAATTCAGATCTCGGTGTGCTCTTAAAAAGCTCCAACCTTTCCTATATTAGATCATTTAACGAACAGCCAGAGCAATACCTGAGTAATGGTTTTAGTTTCATTAACGAGTATAGGACCCAAGTAAATAATATTACAGAACCTCTGCTTCCATTCTAAGCTTTTATTCCAACATCATCATGAAACATTCTTAAGGTTAGATAAATCAATAGAAAATCATACCATCCATCATTGCTACATGGTTCATTTAAAAAGGAGCAATTATGAGAGTCCATTAAAGTTTCTTACCCCAACAGATGTGCAGATCACAACCGAGAAGCCCCGTTGAAAAACAAGCCCCAATTAATCCCCCTTCCCATATTTACAGGATTTGAGAATCATTGCTCAAAATAGCTAACTGTCCCACTTGCTGAGAACACACATTTTTGGCGAACTCATTATTTTGACTTCAAACATCATACAAGGTCATTTATACGTGAAACAACTTCTTAAAGCATACAAAATTTGTCCATTCATACTGTTTATGTTAACAAAGTCTATATTAAAACAGTGATTACAAGCTTCTCATACACATGAATATCTTTTGGGCCCACAACCAATACCCCCATCCTTAATGCCCATCTTCATTTCAGTGAAGTTGAACGTTCTTGCCATTCTCAGATGCCTCAACGCACCGGAGCCTCAACACAGAGGATCTACTTATGTGGGCTAGTCAGATTTGAGTCCAGTAGCACCTTAGAGACTCATCAGGCTTTAAGAGTATAAGGTTTCGAGAGTCTGAGCTCCCTTCTTCAGACACGAGTAGGAATGGAGACCCCTGAGCCTTTATATCTCAGCCAAAGGCAGGTTGCGTGTTACAAGGGAGGGCATCAAAGGGAAAAGTACATTGCATCTGATTAGGGTAGAAATTGGCATCTGTAGCAAAATAAGAATTCAAAGCTTCTGGTCATGGAGAGGGGGGCGGTCCATTGATCTGAATGAACTCAATTTCTGCAATATTACATTTTAATCTCCCCTTGAAGTCCCTCTGTTGGAGGGCAGCCACTTTTAGATCAGCAATGGAATGTCCTGGGAGATTAAAATGTTCTCCCACTAGTTTTGACTGTTGTGATTTCTAATATCAAATTCATGTCCATTCATTCTTTCGAGTAGGGACTGACCCCGTTTGTCCAGTGCAGAGAGCAGAAGGGCATTGCTGACACTCAACAGGATATGTACCACCAGACAATGAACAACCAAATGGTAAAACTGGCATTATTATGTCCAGTGATAATTAGATTGCTCTTCTGATGTACAAATATCAGAACCTAGAAGCAGGGTTCAGGTAGCTGGCTCAAGGTTAACTGAGCCTTCTATCCTTCTGAGGTCAGTAAAATTAGTACCCAGTTTCTTGGGAGTAAAGTGTAGATGACTGAGGAAGGCAATGGCAAACCACTCCGTAAAATATCTGCCAGAAAACGTTGTGATGCGACATCCCCTGATGGGTCAGTAATGACTCGGTGCGTGCACAGGGGACTACCTTTACCTTTACCTATGCATTTATAAGGTTTCTCTCTTATGTGAATTCTTTGAGGGCTACATCCAGTATCATTGAAGCTTTTCCACATTCCAGGCATTTATACAGTTTTTAACTTTATGAATTCTTTGGTGGAAAGTAAGCTTTCCCTTCTGACAAAAGCATTTCCAACACTCCAGGCATTTATCCTATGTGAATTATTTCATGGATAGCAAGGGTTATGCTTCGAACAAAGCTTTTCTCACACTCCAGGCATTTATATGGTTTCCTCCCATGTGATTTTTATGGTGATTAAGGCTTCTACTATAACTGAAGCTTCTTCTATGCTCCAGGCATTTATATGGTTTCTCCCGTGTGAATTCTTTGATGTACTGTAAGATTTCCATGTCGACTAAAGTTTTCCCCACACTCTGGGCATTTATATGGTTTTTCCCATGTGAATTCTTTGATGGGAAGTAAATCTTTTATTATCACTGAAGCCTTTCCCACAATCTGGGCATTTATATGGCTTCTCCCATGTGAATTCTTCGATGGCATGTAAGATTCCAAAGCTGACTAAAGCTTTTTCCACACTCCAAGCATTTATGGAGTTTTTCCCCTGCATGAAGTTTTTTGATGGGAAGCAAGGCTTCCGCTGTATTTGAAGATTTTTCCACACTCCAGGCATGTATATGGTTTCTCCACTGTGTGAATTCTTCGATGGGAATTAAGGTTTCCCCTCTGACTGAAGCATTTTTCACACTCTGGACATTTATAAGGTTTCTCCCCAGTGTGAATTCTTTGATGGACATTAAGGTTTCTTCTATTACTGAAACTTTTTCCACACTCTGGGCATTTATATGGTTTCTCCCCTGTATGAATTCTTTGATGGGAGGTAAGGCTTTTATTATCACTGAAGCCTTTTCCACACCCTGGACATTTATATGGTTTCTCCCCTGTGTGAATTCTGTGATGGGAAGAAAGGCTTTGCCTCTGACTGAAGCCTTTCCCACACTCCAAGCAGTTATATGGTTTCTCCCCTGTGTGAATTCTTCTATGGGAAATAAGGTGCCCATTCTGATTGAAGCATTTTCCACACTCCAAGCATTTGTATGGCTTCTCCCCTGTGTGAATTCTTTGATGGGCAGCAAGGCTTTTATTATAACTGAAGCCTTTTCCACACCCTGGACATTTATATGGTTTCTCCCCTGTATGAATTCTGTGATGGGAAGAAAGGCTTTGCCTCTGACTGAAGCCTTTCCCACACTCCAAGCAATTATATGGTTTCTCCCCTGTGTGAATTCTTCGATGGGAATTAAGGTGCCCACTCTGATTGAAGCATTTTCCACACTCCAAGCATTTGTATGGCTTCTCCCCTGTGTGAATTCTTCGATGGTAATTAAGGATTCCACTCTGTCTGAAACTTCTTCCACACTCCAGGCATTTATGTGGTTTTTCCCCTGTGTGAATTCTTCGATGGGAATAAAGGCTTTCCCTCCAACTGAAGCTTTTCCCACACTCCAAGCAATTATATGGTTTCTCCCCTGTGTGGATTCTTTGATGGGAATTAAGGTGTCCACTCTGACTGAAGCTTTTTCCACACTCCAGGCATTTATAAGGTTTTTCTCCTGTGTGCATTCTTCGATGGGAATTAAGGTCCCCACTGCGACTAAAGCTTTTCCCGCAGTCCAGGCATTTATAAGGCTTTTCCCCTGTATGCATTCTTCGATGGGAATTAAGGCTTTCACTGAGAATGAAGCTTTTTCCGCAGTCCTGGCATTTATAAGGTTTTACCCCTGTGTGAATTCTTTGATGGGCATTAAGTTTTCCACTCTGATTGAAACCCCTTCCACAATCCAGACATTTATAAGGTTTCTCCCCAGTGTGAATTCTTCGATGGGAAGCAAGGCTTCCACTGTGTCTAAAGATTTTTCCACACTCCAGGCATTTATATGGTTTCTCCCCTGAATGAATTCTTCTATGTGAATTAAGGGCTCTCCTCTGACTGAAGATTTTTCCACACTCCAGGCATTTATATGGTTTCTCCCCAGTGTGAATACTTTGATGGGAATTAAGGGCTCCACTCTGTCTGAATTTTTTCCCACACTTCAGGCATATATATGGTTTCTCCCCTGTGTGAATTCTTCGATGGGAATTAAGGGCTCCACTCTGACTGAAGATTTTTCCACACTCCAGGCATTTATTTTTTTTCTTTCTGTTACTGGTTTTCCAATGCGTATTGATATCTGGTTTTTCAGAACATTTTCCCCCACTTGCTGTGCCCTCATTCCCATTGCCTTCTATGTAAATTCTTTCAAGTAGTGGAATCTCATGAGCATTTCCACCTTGTAAAAGACCAGAATTACTTTTTCTTTTAGATGGATGTTTTCTCTCCTCCTTCCTCAGGGTATCACAATATTCAACCTTCCCTTTCACATCTGAATACGTATCCCCTTTTTCC
The DNA here is from genome assembly GCF_028583425.1 of Eublepharis macularius. NCBI lineage: Eukaryota > Metazoa > Chordata > Lepidosauria > Squamata > Eublepharidae > Eublepharis > Eublepharis macularius. The sequence goes on from NC_072793.1 coordinate 180,224,666, forward strand.
ATAAATGGATGCTCGGAGGTTTCATTCACGGACCCCCACATGCCTCCTGCAGAAAGAAAGAGAAACCCAGTGTGATGATAGGACACAACCTATCTTGTATCATTTACAATCTATCTGTATCAGAGTTTTCTCCCTTGCTTTGTGATGTTTGTGTTTTCACCCTTGAGAATGCTCAGTGGTTAAATTTATACAGTCTATAGCCAGTTCTCCTTCTCGCCTTCTCCATTCTTCCTAAATTCAAAGCTGGCTAAGCTGGCAGAGAAGCCATTCCTATGATAATGACTGCAGCCCAATAGAGCAAAAAACAGAGAATGTACAATGGAAACTGCCACCCCTGGAATGCAAAGTGACCCCCAGTGTTTTACGTTTCCCTTTCATGCCCTGGTGAATTTAGAGGGTGAATAGTTTGGGGGGCTTTGGAGGAAGAACAACGCCACCATTTAAGAGCTAGCCAACCAGGTATGGTTTAACACACACTAGAGGGTCTGAAAAGGGGGGGCCTGCCAGATGCAGAAGAAGGACAGAGATAAGTTTTACATCTAGGGAAAAATGGATGTCTTTTTAACTTTTTCATTTTCTCTGTGCTCAGATGTTGTCATCTTAAGCTGTTCAGCCATATGTTCTTTTTTGAGAGTCAATTGCATGGTAGATTCTTTAGAGAAAAAATGGTGTTCCTGAAATTAGAAAATTCCCTACCACTATAGAAAGCCTCCTGCTTGTCCTCGCAATGGAGCAGCTGGTTTGTTGGAAATGCCTCTTCGTGGACTCAGGCTGGCTTAAGTGGTTTTGGCTCACCCAGTCCCGTGTCCTTGGAGCCCCCTACTGGGTTATGGGGAACTACAAAGCCAGAGAAAGGCAAAGAGGGAGAAGAGGATGAGCCCTTCCCTCCCCCCCCCCCAATTCAGGGGAGGGAATTAGTGAGCATGCTCCCCAACACCTCCCTGGGGTGTCCTTGCTGCCATAGGTGGGCAGCCACGTGGGGTTGTGGTGGTGACTGGGCTGCTGGCACTGGGTACACAGAGCTGTCTGGTGCCCTCCCCTGGCACCCTCGGTAATAGCCTAGGTCTGCCTGGTGGCTGATTAGGGCACTCTTGTGGCTGAGGGCCAGACCTCCACTGCAGGGGCCATCAAAGACCACAGAGATATATGGGCAAATGAGCAGATGAGAGCTGGCAGCCAGAGGAAGAAGGAAAGTAGACTGAGTTTAATCTGAAGAACAAGACTAGAACCAGTAAATCAGCTTTGCCTTTCTCTTTAAACACATCACTTAACCTTCCCAAGGTGAAAGAGAGAACTACATTGCTTTGGTGTAGGGGCTCAACTGATCCCATATTACATTTAAAAAGTTAAGGAAACCAGGTGGTTCATTGTTGTAGATTTTCCAGGCTGTATAGCCAGTGTCCTGGCATTGTAGTTCCATTGTAGTTTCACCAGCAGCTGTGACTGGCATCTTCAGAGATGTAGCACAAAACAACAGAGATCTCTCAGGGTCAATGTGTGGAGAAGATGTTAGCAGGTAACATTTTTCTACTCAGGAAGGTAGGTTTCGGCTGAGTCATCCTGTAAGAGTTTCCCAGGATGTGAAATGCTAATGGAGGGAAGCTTCACTGTATCCTGAGGAGCTTCTTTTGCATCTGGATTGTTTTTGCCATATATCAAAGGAATCACTGATCAGTTGGAAAAATTATGACAAAGCACAACCTACAAACAGTATTCAGACCCACCAGAAAAATACAACAGATGCTACAATTAGCAAAAGACAGTAGAGACCTCCCCTCACCTCTGCAGGAGTATACCACATACCCTGCAGCTGTGGACAAGTTTACCGCGTAGCATCCAGACAAGAATAAAAGAACATGACACTGCAGACTTGGCCAACCTGAAAAATCAGCAGTGGCTGAACATAGCCTAACTCAAACAAGACACAGTATCTTATTCTAGGACACTAAAATACTGGACAACACATCCAACTACCTTGTTGGATTGCACAGGGAAGCCATTGAAATTAATAAGAATAAGCACAATTTCAACTGAAAAGAAAAGAGTTTAAGAATGAATAGGGCATGGTTTCCAGTCCTGAAAAACACCAGACTAACAAAATACTCTACTTCTTACAATAGCCCTGCAGATAAGATTAGCATATCAACCTCCAATCCATATGCAAAAGAACCTCCTCAGGATAGGGTCAAGCTTCTCCCATTAGCATTCCACACCCTGCGGACTCTGACAATTATATCTGAGTAGATATAAATTACCTGCAAACATTTGCTCCACACCTTCACACTGAGAGATCTCTGTCTTTCAGTGCTACACCTCTGAAGATGCCAGTCACAGCTGCTGGTGAAATGTCAAGAACTACAATGCCAAGACCATGGCCTTACAGCCCAGAAAATCTACAACCAATGTCCTCCAGCCATGAAAGCCTTCGACAATATAAACCACATAGTTCTCTCTATCAGAGACTTAGCTTCTAAGAAACATGATCAGGCCCCAAGAATAACTTGCTTCAGCAACACAAGAATACAAAAAGGAAAAATAACAATCCCAATGAAGATGCAAACTGTGAATGCCAATCCTCTCTTTCCCCGCTGAAATCAAGGTAACTTGACTGACAGCAGCAAAGACAACCAGGGATGCCCTGAAAAAATGCAGTGTCTCCCAAAATACACACAAAATGGTTTGATGCTGGAGGGCTCCTCCCCCCGGTCCAAAACCCCCTTTTGCTGCTTATGGCTGGGAAATGGGGGAAGGGAGAAGGGTCCAGAGGACAGCAGCTGTCAGCACTTGACCCTGCATTATTATCCCCAAGGCATGGTCTCCTTTGAGAGTTGGCACGAAAAAGGATCCTCAGAGACTTACTTTGAAGATCCCAATCAGCAAAGCAAGGTGAGCTTTTGTCTAAGATATTTAAAACATAGAAATAATAAAAATGGACAGTATATTTTGACCTGGTGGGGACGGGGTGGGATGTTGGATTCCTGCATGCTGCAAGAAGTTGGACTCCATGGCCTGGGGGTCCTTCCCCGCTCTGTGATTGTATGAAAAGGAGCTGGCCGGGAGCTTTCTAACGTACCTCCAGGATCTCCCTCACTGGGGCTGCTGCTTTCTTCTTCAGATGCTTCCTGTGAAGAGGCGCCTTCCGGCTGGTACAGCTTTCCTCCATCGGTGGCTTCATCCCCTGTTCTTTCAGCTGGGAAACCCACAAAATCTTCCTCAGATATTCCCCTTCCTGGACTGTGTTCCGAAGCTCTTTCGGGCTCCGGTTCAAACGACTGCGCTGGGGAGGGGGTTTGAATAGAGACCCTCGGTGAGCCTAAGTGAAGGACAGGAGAGCTGTGTAAGCAGTCCGCCTCGCTCTCCACCACTGAATATGTGCTCAGGGATAGGAAAAAACTCAGCCATGCGTACACTACAAGGCACAACAGCCAGCCGCCCAACAGGGTGAGATGCTGCCAGCTCCCACCCAGGGGGAACCAAAATAATAATGCCAAGAGATTAGGTGCCATTGACTTTGGCCCCCTCGGCAGCAAACGTGCACAATCCCTGAAAAGAGAGGCGCTGGATGAAATACCTCTCCGACTCCCTTCAGTTATCCCTTCCCCTTTCTTCCTTTTTGATGAGAGCCCCTTCTAAGATCCTGTCCATCAATCAAGAGCCATTGATCTTCTCTGGAAAATTTTATTCCTTTCTGGTAATATTTAATCTAAATTTCAAAGTACATCACCCATATTGAAGTAACCATTAAGGTCTTTGATCCAAAGGACCACTTCGGCCCAGGGCACGTTGTGCCCTATAAATATTTGGGATTTACCCCGGCCAAAGGACACTCAGTTATTGGATCCAGGTGCCATACCCTCAGAATCCACTGAGAACTCCTCCAAGCAGCACAAGTCATTAACTCTGTTCTCTGCAGACTTCTCTATGCCTCTGATAGGTAACTTCTACGCAAGATGTACGCTATTCCCCGTCATCTCTCTGTTTCTTCCTAGTACTCTGGTGTGTACATGTTACATGCATTTATCTATCTGTGTGTGTTACTTCCCTGTTCAATAAAAATTATCTTTGCTTTGGAAATCACCATTCTCGTTAGTATCTTCAGGGAGGGGACCTGCTAAAAATTGGTGGAGGATCTCGCTAGTTACCACCTCTTGCTAAGCCTCCTCCATGCCTGCTAATTCCCGCAGCTTGCAAGGAGGCTCATTCAGGTAAAAGCTGAGACAGGATAGAAATGCCAGGAAGGATTTCCCGTGTGGTCTCCGCACCCACCAAATTCCTCTTTCTGGGCATCACATGCAACACATTGACAGAGTTCCTGCCTTGAGAAGAATCTCTCTAGCAAGAGCGGTTTTATGTATTCCCACCCTACCTCCATGTTACCTCCATGTTAAGCTATTAAAGAGGGCCTCTTTCAGAAACCTGACAGTAAACCTCTCAGACATCTATGGAGGCAGCTCTGAGAAAGACAAAAGGGATTGGACTTGGGTCAAGGCTCCTCATTGAGGTCTAGCAACTTGAGACCAAGGCCGGCAGAACAAGGGCTCACTTCCTGGGCAAAGCAAGGGCCTGCAGGCTCTTTCCCCCTCAGTCCCCACCACCAGGGGTGAAATGAGATTTATTCCTCCCCTTTGCAACTGGGAGAGGAGCTAGAATGTATTCCTATGAGATCTGTCTGGGGTGGCGTTCGGTCCTGTCTCTGAGGAAAAGCAGATGCTTTGCTTTGCTTTGCAGGCCAATGCCCCAAGCCTGCCACCTCCAGCTAAAGGGACTGCCAAAGGACATCACCTGTTCTCATAAGTTCAAGACCTACAAGCACCATTTCAGCATTCTCAACCCAGCCAAGCTCTTTGGAGGAGAGGCTCAGACTGTGAAGAGAAACAAGGCCACAGAAATCCACCAGCCCCTGGGAGGAAGAGCAGGCATCACACAGCCCCACAACAGACCGAAGCAGCTACCTGCCATTCCCTCTTCTGCATCAGGGTTCAGGAGAAACGGCTCTTCTTCTCCTTCCAGCCTGGAAATGAGGTCAGGTTTGGCAATCTCAGGTCCTTTTATGGGGGAAAAAGAAACACAAAACTGTGACTGCTATGTGTGCTCCTCAATTAAGCAATTCCAAACCAGGATTCCTGCTCATGCAGAAATTCACAACAGACAAGTAATAGGGGCAGGGTGGCATGGGGCCATATCTGGCACTGGCAGTTCTGTGCCTCCTCCCTGCCAGGATGAGATGGAAATGCCATCTGAGAACTAAGCCAGTGGCTGAGAAGCCAGCAGAGCCCCCTCCGTAGCCGCATCTCAAACCAGGTAAGACAACAACCAGACTTGGGGGAAGCCCCTCCTGCCTTCTTGGTACCTCGTCTGCTTTTGGTCTAGACACAAGGCTGCCTGATAGGGGGGTTCCTTCTCCACAACCCCCCCACATCAGAGGAACGATCAAAGAGAGTGGCAGAGATCAGCCACTGGGCCAGAGCAGACAGCCTGACCATGTCTTCCCTTATTAAGGTCTTCCTTACAGTCACTCCTCACAGCCAGAAGGAGGCAGCCCAGGGGAAAAGGACCCTCACCCAGAGAGGCCACGTTCCCAAAATTCTCCAGCATGACCTCCTTGTACAGGGCTCTCTGTGCTGGGCTCAGCAGGCTCCACTCCCCCTTGGAGAAATGCACAGCCACCTCTTCGAAGGACACCAGACACTGCAAAAAGAAGAAAAAGAGGAAAATTTCTTTATATCGCTGGAATGGTGGTGCATCAGAAAGAAAATCCAAAGGGCCAGTGTGACATAGTGGTTAGAGTAAAGGAATAGGACCTGGGAGGACTGAGTTCAAATCCCTTCTCAGTCATGGATGTTTCTCCAGGGACACTGGGCCCTTCACCGTCCCTCAGCTTAACCTATCTCATAAGACTGTTTTTGAGATGGATAAGTGGTAGAGAGTAAAACAATATGGAAAGCTGTTTTAGGTCCCTGATCTGTGAAAAAAGAGAGATGTAATTTAAAAAACAAGAATAAATTAATCATAAGCAAAATCAGGGATGGCAAAAACACAAGAGGAGGGGAGAAGACCCTAGCCCCATCTTCCTTAAGGATAAGTGAAAGCCAGGGGGGGCTCTTCTTGTCTGCAGGGGGACAGCAACCAAGTGGAGAAGAAGCCAGAGATCTGCATGAAGAGGAGCAAATCCTTTTCCAGGGGACATTTGCAGTGCAGTATTGTTGTCTTCTCTGAACATATAATCCTACACAAGGGGCAACCATTTCCCACCTTCCACGTGGGCAGCCTCAACATCTTGTGGCGCCAGAACCAAGGGGAAGGAACCCGATCCACTGAGCCTTGCAACAGAGAAGGACCCCTTCCTCACATCTGCTGGGCATCCCACCCACCCCCATTCCTTACCTGAGCCGGCTGCATGGCTGGTCTTTCTCCTTCACCACACGGAGGAGACTGCAGAGAAACAGCCGAGGGGGTCTTTCTCCTGCTCCCTGGGAGGGTGAGAAAGAACGATGGAGGGAAATGCTTTTTGCTGCACTCAGATTTCTACGGTAGGGGGTTAAGAGTCTTTAACCCGTAATCACTCCCCACCCCCACCCCCAGCCATTCTTCATAAGGGAAGGCCCCCCCCTTCCTTACCCATTTATCCCCCTCCCCTTCTGGCCATGTTTCCTCCCTTCCCCAAATCCTTTCCTGGGCGCTGAGTCCCTGACACTCCTGGAAGCCATACCACTCCCTCCTCCCCTCTGAGGGAAAACAAGACCCTCCGGCCACCCCACACAACTAGGAGGAGGAGATGGGAAGGAGGTGGCTGAGCCCTGAGGTGATGGGAGGGCCTGGCTGATTCGAGGTGGCAGGTGGGAGGTGCCAGCTGGGAACTGAAATCTCCCCGTACAGGGAAAAGTAGCCCTGCAGGTGTTACACAAATTGTTATTCACTGCTACAAGAAATGAGAGAGAGAGAGAGATTGCAAAGCACCAGACCCCAAATCTTTCCCTCATTGCTACCTTTCTATAAGAAGGGTGGGGAGCATATGACCTGTCCCATCAATTGAGGAAATCCTGATGTGGAGACCAGAAGAAAGGAGTGTAGTGACAGAGCCCTAATTGTGGTGTGTGTGTGTGTGTGTGTGTGAGTGTGTGTGTGTGTGTGTGAGAGAGAGAGAGAGAGAGAGAATAACAAGATTAAGGAGAGGGCAGGAATCTTCCTGTACAGTCCATCGGTCATTGGGCAGTCCATTGGTCATTGTCTTGGAGACAATGTGTGTGTTAGGTGCACACATTGGAGACAATGTGTGTGTTAGGTGCTGTCAAGTCGTCTCCAACCGTTGGTGACCCTATGAATGAAAGACGTATGCTATGCAGACCCAGAGTCTGAGATTCTGGTTCATCCATGTGCCGAGCAGGGGCTGTTTCTCTTGTCTCCTGACCTCAAAGACATCCTGCACCCGTGGTTGATTATCTATGGAAGCTTGGAAGGAGAAGCCCCCTTCACACATGCCCAGAGGATGAGAAAAGCAGCCAAGAAGTCACAGGAGATTGACCAGGAAAACAAAGCGGAGGAAGAGAGGGGGACTGGGGGGCAACTAAGGTATTTTCCACGGGGAGGGAGGCTTGTTGCTGCTGGAAGAGCCAAGACAAGGCAGTGGCAATGGGGCTTCCACACGGCAGGTTTCCTGTATCTCCCCTGCCCCATCTTCCAGTAGTGCCCACCACTTCCTAAGGTTTTCCATGTCAGAGTTCCCCTCCTTATTATTTTAAATGCTGCGAACTGAACAGGTGTAGGGGGGGAGTGTCCTCAAGTCATAGCTGACATATGGCTCCCCCCCCTGCAGGGTTTCCATGGCAAGAGCCGAGCAGAGGTGGTTTGCGATTGCCTGCCTCTGCAACTCTGGTCTTCATTGGAGGTCTCCCATCCAATCACTAACCAAGGACTGGTATACCTATAAGTACCTCTTCAGCCCTTTTGCTGTGAAGATATAATAGGAAAGGCACGCCTCTGCAATGAAAAGGGCTGGAGGCTTACTTTTTAAAAACTGCAAATGGAAACCTCTGAGAAACGGAGAGAGGCAGAGGAAACGGATACCGTGTGGCTGGGACAAGTGCAAGCGAATTCCCCACCCTCGCAGTAGAAATCGAGGTTTGCAAGGCAGATGGAGCATCCCCCCCCCCCCCCCCAAGGATTCTGCCTTGCAAAAAAGAGGAAATTCCAGGATGGGGGTAGTGTTAAAGGAGCCCCAAAGGACTCGCTGTGCAGCCCATCTCCCGTGACGGCGAAGGGGGGCGTCTCCTTTCCTCCCCTCCTCGCCTCTTTCTCCACCCCCAAAACAGTTTCTGCTTTTTCGCCCCCGCCCCCAACGCGATTCTAACTCACCAAATGGGCCTGGGACTGAGCAGATGCGTCATGTGAAAAAGACCTAGGGTGGGGGGGGGAACAGGAAGTGACCTCACCAGCTATGTTTATTCCTAACCCGCCCCCTCGCCGCCAGCCTTGTGCGGCTTTGCGCTCCTCGGAGACGGGGGAGGGACTGGATAGCCAAGGACGCAGCCCTTAGGCTTGCCAGCCTCCAGGTAGTGGCTGGAGATCTCCCGTAATTACAACTGGTCTCCAGGCCACAGAGATCAGTTCACCTGGAGAAAATAGATGCAGAGGAGTTAGCCGTGTTAGTCTGTAGCAGCAAAATCAAAAAGAGTCCAGTAGCACCTTTAAGACTAACCAACTTTATTGTAGCATAAGCTTTCGAGAATCACAGTTCTCTTCGTCAGATCTCTCCTCTGATGAAGAGAGCTGTGATTCTCGAAAGCTGATGCTACAATAAAGTTGGTTAGTCTTAAAGGTGCTACTGGACTCCTGGAGAAAATGGCTACTTTGGGGGGGGGGGTGGACTCAATGGAATTATGCCATGCCAAGGTTTGGAAAGCGGGCTGCGGTGTAGCAGTAGAGAATCTGCTGGGGGGGGGCACAGAAGGTGCCAGTTGTAAATTCCCTGGGGGAGAAAGTAAAACACGGCTCCTATAGTTTTTTTTTTAAAATACATCAAATCACATATCACAACCAGGTCCCTAAAGAATACGGATCTAGAAATACGTGGCACAGCCACTGTGCGAAAAAATGAATCCAAGGCCTGGATCTTCATGAATGTGTACGATTTTTACTTTGAAACAAATTGAAACATCGTCATATTATAGATCATGTCTTATTCTATAGGCAACACCCAAACAAGCAAGCCCCCACCCCCCATTCATGGTTGGGAATTTGGGAGAGGTGGGATACCTAGGCCAGTCTTTTCAGTATTCTGCCCTTGAGAGTTCTCAGGGTGAAACCTGCCCGGCTCACACCACACTGGCTCTCACAGTGCAGGGGGGTCCTTCGATGCTGCCCCCCCTGTTTTGTGAAGGAGTGGGCCCCCCCCCGTCTGCATGGGGTACCTTGCAGGATGCTCTTTAGGGTGCTGAGATGTGCCTTGGTGCAGAGGGAACAGCCACCCTTAGGGGCAAGGCCCTTTTCCCTGTACACACCCAATTGGGGGGGGCATAGAATGGTTCTGGACCTGGGAAGGACTTGCTGATGTGGAGGTGAAATTCAAAGCAGCTGGAGGGACTCGGACTTCCCTTGGAGGGATTTTGGGCAAACAAAGCATCTGAGAAAAGCCCGGATTTTTTTCAAGATTCCTTCAATGACTGAAATGCATTTTAAGGGTTAAAGAGAGAGAGATGCTTTTCTAGAGAGGCACATGGGGGGCGGTGAGGAAGCCATATCCTATTTCTCTCCCCCCCCATTGCAGGAGCCTCTTTGTTTCTCAGACCACTGCTTGAATAGCCAGAAGGGAATCTCAAAGGGACTTTGGAGAGGGAGAAGGGGGGGAAATATAGGTGGGGGTGGCAATGCAAGACCCAAAGCAAAGGGAAAGGAGGGGTTGCAGCCGGGGGTCCCCAATCCCCACCCTGCCTCCTTCCTCTGCACCAGAGAGAGCCTCCCCCCCCCACCTTTGTAAAGAGCCCAGAGGCTTCTGCAGTGAGACTGAGAGCAGAATCCCAACCTTTGGGGGTTGGACGTGGCTTCCAGAGTCAGTTGGGGTGGACAGAAGGGGAGAGGTTTGGGTGGGGGAGAAGGAGGGAGCAGATGTGGGAGGGGGAAGGAATGGAGAGCTGAGGGGGAGATTGAGGGAGAGTAAGGATGGGGCAGATGGGGGGTGCTGAAGAGTAAGACCGGGGAAGCTGGGAGGGGTGTTAAATGAGGAGGGGCACTGATGGTGGCTCTTGACCCTTGGAAGACCCCCAAAAAACAGAACCAAGAGTTCAGAAAGATCTTTCCCACATGAACAAGACCTTTTCCACATGCGTGCTTTGCCCCAAATGTTACGCTTGGGGAGAAATGGGGCTCTTTTCCTACTTCCCCCCAGCACCATGCATGGGGACATTCAGGCACCCCCTGGCTTTTCTCTGATCTTTCCCAAAATGCTCTGCTGTAAAGATGGCAAGCAAGCCTGGATAGCTGCTACTTCAAATGCCCCTGGTGCTGCCCAATGGCAGTCATTTTTCCTTCTCTTGCTCCAGCCGAGAAGGGGGGTCTGCAGCAATGGGAGAATCACACAAGCTTTCCCCTGGTGCCGTTCTTCCTTGTTCTGGTCACACTCTAGTTTGGGGGCTGTTTTCCCTCCCAGCTCTTACAGATTATTAACCACAGCTACAAGATCTCTTCAGGGTCAGCAGGCAAGAGATGTGGTCGCTGTCCCACACTTGTATAAATCTGAGTCTCAGATCTGGTCCACGTGTCCAGGAGGAAAAGTGGGCCGAGGCCTGGGGTGTGTGTGGAGTGGTTAGCATTAATTCATGAACTTAATTTCTGTTACTTATCATTTGCCTTTCTGAGACCCGAGGCAGTTTGCATTGTGTAAGTTAAAATGTTCAATGGTTGGGACACTCAATAAACAATACTATAGGGTAGGAGTCCCCAACCTGTGGGCACGTTTGGAATTCTGGTAACAGTTTCTGCCAAACCAATTTTTCTGCCAATAAAATCTCCAACAGCCAATCAGGATGCTCGGGGAAAGCCCCACCTGGCCCTCGCCACTTTCTAAAATCACTTGGCAGGCATCAGGAAAGGTGTCAGTGAGCGCAATGGTGGGGGACCCTGCAGTAGAATGTGGATTTCAAAAATCCAGATACAAGCATAAATCCAGTTACAAGTATGAATCTGAATACAGGGATGAAAGAAAAGATAAGCAATTTGATATGATCTTAAAAATGATGCAGAGATCAACCAGCGGAAGCATGCCTACATTAATGGACAGTACCCAGTAGTATAGCCTACAGTCCCTTTATCACAGGCATTTTTCTGAGCCATTTCCTCACAGCACAGCCCTATTGCCTGTGTAAAAAAGCTCCTCCTGAATAATTCAGTTTTACATAGTTTGCAAAGAGCCAGGGGAGTGGGAGCTTTCCTGGCCTCTTCAAGCACTCTTTAATTGCTTTTCTCTGGCTTTTTCCAGGTGCAGCTTCAAGGTGAAGGAACACATTTTCCCTCTGTTAAAAAAGGCATTCTCACCCTCTTTCTTTCTCTCTATCCCAGGCATCAGTGGAAAGACACCCTCGATACCTTCTGGCCATGCTGCCAGCTCAGGTATCGCGAGGAGTTCATTGGAGAGATGGGTAGCAGAAGACAGGGCCGGTTTCTTCTCTTGTGCGAGCCTCAGAGGATCGGGCTCTTTGCCTTTGGTTCTGGCGCTGCAAGATGTCAAGGTGGTTCACTAGAGGGGCAGGAAAACGGCCCCCTCCTGCCTAGGATGGTGTGTGCAGAGGAGCCCAATCAGGGACTATGAAACAATGATGGACCATGAATTTCCCTTGGGAAATGATTTGGCCCTCTACGATATGCACACCTCTGGCCTCTTCCTCATAAGGCTGCCAATGAGGAGAACCTCCGGCTCAAAGATGCAGCCAAGGAGGCTGGAAGGGGGGAGTCAAGTGTCTCCACGGGGCTTCAGTTCCTGTCCCTCTCTCCTTGCAGCTCTCTAGGACTTCAGCTCCTCCACAGCCTTTCACCCCTTCAAAGGACCCAGGAGAGAAAATGCAAACAGAGCGTGCGAGGAAAGGGCCCAAAAATGTCACAGCCACTAAATATGGTTTCGTGCACTGTAAAGTAATTTTGCTTTGTCTTGATTTTGGAAGTCTTGCCAATCACTTTTAATTGAAAGTCATGACTTTTCCCTTTTCGTTCCTCCATTCTGGGCTCAGCCTTTGCCTTTCCGCCTTTCCAATGGCCCTCGAGATTCCTAGCACCAAAGGGAAACACCCCTTTAAAAAGAAACCAAGGAAGGACCGTTAACTGAGCCCTTCCCCACCAAGAATCCACAGATCTAACAGACCCCTTCTCTCCTCTCTGTCCCCACACACCATCTAGAGTCCCACTTTCTCTTGTCTTGCTAGTGGAACTTCTGGAAATCTAGCTGATGTGGTGGCCATTCTGTCAGATGCTTTATCACAGTCTTCCTTGCATTTCTGCTGCTATGGAGGCTTGCTTTGTATATTTCTAATGTTCCATTTCTAGGTCTGGGACGCTGAGAAACAACAATTTGATGATTGTTGTGGGTTTTCCGGGCTGTATTGCCGTGGTCTTGGCATTGTAGTTCCTGGTGTTTCGCCAGCAGCTGTGACTGGCATCTTCAGAGGTGTAGCACCAAAAGACAAAGATCTCTCAGTGTCACAGTGTCACTGAGAGATCTCTGTCTTTTGGTGCTACACCTCTGAAGATGCCAGCCACAGCTGCTGGTGAAACATCAGGAACTACAATGCCAAGACCACGGCAATACAGCCTGGAAAACCCACAACCACCACCGTTCTCCGGCCGTGAAAGCCTTCGACAAAACAACAATTTGCCTTATCAGAACACTCGCATCACTTTTTCTGGTCTCCCAAATAGCTGCAGCATCTCTTCCTCTGCCCTCCCTCGGTTTCTGCTGCAGCCTTCCCTGCATGCCTGCTCTTCCTCAGTCAAGTGTGTATTCGACTGGAGGCTGAGCATTTTGTGCCGAGAGGCTTGCCTCCCCACCACATCGCCTTTGTTGTGAGGCATAAGAGAAAAGGCAAGAGAGAATGGAAATTTGGTCTCATGTTCATGGCCTGGGGACCAAGGGCTGCCTGCTGCAACTGATATCTGCCTGAAGTGTGTGTGGGGCGGGGGAGAAACCCCTTGCACCTGACAGCCATGAACTCTGCAGGCCCTGTCAATGGACCCTGGTAGTACAAACCAGGATGACGTCAGATTCACCTTCTCTGTATTTTAGCCAGCTTTGTTGCATGGAGTTTGGCTCCCTCCCTTGACCTGCTGATGCAGCCACATGGATCCATGCCACAATAACCTTATGGCTAGACTACTGTAACACATTCCACATGAGGCTGCCCTTGAAGTCAGAAAGCTCAGCTGGTACAGAAGGCCACAAGGCAATCACTAGTAGGCTTGAGGGAGAGAAAGCACATGAAACACCTTCTGCAATCGCTTCACAGGCTATTCATTCATTTTCAGGCTCAGTTCTAGGTGCTGCTTCTGACCTACAAAGCTTTTCAGGGTCCAGAGACCACATTTCTCTACATGACCAGTTCTCCCAATATGCATTGCGGCAATAGATTCACTCACTCACGTGAACAAAGCCAAAGGGTGAGGTGAACAACTGTCCAAATGGAAGTATTCTCGCTTATGGCTCCCACTTGGTGGAATGGCCCTGCCTGCTTACCTCAGGAAGGCTCCATTCCACAGAATGTGTGAAACAGAAGTGTTTCAGATGGCAGTTTAATAAAGGGAATAGAGCTGCAGTATTACAGCACAATGCTCAGGTGTGTGGGGAAGGGTGAAGGAGCCAAGGGGAAAGCATTAGGCCAGCATCTCTTAATGTGGTGAGGGGGTTTGAGAGTGTCGGTGAAGCTGAGAGCAATATTGTCAAGACGTGAGATGTGTTCATAAGTATCGCACTCAGTACTTGCTGCAGCACGGCTGCCTTTCCGTCCTGCTTTCACTGCAGATCGCCAGACACACCAGCTCTGCTTCGGACTCCTCTGTAGGCTCCACAGGACATTTTCTCTACAAATGGCTTCCATCTCTCTTGTTCTCCAGAAATCACCCTTTTCCCCTCAGCAAATATCTCCTCACAAGACACCTCCTGAGCCTACCTCACAGGGACAAAATACCTTCTCCCCTTAAACTCTGACAGAGAGCCAAACTCAGAGGGGGTTTCCTTCTCACCCCTACATGCATGCCTGGTGCCCCACTGTCATATTTACAAAAATAGCCATTCCAAGCTATGATTACTCTGTAAAATACCACACGAAACTCATCAATAATAATAAAAGAGGGTGCCCATCTATCTGTCCATGGCAGGTATAACTGATCTGAAAATAAAGCTAGAGGTCTCAAAACTGGCTAGACGCTTCATCGGCACAATAATGGGAGCTGCAGTGCTATACACATAGAAACAGGGCTAGCCCAGCCCCATATCTAGATGGGCCACAAAGGGAGTCCAGAGACTGAGAATAAAACAATCTTGGAGAGGGGCTGTTATGGTAAGCAAAGGGGGCAAGTGATTTCCTTTCTGGGAACAACCTTAGACCAAGGGTTCCCTGGAAAATACTTGGGTAGTCGTCTGCCACCCCTCAGGTGCCTCCTGAGAACAGCTAGACTGATCTGCTGGGAAACAGGTCTTCCACCTCAGCCCTAGCAAAATAACCAAGTAATAGGGTGGAAAGCCTGAAAAACAATCTCATAGCAAAATGGGTAATGCCTAAGTGGTCTGGCATGTAGGGAAGAGAAATCAGAGAAATATCCCAGAGAAATGAATTCTACTAAAGAAGCCAAAAATGCCTTCACAGAAAGGTTTATTGTAGGAGGGAAACAGGGAAATGGTGGGTGGATTCGAAAGGGGTAGGAAGGACAAAATGCAAAACACAGGGAAGAGCACACTATCACACAACACACAGTCTATCAAATAAAACAACAATGTTGAGCTAACTCAGCTAAGCGCGCTTTACCTAAGTTGTAGAAGGTTCCTCAGAACATATCCAAAGTTCCTTGTAGTACCAAGACAGTGGAGGAGTCCTTAACCCCTGGCGCACCGGTCTCGGGGTCTCCAGATGTTCCAAAGTGGGGACAAAGAAAAGTCCAGCCCTCCCAGATAGCTATGGGGCATGGCGTCTGACCTAAGCCAGCCTCCTTGGTGAGATTCACCAGTAAATCTAACCAGTCCCAACCAAAGCTCCATCTCTGATGTCAGAGAGTATTTCCAACAATCAGAGAATTATTACAGGATGGTTCCACCATTTTAATAGTTCTGCATTAATATGATAAAAAAGGGAATCTGGCCTAAACGGTTGTCTTTTGTCAAAAAAGGACTAAGTTGGCCAGGTAGCCCTAATGTGGAATGGAGTATAAAGGATGTAAGCGCCAGGAGTCCAAGAACACAGATTGCTCTAGGTGGCTATCGTGAGCCATATTGAATCTTAGGGTTCTGTCACAGGGGCATAAAACAATAGAGTTACGCAATTGTATTGCCATATGTCGTTTGGAAGAGCCCTTTAACTCCTATCAATATATGCAATGTACCAAGGCTCAGGTGCAGGAAGTATCTAAGAATAGCAGGAATGTCTAACTTCCTAGAAACTGGCAAGATTATAAATGTATTGGTGGGGGGCCAAAAGATATTTATATGTATGAGAGACTTGTAAACACTCATTTTACATAGACTTTGTTAACAGAAAAATAGCAAGAATGAACTAACTATTGTTAAACGTTTCAAGATGATGTTTCAAATATAGATAACCTTGTTTGGTGTATGAAATCGTAAGATAATAAATTAGCCAAGTCTTTGAGTCTTTGAAGCAGTAATTCTCAAGAGAAGGTTCTGAAATCCTATAAATACAACAATAGAAGGGGTTCTTCAACTGTGACCTTTTTATCTCCTTGCCTTTTTATCTTTGGGTAAGATGCTTTTTTTGCTCTTCTTTAATGATCTATACAATTATCATGGATAGTATGATTTTCTACTGATTGAGTTGATATTAAGAATACTGAATGATTATTTTGTAATACTAAAGACTTAAAATGGAACTCCGTAATAGTATTACTTGTGTACAACACTCGGTAACAAACCTATGACATTACGGTGGTGTACCTCTTGCCAGGAGTTAAATAATTTGATATAGAAAAGCTAACTAGATGCCCAGGACTTCTTAATTGCACACCTATACCTGAATCAAACCTGACCAGAGATATCCTGTAAAACCTTAAAGACCAACAACATTTCCAGGGTGTAAGATGTCAAGAGTCAGACTCCCTTTGTCAGATACCAGAAGGAGCTGAGATTCCTGAGCCCTTATATCCCAGTCAGAAGGTGGTAAGAGAGTAGCAAAGGAGATGGGAAGCAAAGGTATAATACAAATTGCCTGCACAACACATCCAAAAATAAAGCTAAGAATCTCCATATCAGCTACCCACTTCAGAAAGATGGTGGGACTTGCAGTGCCCAAAATGAAGGGAATCAGAACTTCTTGGCAAAAATTAGTTCAACATCCCTCTGCACTTTGCAACGAGAGTAAACGTTTATTTATGAGAGGCCAGGAAAGTGCTGGCAGCAGAGACATGGAAGGTGAAAAATATTCCCTCTGTGGAAAAGCTGACCTGGAGTAGTGGTTAGTGTCAGACTGGGATCTAAGACACCCTGGATTGAATCCCCACCCTGCCATGGAAGGTGGCTGACTGACTTTAGCCCAGTCACACCCTCTCAGTGTAATCTGTTTCATAGGATTGTTGTTGTGAGCATAAAATGGAGGACAGTAGGTCACATTGAGAGTGAGATGGTATGAGGAAGGGCATGAATGGACTTGCGGCGGGAGTACTGTCATCTAGGTATGACACTCCCCCATTCTGTCTGAACTCTTCCATAGGGAATAAGGTGTAACTCTGACTAAAGTTTTCTCCATTCTCCAGACATTTATATGGTATCTCTCCTCTGTGTAATCTTTGATGAGAAGTAAGCCTGTCACTCCGACTAAAATTTTTTCCACACTCCAGACATTTATATGGTTTCTCCCCTGTGTGAATTCTTTGGTGTGAAGCAAGTTTTCCGCTCTGTCGGAAGCTCTTTCCACACTGCAGGCACTGGTAAGGTTTCTCTCCAGTATGAATTCTTTGATGACATGCAAGGGTTCCACTGTGCCTGAAAGTTTTTCCACACTCGAGGCATTCATATGGTTTCTCTGGTGTGTGAATTCGTTGATGAGAATTAAGGTTTCCCCTCTGCCGAAAGCTTCTACCACACTCCAGGCATTTAAATGGTTTCTCTAGTGTGTGAATTCGTTGATGAGAATTAAGGTTTCCCCTTTGACGAAAGCTTCTACCACACTCCAGACATTTATATGGTTTCTCCCCTGTGTGAGTTCTTTGATGTGAAGCGAGTTTTCCACTCTCTCTGAAACTCTGTCCACACTGCAGGCATTGGTAAGGTTTTTCACCTGTATGAATTCTTTGATGACAAACAAGGCTTCCACTGTGCTTGAAAGATTTTCCACACTCCAGGCATTTATATGGTTTCTCTGGTGTGTGAGTTAGTTGATGAGAATTAAGATTTCCCCTCTGCTGAAAGCTTCTACCACATTCCAGCTTTCTACTGTCCATGAAGTTTTCCTCCCATTCTGAGCATTTATAAGGTTTCTCTCCATTATGAATTGTTTGATGTAAATTAAGTCTTTCACTATCACTGAAGTTATTTCCAGACTCTGGGAATGTATACGGTTTCTCTTCTGTGTGAATTCTTTGATGAAAAGCAAGTGTTTCACTCTCTGTGAAGCTTTTTCCACACTGCCAGCATTCATAGGGTTTCTCTCCTGTGTGAATTCTTTGATGGGAAGCAAGGCTTCCACTGTGACTGAAACTTTTTCCACACTCCAGGCATTCGTATGGTTTCTCCCCTGTGTGAACTCTTTCATGGGTAGTAAGATCTCCACTCCGCCTGAAGCTTTTTTCACACTCTGAGCACGTATAGGGTTTTTCTCCTGTGTGAATTCTTTGATGGGATATTAGATTTCCACTCCAATTGAAGCTTTTTCCACACTCCAAGCATTTATATGGTTTCTCCCCTGTATGAATTCTCTGATGAATGATAAGATCTGCACTCCCAATGAAGCTTTTTCTACACACTGAACATTTATATGGTTTCTCCCCTGTGTGAATTCTTTGATGGCGATTAAGGTTGCCGTTATCACTAAAGCCCTTTCCACACTCCAGACATTTATATGGCTTCTCCTCTGTATGAATTCTTTGATGGGCAAGAAGGGCTCCACTCTCCCTGAAGCTTTTTCCACACTTGGAGCATTTATACCGTTTCTCCCCTGTGTGTATTCTTTGATGGGCTGTAAGATCTCCACTCCGCCTGAAGCATTTTTCACACTCCAGGCACTTATATGGTTTCTCTCCTGTGTGAATTCTTTGATGGGAAGCAAGGCTTCCACTGTGCCTGAAACTTTTTCCACACTCCGGGCATGTATATGGTTTCTCCCCTGTGTGAATTCTTTCATGGGTAGTAAGGTTTCCGTTATCACTAAAGCTCTTTCCACATACTAGGCATTTATATGGCTTCTCCCCTGTATGAATTCTTTGATGGACAATAAGGGTTCCACGCTCCCTGAAGCTTTTTCCACATTTGGGGCATTTATGCCGTTTCTCTCCTGTGTGCATTCTTTGATGGACTGTAAGATCTCCACTCCTCCTGAAGCATTTTTCACACTCCAGACATTTATATGGTTTCTCCCCTGTGTGAATTCTTTCATGAGTAATAAGATCTCCACTCCGCCTGAAGCTTTTATCACACTCTGGGCATTTATATGGTCTCTCCTCTGTGTGAATTCTTTGATGGGAGTGAAGACTTCCTCTATCATTGAAGCTTTTCCCACACTGCAGGCATTTAAATGGTTTCTCCTCTGTGTGAATACTTTGACGGGAATTAAGCTTTCCACTTGGACTGAAGCTTTTCCCAATCTCTAGGCATTTATATTTTTTCACACCCGTGTCAATCCATTGAAGGGTAATTAGGCTATCTTTTTGTCTCATGTTTTCTTCAGATTCCAAGCATTTACTTATCTCCTTCTTGTCAAAATTGGGCCACTGAGTACTAATATCTGTTCTTTCATGAAAAGCTTCCATGCTTCCAGTGACCTCGCTCCTATTTTCCTTTTTGTAGATTTCTTGCAGTACAGAGTCAGCCCCCTCTACAAGATCAGATGTAGTCCTGTCTTCATAAAGATCTTTTTCCTCTTCCTCACTCACTGCATTACAATATTCCACCTTCTCGATCACACCTGAATATGCATCCTCTTCCTCCATCTCTGGCTGTTCTTTCATCCCATTCGCCGACTCCCACACGCCTCCTGCTGAAAGAAAGAGAAACCTGGTGTGATGATAGGACACTTCCACCCCATTACCTGTTTCTAATTTGCTTTGTAAAGGTTACGTATACACTCTGTGAATGCTCAGTAGTTAATCTATAGTCATTTCTCCCCGTTTCTCAATTCCTTCTAAATCCCAAGCTGAGAAAGTGGGTAGAATAACCATTCATATGATGATGAAAGCCTTCTGCTTCAAAGTGAAACAGTTGTTTTAAGTCTCTTTCCACGTCTGCGTGAATTTACAGGGTGGAGATTGGGAGAGGGGGGGGCTTGTGGGGAGAGGCAGGTTACCTTTTAAGGAGGTTAACACAGATGACAGAAGGTCTGAACAGAGGTAGCCAGCTAGAAGAAGAAGGTAATCTGATGTCAAGAGGAAACCAGAAAGTATTCATTTATTTCTGTCTCTTTCATAATATAGAAGTAAGTTCTAGACCCCGGGAAAGAGGAATGTAGTTTTACATTTTGATTTTCTGTATTATGAGATGTCCTGGTGGGCCACCAGGCAGGGGGGTGGCTGGGTTGAGGTTAGGAGGGCGATTGAACGGACTGGCACCTCTCCACCACTGGCCCATTCAGCAATGGCTTAGGTCTACTGAGCGGACAGGCAGCCCCTGCGATGGCCGATCCTACAAGGAACAGGATTATCCAACTCTTAGGATCTTGGTTAATGTCACTGAACTTTGGTTCAAGCTGGGAGTTGTTGCAGGCATGGCTTCAGCATAGCTGAGAAACGATACGCTGGCCTCTTAATTTCTAACACCTGCAGGCCCCTGCCCTCTTGGGAGGCTGGTTCTCACCATCCCTATCTTCACTCTCCTAATTTCCCACGGCTAGCAACGCTAATTAAGTAAGTGAGCCCTGATCGGCTCTTGGCTGATAGCGTGACGTCAACAGGGCTGAAAAGATGGTTCCTTGCTACACATTGTTCCCTTCTCTAAAGCATTATTCCTTTAGAAAATGGCTTCTTATCATCAAGATGCCTCAACTTGCATGGCGTGGAAATGGACTCCCTTACCAAGCCTAAAGGTGAGAACCTGTCAGTTAAGAAGCTGCATCAAAGACACTTAGGTAGCAAGTCTTAAAGCATTTTTATCCCGATAGCTGTAGCTAGCAATAGAAAGGTGATTTGTTTTCTTGTCTATTTGTTCAGCAACCCTCTCTGAACTTATGTTCAAAAATGAAAAAATACTTTATTCTAACCTGTGTCTGGAGTCACTTTTTGCATGGGGGTACAACCTCAGAATGAACCCAGAGAATGAAAAGTCTCACAAACAAAATGAACAGGCACCTTCTTACTGCCTAAGGGGTCTTTCTAGGAAGTTAGCAATTTTTAAGTCACTTGTTTGCTTTTCTCCCTTTGCACTTCCCTTTTTTCAGCTTCCTATTTTTAAATTATTTCTCTCTCTCCACACCTCCTCCTCCTTCCACTGGAATAAGTCTTCCTCACTTAGCTCCCAGAATAGGAGTTTGAGGGTCGCTGTTTTATATAGATGTTTCTTACAGTCAAACTTCAATTCTAATTCTGGCCAGATGGGGGAAGCAGAGAGTAAACCCCAGGTGTAAAAGAAGGAAAAGGCTGAGGAGAAGTCAATTCCTCATTGTGGTCTAGAAACTTAAGACCAGGATCAGGAAATCCCTCATTCACTGTGAGGTCATTTTACTATACCAGGCATTCATCAATTAAGTGTATTCGGTCAATGAACAGCACAAATTTCAGACTTACAGATTACAAAAAGAGGTCAGCCATAAAAACCAAAACAAGGCAATAACAATATATATAATTTAACTAAAATTTAAGTTCAGTACACATGATTGCCTGGCGAATTTTGCATGCTGCCGCAAAAATTTTTTGCACAGTAGATTGTCGTTTGAGGGTTAAGACAACCTTAACGAGTCATAGTCGGAACGTCCAGGAAACCTTCTAAGTAATGGGGAAATATATTGTAGATGAATTTCCAGGTAAAAACAACAATAAAGCAGGACATGTTCAGTTGTTTCCACCTCACCGGTGCCACAGGGGCAAATTCCCTCCCGCATGGGGATCTTTTTATATCTCCCCTCTAGCACCGCCAAGGGGAGAACTCTCCCTCTAGCCTGGAAGAATGCCCTCTGTTAGCCCCAAGTCTTCACCAGGGTAAGGTAGGGGACTGGAGCTACAATATATCTCAGATTATCTGGAATCATAAAATTTGGAACACTGGTCAAGCCTTTCTGTCTTTCAGTGTCTGACAATCTTTGTCTTACTGTTGTTTTAGCTCGATCATATCCCATTCCTAGGACTAATTGTGGGGGAAGTCTTAGACTCGACAACTTACGATATACTGCCTTTTCCCAAAAGGATTGGTCGTTGTCTTGGAGGTTTAAAGCTGTTAGGCCCTGTGAGATATATTTCAACCAATTGATTGAGGCAAGAGTGACCCGAGCCTCCATTTTAACAAGGCCAGATTCTAGATGCAAGCTTGTGTTAGAGACACAGCTAGGTAGTTGGAATATTGCTGTTGAGAATTTTGACTGTACTATCTCTAACGGTGCAAAACAAGGTGGACCCAGTGTTGACCCAGTACAAAAGTTGAGACTGTGATTTTACTTGGAATAACTTGAGAGTAGTTGGTAAATAATGCCCTCCTTTAGCGTGTAGAAATTTTACTATGGCCTGAACAGATTTTTGACCAATTGCGGCGACATGTTTGTGATGGTTCTGCCGAGATCCAGATGAATAGACAACCACCAAATACTTGCTATACCCTATGTCCATTTATACTCGTATTGTCAGCAAATAACAGGACCAGAATCTTCCTATCAGCTAGCATGGGGGGGATGAATATCTAGGCCACTCAAACTACTGACCACAACACTGATGTACAAAACAAACAACAATGAAGCCAGAAAACATGCCTGTCTCACTCCTTCAGCTGTCGCGATAGGATTGGAGAGTTGATTTTTCCTATTACATCTAACTTTGAAAGATATGTTAAAGTGTAAGGTCTGAATTAGATAAATGAGCCTTCGGTCTGTGTTCACGGCTACTGTTTTTCCCATAGTCTCTCCCTACAAATAGAATCAAATGCTGTTTTTAGATCAATAAAAACAGCTAGTTTGAGAGCCAATTTGGTGCAGTGGTTAAGAGCGTGGGACTCTAATCTGGAGAGCCGAGTTGGATTCCCCACTCCTCCACTTGAAGCCAGCTGGGTGACCTTGGGCCAGTCACAGCTTCTAGGAGCTCTCTCAGCCCCACACACCTCACAGGGTGTTTTGTTGTGGGGATAATAATGACATACTTTGTAAACCGCTCTGAGTGGGCATTAAGTTGTCCTGAAGGGCGGTATATAAATCAAATGTTATTAATATTATATTATTAAAAGCTACACATAACAAAACTGAGTGTTAACTGTGCATTTTTCAATTAGATGTTGCATGATTAAGCAGTATCCCAGAGTGGATCTACGCTCCCTGAAGCCTGCTTGTTCATCAGTAAGGAGAATTTCCTGGCGTATCCAGCTTTTACATCTGTCCAAAAGACGGCTAACACAAAGTTTGCCAATTATACTAAGTAGGCTAACTGCTCTATAATTAGCTGGATTGTCCCTCTTTCCTTTTTTAAAGAACGGTATACTGACTGCCTGCCTCCAATCCCAGGCATGAACACACAGCAAAAGAGGAGTATTAAAGCAGGACATGAATTAAATCCGCCGCTGTGCAGAAGGCAGGAATACTGAGGTTTGGCGTCTGGATATCCATTCCAAAGTTTTTTTTGGGAAGTGTGGTCCTATGCCAAACTAGATGGTATCAACTGAGGTGTAGCTTGTAGCAATTAGCTGGAAAACAGCATTTCGCTGGGCGGAAATTGCACTCTGGCCTGAAGGCTTAAGGAATGTGTAATGATTCCAAGTAAATGTGTGCATGTGTCTTTAAATGCTTGGTTTGAGCTAGGTGAAGAGTGGGGGGTGAAAGAGAGGAATGAGTGAGTGATATGATTGGTTGACTGAGATTGTGGGCGGAGCGAATGCAGTTTAGACTGAGAGTGCAGGGAGAAAGGTTGGAGTCAGAAGAAAGCAGGCTAGCTGTGTGCTGCCTGAATATGTTGGAGTGTTTATGACAAAAATATAACCTGTGTGGAACCTGAACTGAGCATGTTTGTGAAAGGACACTCAGTCAGGGAAAGAGAGGCCAGCTGTGTGCTGCCTGAGTAGGTTTCATATTCTTGTGAATGAGAGTCAGAGAAAGAGAGGCTAGCTGTGTGCTGCCTGTATTTGAAGTATTTGTGAGAGAACTATTGAATCTAGTGAAGGGGGCTAACTGTGTGTGAAGCCTTAGAAGAGATCTGTGTGAATGAGTTTATAGGAAGTAACTTTAAGAACTAAGAACTACTTTTATGAAACCAATACGCTTCTTGAAAAATAAACATTTATTTTGTTTTGTTATATCCCAGTGTCGCTGTCATTGCTATATCCCATTCATATCCTCAGGGCCACATAGAACCTCGAAGGAGCCTGACGCTTAAACACGTTACCAAAGGGGAAATTTGAATAAAATATTTTGGAATAATATATTCCTGGTGGCAGCAAACTACCCAGAGGGTGTAAGGGGAAGATTAAAAGAAAAATCTACCCTAAAGAAAGTACAGGTCATAACAGAATGGAAAATCCTTAAACCCCAAAATCAATTGAAAATTTTACAGCAACCTTGGCAAGAAGCAGCTGAAAGATATTATTATGCTTCCATGTTGGCTGCCGTTTCAACTTGGTTCGGTAAAGACAAAACTAGACAAGTTTGGGAGGTTGAATTATTAGGCAGTTATACACCTTAATTTGGATATGGAGGGATAAAAGAATTCATTATGGAAGTGGAGAAAAGGATATTTGTAGAGCCTTAGAAGCAGCATTGGAGAAATGCTTTAGACACAGAGTGCTGAATGCATGCTTGTTGTGGGGTAATAATAACACTTTGTAAACCACTCTGAGTGGGCATTAAGTTGTCCTGAAGGGCGGTATATAAATTGAATGTTATTATGTTATTATTATTATTCTGTCAGGAAAAGAATATGTGCAGGACTTTAAGGAATGTTTAAACCATGGATCAATCGAAGGGTAGGGTACGCAATAAAAACATAAAGAACAGATCTGCTGGATCAAACCAGGGGCCCATCCAGTCCAGCACCCTGTCTCACACGGTGGCCAACCTGTTACTCTGGAAGGCCAACAACAGGGCATTGGAGGCCGAGGCCTTTTCCAGATGTGGCCTCCCAGCGCTGGCATCTGGAGGTATACTGCCCCTGAACATGGAGGTTCCATTTAGTCACTATGTCTGGTAGTCACTGATAAGACCTGCCCCAATGAAACTGTCCCATCCCCTTTAAAAGCTGTCTGTGCCGGTGGCCATCACTACAGCCTCTGGCAGCAAAACCCGCAATTTCATCACTCACTGAGTACGGAAGTATTTCCTTTGGGCCTAAAACCTACTCCTCATCCGCTTCATTGGATGCTCCCAATTTCTAAAATTATAGGAGAGAGAGAAAAAGTTGTCTCTGTCCACTTGCACCCCCATGTAAAATTTTATAAACCTCTTATGAAACAGAACTGCATAAATATGGCAGCACAACAGATCTACACAGGGGAATTCTAACATTTAATCATTTTCCTGTTCCAGCATATTTCTGAGACGTCCACAATATCTAAATTGTCATTTAGCGTCAAGCATTCTGGTTCCCCCTATCTCGGCTCAGAGAATTCAAGACACCTGTAACACGTTTCCCTCTCCAACCACCCACTCCTCCCTTTGTCTCCACGTGCGGCCCTCGTTCGCCATTCTACTCTCACTCCCAAATTCTGTTGTGCTCCTTCCAGGGCCGGCTCCTGAGGCAGCTCTGTGCATGCACGCGCAAGCACGCCAGGCTGCGTGATGACATCACTGCGTGTGACATCATCACGCAGGGATGGTGCACACGTGGGGGGCCTTCCAAACCTCATGATCAGTTGCTTTGCAGGCCAGGCGCAGCCGTCCTGGCTGCCGGCCGTCTTGGCCGCAGGATGCACCTGGCCTGCAGAGCGACTGAACGGGAGGCTGCCCACTCAGCTGCCCCATGCTGCCTCCGCCAGCATGCGTTCCTGGCTGCTGCCGGTGGCGACAGCTCTGTGACACGCGCCCAGGCCCCCAGTCCAGAGCCCCTCCGGCGCCTTAGCGCCCTGAGGCAGCTGCTGGGTCGGCCTCAATGGGCAGGTTGGCCCTGACTCCTTCCAAAAATAAATCAAAAAGTGAAAAACAATGAAGGTTGGAGGCTGGAGTGAATATATTAAATATCTTAAGTATATTAAGTAATGTTACATTTGCATAACCTTCTATACACTGGTTGTTGTGGATTTTCCAGGCTGTAGGAGAAAGGTTAAACAGTCATTCTCACTATACTATACATGTCCATTACCCATTCCAAATCGATAGAAAATTCAATACGTCTTCTTTACATATTAAGCGCCAGCAGTGTGGTTCCCTCTTGGTTCAAGTGAAGCCTGTCTGTTTGGTACACCTTCGGCATGTTGCATGAAGTTCCCCACAGCCTAAGAAATCTAAACCCTTCCTCCCAGCACCACTTTCTCATCCGCGCATTGAGATCCCTGTTCTGTTCCGGTCTAGCTGGCCCTGTGCTTGGAATTGGTAGCAATTCAAAGAATTGCTATCTATGAGGTCATGACGTTTCACTCTCGCTAATAACCTAACTTTTTCCCTCAGGACCACATGGGGTGGGGAGGAGGCGGCAATATGTATTTATATGAGAGCAGTCTGGAGTTGCTTTGGGACGTGTCTCTGCAGTGAAACACATACTTTTTTTTGCAGGCACAACAGCCCAGGATCAAGGCCTGAAAGGATCTCTGGAGAAACAGGGCTGGAAACACCCTTGCCAGAAAGGCTGTGCCTCTTGCAGTGGATAATACTTGGCTTGATTGGCAGACGTGATCTGATTTGGGAGGGAAAAAGAGGTCTATTTTCATATGTTCAGGATCTCCAGGCACCATTTCAGCATTCACCAGCCAGCCAAGCTCCACCAGCATTTGGAAAGAAGCGCAGGCGAGACACAATTCCATGACAATCCTACCTGCTAATCCTTCCTCTTCATCAGAGATCACAAGGAACAGCTCTTCCAGCCAGGATATGAGGTCAGGCTTGGCAATCCGAGGTCCTTTTTATCAGAGGGGGGAAAAACACAAAATTGTAACTCTGCTGTGTGCACATAACTGCAGAAATTCAAAGCAGCTTGACTCTGTCCAGGAATACAGAAGAGATAAGAAATAGGGGTGGAGGGCAATATCCTCCCTCGGAGAATTACCCACAGTCGCTCCTCACAGCAAGGAGGCAGCCCAGGGGGAAAGGATCCTCACCCAGAGAGGCCACGTGCCCAAAATTCTCCAGCATGACTTCCTTGTACAGGGCTCTCTGGGCTGGGCTCAGCAGGCCCCACTCTTCCTGGGTGAAATACACAGCCACCTCTTCGAAGGATATACCACCCTGGTAAGAGAAGAAGGAAGCATTTCCTAACATCAGTAAGAAAGTTGGTTTATGGGGATTGGGGAGTCAAAAAAGAGGTAGTGAATTAATACTGGGAGAGCAGCACAAAGAAGAAGCGAGGAGGAAGAGCCCTGTGGGACATCTGGCTCCTCCCTCCCAGCCCTCTTTGGGGGCATCTCTGGGCCAGAGGGGCTGTCCTCAGTGGCAGGGGGCCGGCAGCCTTATGGGGAAGAGGCCAGAGATGTCCATAGGGTAAGGGACAAAATACTTTTCCATGGGAGATTCATGGTCAGGTATTGTCTCACAGTCCCTCCTTGGGCTTCTCTGCACACGCCATCCTAGGCAGGGGCCAAACAATTTCCTGCCTCCCCAGTGGGCCACCTCCACATCTTGCAGTGCCAGCACTGAGGGCAAGGAGCCCGATCCTCTGAGCCTTGCCACAGAAGAAGCGGCATCCCTGTGCTGCTTGTCTTCCCAGGGGGACCCCCCTGCCCCCCCCAGTACCTGTGCTGGCTGCATGGCGGCGATTTTCACTTCACCACACAGAAGAGATGGCAGAGACGGCATCAAGGGTGCCTTTCCGCTGATGCCTAGGAGAGGAAGAGAGCGAGATACCCTTTTTACCGCGCGCACATTTTGTGGAATGGCTTTTGGGCACAATTTCAGATACTGCATTTGATCTTGGAAGGCTCCAGAGCGTTTGGCCTGATGCCCCCCTCCACCTTCGTCAGTCATCTGTCCCCCTCCCCTCCTTGCAATGCTTCCCCCTATCCTCTGCAAACATATGTTGGGGGAAGGAGTCCCTGACCCAGCCTGAAGCCACACGCCTCCCTTGTCCTCTGTGAGGGAAGCCGAGACCCTCCGGGACTAAGTGGGTCATGGGGTGGGCTGCCTGACTCAATGTGGGAGGTGGGAGATGCCGGATAGGAAGGAAAATCTCCCTGCGCAGAGAGATCTGGGGGCATTGCCGGTCCGTTTCTAAAATCAGCAAGTGAATACCCCTCCACAACACACACAAAAACACCTTTTCCTGGGGCATTGGAAGGAAAAACAGCTGTCACTTGGAGGAAGCAGGGCAATGTGAAGTAACAGGCATCCAGACTTGGATGCAAACTGAACAGCAAAACGTGTTTGGAAAAGATATTGAGCTTCTGTTTGGTGAGGGTCTTCCAAGGGTCAAGAGCTAAAATCCACCTCCCCCCATCTAACACTCCCCCTTTCCCAGCTCCCTTGAGCTTTTTATTCAGCTCTTCTTCCCCCCCCCCCTTTCCAGGTCTGCCCTATCTTTCAGCCAGAAATCTCTCCTTCACCTCCTCTCTCCTTTCTGCCCCACACCGTTGCCTCCCTTTCCTGCGAGCCTCTGGAACCTGAAGCCACTTGAGCCCCGCCCAGTCTCCAGAGGTGCTGGGTTCGGATTCTGCTCTCAGACGGACTGCAGAGACCTCCGGGCTCTACACAAAGGAGGCAAAAGGCTCTTGCTGGTGCAGAGGAAGGAGACAGGGTGGGAATTGGGGACCGCCTGCTGCACCCCTCCTTCCTCTCTAGGTTGGTTCTTGCATTGCAGCTCCCGCCTCACACTTCCCCTTTTCCCCCTTCTCCTCTGAGCTCTCTATAACCTCTCTCTCTCTCTCTCTCTCTCTCTCTCTCTCTCTCTCTTTAACCCTCTCTGCCATTCAAGGGACCCTGAAAAAAATCCAGACCTTTCTCAGGTTCTTTGTTTGCACAAAACCCCTTCAAGGGAAGCGGAGTCGCTCCGGCTGCTTTGAATTTCACCTCCAAAGCAGCAAGTCCAGCCGATGCCCGAAGCTTCAGGCGGAAAAGGCAAAACCTTCCCAGATCCAGAGCCAGCCACCCCGCCCCAGCTGGGGGCCTTCAGGGAGTCATGCCCCAGGCCGCAGAGGGGGCTATTTTGCGCGCGCACACACACACCCAAAAAACCCATACACAAGTGTTCCCTCTGCAGCAAGACACCCCTCAGCAGCCCACGGAGGTCGGATGTTGCTTCTCTCAAGAATTGTGCAAGGGACCGAAATGCAGGCGGGGGTCCCACTTCGGAGCTGGACTTCCAGGGGTGGCTCACCTGATTCTGGAGAGGGGGACCGGGGGGGGCTCTGTCCTCTGCCCTCCTCTTCAAGCTCCACCAGCAATCGCTCCCCCCACCGCGCTGAACTGGCTCCACTTCAAAGGCTAAGGGAAGAAGCACTGGGGGGGGGGAGAAAAGGGGCCCTCCCCGGCCAAGCCCGTTCACCCAAAGGGGCTTTTCCCCCCTCTCCGGAAGGCGCTTTTGCAGCCGGGCGCCTGGGGAGGAGGGCGGGCGGGGCAGCCCCTATGGACGCCCCCTCCCTCCTTCCCTCCCTCCCTCATTTCCTTCCTCTCTAGGAAGCAGAGCGCTGTTGACTTTAACATTTGCAGGGCTGGGATGCGACGGCCGCTGGGGCCGCCGCAGATTGGCACCCGGCACGCCTCCCGCCTCGGCCCTTTCTGGGCCAGGTCGGCTGGAGAAAAAAACGCATGAAACAGGAATCCGCCCCCACTTGTCTCATTGTGACGCATCAAAAGGACTTTCTTCCCGCAGGAACCGCGCGGTGTTCCAACCGGGGGGGGGGGCGAAGACCCGGGAATCGCGACACGCCCCATTCATTTCCCGACGCTTTCCTGAGAATAGCCCGCAAGGACCCCCCGCGCTTTCCTTCCGGCCGCCCCTTCCCTCTTGGCCTCGCCAGTTCATCACCGCTATAACTGACCTTAAGGCTCTTTTCCTCCCCACACGCCCGCCCCCCTTGCCACTCGCCTGCACCCCTTTGGAGAGACCCCAGTTTGGGCATGAGGTGCCCCAGCATCTGCCTCTGGATCTCCATGCTCTGGAGAGCGGGATCCCCCCGGGCCAACTCCGAGGCCCTGGGGGGCAATACCTCCCCCTGGCTCTTCTGGCAAGGCAGGTGCTTGAAGGTGGGGATGGCGGGATGCTGCTCAGCTTTGTGCTCTGGCTCTTAGTCCGGGGTGTGTGTGTGTTCCAGCGCCCCCCCATCCTCCCTTTGCGCCCCCTTCCCAGTCCTCCCTTTAACATCTACAATGGTTTTAAAGAGCTACAATTTCTCCCTTTCAAAGCCAGGCAGAACAGCAGATGCTCAGAGCAGGGCTGGCAGGCGGAAAAGGGCTGGGCGAGGCCAGGGAACTGAGGCGGAATCTGTCCCTGGAGGGGGCTCGGAGTCAGGGCCTCAATCGGGGATGGGGGGCTTCTCTCTTGCTCTAGAGGGGGCGATACACAATATGATGTGAAGCCCTGGTGGCTCAAGGGGGACGGGGTGGCCACTTTCCAGGGGTTGGAAGGAATGGACTCCCCCCCCCCCGCCTCTGCCTCCCTGCTCCATTTTAAAGCCATCTTTCACCACGGCCGTCGCTGCCTCCACTGGCAGCAACTTCCACATTTTAACTCTTTTGTCCGTCCTGAATCTACTGCCCATCATTTCATTAGATGCCCCAATTTCTACTGTTTGGGGAGAGGGAGAAAAGTTCTCTGTCCGTTTTCTACTCCCTGCATAATTTTAATAAAACTGTATCATGTCCCCCACCCCCACCCCCTTGTCTCTTTTCTATACTGTTTCAACCCTCTTATTAACTTGCTTGCCCTCTTCTGTGCTTTCTCTAGCTCTGCATCGTCCCTTTTGAGATTCAGTCACCAGAACGGAACACAGTGTTCCAAATGAGGCTGCACCATAGATCTATACAGGGGCGTTACAATATTGGCCATATTATTTTCAACGCCTTTCCCAATAATCCCCAGATGGAGTCTGCCTTTTTCACAGCTGCTGCCAATCAGGCCCACATTTGGTCTGCTTTCTCAATGGAGTTGTCTCTTTCTCTGTTTCAGCAAGTGCAGACCACATCAAGAGGCCCTTAAAGTCAGGAGTTTTTTTCCACTGTGCATCACCTTACACTTACCTAATACTGAACTTCATTTGCTCTATCTCTGCCCACTCACCCAGTCTAGAGAGATTTCTAACTGCTGTTCCGTTGTTTACTCCTGCCTCAGATGTAGTACCCTGATTTCCTACAGGTCTTGGGACAAGAATACTGCAACCCCATTTCTCCCAGCGGACGTAAAAAGGCAGGGGGTGGGGGGAACGAAAAAGAGAAAACCCAGTCCACCTCTAGGCCCCCAGCTCATAAACAAGCGTGAATTTTCAATAGATGAAATAAAGGTAAACCCTCTCATGACCTTTTACAAGTATAAATCTAAACACAAAAAGGGTTTATTCCTAAGGGAGGGTGTAGGGGCACACACCTATAAAACCAAAGAGGGGATTTGCGTCTTTACACTTTTTCTGCAGTCTCATGGAAGTCTCTCGCGCTTGGTTCCCTGCTGCAGTTTGAATGTCTCTCGGTCCTGCTTCCACTGCAGATATCCAGTGTGACTTCTGCTTTGACTCCTCTGTATGCTTCAAAGGACACTCCTTCTCAAATGGCTTCCATCTCTGTTGTTCTTCAGAAACCGCACTTTCCCCCCCCCCCCTCAGAAGATCTCACCTCACCAAACACCACCTGAGCCTGTTTCCTCCCAGGGAAAAAAATCCTTCTCTCCCCGCCCCCTCCCAATTCTGACAGAGGGCCAACTCCTCACGGTTAGCATCTCCCGGCACCACAGGAACTTGGTGCCCAACAAAGATAGATTAAAAACTAGCCATTTCAAATGAGGATTATTCTGTAAAATACCACATGAAACTCAACTACAATAATAAAAGGAGGCATCTGTCCATCTGCTTGTGCACCTCTTTGTCTATCCATAGCAGGCATACCTCATCAGAAAATGAAGAAAGGCCTCTGGAAACAGGCTACCGGTCTCCAGGCAATAGCAGTACTCATATTATGAGAATCAAAGGGTATCACACCATCTTGGCCCTCTTACCTCAGGACACCCCCGTCCCATCCTATTTGCTATGGAAGATAACATTTTCCCATGAGAAGCCAGGAAGGCAGAAGCAGCACAGACAGGGAGGGTGGAAAATATCCACACTATTACAAAGCCCGAGGTTTCAGAGATAGTGTGATGCACTTTCAGGTGGATAGCTGTGAAGGTCCACAGGAAAAGATCAAGGCTTCAGTCCAGTATCACCTTAAGGACCAAAAAGATATCTATGGTACGTCCTTCCGCAAGTCAAAGCACCTTTTGTCAGATACAAGCAGGAGTGGAGATTCCTGAACCCTTATATCCCAGTCAAAAAGTGGTATTGCTATTGCAAAGGAGACAGGAAGCAAAGGTACAATACAAATTGCCTGCACAACACATCTGAAAATACAGCTAGGAATCTTCATATTGGCCACCCATTTCAGGGTGATGGTGGGATGTTCAGTACCAAAATTGAAGGGACTCAGACCATCCGGGCATAGATTAGCTCCATAACATCCCTCTGCTATTTGAAAAAGAATCAAAGGTTTACTCATGAGACGCCAGAAAAGTACTGGCAGCACAGCAAGGGAGGGTGGAAAACACCTCCTCTGTGAACAAGCTGACCTGGCAGAATCTGTGTGGAATAGTGGTTAGAACGTCAGGCTGGGATCTATGAGACCCAAGGATTGAATCTCCACCCTGCCACAGAAGGTGGCTGGCTGACTTTGTCCCCGTCTCACCCTCTCAACCTAATCTACTTTGTAGGATTGTTGTTGCGAGCATAAAATGGAGGTCAGCAAACATGGAGAGTGAGCTGGTCTGAGGGAGGACATGAATGCACTTGCGGTGGGAGTGCAGCCATCTGAGTATGACACTCCCCCACTCTGTGTGAACTTTTACATGGGCAATAAGGTGTTAACACTTGACTAAAGCTTTTTCTATTCTCCAGGCATTTATACAGTTTTTTTCCCCTCTGTGAATTCTTTGAAGATTGTCACTCCAACTGAAGCTTTTTCCACACACCAGTCATTTATTTACATGGTTTCTCCTGTATGAATTCTTTGATGGACAGTGAGTTTTCCCCTCTGTCTGAAGCTTTTTCCACACTGCAGGCATGTGTAGGGTTTTTCTCCTGTATGAATTCTTTGATGGGAAGCAAGGCTTCCACTATGACTGAAAGTTTTTCCACATTCCATGCATTCATATGGTTTCTCCCCTGTGTGAATACGTTGATGAGAATTAAGGTTGCTGCTCTTCCTGAAGCTTTTACCACATTCCAGGCATTTATATGGTTTTTCCCCTGTGTGAATTCTTTGATGGGAAATAAGGCTTCCACTCTGGCTGAAGCTTTTTTCACACTCCAGACATTTATATGGTTTCTCCCCTGTGTGAACTCTTCCATGAGAAGCAAGTGTTCTACTGTCTCTGAAATTTTTTCCACACTGCTGGCATTTGTAGGGTTTCTCTCCTGTATGAATTCTTTGATGGGAAGCAAGGCTTCCACTGTGATTGAAACTTTTCCCACACTCCAGGCATTTATACGGTTTCTCCCCTGTGTGAATTCTTTCATGGGAATTAAGATTTCTAAGCTTGCAGAAGCTTTTTCCACAGTGCGGGCATTGGAAGGGTTTCTCTCCTGTATGAATTCTTTGATGGGAAGCAAATTTTCTACGATGACGGAAACATTTTCCACACTCTAAGCATTCATATTTCTTCTCCGCTATGTGAATTCTTTGATGGGCATTAAAGGATACAATCTTCCTGAAGCTTTCCCCACATTCTGAGCATTTATATGGTTTCTCCCCTGTGTGAATTCTTTGATGGGAAATCAGATTTCTACTGCAACTCAAGCGTTTCCCACACTCTAGGCATTGATATGGTTTTTCTCCTGTGTGAGTTCTTTGATGGGCAATAAGATCTCCATTCTGGCCAAAGGTTTTTGCACACTCTGAGCATTGATATGGTTTCTCCCCTGTGTGAATTCTTTGATGGCGATTAAGGTTTCCATTAGAACTAAAGCTCTTTCCACACTCCAGGCATTTATATCGTTTCTCCCCTGTATGAATTCTTAGATGGGAAGCAAGGTTTCCACTGTCACTGAAGCTTCTTCCACACTCAATGCATGCGTATGGCTTCTCCCCTGTGTGAATTCTTTGATGGGCTCTAAGATGTCCACTCCGCCTGAAGCTTTTTTCACACACCAGGCATTTATGTGGTTTTTCCCCTCTGTGAATTCTTTCATGGGCAGTAAGATCTCCACTCTGCCTGAAGCTTTTGTCACACTCCAGGCATTTAAATGGTTTCTCCCCTCTGTGAATTCTTTCATGGGTAGTAAGATCTCCGCTCCATCTGAAGCTTTTTCCACACTCCAGACATTTATATGGTTTCTCCCCTGTGTGAATTCTTTCATGTGTAGTTAGATCTCCACTCCACCTGAAGCTTTTTGCACACTCCAGGCACTGATATGGTTTCTCCCCTGTGTGAATTCTTTGATGGGCAAGAAAATTTCCACTCTGTCTGAAGCTTTTCCCGCACTCCAGGCATTTATATGGTTTCTGTCCTGTATGAATTCTTTCATGGGAAGTAAGAGTTCCACTTTGTCTGAAGCTTTTTCCACACTGCAGGCATTTATATGGTTTCTCAATGGAGTGACTTCCACTAACACTCAAGCTTTTTCTATACTCCAGGTACTTATATTTTTTCTCAGCTTTGTGAATTCTTTGATGGGGAATTAGGCTATCTTTCCACCTAATCATTTTTCCACACTCCTGGAATTTATGTATCTTCTTTTTGTTATAACTTCTCCATTGAATATCAGTACCTGGTATTTTATGAAATAGTTTCCTGCTTGCAGTGAGCTCATTCCACTTGTCTTTTTTGTATACTTTTTGTAGTACAGAGTCACCTCCCTCCAAAAGACCAGAAGTATTTGTCTCTTTATAAGGATCTTTTCCTTCCACCAGCCTGAGAACATGATGGTATTCAACCTTCTCTTTCACATCTGAGTATGTATCCTCTTTCTCCACCACCTGATGTTCTTTCATATCATTGGCTGATTCCCACATGTCTCCTGCTGAAAGAAAGAGAAAGTTGGTGTGATGATAGGACACTTTGCCGAGGTATTTGTGTCAGAGTTTTCTACTTGTTATATAATGCTTGTGTCTATGCTCTGTGAACACTCAGCCTATAGCCATTTCTCCCCCTCTCTTTCTCAATTCCTTCTAAATTCCAAGCTGAGTTAGTTGGCACAGTATCTATTTGAATAATAATGACAACAAAAGAGAGAGAATATACAATGGAGACTTTCTGCCTCAAAGTGAAACAGTAGTTTTAAGTTTCTCTTTTTGTTTCTCTGTGAATCGACAGGGGAGAGGGAGGAGGCATGGGGGGGGGAAAGCAAGGCACCTTTTAAGAGAGGTTAAGGCAGATGGCAGAAAGTTTGAAAAGAATTAGAAGGTAATCTGATGTGAAGAGGAAAGCTTGAAGGCAGCAGCAAAAAATGGTAAATACAGTCTTGGGATGTATCAACAAAGGCATAACATCAATCCAATGGTTTACCTACTTACAAATGTCCCACATGATGAGTCAAACTAATATAAAAATATATTAACCACCCCCATGGCTGAATTTGAAAATTACTTGAATCACTCAAAATTAATACAAAAAGGTCTCATTTCAAAACTACATCACCTATTACTTAAGACATATAAAATTAAGACTCTGAAATATCAACAAGACTGTAATTTGGAAAATACAGCTTCCCAATGGGAAAGAATTTGGTCTTCTAATATACTAAATTCATATATTAGTACAACTAAAGTTCAATCGTATAAAATACTCCACAGATGTTACATAACTCCAAAGAAACTCTCATTAATTTCACCGTCTAACTCCCCATTTTGTTGGAAAGGTTGTGGTACCATTGGTACATTCACCCACTGCTGGTGGGAATGTTCTCGTTTGAAAAAATTCTGGGAAGAAATTTTAAAACAAGTACATGAGATTACAGGCTACTTTGTTCCATTAGACCCTAAACTGATTTTTTTAGATCAATGGGATACTGTTATAATTCCTCACATTAGAAAGGAATTAATATGAAGCCTGTTGATGACAGCTAAATCTTTAATAGCATGTAATTGGAAATCTACGAAAACACCAAGGGTGGAAGGTTGGATTAGCAAAATATGGGACCACTATATCCAAGAGGAAATCCATGGTGATTTATACCAAGCACAAAATCATATGAAAGAAAGTGATTTTTTAACGAAATGGTTTCCGTTTTTTGAATCTCTCATTATTACTGAACTACACCCTCCTAAACAGCTGCAATTTCTCACTTTAATTTAATAAGATATAATGATAACGTAATTCCCTCTGTTTACTTAGCTTTTTGTAAATCTTGTTATGTGATTGTTTAACATATGCTCAATAATGTAATTGTTTAAACAAAGTTTATAGTCCTTACTGTAATTCATAATCTCTATTTTTAATTATCTTTAATATCGTTGTACTGTTATTGTTGAAATGAATAATAAAAAAAAATTTTTTTTAAAGGCATAACATCCAAATCACATGATGCCATTGTCCCCCATATACTGCATTGCTTGGGCTGCACCAAAAGTCTCGTGTGCAGTTCTGGAGGCCTTATTTCAAAAAGGATGTGGACGAATTGGAACGGGTGAAAAGGAGAGCAGCTAGGATGATCGGGGCTGGAGACCAAGCCCTATGAGGAATGACTGAGAGACTTACGAATGTTCAGTTTGAAGAAGAGGAGGCAAAAGCGAAGATTGGATTGCTCTCTTTAAGAATTTAAAAGGCTGTCACTTAGGGGAGGGGAGGGAGCTGTTCCTGTTGGCAGGACAGGACTCAAAACAGTGGGCTTAAACTACAGGAGGGAAGGTACTGGCTGAAGTTAGGAAAAACTTCTTCACGTTAAGAGTAATTCAGCAGTGGCATTGGCTGCTTAGGGATGTGGTGGGCTCTCCCTCACTGTTAGTCTTCAAGGAGCAGCTGGACAAACACTTGTCAGAGATAATTTAGGCTGTTCTTGCATTGGGCGAGGGGGTTGGAATACATGGTCTTTAAGATCCTTCCATCTCTATGATTCAAGGTTCCTAAGTTATTTTTGACTGTCTCTTTAACACCACAGAAGTAACTTTTAGATCCTGGGGAAGAGAGGTGTGTTTTTAACTTATGCTCCAATGCCCTGGTGGGCCATCAGGCAGCGGGCAGGGGTGGCTGGGCACAGGTGAGGAGAATGACAGAGCTGACTGGTACTGCCCTATCACTGGCCCCTTAGGCAATGGCCCGGGGCCACGTAGGGTCTGGTTGCAGGCTGACAGACTTCCATTCTAATTCTGGCTCAATGGGGGCGGCAGAGAGGAAACCCCAGTTTTAAAAGAGAAAAAGGGAAAAGCTGGGGAGAGGTCAGTTCCTCACTGCAGTCTAGTAACTTAAGATCATTATGAGCAGAGTAAATTCCTCATTCCCTGTGGCAAAAACCAGGGCCGATGGGGGTAAGTTTTCCATAATTGGCATGAGCACAACAGCAAAAAAAGGAGGGGAGGGCAAAATAATGTGGACTAAATGAGCTACTGTACAGAAAACAATAATACAGTGCTTTGGTTTCAGGAGGACACAGTCTCCAAAGTCTTGTTTGGGACTGTGGCCCTGTGACAGACTAGATGGTATCGACCAATTTGTAGTTTGCGGCAATTAGCTGGAAAACAGTATTTCATTGGGTGGAAACTGCACTCTGGTCTCATTGCTTAAGGAATGGGAACTATTTAAATCTAAAAGTCAACCAAAATTATATAGCAACCATAGCAGAAACATTGAACAGCAGCTCCTAAGACTGAAAAATATCATTAATCTTCCACGTTAGGTGCAATTTCCGACAGGTTTAAGAAAGACAAAACCAGACTAGTTTGGGAGGTTGAATTATTAGTCATTGATACACCTTAATCAGTTTGCATATGGAGAGAGAAAAGAATAGCCTAACACAAACAGGGCACAGGATCTTATTCCAGGACACCAAAATACTGGACAACACTTCCAACTACTTTGTCAGACTGCACAGGGAAGCCATTGAAATTCAAAAGCATAAGCAAAACTTCAACAGGAAAGAAGAAACCTTAAGAATGAATAGAGCATGGTTTCCAGTTCTGAAAAACACCAGGCTAACAAAACATTCTATCCCCGACAATAACCCCGCAGAGAAGATTAGCACATCAAGTACCAATCCATATGCAAAAGAACCTCCTCAGGATACAGTGAAGCCTCCCGCCATTAGCATTCCACACCCTGGGAAACTCTTACAGGATGACTCAGCTCAACCCCACCCCTCCTGAGTAGACATAAATGACCTGCCAACACCTTTTCCACACTGTGACACTGAGAGATCTCTGTCTTTTGGTGCTACACCTCTGAAGATGCCAGCCACAGCTGCTGGCAAAACGTCAGGAACTACGGCAATACAGCCCGGAAAACCCACAACAACCATAGAAAAGAATTTATTATGAAAAAATTGAGAAAATAGCATGGGAGAAATTTCAGCGATCTTTAGACACAGAATGCTCAATACGTATGCCTGTTCTCACATGGTGGCCAACCAATTGTTCCAGCAGGCTAACAACAGGGCATGGAGGCCGGGGCCTTCTCCTGAAGTTGCCTCCTGGCACTGGCATTCAAAGGTATACTGCCTTGGAACATGGAGGTTCACTTTAATCACTATGGCTGGAAGTCACTGATAAGTTGTCTGTGCCTGTCTGTGGCCATCACTACAGCCTCTGGCAGCAAATTTCACATTTTCATCACTCATTGGGTACGGAAGTATCTCTTTTGGCCTAAAATCTACTGCCCACCAGCTTCATTGAATATTCCCAATTTCTAGGGTTTTTTAGGAGTGAGAGAAAAGTTCTGGCTGTCCACTAGCTCTACCCCATACAAAATTTTATAAACCTCTGTTTTATAAACCTTTTAAAAACCAAAACTGCACACAGTATTTCACACGTGGCCCCACAATAGATCCACAGAGGGGCATTCTCATATTTAATGTTTTTCCTGTTCTACCAAATTTCTGAGACACCCACAATACCTAAATTGTCATTTAGCACCCAGCACTCTGGCTCCCCCATCTTAGCTCAGAAACTTCTAGCATTGGGATACAGACACCTGAAACACATTTTCCTCTCCAACGACCCTCACCTCCCTCAGCCGCTTAGTCTCCGCACATGGCCCTCCTTTGCCATCCTACTCACTCTCAAGGTCTGTTATGCTCCTACCATTGTTACCATCAACGTTTACACTATCATCCCTTTAGACTGAGAGCTAAATCACATGAGATGAATTACATGTGGACGCTCAAGTGAAGGCAGAGGCAGTTAGCTGGGAAGCATAGTTTGAGTTTCATCTCTACTGAGCTGGCAAAGATCGCTCCTCAGAGGGTTTGTTAATTTCACCTCCCTACAGAGCCAGTAAAGATCAGAGAGTTTGTTAATTTCCTCTTTGCCTCCCCAAAGACTCTGTCAATTATTAACATACCCTCTGAAGAGCAATCTCTGCCTCTCTTTTGAAATGTCACTGAAGTTAGTATGGGGAGACAAGATATGTTTTTATGTGTTTGATATTCCTATGCTCAGATGCTGTATTCTTATGGTGGTCACATATACGCTTTTTGGGTATCCATTATATGGTATACTCTGTCTGATAAATGGTTGTCTTTCTGAAATGGGGGTCTTCTGGTCTCTGCACTCTTAAAAAGTCCCCTTCTTACGCTCCTGAGTTATGGAAAGTATCTGAAACAAGTGAGCGTTCAAGAATTCTCCTTTTGCTCAGCATTGGATGATTTAAAGGGGGGGTCCAATACTATTAAAAGAGGGTCTGTTTCAAGCAAGCAGATTGTAATCCTCTTAGAAGCCTCTAGACGTCGCTTGGAGAAAGAAGACAGGGCACTGAGTGAGATAAAGGCTGGAAAGAGGTGAAGTCCTTTCTGAGCAGGAATCTCTCTTTACCAGTGGCAATGGGGAGGGGGGCAGACTGCAAGGTAGTTTTACCACATTTCTCCCCACCAGAACTGGAATGACCTTTCCTCCTGACCTAAGAAGGACACTCCACAGTTTGGGAACTTAACCCACACCCTCTCTTCCACTATGATAAAGCAGCAGGGTTCCCCCAAAGGCTTTAGTAGGTAAAGATGGGAAGACAGCAAGAATGGGGAAAAAAAATAAAGGGTCATGTTTACATTCCAAAAGACCCCAACCTCAGAAATGACAGTTCACTCTCCATTCACCGTGCATAGTACAAAGAGGGGTGGCTGTCAATCTTGCATTGCTTCTGAAAGGAGAAGCGCCCCTCGTCTCCCATAAAGGGCTTCTCTTCACCCAGAGTCTGCATTACATACAAGCCGGCTCTGGGCCAGCCCAGCTGCCTCTCTGACTCAACCAACGTCTCCCCCACCCTGCTAAGAGCCCTTCCGCATGTTTCTTGAGGCACTAAATCAACTTGCCAGCTGGCTGCTCCAGAAAACATAGAATTGGCTGTTATCTAGAAGAGAGAAATCCTGGCTGTTTAAAACAAGCGGGGAACGTCAGGATTCTCTCTGCAAGGTGATGGATTTTATACTGGCCCAGACATTGCAGAAAACTACAAACATGCTCTGTGCCAGGGAGGTGGGATGAAGGAGGTAACGTATTCATATGAGTGTTGGCTAGCAGTGCTTTAGATCATGTTTCTGCAGTAAAACAC
Organism: Eublepharis macularius; assembly: GCF_028583425.1. Lineage (NCBI taxonomy): Eukaryota > Metazoa > Chordata > Lepidosauria > Squamata > Eublepharidae > Eublepharis > Eublepharis macularius. The sequence goes on from NC_072793.1 coordinate 180,265,202, forward strand.
TTTCTGTGCTTTTCAGGAACTACATCCCTGAATCAAGGCCTGGCATCTCCTGTCCAAGTTACCTCTGGAGGAACACAGCTGGAAATACCCTTGCATGATAGCCTCTGCCTGTCAGAGTGGGCAATACTTGGATGGGCTTATCTGACTTGGGAGAAGGAAGTGGCCTATTTTCATATGTTCAGGATCTACAAACACCATTTCGGCAGTCACATCCCAAGAAACCTCTTTTGAGAAGAAGCCCAAATGGCAAAGAGAAAGAAGGCCAGAGAAATCCTCCAACCCTTGGAATAAAGTGTGGACAGCACACAATTCCATGACAGATCGAAGCAGCTACCTGCCAATCCCTTTACTTCATCGGAGGTCAGGAGAAACAGCTCTTCCTCCTCTTCCAGCCAAGATATGAGGTCAGGTTTGGCAATCTGAGGTCCTTTTTATCAAAAAGGAAGAAAAAAAATCATAATCACAACATTGCAACTCTTTTGCATGCACATAAATTCAGCGATTCCAGAGCACCTTGACTCTGTCCCTCCAGAAATATAAAATAGACCGATAATGGGATGTGGTGGAATATCTTCCCTCGGTGAAGTACCCATAATCACTCTTCCCACCAAGAAGGAGATAGCCTGGGAGGATCCTCACCCAGAGAGGCCACGTTCCCAAAATTCTCCAGCATGACTTCCTTGTACAGAGATCTCTGGGCTGGGCTCAGCAGGCTCCACTCCCCCTGGGTGAAATACACAGCCACCTCTTCAAAGGACACCCCATCCTGAAAAGAGAAGAAGGAAATGTTTATTGAGATCACTGGATAGGTGGCTCAAAGAAAAGAAACCAAAAACACGGGCAGTAAATTAAGACTAGAAGAGCAGCACGAAGAGGAAGGGAGGGGAGAAGAGCCCTGTGGGGACATTTGGCTCCCCACTCCCCGGGCTGCTTGGGGGGTATTTCGGAGCCATCCTCCATCGCAGAAGGCTGGCAGCCTTGTTGGGAAGAGGCTAAAGATGTCCATAGGATAAAGGATCAAATTATTTTCTGTGGGAAATTCATGATCCATTATTGCTTCATAGTCTCTGATTGGGCTTCTCTGCACATACCATCTAGCCAGGGGGCTGAACTTTTTCCTGCCTCCCACTGGGCCACCTTGACATCTTGCAGCGCCAGAACCAAAAGCAAGGAGCCTGATCCTATGAGCCTTGCAAGAGAGACGAAACCAGCCCTACTACACATCTCTCCAGTGACCCCTTCCTGGTACCTGAGTGGGCAGCATGGTGGCTCTTTTCCTTTCACCACAAGGAGGAGATGGCTGAGAAGGTGTCAAGAGTGTCTTTCCGCTGATGCCTGGGAGAGAGAAAGGAAGAGGACGAGAAAGCCTTTGTAGTATACACGCTATCTTTGCCAGTCCCTTCAGTGAACCTCTCTCCAGATTGGCATCGGAGCAAAATCTGGGAAACTGGATTCATTCTAGGAAGGCTGAAGAGGGTTTTGCTCCACCTCTCCCCCCACCCCCTTCCTCCTCCTTGAAATGCTTCCTCCTGCCCTAGGCAAATATATTTTGGGGGTAACGAGTGCCTGACCCTGCCTGAAGCCACACCACTCCCTCCTCCCCTCTGAGGGAAGCCAAGCCCCTCTGGGACTAAGCTGGTCATGACTCAATGTGGCAGGAGGGAGATGCCAGCTAGGAAGGAAAATCTCCCTGCACAGAGAAAGCTAGCCCTGTAGGAGAAAAAAATACCCCACAGGGGCATTTCTAGTTGGGTTATAAAATCCACAGTTGAATACTCCTCCATTTGCATGGTTGTAATGACACAACAATATTCAACTTCCAGTTGAAACACACACACACACACACAGAAAGAAGATTGGTTGCAAACTTATCAGCAAAGTATGTTTTCAAAAGATTGGAGAAAAGACTAGGAAAAAAACAAGGGAAATTCCAGGAGGTGGCCGAATGCTCCGTGATACTGTGGGGAAACAGGGGGAAAAAACCCTGCCTCCCTAAAGCATGGAATCTTGGGACAAATCAGCTGCGTGGAAGAGAGTTTCAGAGACTTCTTTCCAAACAGAAAGGGTATACAGCATTGACACCTGGGAGGAAGATTTCCTCAGAAAACCCCCTTTCTGCTCTTTAGCTTCTGTTATGTGTGGGTCTTCCAAGGGCCAAGAGCCAAAGTCCACCCCCCCATTTAACATTCCCCCCCTTCCCAGCTCCCTTGGTCTTTTATTCAGCCAGAAACCTCCCCTTCTGTCCCCCACTCCCCTCTCCCCCACACTATCGCCTTTCTTTCCTACTTGCCTCTGGAACCTGAAGCCACTTGAGCCCTGCCCAGCCTCCAGAGGTCCCGGGTTCGGATTCTGGCTGACTGCAGAGACTTCTGGCCTCTACACAAAGGGGGCAAAAGAGGCTCCCCCCAACCCTGCACCTCCTTCCTTTCTTCCTGCTTTGGGTCTTGCATTGTAAATCCTGACCCACCCCCTATTTCCCCCCTTCTTCTCTCCTCAAAGTCCCTTTTGGCTCACCAGATTTCTTCTGAGTTATTCAAAGAGCAGCCTGGGAAGAGGGGAGGGCAGGAAATGGCTTCCCTGTGCCCTTTCCCCCTCCCCTTCCCCAAGTGCCCCTCTAGGACTGTGTCTCGCTCGCTCTCACTCACCCTTACAGAGCATCTCAGCCTTTGGAGGAGCCCAGAAAAAATCCAAACTCTTCTCAGATGCTCTGACTGCACAAAATCCCCTCAAGGGAAGTCGAGTCCCTCCAGATGCTGGGAGTTGCTCCTCGCCAGGAGCAAGTCCAGCGGGCACCTGGAATTTCAGACGGAAAAGGAAAACCTTCTCAGGTCCCGAACCACCCCCAGCCCATGTGACTCTGGAGAGGGAGACATGGGGGGGGGGGGAGGTTCTGTCCCACACGCCCATCCCAGATATCACAGTTCTTTCCCCCTCCTCCCCCTCAAACCCAATTGCACTCTCCCAGCTGGGCTATGATGACCCACAGCTCCCCCTGCCCTCTTCTTTTCCCAAGGCTCTCACACGGAAGGCGGCAGCAGTGTGTGTGTGTGTGGGGGGGGGGGGTCCCTCAGCCTCCCGCCTCCTCCTGGAGCCCTTCTCAGCCCTGGGCGCCCCTCAGAGAGATCAGCTGCTGGCCAGAAGGGGCTCTTTGGCTTCCCCGGCTCTGTGACACCCCCCCCCCCCGCTTCCCCAAGAATCTGCAAAAGGTGGGCTGCTTCCTGCACAGCCCCAGAGAGAGGCTAACAGGAGGGACACGCGAAGAATGGGCACCCCCCCCCCCCAGGATGGACCCCATCAGTTCGGGGGGGGGCTCTGTCCTCTGCCCTCCACCAATAATAGTCCCTCCCCCCCCGGTCAACTGGCTCCACTTAAAAGAAAAAGGAAAGAAGAACCAGGTGAAAAGGGGGCCCTTCCCCGCCAAGCCCTTCCACCCACCGGGGCTTCCACCGCCTCTCCCGAAGAACAGCCAGAAGGCGCTTTTTGCAGCCCGAGGAGAAGGGCGGGCGGGGCCGGGCAGCCCCCTATTGACGCCCCCTCCGTTCCTCATTTCCTTCCTCTCTAGGAAGCAGCGCTCTGTGGACTTTACCCTTTGGAGGACTGGCCTGCAACGCCCCCGCTGGGATTTCGCTCTGGCCCGTCCGGATTTGCACCGGGGCCACCCCCAGCAGCCCCTTCTCCCGAGGCGCATCTGGGCGAAGCCTCCTTGGCTCGGCCTTCAGTTCCGCTCTCCCTGCCTCGGGGTGCGAAGCCCGGGGGCTGCTGCTGGAGTACAACATGCATCCTTTCTCATGCGTCTCATCTCTCTCTATAAAGACACAAGTGTCCTGACTCATAGATCCAGAGGAGTTAGCCGTGTTAGTCTGTAGTAGCAAAATCAAAAAGAGTCCAGTAGCACCTTTAAGACTAACCAATTTTATTGTAGCATAAGCTTTCGAGAACCACAGCTCTCTTCGTCAGATGCCTGATCAGGCATCTGATGAAGAGAACTTGATTCTCGAAAGCTTATGCTATAATAAAATTGGTTAGTCTTAAAGGTGCTACTGGACTCTTTTTGAAGTGTCCTGACTGGCTCATCAACGCCCAGCCCAACCCCCTGGACCTAGAAAAAACTGGGAAGGACGTTCCTTTTGTGACATAGAGGCTTGCTAAGATCTTAAGAAATTCGCCCACAGGGTGAAAAGGCATAAAATGTGTTTTCCCATAGGGATACAGCTTCGCTGTGTGGCTGGCAGGGTCCTCCCCACCCCCACCCCCCACCAACTGCCATTTTCCCCTGAGGTCATTTGCATATGCGGCCTTGATTGGTCATCTCTCCAACATTCTAAAGAGTATATACTTGCTATTGGGAGTCACTGAATGTGTCCTGAGGTAAAAATACACCTTCCAGTCTAGGGTTGCCAATCTCCCTGAGGGGCCTGGCTTTCCTGGCAGGCTGATGGGCCCGCTGTGGAACTCTGTGTTCTGAGGTAAAAATTAGGCGAAGGAAATTGCAGACAGTTGAAGAAAGACAATACAAGACTCCTGAAAAGGGATTTTAAATATCTCCTCACTGTTCCCCCTTGCACTGTTTTTGTAGTTATTGGCTTTGTTATTGTTATTTGGCTTTGTTATTGTTATCGACCGTTCCAAGGTTTGTTTCTTGTATTACTGTTATTTGTATTTATGAATATTGTAAATTGTAAAATGAAAAATAAATAGTTAAAAAAAAGGGATTTTATATAAAAGTCAGTATGGCAACTGAGTTTTTAAATGTTCATGGGGAGATGGTGCACGACCTTTCTAGGGGCCATTTCAATGAGAACCTCTCACGTGAACCTGCTGAAGTGCCCACCACACCATCCCTCCCTCAGTCCAACTCCACCTCACACCTCTTGCAGCCATCATCTCTTACTGCCCCCAAGAAGCCTCATGGCAGATGTTGTGCAAGATATATAGATGGTAAGAGGAGGAAGCAATTTAGAGATGCAGCAAAGAAATATGCACATCGCACTTCTGCGGTGCACTGAACAGCAGTGGCCAAGTACCAGCAAGTCCCGAGTCTAAGGGAAAGGTGACCATCCCTGGAGGCCTGGGCATAGTAGTGATGATCCTAGCAGACCTAACAGCCACGATACACCCTGATACCGCCATTATCAGGGAGTAGTCCATGGACAGGCTGTGCAAGCGTGCCATTCTGACCCCCAAGAACAACAAGGCTGCCATCATTAATGAAACACAACTCCCTCAAAGGGGCAGAAATGGAGTACAAATCTGTGGACTCAGTAGTGCAAATGGATGATGTGGTCCACTACCCTGTGGAGTTCCTCAACATGTTCAGCCCTCCTAGCTTCCCAGCCCACAAGCTTCTCCTCAAAGTGGGAGCTCCAGCAATGCTGGTCCAGAACCTCAGCCCACCCAAACTCGGCAATGGCACCAGACTACGAGTGAAAGCCCTCCACAGGAACATCATTGAGGCCACATTGTTCACCAGCAGTGCTCAGAGGAGGGGAGTCGGTGTTCATACCACACATACCATTCATACCATCAGATAACCTCTTCGAGTTCAAGAGACTGCAGTTCCCTCTCAAGGTCTGCTTTGCTATGACGATCAACAAGTCCCAGGGGCAGATAGTGAAGGTGGCAGGAATTGACTTGAGGGAGGAATGCTTCTCACATGGGCAGTACTATGTGGCCTACTCTAGAGTGAGCTCACCCAGCAGCCTAGTGATCCTGAAGGGAAAATCACCAATGAGGTCTACAAAGAGGTCCTTCAGTAGAAAAAAAAAGGTTATACGTATTTTTCACTTTATTTATTGCTCTACAATCTTTCCCTTTTAAAAATTTCTTCAATAAATGTTACATTTCGAAATTCACTTCATCAGTTTTAGGCAACAACATGCTTTGCTTCATTCAAAATTTTTTGTGAAGCTTGGGTACTATGCTATTATACTACAAAACCAACTCAACCCCCGCCCCCAACCAAAAAATGTTACATACTCATAAATATTATAGCTGGAATTAAAGTAGTTAAATACTGTAGAGAAGCACAGGCATCAAGTTAGTTATGACATAAAGGACATAAATAAAAATGATGACGCATCGAAAGGAATTTCTTCCCGCAGGAACCGCTCAGGGTTCCAACCACTGTGATGCCGAAGACCGAGGCCCGGGAATCGCGAGAGGACCCATTTATTTCCCAATGCTTTCCTAAGAACAGCCGGCAAGAATCCTTCGTTATCTCCTTCAGATCACTTTCCCCCTCTTGGCCTCACCCGTTCATCATCACTATAACTGATCTTAAGGCTCTTTTCCTCCCAACACCCCCCCTTTTCCACTCGCCTGCACCCCTTTGGAGAGACCTCAGTTTGAAGATGAGGCATCCCAGCCACCAGCTGATGCTCCCGCATCGGCCCCTGGATCTCCATGCCCTGGAGTGCAGGATCCTCCTGGACCAACTCCGAGGCCTTGCGGGGGGGGGGGCAATACCTTCCCCTGGCTCTGCATCTTGTGAGGAAGCAGGGGCTTGAAGGCGGGAATGACAGGATGCTTCTCACCAATAACAACAACAACAACAACAACAATAGTAATCGAAAAGTTTGGATAGTAGACATTGCAATTCTGGGGGATGCCAGAGTCGAAGAAAAAGAACAAGAAAAAATGATTAAATGTAGATATCTGGCAATAGAAACCACCTGATTATGGAAGAAGAATACAACAGTAGTCCCCATTGTCATCACTGGGAACTATTTCAAAAAACTTCGCAATGTATGTGGAAAAACTGCAGTTTTCTGAAAGAACACCTACAGAACTGCAAAAGACAGCGTTACTTGGAACAGCGTACATATTACATCTGATACTTAGGTCTCTGGTGGAAACTTGTATCAGCTCAGCAAGGCCAATCAATTGTCACATGCAATCTTTTATTATTTATTGTGTTGCGTGTAATTCGAATAATAATAACAGCAACAATAATAATAACATTCGATTTATATTCCACCCTTCAGAACAACTTAATGCCCACTCAGAGCGGTTTATAAAGTATGTTCTTATTTGTGCTTTGGCGCTTGGGCTGCTGGGGGTGGGGGTTCCAGAGCTCTCATTTTCCCCCTCCCCAATCCCTTCTTTAACATCTACAGCTGGCTGAAAAGAGCAACACCCACCCCTATTTCTCCCTTTCAAAGCCAGACAGAACAGCAGATGCTCAGAGCAGGGCTAGCAGGCGGAAAGGGGCTGGGCGAGGCCAGGGAAACTGAGGCTGAATCTGTCCAGGGAGGGGGCTTGTCTTCAACCCAGGATGAGGGGGTTCTCTCTTGCTCTAGAGGGGGCGGCATGCAATATGATGTGAAGCCCTGGTGGCTCAAGGGAGGCGGGGTGGCCTCTTCCCAGGGGTTGGAAGGAACGTAGCTGCTGCTGCTGCTGCTCCGGACTCCCTCCCCCGCAGATGTTGGTCCCCCCCACCGCACCAGCCTCTGCCTCCTTGCTCCATTTTAAAGCCGTCTTTCGCCATGGCTGTCACTGCCTCCACTGGCAGCAATTTCCACATTTTAATTATTTGTTGTGTAAAGAAATATTTTCTTTTGTCCATCCTGAATCTGCTGTGCATCATTTTATTGGACGCCTCCAAATTCTAGAATTTGTGAAAAGGGAAACAAAGGTATCTTCCTGTCTCTACTCTGGGCATAATTTTGCAAGTGTTTTTCATGTCTTCCCTTTGTTTTCTAAACCGCAAAGTCCCAGGCCCTTCAGCCTTTCCTCATATGGGGTTCCAACCATGGCATCATCTTGGCTGCCCTCTTCTGTACTTTTTCTAGCTCTTCATTAGCCTTACTGAGCTACCGTGGCCAGAAATGCACCCACTATTCCAAATAAAGTCACACTGCAAATCTATTGGGGGTGGGTGGGGAAATAACGGCTGTTTTATTTTCAGTTTTTTTCCCAGATGGAGTTTGCCTCTTTCACAGCTGCTGAAAACAGGGCCGACGTTTTCATTGAGCTGTCCACTACAACCCTATGGTCTCTTTCTCTCAACTTCATCAAGTTCTGACTCCATCAGCAGGCCCTTAAATTTGGGATATTTTGTTTCGCTGTGCATCACCTTGCACTTACCCACACTGAATTTGACATGCCTCGTTATGGCCCACTCACCCAGTCTAGAGAGATTTCTAGCTGCTTTTCCTTTTTCTAAAACTCCTGCCTCAAATGCAGTGTTATCGTCATCTATGGGTCTTGGGAAATTAACATTGTAAGGAGGGAAGATAGTCTGAGAACAGGGAGGGGTCTGTAAAAGAGAAAAACCAGCCCATCGGCTGCCCACCAGCTCCTAAACAAGGGGCAATTACCGGGAGGTAAAATAAAGGAAAATACAAGTTCAAAGGAACTATCCCAAACCCTCTAATCACCTTTCACAAGTAAAAACTAGAATATAAAAAGGGTTTATTCCACACGGAGGAGTGTAGGGTGCACATCTGCAGAACCAAAGAGGCAGTCTACATCTTTATGCTCTTTCTGCCGCCGTGTGGAAGTCTCTCGCTCTCAGTTTCTGCTCCAGCCTGGCTGCAACTCAGCCCTGCTTCCACTGTAGATATCTAGATGCATGACTTCTGCTTCCAGCTTTTCTGTATGCTCCATGGGACACTCCTTCTCCTCAAATGGCTTCCATCTCTGTTGTTCTTCAGAAATCGCCCCTTTTCCCCTCAGAAAATCTCTCCTCACAAGATGCCTCCTGGGCCTACCTCACAGGGAAACAATATCTTCTCTCCCCAAAGTCTGACAGAGGGCCAACTTCACATGGTTACCATCTCCCCTCACCGCTATAATGTGGCATCCTAACAAGGTATTTGCAAAAACAGCGATTTCAAATGAGGATTACTCTCTAAATAACACATAAAACTCACGTATAACAATAAAAGGAGGCACGTGTCTGTCTGCTAGTGCACCTGTTTGTCCATAAAATTTCCTCACGAGGAGCCAGGAAGGTATATGTAGCACTGACAATGTGACTGGAAAATATCTCCCCTGAGAAAAATCACAGGGGGTTCTAACACTTCCCCAACTCATCAGGGACTGTGTGGAGTAGCCATTAGAATGTCAGGTTGGGATCGGAGAGACCCAGGATCGAATCCCCCGCTCTGCCACAGAAGGTGGCTGGCTAAATTTGGTCTTTTGCTGCTCAAGGTATTTCTTTCTGGGAGTTTAGTGGGCTGCCAGAAAATAGGGCAAAGTACTTTTGAGTTGTATTGTCGAAGGCTTTCACGGCCGGAGAACGATGGTTGTTGTGGGTTTTCCGGGCTGTATCGCCATGGTCTTGGCATTGTAGCTCCTGACGTTTCGCCAGCAGCTGTGGCTGGCATCTTCAGTGGTGTAGCACCAAAAGACAGAGATCTCTCAGTGTCACAGTGTGGAAAAGATGTTGGCAGGTCATTTTGAGTTGATGCAATCAGTGTTCCAGAGGCCCCCCTGTACCTCATGGTCACTCCTACTATTACTTCATCTCTGTCTTCCCTTTCTACTGTATATTTTTTTTAAAAAAAATTAAATTGGGATTTATATTGGCTGAATATAACCTTGTATATACACGGTTTTAGTACATATATGTACAACCGTGTGATGCTTTTATTGCAATCTATCTATTCCTATTAAACTTCATACCATTTTTTAATTTATATTTTTTTGTTTTTTTCAACGATCTGATGTATATTTATTTCTCCTGTTCCAACCTCCTTGGTTACCCTGAGTTTAGGGTTGTTGTTTTTAACTCCTCTTTTGTTGTTGTTGTTGCCACTCCCACCCTTTCAGCCTCATACGCCTCACAGGGTTGTCGTTGTTAAAATAAAATGGAGGACAGCAGGTCACACAGAGGAGGGGCTACTCCAATGGGGAACGTGTATGCAGTTGTGGGTCTGACATTCCACCACAGCACCCCTGGCATCTAATAAGCCAATGCAGCTTTGCAGGACAGATGTGTGTGGGGGGGCTTTGGGTTGGAAGGCAGCTACTGGCAGCGATGGCCCCCTTGAGTGTGGCATTCAGGGGTCGTGAAGGGACATGTCAGCCCAAATGATGGATGTCTGGCAAGTCCCAAAACCCTTTCTGAGTTTTGCAGGGGTGAAACATCAGCTATCCATAACTCAAGCCCCCCCCCCCATATGGGCTTCAACACAGAGGTACCAAGCGTGCCATCTCAGAGCCTTTGCATTGGGCCATGCCTGTTTTTGCAACAGTCTCTCCTGGCCCCATATGGCTGGAAGTGAAGTCAGGGCTGTAGTCGAATCCTTAATATCCAGTCGTGTTTTTCCTTTACGTCACAGATCCAGGAGTTAGCCGTGTTAGTCTGTAGTAGCAAAACAGTGAAGAGTCCAGTAGCACCTTTAAGACTAACCAACTTTATTGTAGCGTATCACAGTTCTCTTCGTCCATGCATCTGACGAAGAGAACTATGGTTCTCGAAAGTTTATGCTACAATAAAGTTGGTTAGTCTTAAAGGTGCTACTGGACTCTTTACTATTTTCCTTTACGTGTGACTATTTGGCTGGATGGGAAGGATGCTTATCTTGGGCATGGTGGCTGTAGGTTCAAGTCTGGACTCTGCCTTATGTTTTGCAGCCAGTTTGGCCATTTCCAGAAGAATGGGTGGACTTTGTCTTTTAGCCGCCATCGCTGGCTCAGTGTCTTGGACTGATGAGTCCTGCTTGCAATATGGGTGCCCTTCCCCGGTGGACAAGGGGCACTGTTCCCCCACAGTGTCTGCTGTAACTCCACTTGGGAGAAGGCAAGTAGGCAAGAGGCTGTCATTCAGAGACTCACTGAGGGTTGCCAACTCGGGCTAGAGAAATTTGGATGCAGTGCTCAGAGAAGACAGCATCTGGGGGAGGCAAGGAGATCATCAGAGACATTATGACATTAAAAGGTAAAGGTAGTCCCCTGTGCATGCACCAAGTCATTACTGACCCATGGGGGGGATGTCGCATCACGACGTTTTTTGGCAGACTTTTGTTACGGGGTGGTTTGCCGTTGCCTTCCCCAGTCATCTACACTTTACCCCCAGAAAACTGGGTACTCATTTTACCGACCTCGGAAGGATGGAAGGCTGAGTCAACCTTGAGCTGGCTACCTGAACCCGGCTTCCTCCAGGATTGAACTCAGGTCATGAGCAGAACTTGGACTGCCGTACTGCAGCTTACCACTCTGCGCCATGGGGCCACATGATGACATAGCTTGCCCTAAAAGCTGCCATTACCTCCAGGCAAATGTTCTCTATAGGCTGCAGATCAGATGCATTTCTGTGAGAACTCCTGGCCCCAACAAGAGACAGGCAGCCCTATGTTCATTTGTTATCAATGATCTGGATGAAGGAGTGGAAGGGCTGCTCATTAAATTTGCCGATGATACCAAATTGGGAGGGGTAGCAAACACCAAAGAAGATAGAATTAAAATTCAACAAGACCTGAATACTCTGGAGAAGTGGGCAGCTGTGAATAGGATGCAATTCAACAAAGACAAGTGCACAGTATTACATCTGGGCCACAAAAATGAGAAGCACAAATACTGGATGGGGGATACACTTCTGGGCAGTAGTATATGTGAAAGGGTCTTGGGGTAAGAGTGGACTGTAAACTGAATATGAGCAGTCAGTGTGATGCGGTGGCAAAAAAAGCTAATTCAATCCTGGGTTGTATCAAAGGGGCCATAGCATCGAAATCGCAGGAGGTCATAGCCCCTCTCTACACTGCCTTGGTCAGGCCACACCTGGAGTACTGTGTGCAGTTCTGGAGGCCTCACTTCAAAAAGGATGTGGACAAAATCGAGAGGGTGCAGAGGAGAGCGACGAGGATGATCAGGGGTCTGGAGACTGAGCCCTACGAGGAAAGGCTGAGGGCCTTGGGAATGTTTAGTTTGGAGAAGAGGAGGTTGAGGGGGGACATGATTGCTCTCTTTAAATATTTGAAAGGCTGTCATTTGGAGGAGGGCAGGGAGCTGTTCCAGTTGGCAGCAGAGGGTAGGACGTGAAGCAATGGGCTAAAACTACATGCACAAAGGTACCGACTGGATATTAGGAAAAACTTTTTCACCGTCAGAGTAGTTCAAAAGTGGAATCAGCTGCCTAGCGAGGTGGTGAGCTCCCCCTCACTGGCAGTTTTCAAGAAGAGGCTGGATGAATACTTGTCAGAGATGCTTTAGGCTGATCCTGCACTGGGCAGGGGGTTGGACTAGATGGTCTGTATGGCCCCTTCCAACTCTATGATTCTATGATTCTATGATTCTATGGTGTGCATTGGCTCCTGCCGCTGACAACATGAGCCTCTTTTCTGCTTCTGCAGTTGCTGGTTCTTTCCTTCCTGTCCTCTGATGCTCCAGTGGTGAAGGGGGGAGGGTTAAGGGGCTGTGGCTGCATAGGCAGGTGGAGATTAGTTGTGCTCCTTTATTCCACTCAGAGGGATGTCAGCAGCACTGCCCTATAACTGACAAGTGTTGCTAGGAATGCCAGTTTGCTCACTATGGGATCTGAGCCTGGCAGAGTGGCATGTCTTCTTTCTCCGCACCTACAGAATGTCCATAGGGAAGCAATCCAAGCATTTCTATGGTTTCTCCCCTGTGTGAATTCTTTGATGAGAACTAAGGATTCCAGCCTGATGAAAGGTTCTTCTTTAGGCATTTATATGTTTTCTCTCCTGTGTGAATTCTTTGATGGGAATTAAGGCTTCCACTATCACGGAAGCTTTTCCCACACTCACGGCATTCATATGGTTTCTCCCCAGAGTGAATTCTTTGGTGGACAGTAAGGCTATCACTCCGACTGAAACTTTTCCCACATTCCAGGCATTTATAGGGTTTCTCCCCTGTGTGAATTCTTTGATGGGAAATAACGTGTCCACTCTGACTGAAACTTTTTCCACAGTCCAGGCATTTATAGGGTTTCTCCCCTGTGTGAATTCTTTGATGGGAAATAAGGCTTCCATTATCACTAAAGCTTTTCCCACACTCTAGACATTTGTAGGGTTTTTCCCCTGTGTGAATTCTTAGATGGACAGTAAGTTTTCCACTTTCCCTAAAGCTTTTCCCACACTCTGAGCATTTATATGGTTTATCTCCTGCATGAATTCTTTGATGGGCAATAAGGCTGTCACTCCGACTGAAGTTTTTTCCACACTCCAGACATTTATATGGTTTTTCCCCTGTGTGAATTCTTTGATGGGAATTAAGGCTTCCACTATGCCTGAACCTTTTCCCGCACACTAGGCATGTATATTTTTTCTCTCCTGTGTGAATTCTTTGATGAGACGTAAGCTTCCCACGCTGAATGAAACTCTTTCCACACTCCATGCATTTATATGGTTTATCTCCTGTGTGAATTCTTTGATGGGTAGTAAGGCAGTCACTCCGATTGAAGCTTTTCCCACATTCCGGGCATTTATATGGTTTTTCTCCTGTGTGAATTCTTTGGTGGAAATTAAGGCTTCTACTATCACCAAAGCTTTTCCCACACTCTTGACATCTGAATGGTTTCTCCCCTGTGTGAATCCTTTGATGGGAACTAAGTGTTGTGCTCTGCCTGAAGCCCTTGCCACACTCCTTGCATTTATATGGTTTCTCTCCTGTGTGAATTCTTTGATGGGCAGTAAGGCTGTGACTCCGACTGAAGTTTTTTCCACATTCCAGGCATTTATATGGTTTCTCCCCTGTATGAACTCTTTGATGGAAATTGAGGCTTCTACTATCACCAAAGCTTTTCTCACACTCTTGACATTTGAATGGTTTCTCCCCTGTGTGAATCCTTTGATGCGAAGTAAGATTTCCACTCTGACTGAAGCCCTTTCCACACTCCTTGCATTTATATGGTTTTTCTCCTGTGTGAGTTCTTCGATGGGCAGTAAGGCAGTCACTCCTGCTGAAGCTTTTTCCACACTCCAGACATATATATGGTTTCCCCCCAGTGTGGATTGTTTGATGGAAATTAAGGCTTCTACTATCACCGAAGCTTTTCCCACACTCCAGACATTTGTATGAATTCTCCCCAGCGTGAGTCCTGTGATGGGAAATTAGGCTATATTTCCATCTGAAGCTTTTTCCGCAATCAAGGCATTCATATATTTTCTTTTTGTTATAAATATTCCATTCAATATTAATATCTGATTTTTCAGGGAAAATTTCCCTGCTTGCAGAGATCTCATTCCTATTGTCTCCATATATTTTTTGTAGCAGAAAGTCACCTCCTTCTAAAATACCAGAAGTATTCCTCTCTTTATAAGCATCTTTTCTCTCTTCCTTGCTCAGTGCATCAAAATAGTCAAGCTTTTCTTTCCCCTTTGAAAATATATCCTCTTTCTTCACTGCTGGATGTTCTTTCATTTCATTTACTGATTCCCAAATGGCTCCTGCTAAAAAAAAGAGAGAGAGAGAGAAACCTGATGTAGCGAGAGGGCACTTTCCCCATATTTCTTTGTCAGCTTTCTACTTTGCTTTCCAATGCTTGTGTTTATACTCTGTGCATGCTCAGAGGTTAAGCTCACACAGCCTATGGCCAGTTCTCTCTTTTTGCTTTCTCAATTCTCAATAATGAATGTTGCCCAAGAGGACAAAAGAGAGACTCAAAGGGGCCCAGTGGTTTTAAGTTTGCTTTTTTGTACCCAGGGGAATTTACAGAGGGTAGGGATCTGGGGGAGGTAGCCTGAGCAAAGAAGAAGAGCATCTTTTAAGAGAAGAATCTAAAGAGATGTGGCCAGCCAGATAGAGGACGTATGTATTATTTCTGACTGTCTCTTTAACATCATGGAAGTAAGTTTTAGATTCTGGAAAACAGAGATTTTTTTACCTTTTAATTTTCTCTATGCTCAGATGTCCTGGTTGCCCACCAGGCAGAGGGAAGTGGTAGCTGGGTAGAGGTTAGGAAGGTGATAGAACTGACTGGCAGCCCTCCACCCCTGGCCCTTTAGGCTATGGTAGGAGAGTCCAGCTGCAAGCAGACAGATGGCAATTCCAATTCTAGGCAGATGGGGGCAACAGAGAGTTGTAAAAGGGACAGAGAGGGAAAAGTCTGGGGAGAGGCCAGTTCCTCATTGTGGTCCAGTAACTGTATCGCAACATTATCTGCATAAGTCACCTCTCTTACCTCCTTCTCTATCTTGTGATCAACCTCAACAGTTTGATCAGGCGGACAAAAGTACACCCCAACTTTTAAGGAACCCTTAGGGCCCAGTACTTCCACCCATATCGCTTCTGAAATCCTCTGTTTTCTAATTTATTTGATTCTATGCAACTCCTCCCTCTCCCTGTTCTGCCTGTAGAGCTTATACCCAGAGATGATCGTATCCACTTTCTCATTCACGCATTGAAACCTCTCATCTGTTCTTGTCTGTCTGGCCCTGTGCACAGAATTGGAACTGGTAGCAATTCAGAGAATGCTACCTGTGAAGTCCTGGCATTTCACTTTCTGCCTAATAACCTAAATTTCCCCTGAAAGATCACATAGGGCTATGTGATGTCACAGCAGCCATTTTATTTACTGCATTATGGCTTTGTGCACATCCAGTATCTATATTCAGTGCCTTCGAAGTAGGTACCCCTAGGGGATAATGTAGTCCACAAGTCTGTACAAAAGGAAAAGGGGGGAAATAGGACATGTATGCAATGACACCCACTCTACCCTGAATGGACTTCACAGATCTGCAGGAATAAGTCAGCTGAGAGAAGGGGAAGGGGAGCTGCTTCAACATCCCCACCTGCTTTTGCAACTTGGTCTGCCTCCCTTGCCCTCCCCAACACCAGTGATCTGTTGAGGGGCCCTCCCCTGCTAAGGTCCATTCTGCACGTTTCTTGGGGCAACATGCCAGAAGGGATGAATCCTGGCTAGGGTTTAAAATACACAAGGAAAGCCCGGATTTCCTCTGCAAGATGCTGGACTTTATAATGGATTTTGTCCTGGATGTGCCAGACATTGCAGAACCAACTACAAAATTGCTCTGCGGGACAAGAGGTAAAATGAAGGAGGTAAAATGTGTTCACTGGATAGCTGTCTGTTGTTGCTTTGGGTCATGTCTCTGCAGTAAAGCACGTGCTTTGATTTGCAGGAACACTGTAGTCCCAAGATCAAGGCCCGGCATCTCCAGTTTTAAAAATGAGAGGAGAAACAGGGCTGGGAAATGCCAGTGACTGAAAGCCTCTCAGAGTGGGCAAGACTTGGCTCGACTCAGCAGAAGTTGCTGAGTTTCATATGTTCAGGACGTACAAGCATTCGCAATCGCAACCCAGCCAAGCTCTTTGGAGAAGGCACTCAAACTGTGACCCTGAATAAGGCCACATCCAAGAGCCCCCGGAAGGAAGCACAGGCAAGGCACAGTCCCAGGACAGATCGAAACAGCTACCTGCCAGTCCACCAGAGATCAGGGGAAGCTGCTCCTCCTCTTCTTCCAGCCAGGATATCAGGTCAGGCTTGTCAATCGGAGGTCCTTTTTATCAGGCAAAAACACAACATTATCTCTCTTCTGTGTGTATAAATTCAGCCATTCCGAGCCAGGTTGAGCGTCCCTCCAGAAATAAACAACAAACTAGCAATAAGGTTGGGGTAGAATATCCTCCATCGGGCACGGGCAGTTCTGTGCCTACTCCCTGCCCAGCTGAGATAGAGATGCCAGCTGAGAACTAAGGCAGAGCCAGCGAAGCCCTCCGAGTTCCCTCCACTGTCACATCTCAGCCTATACTGGAGCGAAGCCCCTGCTTAGACGGCCCCACCTTCCCCAGAACAGGCACCATTTAGCACCTCTTCTGGTGCCCTCTCATGTGGGCCAGGAACAGAAATGGCAGAGGGGGGGGGGTGTCCTTCTTTGCAAGGGGAGTCCATAACCCTTCCTATATTACTGTAAGGATTATAAAGGGTGGCCAAGGGCAGACAGCCTGACCACATCTTTCCTCCTTAAGAATTTCCTTACAGTCACTCCTCCCTGCAAGAAGGCAACAACCCAGGAGAAAGGGATCCTCACCCAGAGAGGCCACGTTCTCAAAATTCTCCAGCATGACTTCCTTGTACAAAGCTCTCTGGGATGGTCTCAGCAGGCTCCACTCCCCCTTGGAGAAATGCACAGCCACCTCTTCGAAGGACACCTGACCCTGGAAGAAGAAAGAGCCAGTTTGGTGTGGTTAAGAGCATGGGACTCTAATCTGGAGAACCAGGTTTGATTCCCCATTTCTCCATTTAAAGCCAGCTGGGTGACCTTGGGTCAGCCACAGCTTCTCTCTCAGCCCCACCCACCGCACAGATTGTATTGTTGCGGGGATAATAATGGCATAGTTTGTCAACCACTCTGAGTGGGCATTAAGTTGCCTTGAAGGGTGGTATATAAATCGATACTGTTGTTGTTGTTGTTGTTGTTGTTGTTGTTGTTGTTCACTGGGAAGCTGGTCCATGGGGGGGGGGAGATACAATAAATGAATACTGGAAGAGAAGCAAAAAGTGGAAGGGAAGGGAGAAGAGCCCCGTGGGGACATTTGGGGGCATTCCTTGGGGGCATTTTCGAGCCACAGGGGCTCTCCTCGTTGGCAGGGGACTGTCAGTCTTATGGGGAAGAGGCCAGAGATGTCCATATTGCAGAGGGTTGCAAGGGAAATTCACGATCCATCATTGATTCATAGTCCCTGACTGGGCTTCTCTACACACACCATCCTAGGCAGGAGGGGGCTTTTTTCCCGCCTCCCTAATGGACTGCCTTGACATCTTGCAGCGCCAGAACCAAAGGCAAGGAGCCCGATCCCCTGAGCCTTGCAACGCAAAAAGAGGCATCCCTCCTCTCTGCTGCCCATCTTTCCAGGGGACCCCCCCTCCACCAGTACCTGTGCTGACTGCATGGCGGCGATTTTCACTTCACCACACAGAGGAGATGGCAGAGAAGGCATCAAGGCTGTCTTTCCACTGATGCCTGGGAGAGAGAGACAGACAGACAGACAGACAGACAGACAGAGAGAGGGTGAGACACCTGTTTTGCTAGGCTGTGCTGGTGCCTTCTGGATTGGCTTTGGGGCACAATTTGGGATAGCGCATTTGATCTTGGAAGGCTCCAGAGCGTTTGGCCTGGTGCCCCCCCTTCCTCAGTCATCTGTCCCCCTCCCCTCCTTGCAATACCATTTTGGGGTTAATGCATCCTTGCCCCTGCCTGAAGCCACGCCACTCCCTCCTTCCCTCTGAGGGAAGCCAAGACCCTCCGGGACGATGCAGGTCAGGGGGTAGGCTGCCTGACTCAATCTGGCAGGCAATGCCAGCTAGGAATAAAATCGCCCTGCACATAGAACTGTAGCCTTGCAGGGTAAAGTTTCTGTCCTCTGTCTGTTTTCGCTATTATGCTTTTCTGTGGCAGGGAGATTTTAACGAAGCCACACAAGGAAAAAGCATGAAAAAAGTAATTAAAGAGTGCCTGAAGAGGCTAGGAAAGCTCCCACTCTCCTGAGTTTTTGCAAACTATGTAAAACTGAATTATTCAAGAGGAGCTTTTTTAACACAGGCAATAGGGCTGTACTGTGAAGAAATGTCTCAGAGAGAGGCCTGTGATAAAGGGACTGTAGGCTATACTACTGGGTACTGTCTGTTGATTTATGTATATTTCTGTGCTATTAAATGTGCCATGTCAAACTGCTTATGTTTAGTTTCAGTAGTGTTTCAGCTCTGCATTCAGACTCATGTTTGTATTTGGATTTCTACAATCCATACGTTACTGTATTGTTTATTGGATGTCCCAGTTGCTGATTGTTTTAACTTATGCCATGTAGTCCGCTTTGGGTCTCAGAAAGGCAAATCCTATATAACATAAATAAATAAATTAATGAATTAATGCTGACCGCTCCACTACCTCAGGCCTCTGCCAGCTCTTCCTCCTGGACATACAGACCAGATTTATACATGTGCTGAACCACGACCACATCTGTTGCCTGCTGACCCTGAAGAGATCTCATTACTGTGGTTAATAATCTGTAAGAGCCTGGAGGAAAAACAGCCCCCAACGCGCAGAGACTGACCAGAACACAGGAGGATGGAAGGCAGAACCATCTAAATGTTTTTTGAACCAGGGGAAAAGCTTGTGTGATCCCCCCATTGCTGCTGCCATAGCCCAGGGGCAATGGGGCTTCCCCACATTTTCTGTGCCCCAACCTCCCAACATGGACATTCTTCCACATACATGCGCACGCCCCAGGGAGGCTTTTCCAGCTTGTGTAAAAAAAACCAGGAATCGAACACTCTCGCATTCATATTACCTGATAGACACATCATTATAACGATACAACACTATCGAACTGCCAATTAAAAAACCAAAACGGACCCCCCCCCACCTCCCCATCTGGGGCAAGAAAAGGAAAAATGGCTGCCATCTGGGCAGGACCAGGGCGATCAGAAGGGGCAGCAATCCACACGTGGCTGCTAACTTCGCTGCAATCAGGTTTAGGAAAGATCAGTGAAAAGCCTGGGGAAACTCCAGAAGGAGCCTGACTGCTCCCTGGGGCAGTAGGCGAAGCACCCCACTTCCCCAAAGCATGGCATTTGGGGCAAGGAACCCATGTGGGAAAGGTCTAACGCAAATAATTCATGTGGAAACAATCTTTCTGCTGTTGGGGTTCTGTTTTGTGTGGGTTTTCCAAGAGCCATCATCTGTGCCCCCCCTCATTTAATACCTCCCCCCCAATCTTTCCTTCAGCACCCCTCCTTCCGTCCCATCCTTCTGCCCCAAACCCCCTCTTCAGACTTCCTGCTCCTTCCCTCTCCCTCACCGCAAATCTCTACCTCATCCCCTTTCCTTTCTACCTCACAGCTTTGCCTCTCCTTCCTACGTGCCTCTGGAACCTGAAACCACTTGAGCCCTGTCAAAGCTCCAAAGGTGCTGGGTTCAGATTCTGCTCTCATGCCTGCTACAGAGACCTCATGGCTCTCCGCAAAGGGGGCAAGAGGTGCTCTCTGGTGCAGGAAAAGGGGGGGCGAGGAGGGAATTGGGGACCCCCTGCTGCACCCGCTCCTTTCTCTCTGCTTCGGGCCTCGCATTACAAATTGCATTGAGCTGGTTCTTGCATTGCAACGCGCCACCCATATTTCCCATTCTTCTCCTTACCCAAAGCCCATTTGAGCTCACCGGATTCCCTCCCAGCTATTCAAGCCGCAGCCTGAGAAACAAAGAAGGGGCCCCTGCAATGGCTTCCTCATCCCCCCCCCACATGTGCCTCTCTAGAAAAGCATCCCCCCCCTCTCTCTCTCTTTAACCCTTAAAGAGCATTTCAGCCATTGAAAGAATCTTGAAAAAATCCAGATGCTTTGTACCAAATCCTATCTCCCCCCCTCCCAGCCACCAATTTGGTGTGTACAGGGAAAACGGCCACGAACCCATTCCTTGCCCCCAAGGGTGGCCGTTCCCTCTGCACCAAGGCACATCTCAGCACCCTAAAGAGTATCCTGCAAGGTACCCCATGCAGACGGGGGGGGGCACTCCTTCACAAAGCAGGGGGGCAGCATTGAAGGACCCCCCTGCACTGTGAGAGCCAGCGTGGTGTGAGCCAGGCAGAGACCAAGCAGCAGGAAGGGCAGGCGAGAGGTTTCGTCCTGAGAACTCACGAGAGCAGAATACTGAAAAGACTGGCCTAGATAGCCCACCTCGCCCAAGTTCCCAACCGTTTCAGGAAATGATCTGAGAAATATTCCCCTTTTCTGTCCCCTCCCAAGTGTTTGCCTCCCGCTTTCCTTTCCTTAGCCCTCTCCCCATACCTCATCTGTTTTTTCAGGGGCCGTCTCCCGGGGATTTACCCCAGGCAGGGGGGCACCAACTGGTCCAAAGCAGAGGCCTTTCTTCTGGGGGAGCGACGGAGGTGCCACCTGCCTGGGTAAGGACTGGCAGTCTATTTCCCTAGGAGGTCTGCATGGAAAAGGTGCTGAGCCTCAGTTGCAGTTTCTGAATAGTTCTCCTCTCCTCCATTTCATCCTCCTAACAACAACCCTGTGAGGTAGGCTAGGCTGCGAGTAAGTGGTTTGCTCAAGTCCAGCCAACAAGCTTCTGTGGCCGAGGTGGGATTGGATCCTGCATCTTCTCGGGTGGTATTCTAACCACTACACTACACCGACCCTGATAGGTCAGGGAAGCCGTTGAACCCTCTGTGCTTTCTCCGAGGGGAAATCTTTTCCACCCTCCCTGCCTCCGCTGCTAGCACAGTCTTGGCTTCTCGTCCGTAAAGCTTTGCTTCCATTTTAAATAGCAGAGGGATGTTGTGGAGAAAATCTGTGCCAGGAGAAAGAAGAGTGTAAACTCCTTTGGGGAGAAAGGCGCAGTTGGAGTTTTGCTATACTCCAAATTTTACATACACTTTGCCTGCAGGACAGGATGTCCTTTGAGGCTGTTGTTTCCTCCAGTGTTGCTGCAACTCTTTTCTCCGGAGGCAGAGCTAAGGCTGTCAACTTTGGGTTAGGAAATTCCTGGGGATTTGGGAGTGGGCCCTGGGAAAGGCGGGGTTTGGTGAGGGGAGGAGCATCAGGAGGATATAATGCCATAGAGTCTGCCCTCCAAAGGAGCCCTTTTCTCCAGTGGAACTGATCTCTGTAGTCTGGAGATCAGTTGTAATTCCAGGAGAGTGCCAGACCTCTCCTGGAGGATGGCAACCAGGTACAGATTGGCCATCCAATCTGGCCATCTGCATGCATCTGACGAAGAGAGCTGTGGCACTCGAAAGCTTATGCAGCAATAAAGTTGGTTAGTCTTAAAGGTGCTACTGGACTCTTCACTATTTGCTACTACAAACTAACACGGCTAACTCCTCTGGATACAAGAAGCTGAAAGGCAACTGGGATTATTCCTCTTTATTCAGTGCTCTCATGCTGCTGCTAACAAAGGATCTTCTCAGCTTGGCAGGGCTTCAGCAACCGTTTTGCCAGTTGTGGTCTTCAGAAAGGACTTTGCAGCAGAGCAAGGAGATCCTTGGGCCTTAAAATCATAGAGGGGGAAGGGGCCTTACACACCATCTAGTCCAACCCCCTGCCCAATGCAGGGACAGCCTAAAGCATCCCTGACAAGTATTCATCCAGCCACTCCTTGAAGACTGCAAGTGAGGGGGAGCCCACCACATCCCTAGGCAGCCAATTCCGCTGTTGAATCGCTGTTAACATGAAGAAGTTTTTCCTAACAACCAGTCAGTACCTTCCTTCCTGTAGTTTAAACACCTTGTTTGGAGTCCTGACCTATGCTGCTCCCTCCCCTCCCCTAAGTGAAAGACTTTTAAATACATAAAGAGAGCAATCATGTCTCCCCGCAACCTCCTCTTCTCCAAAGTGAACATCCCCACGTCCTTCAGTCTTTCCCTCAAAGGGCTTGGGTCTCCAGGCCCCTGATCATCCTGGTCGCTCCCCTCTGCACCCATTCCAATTTGTCCACATCCTTTTTGAACGGAGGCCTCCAGAACTGCACACAATACCCCAGGTGGGGCCTGTCCGTTGTGGTATATGGTACGACAATGACATCCTGTGGTTTGGATGTCATGCTTTTGTTGGTACACCCCAAGACTGCATTTGCCTTTTTTTGCTGCTGCATGTTAAGCTTCCCATCCACCCATATCTCAAGATTTTGTTCACACGCAGCGCTACCCAGAAGTGTATCCTTCATCCAGTATGCATACTTAGCATTTTTACTACCCATGTGGATAACCAGGCACTTGCCCATGTTAAATCACATCTTATTCAAATCGGCCTGCTTTCCCGGTGTGTTCGGATCTTGTCACATTCTAACTTCATAGGTGTTTGCTACTCGTCCTTCGGTAAATTTATCCCTTCACATATGCTTTCTTGGCTCCGGGACTTTCTTGACTAGTGTCGAGCGAACATACAAAAGCCGTATTCACCTAGCTCAGAAACTGAGTTCCAGCACTTCAGGCACTTCTGCTACCAGGAGGCTGAGGGGCCCTGGGAGGTTTGCAGCCTGCTCTGTCACCTTTGCATCCATTGGTTGAAGCCAGAAAGGCACACCAAGGCATACCTGGTGATCCTGGTTGTCCTGCCCCCAGAGATGGAGAGCTGGGTCAGGGAATGTGGGCCTGAGGCCTGTTCCCAGGCGGTGGCCCTGGCAGAAGGCTTCCTCCTGAGCCAGGCAGAGATCAGGAAGCAGGGAGAGCAGGTGAGAGGGCTTCATCCTGCTAACTCAGCGGGCAATGGAAGAGACTTCTAAAAACCCTCTCTGCCCAAGTGTCCAGCTTTTCAAGAAATCAGCCTAGAAATATCCACTTCTCCTTCTCTTCCCGGACGTTTTCTCATCCTTTCCTAGTTCCTCTCCCCATTCTTTGCCTGTTCTTTCAGGGGCCATCAGGAGGGGCTGACGATTTCCACCAGGCAGGTGAGGCACCCTCCAATCCGAGGTAGGGGGCTACTCTTCTCGGGGAAAGTGATGGAGGTGCCGCCTCGCTGGGTAAGGATTCCTGTCGCCCATTTCAGCTCCGTCTCCTTCCCTAGAGTAAGCCTGTCAATTATGAGCTGTGTTTATAGTCCCCCGGGAAGTTGGCGTGTTGAGAGTCAGGCTCCGCTGCAGTTTTGGAATGCATTTCATTTCAAATATGTAAGACTTTATACCTCCAGAACAACTTTTTGAACTTCAGAGTGTGGAAAGAATTTATTTTTGTAGGGGGAGCTGAAATACGAAATGTATCAAAATAAATGTGTTCTTTTTATGTAAGACATTATTTGCTCCCTTTCTGTCCCTCTCAATAGTTCCCTCTCCAGAATTATACAGCTCACGCCCCAAAATTAGTGATTGCTGCTATTGGCTTGTCTTAACAAAGAGGAAGAGGAAAGGATCTCTGAAGTAGTCAGGTCTCCAGCTTTTGAAATCTAAGAATCAAAGCCTGGAGTTGGGCCTGAAAGTTTGCAGGATCTTCTCGTCTCCTGTGCTTTCCTCACAGCGGGTGGTTCTGGACCTTCGAGCCTTTGTGGTGGACTGGAGGCAGCCTCTGAGAGGTCAGATCAGGTAAGGAAAGGATCCTTGGCGGGTCATCCCAGGGGCTGCTATCCTCTGCCCTCCTTCCCTGGAGCCTGGAAGATCCTCTTTTCCCTTCTTCTGAAAACAGCTGACCATTGAAGACATATTGTATTGATTCACTTAATTTGTATCTCACTTTTCTCTCCAACGGGGACCCAAAGGGGCTCGCATCATTCTCCTCTCCTCCATTTTACCCTCACAACATCCCTGTGAGGTAGGTTAGGCTGAGAGGGTATGACTGGCCCAAGGACACCTAGCCAGCTTCGGTGACAGAGTGAGGATTCAGCCCTGGGCTTCCCAGATCCTAGTCCAACACTTTAACCACTACACCATTCTGGATGATACTAGCAAGAAACTTGGGCTTCTCCAAGAGAACTCCAACCTTCCAAGACCCTTTCTAGATTGTGTCATCTGTGAGGAGAAATTGTTTTGTTTTTTTTTCTTTCAGGGTCTGGTGACTCTAGAAGAGGTACCTGTTTCACCATGGGGGGGGCTGTGATGGATTCAATCCAAAGGGGAGGTCATGGCGGCCAACCGCAGGAATCTGTTCTCTCTCTATCGGTATGGCTCCGTGTAGCTGATCAATACAGAAAGCAGAAACTGATGCTCTTGTTGATCTGTCTCAATGCACTGTGCAACCATGTTTTAGTTTATTTATTGAGTCACTAGCAACAAAGCCTGTTGTGGGAAAAAAATACAATGGGCTCTAGAAAGGGGAGGATGAATAGGCAGGCATTCCCTCCTCCTCCATCACTGATCCTGGCCAGTGAAGGAAAGAGTGGGCATTGCCACCTGCTCCATGCGTGATCTCTGCCACACGAAGTGGGGAGTGGGCTTTGCTACCTGCACTGCTAATATCTTGGTTAAGGAGGGGGGTGGGCATTGCCACCTGCGCCGCTTCTAATACCAGCTGGGGGGCAGGCATTGCCACCTGCTCTGCTCCTGATCCCAGCTGGCTGAAGGGGGTGGGCATTGCCACCTTCTCTACTCCTAATACCAGCTGGGTGAAGTGGGGCGAACATTGCCATCTGCTATTCCTTATCTCAGCTGGGTGAAGGGGGGTGGGCATTGCCACCTGCTCTGCTCCTAATAACAGCTGCATTATGGCAGGGGATGGGCATTGCCACCTGCTCTACTCCTAATACCAGCTGGATAAGGAGGGGGCAGGCATTACCACCTGCTCCGCACCTGATCCCAGCTGGCCAAAGGGGGTGGGCATTGCCATCTCCTCTGTTCCTAATACCAACTGGGTTAAGGTGGTGGGGGTGGGCATTACCACCTGCTCCGCTCCTAATACCAGCTGGATTAAGGCGGGGATGGGCATTGCCACCTGCTCCACTCCTAATATTAGCTATGTTAAGGCAGGGGGTGGGAATTGCTGGGGGTGGGCCACAGCCGCGACCCCCGGGGGGCCCCGGTGCCCCCCCGCGACCCCGTGGGACGCGGGGGGCACCAGGGGGAGCGCCTTTGCCTTTGCCCCGGAACTCCAGAGACTGTCCCCTACAAGAGGACATATGCTGGTGCTGATCCAGTCTCTGGTTCTGGACCTAAGGCCTCGAATGTGGCCTGTCTCCAAGCACCCTGTATTAGACATGGCTTTGAATAAGGAAGTGGTGAAAATATAAGCCCTCTGAAACACAAAACAATCTTTGGATCACCCCAAATCACACACCCCTGAACTCCAGAGACTGTCCCCTACAAGAGGACATGTGCTGGTGCTGATCCAGTCTCTGGTTCTGGACCTAAGGCCTCGAATGTGGCCTGTCTCCAAGCACCCTGTATTAGACATGGCTTTGAATAAGGATGTGGTGAAAATATAAGCCCTCTGCAACCCCAAATAATCTTTGGATCACCCCAAATCCTACATGATATGGAAAAGAGCAAATCAAAGGCCTGCAGATATTTGTCACAACCCTTTTTTTTAACAATTCTTGAAACCTGGGACAAGTACAGAATTAAACTAGTACCAACTATTTCACGCTTTGCTACTATTTTTTCACAACAGGGACCTCCAAATTTCTCTTTGATTAACAAATCAGGAAACAGAGATCAACTTAATAATCTCCGCCTAATAGATATTGCATCTAAGACGGGTCTAAAGGAGAAGCATAAGTTGGAAGAAACTATAGGAAAAAATATACCTTGGTTTCTTTACTTTCAATTAGTTTATTTTGCTAAAGATATTAAATTAAAGGTATTAATGAGTAAACAGAAAACTGATTTTGAACAGCTTTTGGATACACAAGGATTTGTGCGTAAGGGTCTAATCTCTAAGATCTATAATCTACTACTTCATGCATTAGACACTAAAGGCCCAAGTCCACACTTAAGATGGCAGAAAGAATGCAATATTAATATTTCAGAAAGCGATTGGAAACAAATTTGGAACTCAAGATTATTTAATTCTAAGGCTATTAATACTACGCTTCAATCTTACAAAATTGTTAATTTTGTAATAATCAAGTTCTCTTCATCAGATGCCTGATCAGGCATCTGATGAAGAGAACTTGATTCTCGAAAGCTTATGCTATAATAAAATTGGTTAGTCTTAAAGGTGCTACTGGACTCTTTTTGAATGTGGGGATATAGGTAGCTATTCACATTGTTGGTGGGAGTGCAAACGTGTTGAAGAATTTTGGAACAAGATCCTAAATCAGATACAGCTTATTACTACATATGAAATACCTCTAAAACCAGAAACTATTTTTTTAGAAATCTGGAATGATCAAAGTATACCTTCCATTAGAAGAGACCTAATTTTCACATTGCTTCAAGGAGCGAAAACCTCATTAGCCCTATACTGGAACTCAAAAGAAATCCCTACGATCAACACCTGGTTTAACAAAATTTGGGATCTACTTTTAATGGAAAAAAATCACAGAAAAATTGTATCTCCAAATTAAGCCCACGGGTATCTCAGACTTCTATACTAAATGGGAACCTTTTTTAGAATTCCTTTCTAAAAATGAGCTTTTGTTAACAAAATTGCCCTATCAAGATATCCTAGATATGGAAATGCAGGGTTTGTGGTAGTCTTACCCAGATAAATTTCTATTTAATATTGCTTTTGCTATAATAACATTTTACTTGTTAATTTAATGTAAGTTAATAACTCAAAATATGGTTACAACGTACTGTTTTAAACATCTGTCGAAGTTTGTTAATGTTATGTTTTGTGAGTTATATGTTGTAAACTAATTCAAAATTAATTTAAAAAAAATTAAAAAGAAAAAGAAAAGAAAAAGAAAATGTCTTGGAAAACTAGACTGTCTGATCCATCTTTTGAGGTCAGAATCATTGGTGCGTTCATAGAATATCATCCTTATCTACAGAAAGGAGATTATCGAAAGCCCACATCCACTTTGGGACAATTTGCAAGTAAGCTATATGCCACATAGGAGGCCTCAGCTCCAAAACTAGAGACTGGATCAGAACCAGCACATGAGCTGTGGTGGGGGACAGTCTCTGGAGTTCAGGGGTGTGTGATTTGGGGTGATCCAAAGATTGTTTTGGGTTTCAGAGGGCTTATATTTTCACCACTTCCTTATTCAAAGCCAATGTCTAATACAAGGTGCTTGGAGGCAGGCCACATTCGAGGACTTAGGTCCCGAACCAGAGACTGGATCAGCACCAGCACATGTCCTCTTGTAGGGGACAGTCTCTGGAGTTCAGGGGTGTGTGATTTGGGGTGATCCAAAGATTGGGGAGAGATTGGGGAGAGGGGAGGGGAAAGGGGGTTAATTTTGCAAGGTTTATAAGGGCTACAATAAAGAGTATATATTATCATTGTTGGTTCTTCTATTAATATCTGTAAAAAATGGGTAAAAGGTTTGACTTCATAATAATACTTATTTAATCATTTAAATGATTTCATTTAATGAAAATATCTTCCTTAAACTGTATTTTTATTAATAATCTAATCATTATCAAAGTGATCCAGTCGTCTATGTTTATGATATAAATACTCTATAATAAGGTTAAGATTTGTTATCATACAGGGGTGGGCAAATTGCGGCCTGCGGGCCACACGCGGCCCGCCAAAACAGTCACCTACTGGGTGCCTGGCACCAAAAGTTAACTAATGAATGCAATCATTTTAAAAGGTGCGGCCCTCCGCTAACCTCCGCTCCCACAAAGTGGCCCCTGAGCCAAAACAATTGCCCACCCGATTTAGTATATCAACTTTTAATGGAAATCCAAGCTGAAATACTCATTTGTAAGAAAATTCATGGTTACAAGGGCATGTAAATTATTATTAATATGTAACAGAAGATTTCTTAGTTATCAGTGTTTAATGACTTTCTCTCAATATTGTAACTATTAATGTGCATAATTAAATAAAACTTTTTTAAAAAGTTAAAAACAAAAAAAGCCTACAGGATAACATCTCAGTTTAAGACTATTAAAACCAACCAAAAACCAGAACCTAATTCCATGCCAAAGCACACTGTAGCATGCACGCATGCATACAGCCCAAGGCACCAATGCAGCTGGTGCTCCCTCTTCGGAGCTGGACTTCTGGGGAAAGCTCACTGGGTGATTCTGGGGGAAGGAGGGAGACAGCTCCTCTGGGGTGGGGGGTAGGGGGTGTTTCCAGGCCCAGCCACAGTGTCCCTTTTCTCCTTCTCAAAGGCCCTCACAGGCCCAACTTCACTCTGTTTTCAGGTGGGCAGCCATGTTGGTCTGCAGAAGTCCAGCAGGATTTGAATCCAAGGGCCCCTTAGAGACCAGCCAGATTCCCAGGGCCGGTCCTTTCGAGAGTCAAAACGCCTTTGCCAAATGCAAGCAGGAGTGGCGATCGATGCTGAGCCCTTCTGCCCCAGGCAGAGGAGAGCCCAATCTCCCTTCTTCAGATGCATCCAGCAAAGGGAGCTCTGGCCCTCGGAAGCTTCCGCCCGGAAAATCTTGCTGGGCTAGGCTGACCCACATTTGAATGCTGCCACAGCAGAATGTGTGTGTGTGTGTGGGGGGGTCTGCCTCTCTACCTCTCCTGGAGCCCCCTCTGCACTGGGTGCCCTCCAAGGGCTCAGCTGCCAGCCAGAAGTGCCCCTTTGGCTTCCCAGACTTTGCACACACACCCCTTGCAGAAGGTGCACAAGGTAAAAGATGGATCCTGCCCAGACTGAAGCTTCCAGGAAGGGGGAGGGAGAGGGGCAGCCCCTCCTGCAGGCAGGAGCCCCATCAAGGCTGGGGGGGGGTCTCTGTCCTCAGCCCCTCCTCTCCAGTCTCCATCAGCAATAGATTTATTTTTTCTGTGGTCTCTAATGGTTAAAGGGACAGAGCTGCAGTCCCAGAGAGGCACATGGGAGGGTGTGTGTGAGAGAAAGCCATTTCCTGTCCTCCACCCCTCGCAGAAGCCATTTCTTTGTTTCTCAGGCTGGGAGGGATTTGGTGAGCTCAAAGGGGCTTTGGGGAGGGGAGAAGGGGGGAGATGTGGGGCGGGGGCTGCTGCGATACAAGATCTAATGAGAGGCGATCTGTAATGCAAGACCCAGAGAGGGGGGGGGGCAGCAGGCGGTCCCCAATTCCCAGCCTGCCCCCTTCCTCTGCACCAGAGACAGCCTCTTTTGCTCCCTTTATGTTGAGCCCAGAGATTTTGCGGTGGGCTTGAGAGCAGAATCCGAACCCAGCACCTTTGGAGGCTGGGCAGGGCTCAAGTGGCTTCAGGTTCCAGAGACACGTAGGAAGGGGAGGCAACGGCGTGGGTGAAAAAGGAGTGTGGGGCTGAAGGGGAGATTTTAGGCTGAAGGATAGTGCAGATCTGAAAGGAGGGGGGGTGCTGAATAAAAGACTGAGGCAATTGGGAAGGGGGTGAGTGTTAAACAGGGGGGAGGCAGACCTTGACCCTTGGGAGACCCACACAAAACAGATGCTAAGGAGCAGAAAGGGGGTCTTCTGAGGAAACCCTCCTCCTCAGCCTCCACGCTGTGTGCCTTTTCTTTTTGACACAGAAAATGTGAGTGTAATAAAAAAGGTTTCCCACCCTCTTTATTTCTGTCCCTCTCAGGCAGGGGGAAGACATTCTTGACGCTTTCTCTGCCATCTCTTCTGCCTTCTCTGTCGTCTCTTCTGTGTTTTGAAGTGAGAAAAGCCGCCATGAAGCCAGCTCAGGTACTGGAGGGGGGTGGTGGTCAATGGGGAGACTGGTATCGGGCGGCAGCAGTGGTTCCCATTCTAGGTGGGTGGCTGTGTTATTCTGCAGTAGAACAGCAGGATTTGAGTCCAGTGGCACCTTAGAGACCAGAAATATTTGCAGAGTGTAAGTTTTTGAGAGCCAAAGCTCTTAAGAAGGCAGTTCTGACTCTCGAAAGCTTAAACTCTGAAAATTTTGGTGGTTTCTAAGGTGCCACTGGACTCAAATCCTGCTGCCCTCCGTTCTGGCACTACAGAGTGTTGTGGCGACCCAGTGGGAGGGCAGGAAAATGGACCTCCCCTGCTTAGAATGGCATGTAGACAGAAATCCAAACAAGGGCTATGAGACAATATGGGACTGGGAAATTTCCCACGGAAAATGATTAGGCTCTCTACCATATGGACCTCTCTGGTCTCTTCCCGACAAAGCTGCTATCCCTCTGCCAATGAGGGCAGCTCCTCTGGATTAGAGATGCCCCCCCACCAAGGAGGGCTGGAGGGAAAAGGCCCCCACCCCCGTAGACCAGCTTTCCAGTGATGTAAAGACATACTTTCTTCTCCTCCCAGTGTTACCCTAATTGAGTTCTCCTTTTGAGATGTGGGAATTAGCATTCAAGGAGACACAGTGAGAGGGGATAACTAGGAAATCTCTACCTGTGTATACCAAGATTGCTCCCTTAGACAACTCTCAAATAAACAGGCAGATGTTCTACAGGAAAGGTTTCTTTGTCATTAGAGGAGCTAAAGGCAAGCATACAAAAACACACACACATCAAATGCTCAGAGCTAAGAAAACTGGGGATTAGAAAACATTTCATGAAGAAGAAGGGGGGCAGGCTCAGATGTTTCTAAGGGTGCCTGTATGGGACACATACTGAGCACATGACTGTACAGCCCAGTTATAGAGCAAAACGTGCCTTGGGGCAAGGCTGACGTCTTGTTCCCAAAAACAGTAGCGAATTGGGAAAGGTGTGCTAACGACTGTTCAAGATGGGCTATAGGTAAAAATATTGCTTGATGACCTGGTGTCAGATGGGAAGGGAGGGGGATGCAGGGTGGGTGTTGATGGGATTAAACTGGGAGTGTCTTCAGAAAGCTTCCTTATCTCTGCTTCTGTCCAGGGCATGGAAATCATTCAGTCAGTCCTTTCCCTGTGACTTGGTAACTTTCCAGTCTCCAGGCTGGCTGGCATCTACTCTTCCTGGAGGCAGGCAGTGTCTGGGACTTAAGGAAAGGGGTTTAGGGTATTTCCTATCCATAAACTGCCCTTTTAGTATGAGGGAGGGGTCTGACCTCTAAGATCAGGGCCCCAGTCTGTCGCTCTAACCACTATACCCCACCAGCCTTTTGCATCGTCTTTCTCATGGACCACTTCTCCAGTGATCTAAAGAAAGGCCTTCTTTTTCTTCTTCCAGGGCCGGGTGTCCTTCGAAGAGGTGGCTGTGTATTTCACCTGGGGGGAGTGGAGCCTGCTGAGCCGAGCCCAGAGAGCTCTCTACAAGGAAGTCATGCTGGAGAATTTTGGGCACGTGGCCTCTCTGGGTGAGGATCCTTTTCTCCTGGGCTGCCTCCTTCTTGCCGGGAGGGGTGACTGTAAGGAAGTCCTTAGTGAGGAAAGGACATGATCGGGCTGTCTGTCCTCTGCCACCCTCCGTGATCCTTCCTCTGATGTGGGAGGGGTTCTGGTGTCTCCTTGCAGAGAGGGATCCCCTGCCTGGCAGCCCTGTGTCTGGACCATGTGACAGCGCATCTGAAGAGTGGCTTAATGATGCTTGGTTTGGGGAAGGTGGGGCGGTCGAAGCAGGGGCTTCCCTCCAGTCTGGGCCTTACCTGAGCTGGGCTGAGATGTGGCTGTGGAGGGAACTCTGGTGGCTTCTCTGCCGCTTCCGTTATTTCTCAGCTGGCATTTCCATCCCACTTGGACAGGGAGCAGGCGGAGAGCTTCCAGCGCCACTTTTATGCCAACACCCCTATAGTCATCTAAGGCCTCCGGCCATCCCAGAGAATGGAAATGGTGATAGTGACAGCCTCTTCTCCTCGCTTTCATTTCCAAAGAAGAAATGCCAAAATGCTGAAGGGGAAAAAGCACCTTGATCGCAGTCGGAGAAAATAATGCCAATATTTATTAAAAAGTAAAACGAGGTCTTCCAGCTCCCTTCGCAAAAAAGCTCACCCTAAAAAAAGCCCGAGGAGTTAGCCGTGTTAGTCTGTAGTCACAAAATAGTAACAAATCCTGTAGCACCTTTAAGACTATCCTTCATACAACTCTCTCATGGATTAGCCAGGAGGGGGACGTCTTAATGATCCAAGATCTGAGTAACTGTTCAATGAGGACTTACCTAGCAGATACTTTAAGTATTTTGGCTTGCCCAATGTTTTGATTACCAAATGCCTTTTACATTTTCTGTTCTGACTTACTGTCAGTCTTTCCCTTTGCTGTTAATAAAAGTCAACCCTTTAAAAATGATTTCATGGGGAGGGAAACTGCACCAATCTGCAGTATGTGTATACAAAGGCTCAGGTTTCAAGCTGGGGGTGCATGTGTGAATGGCCACACGTGTGTTCCCTCAGGTTTTCATAAAAGACAGGTGACACGTGACCCCATACTGTGCTCCACCCCACCCCTATTACTTGCCTGTTGTGTATTTCTGGAGCGACAGAGTCAAGCTTCCTTCAAATTCCTGGATTTATATCCCCACAGAAGACTTACAAATTTGTGATTTTTTTTTCTGATTAAAAGGACCTCAGATTGCCAAACCTGAACTCATATCCTGGCTGGAAGAGGAGGAGGAGCTGTTTCTCCTGGGCTCTGATGAAGGGGAGAGATTGGCAGGTAGCTGCTTTGATCTGTCTTGCCTGTGCTTCCTTCCAAGGTTCTGGTGGATTTCTGTGGCTTTGTTTATCCTCACAGTTTGAGTTCATCCTCAAAAAAAAAAAGTGTGGCTGGGTTGAGAATGCTGAAATTGTGCTTTTAGATCTTGAACCTTTGATAATAGGCAACTTCCTTCTGAGAGACAGTTCAGTGTAGTGGTTAAGAGCGGCAGGACTCTAATCTGGAGAACTGGGTTTGATTCCCCACTCCTCTGCTTGAAGCCAGCTGGGTGACCTTGGGCTAGTCACAGCTCTCTGGAGCTCTCTCAGCCCCACCCACTTCACAGGGTGTTTTGTTGTGGGGATAATAATGACATACTTTGTAAACCGCTCTGAGTGGGTATTAAGTTGTCCTGGAGGGTGGTATATAAATTGAATGTTGTTATTATTATTATTAAGTTGAGCCAAGTAGTGTCCAGTCTGAGAGGCCGACACATTCACATAATGGTGTTTCCAGCCCTGCCTCCTCCAGAGTTATCAAAGCAAAGCATGTGCTCTACTGCAGAGACATGACCCAGAGCAACTCCAGACAACTCACATGGAAATGTTACCTCCTTCAAACTATCCTTCCTCCGCCAGCCCAGAGCAGTGTTGTAATTGATCGTGCAGCACCTGGCACATCCAGTGTGCCAACACAAAATCCAGCCTCTTGCAGAGGAACTTTGGGCTTTCCCTGCGTGTTTTAAACCCTAGCCAGGATTTGTCTCTCCCAGTTAACAGCCGATTGCATGTTGTCTGGAGCTACCAGCCAGGAAGCTGATATAACATGCAGAAGGGCTCTTAGAAGGGAGAGAGGGAAGGTGGCTGAAGTTGGAAAGGCTGCCAGGCTGGGCCAGGGCGCTGGGTAGCACAGACTCTGGGTGAAGAGGTGCCCTTTGTGGGAGGCAGGAGTGCTTCTCTCTTCAGAGGTGAGACAAAATTGACAGCCGCCCCTTTTTGTGCTACGCATGGTGAATGGCGAGTGAAAGGTCACCTTTGAGCATGGGTTCTTTTTTAATGTAAACGTGACCCTTGGGAGTTTTTTTCCCCATTCCTGCTCTCACCCCATGTTTACTTGTTGAAACAAAACTTTGCTGGAAATAAAGCCGTTGGGGGAACCCTGCTGCTTTATCATAGTGGAAGAGAGGGTGTGGGTTAAGTTCCCAAATTGTGGGGTATCCTTCTTAGGACGAGAAGAAAGGTCATTCCAATTCCAGAGGGGAGAAATGTAGTAAAATGACCCTGAAGAAGCTTATTTTATTGCAGGGAAAGAGGGAGTCATACTGTTGGTCTCTCCAGTTGCCAGACCTCAGCAAGGGCTGCCCCTCTTTCCAACCGTTATCCCACTTGGGATAAAGATGAGAAAAGAGACAACCGAGGGAGCATATGACAGAGGTTTATAAAACGATGCGTGGGGAAGAGTGGACATGGAAAACTTTTTCTCCCTCTTCCACAATACTGTAACGTAAGGGTATCCAATGAAACTCCTGCATAATAGATCGTAGGCCAAAATGAAGTACTTCCTCACCCAATGAGTGAATAAAATGTGGAATTTGCTGCCGGAGGATGTACTGATGGCTACAAGTATAGACTGCTTTAAAAGGGGATTAGACCAAGTCATGGAAGGAACGTCTATTGATGGCTACTAGAGGGAACCCCCACAGTAAATCTCTGCATCCCAGTGCCAGGAGGCACCATCGAGAGAAGGCCTCTCTGTCGTGTTTTTGGCCCTCCAGAGTAACTGGTTGACCGCTGTATGAAATGAGATGCTGGACTAGATGGGCCTCTGGTCTGATCCAGCAGGGCTCTTCTTACATTTTGAAAACTCGACAGTGTTTTGTGGAATCTACTAAGAGCCCCGTGGCGCAGAGTGGTAAGCTGCAATACTGCAGCCTAAGCTCTGCTCATGACCGGAGTTTGATCCTGGCGGAAGCTGGGTTCAGGTAGCCGGCTCAAGTTTCACTCAGCCTTCCATCCTTCCGAGGTCGGTAAAATGAGTACCCAGTTTCCTGGGGGTAAAGTGTAGATGACTGGGGAAGGCAATGGCAAACCACCCCATAACAAAAAGTCTGCCAAGAAAACATCATGATGTGACGTCCCCCCATGGGTCAATGCTTGCACAGGAGACTACTTTTACCTTACCTACTAAACTTATAAACCTTAGATTGATCCCTGGTTTAAACATTCCTTGATCAGAGACCTGTGTTTCAACACAAAATTGTGCATGCTGGTATATGTGTTCTTACTTTTAACTTTTTTTCCTTCTAATAATAAATTGGAGTAGAGAATAAGTTTGAATGAGGAAACCATATGGTAGAGAGGGAAAATGGTAATAATTCACAAAGAATTCTACAATCATTTTTTTTGAAGTAAAAAAAAGTCCTAGTTCTCTTTTTCTATTCTTGCCTGGCCTTGTGATGAGGTTTTCAGAGCAAGTAAAGGTTCCTTAGTTGCACATACTAGTAAAAATAATTTCCAAATGAATAAAGTGCAAGAACAGGCCAAGTTCCCCCCACCCCCCTCAAAAGCACAGTTTGTTGGCAGAGGAAGCTTTTCATAGCGTTCTGTATCTAAAGTTCTCTGACATTTCTCACACATTTTTACTAAGGCTCTACAAGTATTTATTTATTTATTTAATTTGTATTCCACCCTCCCCGCATCAGCAGACTCAGGAAAATACCATTTTCATAATGAATTCTTTTCTCTCTCTCTCTCTCTCTGTCCAAATAGATTAAGACAGGGGTCATTTCGTAGAAAAAGAGCTGGAGGAACTCATTAGCATAACTCATTAGCATATGCCATGACCCTTGACATCACAGGAAGTGAGTCATTGGCATAGCTAATTTACATATGTCTCACCCCTGGCATCACCTATCCTGGCTGTTTTAGACCCAATCCTGGCCATTCATGGCCAAAATTTGGCCCAAAATGGCAAAAAGGGGCTGAAAATGGCCGAAAAGGGGACGAAAATGGTCAGGATTGGGCCAGTGCTGAGTGGGAGAGTGATCCACCACCCATCAGAGGCCCAATCCGGGCCATTTCGGCCCCAATCCAGGCTGAAACGAGCCCAAAATGGCCGAGAGTCAGGTGGGTGGGGCCACCAGACATGTGACCTCTTTGGGGAACTGCTGGAACTGCGTTCCTGCGCGTTCCCCCTCGAAATGAGCCCTGGATTAAGGTGTATGAATGCTTAATCATTCAACCTCCCGAACTAGTCTAATTTTGGCTTTTGTAAACCAGGATGAAATTGCAGCTAACCTGGAAGCATAATAATATTTTTCATGTTGGGAGCTGATGTTCCATTTTTCTGCCAAGGATGCTGTATAATTGTTGATAGAACTTTGGGTTTAAGGATTTCCTGTCCTTTAAGCCATTAGAGCAAAATGTAATTTCTGCCCAGGGAAATGCTGTTTTCCATCTAATTGCCACAAGCTACAGATTGGTCAGTACCATCTAGTCTGTCAGAGGACCACATTCCCAAAAAAGACTTTGGAAAGGTTGGTATTTCTGCCTTCTCTACAGCAGCTGATTTGGTTTACGCCCTAATTTTTTTTCTGTGAATTTTTAAATTTTATTAATAGAATTAAACGCCCGATAAAAAGGGAAAAGAAATAAAAGAAAGAGTGAAAAGAGCATGCAAAAAAGAAAAGAAAGACAGAAATTATAAGTAAGAGAAAACAATCATATGTATTTCATTTTCCATTTTTCTCTACAACATTTATTTTAACAAACATCATACTTTAAATTTTAATCTCTTCAAAATTCCCTTTTCCACTACTGTCCCCGTCTATTTATTTTTCCCCAGATTTATCTTCTTAAAAACCAAAACCACAAATCATCAAATCATTTTTCCTTGTTTCACGCAAAAAGTCAATAAGGGGTTTCCAGCTAGTCATAAAAATAGACAATGTTTTATCTCTGATCAGGGCTGTAAATTTAGCCATCTCGGCTAGCTCCATCATTTATGGTTTATGCCCTAATTTAAGGCTCTTTTTGTGTGTGCGCTTATGCCAGGAATAGTAAAATGACCCCACCATCATCCCTTGTTTTTTATCACTGGGAACGAGGGATTTTCTCTGCTGGTCTTACTGGACTGCAGCAAAGAATCTCTCTCCATCCTTTTCCCTCTCCATCCTTTTCCCTCTCCATCCTTTTCCCTCTCCATCCTTTTCCCTCTCCATCCTTTTCCCTCTCCATCCTTTCCCCTCTCCATCCTTTTTACAACTGGGGTTTACTCTCTGCTGCCCCCATCCAGCTAGAATTGGAATTGCAGTCTGTCCGCTGGCAACCCGGACTCTCCTACTATAGCCTAAGAGGCCATTGGTGGAGGGGTGCCAGTCAGCTCTTTCGCCTTCCCAACTTCCACCCAGCCACCCCTTCCCCCTGCCTGTTGGTCCCCCAGGATATCTGAAAATAGAGAAAATCTAAAAGGTAAAAACACCTCCTTCTTTACCAAAATCTACTTCTCTGATGTTTAAGAGTGAGGCAGAAAGAAGTTAATACTTTCACACTTACTGTTCATGTCCGATTACCTTCTTCTCCATCTGGCTGTCCACCTTTCTTCAGTCCCTCCTCCATGTGTAAAAGCATGAATGGCTGACCCTCTCTTAACAGATGCCCTTCTTCTCCCCACAACCCACCCCCCAACACTCCTATCTGTAAATTCACCCAGCATGGAAAGAGAAACTTGAAACCATTGGTACACTTTGAGGCAGAAAACCTCCATTGTATGTTCTCTTTGTTTTGTCCTCTTGAGCTTTGTTCATTTAATATACAAATGGCTACTCTGCAACTTATTTGGCTTGGAATTTAGAAGGACTAGAGAAGGTGAGGGGGAGAACTGGCTACGGCCTGTGTGAGTTAAACCTCTGAGGATTCACAGAGTACAAACACAACCATTGGAAGGCAGAGTAGAAAACTCTGGCACAGATAGTTGGGGAAAGTGTACTGTCATCACATCAGTTTCTCTTTTTGTCAGCAGGAGCCGTGAGGGAGTCAGAAAATGAAATGAAAGAATATCCAGTGATGGATAAAGAGGATATGAATTCAGCTGTAGAAGAGAAGGTTGAATATTGTGATGCCCTCAGGAAGGAAGAAGGAAGACATCTTTATAATGAGAGAAATACTTCTGGACTTTTAGAGGCAAGCGACTCTCTATTGCAACAACTATACGAAAGAGACAATAGGAATGAGCTCACAGCAAGTGGGGAAAATTTTCTTGAAAAATCAGTTATAAATATTCATTGGGACACTTATAATGAAAAGAAAATATATAAATGCCTAGTGTGTGGGAAAAGCTTTGGATGGAAATGTAGCCTAATTTCCCATCACAGGATTCACACAGGAGAGAAACCATACAAATGCCTGGAGTGTGGAATCAGCTTCAGGTGCAAATTTAGCCTAATTTCCCATCAAATAATTCACACAGGAGAGAAACCATATAAATGTCTGGAGTGTGGAAAAAGCTTCCGTCACAGTACATCTCTTTTTCCTCACCAAAGAATTCACACAGGGGAAAAACCATATAAATGCCTAGAGTGTGGGAAAAGTTTCAGCCGGAATGAAAACCTTATTGTCCACCAAAGAATTCACACAGGGGAAAAACCATATAAATGCCTGCAGTGTGGGAAAAGTTTTAGTCAAAGTAGAAAACTTACTGTCCATCAAGGAATTCACACAGGAGAGAAACCATATAAATGCCTGGAGTGTGGAAAAAGTTTCCGTTACAGCACATCTCTTTTTCCCCACCAAAGAATTCACACAGGAGAGAGACCATATAAATGCCGAGAGTGTGGAAAAAGTTTCAGTCGGAATGAAAACCTTACTGTTCATCAAACAATTCACACAGGGGAAAAACCATATAAATGTCTGCAGTGTGGGAAAAGTTTCAGTCAAAGTAGAAAACTTACTGTCCACCAACAAATTCACACAGAAGAGAAGCCATATAAATGCCTCGAATGTGGAAAAAGTTTCAGTCAAAATAAAAACCTTACTCTCCACCAAAGAATTCATACAGGGGAGAAACCATATAAATGCCTGGAGTGTGGTAAAAGTTTCACTCGGAGTGGAAGCCTTTCTTCCCACCAAAGAATTCACACTGGGGAGAAACCATATAAATGCCTGGAGTGTGGAGAAAGCTTCAGTCAGAATGGACACCTTACTCGCCATCAAATAATTCACACCGGAAAGAAACCGTATAAATGCATGGAGTGTGGTAGAACCTTCCAGCAGAGTGGAAGCCTTGCTTCCCACCAAAGAATTCACACAGGAGAGAAACCTTATAAATGCCTGGAGTGTGGTAAAAGCTTCAGTCGGAGTGGACATCTTACAGACCATCAAAGAATTCACACAGGGGAGAAACCATATAAATGTCTGGAGTGTGGGAAAAGCTTCAGTAACAGCAGTAACTTTTCTTCCCACCAAAGAATTCACACAGGGGAGAAACCATATAAATGTCTGGAGTGTGGAAAAAGATTCAGTCGGAGTGACAATCTCACTTCCCATCAAAGAATTCACAGGGGAAATACCATATAAGTGTCTGGAAAATGGAACAGGCCTTGGTTTGAGTTAACATCTTTTTTCCTATAAAGTAAGAGTGGGGGAGTGTCATACCCAGCAGCCTTCACTCCAGTCATAAGTACATTCATGTCCTCCCTCAGATCAGCTCACTCTTCATGTGATCTACCGACCTCCAGTTTATGCTCATGACAACAATCCTATGAAGTAGATTATGTTGAGAGGGTGAGACTGGGATAAAGTCAGCCAGCCACCTTCCTTGGCAGGCTGGGGATTCAATCCTGAGTTTCTCAGATCCCAATCTGACTCTCTAACCACTATTTCACAGACTCTGTAACGTCAGCTTATTGCTGGGAAGCCAGTAGCCTGTTTCCAGACGCCTTTCTTCATTTTCTGATGAGGTATGCCTGCCATGAACAGGCAAAGATGTGCACAAGTGGACGGACAGATGCCTCCTTTTATTATTGTAGTTTAGTTTCATGTGGTATTTTACAGACCAATCCTTGTTTGAAATTGCTAGTTTTGAAGAAGCCTTGTTGGGTACCAACTTTTTGTGGCGTACGGAGATTGTAAGCCTGTGAAGCTGGCGGATTTTGGAGGGAGGGGCAGAGAACAAAATGTTTCTCTGTGAGGTAGGCTCTGGTGGTGTTTTGTGAGGAGAGTTCTTCTGAGGGGGGAAAGGGCAATTTCTGAAGAATAAGAGCAATGGAAGCCATTTGAGGAGAAGGAGCATCCCATGGAGCATACAGAAGAGCCAGAAGAGGAGCTTAAAGCAGAGCTGGTACGTCTGGAGAGCTGGAGTGGAAGCAGGACGGAGAGACATTCAAGCTGCAGCAAGAACAGAGAGTGAGAGACTTTCACAAGGCTGCAGAAAGAGCACGAAGGCTTGGACTGCCTCTTTGGTTCTGTAGATGTATGCCCTTTTGGAATAAATCCTAATTATATTTTGATTTTTACTTGTGAAATGTGATTAGAGGGTTTGGGATAGTTCCTTCAAACTTGTATTTTCCTTTATTTCACCTGCTGGATATTCCCACTTGTTTATGAGCTGGTGGCATAGAGATGGGCTCGTTTTTCTCTTTTACAATCCTCCCCCCTTTCCATTAACCAACTCTCCCACTTTTCCGGGCACCACAAGTGGCAACACCCTCTCCCTGGGGCTAACAGGGCTTGCTTGCTTTCTCAACCCTTCCCAGCCTCATGTGTTTTCCCTCCTTGACCTCTGCAACAGAATAAAAGTCCAGCTTCCTGGATGCACCTTGGGAGAAGGGGCTGGGGTTGAGGGATGTTCTGGGTGTAAATCTGGGTTGGCCAGAGCAGAATCCCAGAGGGGGCATTGCATGCCAGGCCTCCAAATGGTAAAATCCATAGAGCTCTGCTTCCTAGAGAGGGAGAGGAGGGGACGGCAATAGGGGCTGCCCCGCCCCACCTGTCCTCCTCCCCAAGCTGTAAAAAGCGCCTTTGGGATGTTCCTTGGTCCTTGGGAAAGGTGGGGAAAGCCCCATAAGGTGACAGGACTTGGCTAGGGAGGGCCTCCCTTATCCTTTTAAGTGGAGCCAGTTTAGCACAGTAGGGGAAGCTGGTAGAGTTTGAAGAGGAGAGCAGAGGACAGACAACCCCCCCCCCTCAAGAATCAGGTGAGCCTCCCCTAGAAGTCCAGCTCCAAAGTGGGACCCCTCCCCCCAATCTGCATTGGGTCCTTTGCGCAACTCACAATGTAAAGGCCCCTGGCTCCTTAAACCCGGGGTGGGGTGGGGAACAAGCTGTTGTAGAAAGGTAGTTTTGTCGACAATTATAGATCCCAACATATTTCACAAAAAGCTTCATCGGGGAATCTGGTAAAGCAAGTTAAAAGTCATTAATATTTTCTTTAAAATCATCTCATTTACATTATAAGAATAAGTTAAAAGGAATATACAATGGACAGGAAGTCCTTTAAAATACGAGTCTGGGCATGTTGAAAGGAATCATTTATTTCTCTGTAAAACAGCATCATGGAGTGTGTAAGAAATATTTTGGACCTAAGATTAGAATAATTTCCAAGACCCGACACAGACAAGCATTATAAAAAACCCCATAGGCTTACTTTGTAAAATATATAGTCTTGCCAAAAAGGGGGCGAGCAATAGAAAATAGAAACTTCTCTAACCTCCCACTTTAGTGAACGAGACCAACTGACAGAGTGCAGCTTAGTTTATAGTCCTGTCAGATGTAAAAAAAATTCCAGATTCTCATTAAACCCTAGAGGGTCTACTGATCTGTTTAGGATTTCACTGACTCCACCCCTTCATCTTGGATGTTGTCAAAGCAGTCTCTGGCCGGAAGCCAGACTGGAATGGATCCAGGGCCCTCTAGTGGTTGCAGCAACATTGAACGAAGCAAGTATTGGAAATAGCAATGTCTGGTGTACTGCAGCAGCACGAAGGGAGAAGAGCCTTCTATGCAGGGGGGCAGCAAGGATCACCTAGTTAGGACAGCAAGAACAGCAGCTCTTGTTTCCTGGGGGTCATTTCCTTGGCTCCCATTGGGCTAAACAGGGCAATATCCTGCTGCTTCTCTCTCCTGCCTTATTCACTTCTACAAGATGCATTCAGATAGCAATGACTCTCTCTTCACTCTCAAGTATGTATTTCCTAAATAAACTTTTTTTAGCCTCTTTAATCAGCACAGCGAAACTTCTCTACTCCATTTGCACTCCGCTAACAGCAACAACCGTAGAGCTCACCCTTTCCTGGCACCCTGTAGGCAAAATCAGATGGATAACAAATGCCAGACCCCACTCCCCTCCCATCAGAGTCCCAAAGTAACAACATTATTTTGACCTTCATTTTATCCTCACAACCACCCTGTGAGGTAGGTTAGGCTGAGAATGTGGGCCTGGACTTAGGTCAGACAGCAACTTTCAGTGGCAGGGCAGGAATTGGAACAAGAACCCCTTGGAAAACCAGACCCCCTACTAATGAAACCCTACAACCTCTGATAGCCCAGACAGGTTCTTCAATCCCTTCCGTTTGCTAAAAGACGGGATATTTTCTCTCTTCTCTGCCTGTGCTGCGTTCCTCCCCTATGAAGATACTAAATACTTTACACAGTACTCCCCCCCTCCATTTTATCCTAACAACAACCCTGTGAGGTAGGTTACACTGAGACCCTGTGACCGGGTCAAAGTCAGCCAGCAACTTTCTGCAGCAGAATCTGTATTGAGCCTTGATCTCACTTGATCACCAGTGAATATTGTAAGTGCAGCAAGCTATCGGTTTGGCGTGTGGAGCCTCTAGCTGGAAACAATCATCAAAGAAATCCCTGCCAAGGAAGTCGAGACACGGCAGCTTCTTTGAACTTCACCCCCACAGCAGCCAGTCAATGCCTGAAGCTTTAGAAGGAAAAGGAAACGCTTCTCAGGTCCAGGCGTGTTTCCAGCCCTAGCCACAGTGTCTCTTAACTCTTCTCCTTCTCAAAAGCCCAACTTCACTCTGTTTTCAAGTAGGCAGCCGTGTTGGTCTGCAGGAATCCAGCAGGATTTGAATCCAAGGGCCCCTTAGAGACCAGCCAGATTCCCAGGGCGGGTCCTTTCGAGAGTCAAAGCGCCTTTGCCAGATGCAAGCAGGAGTGGCGATTGATGCTGAGCCCTTCTGCCCCAGGCAGAGAGGAATGAGCTTTGGAGAGGCCAAGCTCCCTTCTTCAGATGCATCCAGCAAAGGGAGCTCTGGCCCTCGGAAGCTTCCGCCCGGAAAATCTTGCTGGGCTGGGCTGACCCACATTTGAATGCTGCCACAGCAGAGTGTGTGTGTGGTGGTGGGGGGTGCCTCCCCACCTCTCCTGGAGTCCCCTGCGCACTGGGTGCTCCTCCAAGGGCTCAGCTGCCAGCCAGAAGTGCCCCTTTGGCTTCCCTAACTTTGCACCCCTCCCTGCAGAAATTGCAGAATGCGAAAGACGGGCTGGATCCTGCCCAGACAGAAGCGTCCAGGGAGGGGGAGGGAGAGGGGCAGCCCCTCCTGCAGGAAGGAGCCCCATCAAGGCTGGGGGGGGGCTCTGTCCTCAGCCCCTCCTCTCCAGACTCCATCAGCAATAGATTTTTTTTTCGGGGCCCCTCCAGCTGTCAGGTCCAGTATGTATCTAAACTGTACTGACTCCATTTTCTAATGCTTCTAGTGTTTAAGTGCTTTCTCCCCAGGTGCACCAGTTCCCAGGCAGCATCCCCACCAGAGGAGATTGTTGTGTCTAACACCGTTCCACCAAGCATTGGCCTTGAAGGAGAGCAGCTTCCCAGGACTGAAAGATGTTGTTTTGAGAACTGTGGGGGGAGGCTGTTCCAGATGGGTATTGTTACTCTGTATCCTATGCTTGCTCTTCATTGGTAACAATGATCATGTACCATCCTGAGTCTCCTATTCAGGACAGTGGACTATAATGGACCTTTTCTGCAATAAAACTTCCTTTGCCAGACACTGGACTTATTCTTGCTTCTAAAGGGAACCTTGCAGAGAGTGCCTTATCTAGCCACAGTCTGACATTTTGTTACCAATCATGCCTGAGTCGGGC
The DNA here is from genome assembly GCF_028583425.1 of Eublepharis macularius. Classification (NCBI taxonomy): domain Eukaryota; kingdom Metazoa; phylum Chordata; class Lepidosauria; order Squamata; family Eublepharidae; genus Eublepharis; species Eublepharis macularius. The sequence continues at coordinate 180,309,190 of NC_072793.1, forward strand.
CCAGCGGAATCCAAGGTAGTCCCGGACAGGGATCCTTTGTTTGATCCGTATGCGTCCCCCGACAGTCAAACAGTGCAACCCCAAGAATCGCAGGTGCCAGCCGGGGCTGGTGCTTCGACGCCTACACCGCCTCTCATCGACCTCAGCAGTGAGGGGACAAGGCCGAGGGCTACAGCTCTTCCCTTGCTCTCGCTACCCACCCCGTCGGAGTGGGGAGCCCGACCCCGAGAAACACGGGAGCGCCGGGCCGGAGGGCTACATCCAAGAGTTTCGATGGACGGGCGCCGAAGCCTAGAGACGGTCCCTGAGCTGGACAGCAGCCAACCGTGGCTGTTTTGGAACCGGACGACCGAACGGACGGACGGGAACACATCTCACCGCGGCGCCCTGAGTTGGGATTATTCGGAACTTGCCCCGTGGAAAGAGCCAACGGAAGTTCCTGAGCAAAGTTGGGTGCAAATACAAAGCCGTACCCATGCTGTAGACTCCGGCATCTCGGCCGTGACGGGCCTAGCCAAAGGAATTCTAGCAGCGAGATCGCGAGTCGATCAAGGCGATCCTCCGCCCTGGGGGCCGTTTTCCCCGGTGAGTACAACTGAGGGAGGTTCCGTGATGGGGCAACCGGGTCCTAGCCGAATGCAACAGTTGGAAGCTAGGCTGATCGATATGGAGGAAAGTTTGGCTCATGCCATTCACCTAATCTCGTCAATGGGGGCAGGAGAGAGAATCTCGCCTGAAGAAATGGCGATACAAATTGCCACCCTTCAAAGTGTCATGTCCTATCCAGTGGAGGTCGACCCGCAGCAGCCGCTACCTTCGGGAGAGGAGGAATCCTACCCTGAAGAACCGGGAGAATCGCCCGCGGAACACCCTGGACTAAACGAAACTCCGCCGAGCGGGGATACTCCAGCTGAGGTGCCCGGAGGGACTCCAACGGAACCCCCTAAATTGGACGGGGATCCGTCTCCCGAGGAGACTCCAGCGGAGGAGCCAAGAGAAGGAGAGGGACCAACCCGTCCAACCGAGACGACAGTGATACACCCTCCCGCCTCTCCAACAACAGTTCGGCCGGGTCAGACGGAAGAACTCCCGGCCCCTTCTGAGGAGGAATTACCGCAACGACCGCTAGAAGTGGTTCCTATTCAGCAAACCCCGGGGGAAGATCTACCGGCGCCACAAGACCAGCCTGTGCGTCCCAGAGACACGACACCAAGAGGGGCAAGCCCGCGCGGCCCACCACCCATTAAGCCTTCGCCGCTGCGGCCCCTTCCGCTTCGACCACAACTAACCCCGCCGCTGCAGCCGATACGTTTGCCACTGGAGCAGCCCGTAAGACCACCTCCGAACCAACCGATGGGGCCTACACCACTACGACCCCACCAACCCACCCCTCAGCGGCCGATCATTACTCCGCCGCACCGACCACCTCCACCTCAACCGCTACGGCCAGCACCTCCTGCATTGCCACCAGCCCGACCCAGACTGCAGCCACCAGCCCAGCCGAGAGCACCACCACCAGCCCAGCCGAGAGCACCACCGCCAGCCCAGCCGAGGCCGTTACCCCCGGCTCAACCGGTGATGCCGCCGCCAGCGCAACCAGCACCGCTAGCACCCCCCATACCTCAAGTGCCATTGATGCTTCCGGCGGACTTCTACCCAGCACCGGCTCCGAGGCAAGACCTCCCAATGGGTTGGGTGAAACTGGAAGCCACTTTTGATGGGGATCCCTCCAAACTGGGCTTTTTCCTAGTGCAAGTCGTGCAATTCTTCAACCGGTGGGGACACCTCTTCGGCAGCGAGACCAGCCAAATTGAACATCTCGGCTCCCGCTTACAAGGGAAAGCAGCGGACTGGTACGTAGGACTATATAATATCGGGGCCCCAGAACTCGATACTCTCCAGGGGTTGGTAGATGCTATTCGAGCACAATATGAAGACCCCTTAGAGGAAACCAGGGCCCGAACAGAATTGCAGGCCATTAAACAGGGCAGCATGTCAGCGAGAGACTATATCACGAAATTCCGACAATTGGCTGCCAAATGCCCTAGGTGTGAGGAGTCCACCAAAATCATCCTGTTCAAGCAAGGACTAAACCCGAGACTTTTGGACAGAGCCCTCATGCAGGACAATCCCCCTACCTTGTTAGGTTGGATCCAACTTGCATGCGAAGTTGAGAATCGCATCTTGGAAGTCCGTTTGGTTGAACAACAACAACAAACGGGACAAAGAAGACCCTTGACTTTGCAGAAGGGAGGACGGGGAGCTGGGTACGCCACCCGTGGAGCGAGAGATGCTAGATGGCAACAAGGGCTGTGTTTGCAATGCGGACAAGCCGGTCACTTTGCAGCACAATGCCCCTACCGGCCTGTGCAAAGACCTCCGCTTCAATTAAGGCGCCCAACCCTTGCTCCATTTCCTACTCTCCAACGCCCGATTCCCGCACCTCGAGCGAACAGAGGCCGCGGCGCCTCCCAAAGGCCCGCCTCAGAGAGGGGACTAGAAGCGGAAGAAATTATGGAATACGACCCCGCTTCCCCAAACGCAGAAGTCAATCCAGAGAGTCCCCAGTCGGGAAACGAGATGGATCTGTCGTAAAAGGGCCCAAACGACAGATCCGCCCCAAGCCCGTTCCTGCACCGAACCGGCCACCTGGGTCCATTTTATTCATGCCCGTGACTCTGATCAACCCAGAGAGAAAAATGCACATTCGGGTGCAAGCTCTAATTGACTCGGGCTGCTCAAGAGACATCATAGCCCCTGCTCTAGTTAATGGACTGGTTTTACCGACTCGGGATTTACAAAATCCAGTAATCTTTGAACAAATGGATGGTACCAACATGAATCCTGTTACAACTGAAACCATCCCGGTGATCACAGGCATGGGACAACATTGGGAGAAGAGGTCCTTTGTCATCAGCTCTACTGCCAAGTACCCGTTAATCCTAGGCAGCAAATGGCTATGTGATCACAACCCCTACATAGACTGGGCACAGGGATGCATTACCTTCAGTCACGCCAACTGTGAAAATCACCGTTGGAATCAAAACTGGGGCGAAGACCCTACTCAGAAAGAAAAGGCCCTCCTTACCCAAGAAGAAGTCAACCAAATACCCGAACCTTACTGGCCTTTTCTAAACGCTTTCTCGGAGGAGGAAGCGGACACTCTACCCCCGCATCGACGAACGGACTGTGTGGTGGAAATCTTACCAGGAGCCTCGCTACCCAAAGGACGACTCTACCCCATGAGTCTCCGTGAACGCGAAGAGCTCCGGAAATTCATCGACACCAACCTTCAACGTGGGTTCATCCGCCCAGCCTCTAGCCCCCACGCCGCTCCGGTCCTCTTCGTAAAAAAGAAGGATGGGGGACTCAGACTCTGCACAGATTTCCGGGGACTGAACGCAGTGTCCACCAACAACGCCTATCCTCTACCGCTCATCCGAGACCTTCTCAACGTCGTGGCCCAAGGTAAGATCTTTACGAAATTAGATCTAAAAGATGCCTACTTCCACGTTCGTATCAAGGCAGGGGATGAGTGGAAAACCGCGTTTAATACGCCCCTCGGACAATATGAATACTTAGTTATGCCTTTTGGATTGACGGGAGCCCCGTCTGTATTCATGTCCATGATAAACGAAGTTCTACACGAATTTCTGTACAAAGGGGTGGTGGTGTACCTTGATGATGTTTTAATTTATTCGGACACCGAGGAAGAACATGTTCAAATGGTACAAAAGGTCCTAGCCACCTTGATGAGGAATAAACTGCCCATCAAATTGTCCAAATGTGAATTCCATAAAACAGAACTCACTTACCTTGGGTATTGTATCTCCCAAGAGGGTCTGAAAATGGATCCAGCCAAAATACAGGCGATACAAGATTGGCAAACGCCCACCACCCGCAAAGAACTGCAATCCTTCCTGGGTTTTGCCAACTTTTATAGAGACTTCATAGCAAATTTCGCCCAAATCACGCTCCCCTTAACAGAACTGCTGAAAACCAAAGATAAAGGGGACCAAGCTAAGAAGCCCTCTTCCAAATTACAATGGACCCCCGATTGCCAAACGGCTTTCGACTGCCTAAAAGAGCAATTTGTAACAGAACCCATCCTCTCCCACCCCAACGAACAATCCCCCTTCATAGTACAGGTCGACGCCAGCGATACGGCGATAGGGGGGGGTTTGCTACAGAAGGGGGAGGATGGAAAATTGCGTCCTTGTGCGTTCTTGTCTAGAAAATTTTCTGCCGCGGAAAGGAATTGGAATGTGTGGGAGAAGGAGGCCTTTGCAGTAAAAGCAGCCCTTACTAACTGGAGACATTGGCTGGAGGGGGCGCGATACCCTTTTGAGGTCTGGACAGATCATAAAAATTTGGAGGCCCTCCGGAGCCCACGCAGACTGAATGCCAAGCAATTGCGGTGGGCGGAATTCTTTTCAAAATTCAACTTCACTCTAAATTATCTCCCGGGCAAAACTAACTTTTTGGCGGACGCCCTATCGCGCATGCCCCAACATAGGAGCAAACGGGCGGAGACGGTCGACACGGTCTTCTCGCCTAAGCAACTTGGGGGCGTGGTGACTACTCGCAACCGCGCCAAGCAGCCCCTCCCAGCCAACCAGGAATGGAAATCGAAACTTAAAGCTGAAATAGAGAAGGAGGGGGATAGAGCTCCGCGGAGCAAACTGACCCAATCCCCACAAGGGGATTGGTTGGCCGGGGGCAAGTTGTATGTCCCAGACAGCCTCAGACTGGAAATTTTGCAGCGCTGTCATGATGCTCCCACTGCTGGACATTATGGGTATCTAAAAACTTTGCATCTCGTCCAAAGACAATTCTGGTGGCCGGGCATGCGCAAAGACATTTCCCAATACGTTAGTTCCTGTCCTGTTTGCCTCAGCGCCAAAACCAGGAAAGGGAAGCCTCCGGGTCTCCTGCAACCATTGGAAACGCCAAACAGACCCTGGGACGTAATATCCATGGATTTTATTACTGACCTACCTATCTCAAAAGGACATAATTGCATTTTAGTGGTGGTAGATCTGTTCTCCAAACAAGCACATTTTATCCCCTGTACTGCTATACCCTCCGCGCGAAAGCTAGCGGATCTGTTTTTAAAACACATCGTGAAATTACATTCTTTTCCGTCCAAGGTGATTTCGGATCGCGGCGGACAGTTCGTTGCCAACTTCTGGCGGGAGCTTTTGAAAATGTTGAATATTGAACAAAGCATCAGTTCAAGCCACCACCCACAAACCGACGGACAATCCGAAAAGACTAACCAAATTTTAGAACAATTCCTTCGTTGCTACATTAATTTTCAACAAGATAATTGGGTGGACCTCCTCCCCCTAGCCGAATTCTCCTATAACAACAGTGTACACGCTTCAACGGGAGAGGCTCCATTCAAAATTGTGTACGGGACTCACTTCGATCCCTTCCCGTTAGACGCACCCCCTCTCCATTCCTCTAAACTGCCAGATGTATCTTCATGGTGGGGGGAGGCGGCGCAGCAGTGGACTCTTATTAAGAAACACCTTGAAAAAGCCAAACTGGATTACAAAAAATACGCAGATCGCCATCGTGTGGCCGAATGGGAATTACAACCTGGAGATCATGTGTATATTTCCACAAAAAACCTAAAGCTAGCTCAAACCAGCCGCAAACTCGCTCTAAAATTCCTAGGACCTTTTCCTGTACGCAAAATAATAAATAAAGTAACTGTTGCTGTAACTTTGCCTAAAAACCTGCGCCATGTGCATGATACGTTCCACGTCAGCCTTCTAAAGAGAGCTCCCACCGACAACAAATGGCACATCAAAGCTCCACCCATTCCAACTTTGATTGACGACCAAATACACTATGAGGTACAACAAATCTTGGACTCTAAGCTCAAGCGAAACCAGCTTTTTTACCTCATTCGCTGGAAGGACTTTGATTCTGGTTACGATGAATGGGTGAACTCTGCACATGTTCATGCTCCTAGATTAACCAAAGCTTTTCATACTCGCTATCCATATAAGCCAGGGGGGGATCTATTTTAAGGGGGGCAGAATGTCAGGTCCAGTATGTATCTAAACTGTACTGACTCCATTTTCTAATGCTTCTAGTGTTTAAGTGCTTTCTCCCCAGGTGCACCAGTTCCCAGGCAGCATCCCCACCAGAGGAGATTGTTGTGTCTAACACCGTTCCACCAAGCATTGGCCTTGAAGGAGAGCAGCTTCCCAGGACTGAAAGATGTTGTTTTGAGAACTGTGGGGGGAGGCTGTTCCAGATGGGTATTGTTACTCTGTATCCTATGCTTGCTCTTCATTGGTAACAATGATCATGTACCATCCTGAGTCTCCTATTCAGGACAGTGGACTATAATGGACCTTTTCTGCAATAAAACTTCCTTTGCCAGACACTGGACTTATTCTTGCTTCTAAAGGGAACCTTGCAGAGAGTGCCTTATCTAGCCACAGTCTGACACCAGCAACTGAAATGCTCCCAAAGGGTTAAAGCTGCAGCCCTAGAGAGGCTCATGGGTGGGGGGAGAAAGCCGTTTCCACTGGTCCGCCCTTGCAGAAGCAGTTTGTTTCCTAGGCCGCTGTTTGAATAGCTGGGAGGGATTGTGTGAGCTCAAAGGGGCTTTGGGGAGGGGAGAAGGGGGGCTATGGGGTGGGGGCTACGATGCAAGATCCAATGCGATGCAATCTGTAATGCAAGACCCAAAACATGGAGAAAAGGGGGGGGAGGTACAGCAGGCGATCTCCAGTTCCCTCCTTGCCTCCTTCCTCTGCACCTGAGAGCCTCTTTTGCGCCCCCCTCCCCTTATGTAGAGCCTAGAGGTCTTTGCAGTGGGCTTGAGAGCAGAATATGAACCCAGCATCTTTGGAAGTTGGATGGGGCTCAAGTGGCTTCAGGTTCCAGAGACACATAGGAAGGGGACACAATGGGGCAAGGGGACATTTGGGATGGGGGAAGAAGGCTGGAACAAATGCAGGAAGGAGGAAGGGAGATGAGAGGGGGAGATTTGGGGCAGGAAGATGGGGCAGATATTAGGGGTACTGAAGAAAAGACCAAGGGAGCTGGGCAGGGGGTGATAAGCTACGGGGGGGGGGGGGGAAGGCATGGACTGTGGCCCTTGGAAGACCCACACCACACAGAAGCTGAAGAGCGGAAAGGGGTTCTCTGAGGAAACCATCCTCCTCAGCATCAACGCTGTGTCCCTTTTCTCTTTGGGAAGTGGAGGCCGGGGTGTTAGACTTTTTCCAGGCAGGTGATATACTTGAGGGGGGCAGCTTTACCCCCCTGCTTCCCAACAGCATCAGGGAGCATTTGGGCACCTCCCAGAGTTTCCCATAACCTTTGTCTCACCTCTTCCAAAGCTGTTTTGCTGAATGGAAACCGTTAATGGACTTTTTGCATGAAATGGATAACAAGGGTTTAATGACATCTGCATTTATGGATTAAGAAACATGAATAGAAAAAAGAGGCTTTTTGTGACTAACCTAGAATAAGTGTGACTCTAGAAATGATACATACTTTCTGCGGAGAAAATCAGAACTCAAACTGTAGTGTAATCTAGGTTTTTTGTTTGTTTTTTTTCCTTTTCCTTTTAATTATATAGATATATGTATTGTTAGTGTGTCATGTTTAGAATTGTGTGTTTTTTCTTTTTCTCCGTGTTTATTGTTTATTATGTTATGGTGTATAGTTTATAGTTTAAATAAAGAAAATTTAACCATGCAAAACTGTTTTTCTGCGAGGTTGTGGCCATACCTGGCCAGGTGCCACTTCAGGCTCTCTTGGTCCCACCCAAAGGGCAGCCATTTTCCCTCCCCTGCCACAACAAAAGCTGTTTTGATTTGTTTAATCAGCACTTTGCTATTGTTGTATTGTTATGACCATGTGCCTATCAGGTTATGCAAATATTCAATTGCTAATTTTTAAATTAAACTGGAAAAGCCTCTGTGGCATGTGCATGGGAAATGTAGGCATCCTGGTCTTGCAGCTGTAACGGACAGCCAAGCTGTAAACGCCTACATTTCCCATCAAAACTTGAGGTAAGCTGACAAGTGTCCAACCTGTGTAAGGCGTCACTTGCAGCTTGGCTCTGAGGCAGGGAAATCTGCCATGTGGAAGGAAGCCCCATTGCCCCTGGACTCCTGTCTCACAGCAGCAGCAGTAGGGGAATCACACAAGCCTTTCCCCCGGTGGGAAGCCCCTTAGATGGTTCCCCCCCCCTTCTCTCATTCTCCCTCCTTCGGGTCTATGGAGCTGTTTCTCTGCTCTGCAGGGCATGTAGGAAGGTTATTCCCTTTGGAGGGAAGCATTTCGAGGAGAGGGGGACGGCTGAATGAGGAAGGTGGGCAGAGAGGAGTAGGGCCAAACACTTCTGAGCTTTCCTAGAGTGAGTCCAGTGTCTTGAATTCTGCCAGTCCAGAGAGGTTCCCTGAAGGGACTGGCACAGAAAACGTGTGTGTGCTAAAAAAGGTTTCTTGCTCTCTTTATTTCTTTCCCTCTCAGGCAGGTGGAAGACATCCTTGACACCTTCTCCCGCCATCTCTTTTGTGTTTTGAAGTGAGAAAAGCCTCCATGAAGCCAGCTCAGGTACTGGAGGGTGGTGGTGGTCAATGGGGAGACTGGAATCGAGCAGCAACAGTGGTTCCTTCTCTGTCGCCAGGCTTGGCTCAGATGTTCAGTCTCCTTGCCCTCAGTTCTGGGTGGGTGGCCGTGTTAGTCTGCAGTAGAACAGCAGGATCCGAGTCCAGGGGCACCGTAGAGACCAACAGGATTTCTATGGTACGTCCATAGAAAATGGTCAGCTTCTGCCTAGCTTGGCCTGTGCACAGAATCCCAAGCAAGGACAATGAGACAATTCCGGAGCATGAATTTCCCATGGAAAATGATCAGGGCCCTCTGCGATATGGACATCTCTGGCCTCTTCCCCACGAGGCTGCTATCCCTCTGGCAATGAGGGCAGCTCCTCCGTATTGGAGATGCCCCCAAGGAGGACGGGTAGAAAAAGCCAATTATTTCTGGCTGTGATCAAGAAAGCTTGGGGAACTGAAGGGGCCGCCTCGCACCCGTCTTCGGAATCACCGCGGTTGGAACCCTGCGCGGTTCCTGCGGGAAGAAATTCCTTCGGGTGCGTCATAATGAGACACGTGGGGACGGGTCCGTGTTCCATGCGGTGTTTCTCCAGCAGCAGCCCCGAGGCAGGGAGAGCGGAACTGAAGGCCGAGCCAAGGAGGCTTCGGGGGAAGGGGCTGAGGCTGGGAGTGGCCCGGGTGCAAATCTGGCCGGGCCAGAGCGAAATCCCAGAGCAGGTTTTGCACGTCAGTCCTCCAAAGGGGAAAATCCACAAAGCGCTGCTTCCTAGAGTGGAAGGAAATGAGGAAGGGAGGGGGCGCCAATAGGGGGCTGCCCGGCCCTGCCCCGCCCCCCTTTCTCCCCGGGCTGCAAAAAGCACCTTCTGGGTGTTCTTCGGGAGAGGTGGTGGAAGCCCCGGTGGGTGGAAGGGCTTGGCAGAACTGATGGGGAGGGGGGTCCTTCCTGCCCCCCCTCCCTCGCCGCTCTGGAAACCTCTGCCTGGGCTTGCCTGTGCAGGATCCGGCCACCTTTAGCCTTCTGGAGGTTTGGGTGTGTGTTGGCATCGCAGAGTCAAGAGAGCGGCGTGCCCTTTCTGTTGGGAAACAGGTCTGTTAGACTCTTTACCACGACGGTGGTTTGTCCCAGAGTTGCCTGTTGTTGGGGGGTAGGGTTTCCCCCGTTTCTCCACATCATCACGGAGTGTGTGGCCACCTTCTGGAATTTCCCGTGTTTTTCGCCCAATCTTTTCCAAACATGCTTTGTTTGCAACCAAGCGTGGATGTCTGTCTGTTGCTTAAAATTTTCCTGTCTCCTCCAAATGGCCGTTTTACATTCCCCTGCCCCGGGAAAAGATGTGTGTGTTTGTTTTACTGGAAGTTAAATATTGTTGTATCCTTATAACCATGCCTATATCAGGTCACAAACAAAGGGGTGTTCAATTGCTGATTTTATAACCCAACTGGAAATGTTGCTGTGGGCTACAGTTTTCTCCTGCAGGGCTAGCTTTCTCTGTGCAGGGAGATTGTCCTTCCTAGCTAGCATCTCCCACCTGCCACATTGAGTCATGACCAGCTTAGTCCCGGAGGGGCTTGGCTTCCCTCAGAGGGGAGGAGGGAGTGGTGTGGCTTCAGGCAGGGTCAGGCACTCGTTACCCCAAAATATATTTGCCTAGGGCAGGAGGAAGCATTTCAAGGAGGAGGAAAGAGGAAGGGGGTGGGGGGGAGAGGTGGAGCAAAACCCTCTTCAGCCTTCCTAGAATGAATCCAGTTTCCCAGATTTTGCTCTGAATCTGGAGAGAGGTTCACTGAAGGGACTGGCAAAGATAGCGTGTATACTACAAAGGCTTTCTCGACCTCTTCCTTTCTCTCCCAGGCATCAGCGGAAAGACACTCTTGACACCTTCTCGGCCATCTCCCCCTTGTGGTGAAAGGAAGAGAGCCACCATGCTGCCCGCTCAGGTACCAGGAAGGGGTCACTGGAGAGATGTGTAGTAGGGCTGGTTTCGTCTCTCTTGTAAGGCTCAGAGGACTGGGCTCCTTGGTTCTGGCAGGAAAAAGTTCACCCCCTGCCTAGGATGGTTTGTGCAGAGAAGCCCAAGGAGGGACTATGAAACCGTCACGGACCATGAATTTCCCAAGAAAACTATTTGGTCTTTTAACCTATGGACACCTTTAGCCTATTCCTGACACAGCTGCCAATCCGATGTGATGGAGGACAGCCCCTCTGACTCCAAAATGCCCCCCAAACAGTCCAGATAGCAAGGAGCGACATGTCCCCACAGGGCACTTCTCCCCTCCCTTCCTCTTCCTGCTGCTCTTCTAATCTTAATTTACTGCCCCTGTTTTTGGATTTCTTTTCTTTGAGCCACCTTTCTAGTGATCTCAGTAAACATTTCCTTCTTCTCCTTCCAGGGTCAGGTGTCCTTTGAAGAGGTGGCTGTGTATTTCACCCAAGGGGAGTGGAGCCTGCTGAGCCGAGCCCAGAGAGCCCTGTACAAGGAAGTCATGCTGGAGAATTTTGGGAACGTGGCCTCTCTGGGTGAGGATCCTTTTCTCCTAGGCTGTCTCCTTCTTGCTAGGAGGAGTGATCATGGGTGCTTCTCCAAGGGAGGATGGAGGATATTCCACCACACCCCGTTTACCTTTCTATTTTGTCTTTCTGGGCAGACAGAGTAAAGTTGCTTTCGAATCGCTGAATTTATGAACATGCAAAAGAGTTGCAATGTTGTGATTTTGATTTTTTTTCTTTTTTGATAAAAAGGACCTCAGATTGCCAAACCTGACCTCATATCTTGGCTGGAAGAGGAGGAAGAGCTGTTTCTCCTGACCTCCGATGAAGTAAAGGAATTGGCAGGTAGCTGCTTCAATCTGTCATGGAATTGTGTGCTGTCCACACTTTATTCCAAGGGTTGGAGGATTTCTCTGGCCATTTGGGCTTCTTCTCAAAAGAGGTTTCTTGGGATGTGACTGCCGAAATGGTGTTTGTAGATCCTGAACGTATGAAAATAGGCCACCTCCCAAGTCAGATAAGCCCATCCAAGTATTGCCCACTCTGACAGGCAGAGGATATTATGCAAGGGAGTTTCCAGCCCTGTTCCTCCAGAGATAACTTGGACAGGAGATGCCAGGCCTTGGTCCAGGGACATGGTGCCTGAAAAGCCCAGCAAGTGTTTTACTACTGAGACATGATCCAAAGCACCGCCAGCCAACTCTCATATGAATACGTTACCTCCTTCACCCCGCCTCCCAGCATGGAGCATTTTTCTAGTTTTCTGCAATTCCTGGGTCATCCAGTACGCTAATATATAATGTAGCATCTTGGAGAGAAAATCCTGACTTTCTCCACTTACTTTAAACCTAAAGCCATTCTGGGAAACCAGCTCCTTTATCATACTGGAAGAGAGAGCGTGGGTTACATTCCCAGATTGTGGAGCGTCCAGTTCTGGAGGGGAGCACTGTCATGAATTGGCCCTGCAGAACCTTGGTCACTGGGAAAGAGGGATTTATACTGCTGGAGCTGGTCTCAAGGCGCTACACCTCAGCAAGGAGTGCCCCTCCTTCCAGCCTTTATCCCACTCAATGCCTTTTCTTCTTTCTCCAAGCTGGCTTCATAGGCCTCTAAGAGGATTGCATTCTGCTTGCCTGAAGCCAACCTTCTCTATTGGAATCCCCCCTTTAAAATCAGCCAGTGTGGAGTTAGGGGGAAATTCCTGACAGCTCACTTAAATCAGCATTCTTGTATCCCTTTTATTCCACCTCCTCCCCACGCCAATCCTGGCTATGGGAATGGGGGGCAGGAGGGCATTAATGCCTTCTCCACACTCTGATCGCAGCCAGGTAAAGGCAGAGGGGTGGGAGGGCATGGCTGCCTCCTCCGTGCCCCAATCTTTTCCGGTTAAAGGCAGGTGGGTGGGGGGCATTGCCGCTTCCACCATGCCTCAATTGGTGCTGGGAGAGGGCAGCACAGATGTGCCATAGGCGTTCCTGCCACCTGCACAAGAATAAAAGGTGAGTTGTTGCCAATACGGCTCACCTTTTATATAATGGTAAATAATGAATTTTTATTTCTCCATGTCCAAATTGACTAATATTGATTCAACCTTCCAAACTACTCTAATTTTGTTGTTCTTAAGCTGGTCGGAAATTGCACCTAACGTAGACGCGTAATCTATGGTTGCTATATAATTTAGTTTGATTTTTTAATTTAAAGAGTTCCCATTCCTTAAGCAATGAGACCAGGGTGCAGTTTCTGCCCAGAGAAGTGCTGTTTTCCAGCTAATTACCACAAGCTACCGATTGGTCAATACCATCTAGTCTGTCACACGGCCACACTCGCCAGCAAGACTTTGGAAACTGTGTCCTGACACCAAAGCACAGGATTGTTGCCTTCTGTCCAGCAGCTGATTTCACGCCCTACTTTAATGCACCATTTTGTGTTGTTGTTGTGCTTATGTCAGTTTAGTCTGCAATGAGGAACTGACCTCTCCCCAGCTTTTTCTTCTTCTCTTTTACAATTGAGGTTTCCTCTCTTCTGCCCCATCAAGCCAGAATTAGAATAGAAGTCTGTCAGCTGGCAACCAAGATGTAGAAGAATCAGGTGTAGCAGGGACAGCTCACCCACTATGTGGCCCCATGCGTTAGCCCAAGAGGCCAGTGATAAAGGAGTACCAGTCAGTTCTGTTGCCTTCTTAACTTCCACCCAGCCACCCCTTCCGCTGCCACCAGGACACGAGACGGTCAGAAATAAATTAATACTTAGAATCCTAGAGTTGGAAGGCCCTTGAAGTCCATCTAGTTCAACCCCCTTGCCCAATGCAGGAACCGCCTATGGCATCCTCGACTAGGATTCGTCCAGCCATTCTGAAGACTACCAGTGAGGGGGAGCCCAGTGCATCCCTCAGCAGCTTATTTCACTGCCAAATTACTCTTAAGGTGAAGTTTTTCCTAACGTCCCACCAATCTCTTCCCTCCTGTAGTCCTGCCCTGTCCTCTGAGGGACAGTCCTTTAAATACCTTAAGAGAGGGATCATGTCTCCCCACAACCTCCTCCGAACTGAACATTCCCAGGTCCCTCAGTTTTTCCTCATAGGGCTTGGTCTCCAGGCCCCTGATCATCCTGGTTGCTCTCCTCTGCACCCGCTCCAGTTTGTTCACAAGGCCTCCAGAACTACAAGCAATATTCCCGGTGGGTCCTGACCAACACAGGCATAAGATTCCAATCCTTTGTTGATACACCCCAAGATTCCATTTACCCTTTTTTGCTGCAGCTTTCAAGGTTTCCTCTTCACATCAGATTACCTTCTTCTAATAGGCACCTCTCTGCAGACTCTTGGCCATCTGCCTTAACCTCTCTCAAAAGGTGCCTTACTTTCCTCCCCATGCCTCCTCCCTCTCCCCCGTCAATTTACAGCGACACAAAAAGAGAAACTTAAAACTACTGTTTCACTTTGAGGCAGAAAGTCTCCATTGTATATTCTCTCTCTTTTGTTGTCATTATTATTCAAATGGCTACTATTCCAACTAACTCAGCTTGGAATTTAGAAGGAATTGAGAAAGAGAGGGGGAGAAATGGCTATAGACTGAGCGTTCACAGAGCATAGACACAAGCGTTATATAACAAGTAGAAAACTCTGACACAAATACCTGGGCAAAGTGTCCTATCATCACACCAACGTTCTCTTTTTTTCAGCAGGAGACATGTGGGAATCAGCCAATGATATGAAAGAACATCAGGTGGTGGAGAAGGAGGATACATACTCAGAAGTGAAAGAGAAGGTTGAATATCATCATGTTCTCAGGCTGGTGGAAGGAAAAGATCCTTATAAAGAGACAAATACTTCTGGTCTTTTGGAGGGAGGGGACTCTGTACTACAAAAAGTATACAAGAAAAATTGGAATGAGCTCACTGTAAGCAGGGAAATACTTCATGAAAAACCAGATAGTAACAAACATAAGATACATAAATGCCTGAAGTGTGGAAAAATCAATAAATGGAAAGATAGCCTAATTTCCCATCGATGGATTCACAAAGCTGAGGAAAACTGCAAGTGCCTAGAGTATACAAAAACCATGAGTCCGAATGGAAATCTTAATTTCCAGCAACAGATTCACATAAGGGAGAAGCCATATAAATGCTTGCAGTGTGGAAAAAGCTTCAGGCAGCGTGGACATCTTACTACCCATGAAAGGATTCACAGAGAGGAGAAACCATATAAATGCCTGCAGTGTGAACAAAGCTTCAGGCGAAGTTGTGATCTTTTAACACATCAAAGAATTCACACAGGGGAGAAGCCATATGAATGCTTGCAGTGTGGAAAAAGCTTCAGGCAGCGTGGACATCTTACTGCCCATGAAAGAATTCACACAGGGGAGAAACCATATAAATGCCTGCAGTGTGAACAAAGCTTCAGGCGAAGTGGCGGTCTTATAGCCCATCAAAGAATTCACACAGGGGAGAAGCCATATGAATGCTTGCAGTGTGGAAAAAGCTTCAGTGACAGTGGAAAGCTTTATCGCCATCAAAGAATTCACACAGGGGAGAGACCCTATAAATGCTCAGAGTGTGGAAAAAGTTTCAGCCAGACTGGAGATCTTATTTCCCATCAAAGAATTCACAGAGGAGAAAAACCATACAAGTGCTTGGAGTGTGGGAAATGCTTGAGGTACAGTAGAAATCTGATTTCTCATCAAAGAATTCACACAGCAGATAAACCATATAAATGCTCAGAGTGTAGGAAAAGCTTCAGGCAGATTGCATACCTTAAATCCCATCAAAGAATTCACATAGGAGAGAATCCATATAAATGTTTGGAATGTGGTAGAAGCTTCAGGAAGAATGAAAGCCTTAATTCTCATCAACGAATTCACACAGGGGAGAAACCATATAAATGCCTGGAGTGTGGAAAAACTTTCAATTACAGTGGAAGTCTTGCTTCCCATCAAAGAATTCATACAGGAGAGAAACCTTACAAATGCCTGCAGTGTGGAAAAAGTTTCAGGCGGAGTGGAGATCTTACTTCCCATCAAAGACTGCACACAGGGAAGAAACCATATAAATGTCTGGAGTGTGGGAAAATCTTCAGTAAGAGTGACAGTCTTACTTCCCATCAAAGTTTTCACAAAGTAGAGATACCATATAACTGTCTGGAAATTGGAAAAGGCTTTAGTCAGAATTAACATCTTTTTTCCTATAAAATAAGAGTGGGGGAGTGTCATACCCAGAGGCTTGCACTCCCACCGCAGGTACATTCATGTCCTCCCTCAGACCAGCTGTCCATGTGATCTACTGACCTCCATTTTATGCTCACAACAACAATCCTATGAAGCAGATTAGGCTGAGAGGGTGAGACTAGGCCCAAGTCAACCAGTCACCTTCCATGTCAGGGTGAGGATCCAAACCTGGTTCTCTTAGATCCCAGCCTGACACTCAACTGCCATGATTCTGCACAGGCTTTGCCATGTCAGCTGTGCTGCTGGCAGCTTTGTGGTGTCTCATGAGTATAGTTTTGATTCTTTTTCAAATAGCAGAGGGGTATTGTGGAGCTAATCTGTGCCAGGAATGGTCTGAGTCCCTTTATTTTCAGTACTGGACATCGCATCATCACCCTGAAGTGGGTGGCCGATATGGAGCTTCCTAGCTGTATTTTCAGATGTGTTGTGCAGGCAATTTGTATTGTACCTTTGCTTCCCGTCTCCCTTTTTGGCTACTCCCCTCCTACCTTCTGACTGGGATATAAGAGTTTAGAAATATCCACTCCTCCCTGTATCTGACCAAGTCACACTTGAGAGGACATCTCATAGAAAATTTGTTGGTCCTTAAGGCTACTCGACTCAAACCTTGCTCTTTTGCTGTGGACCAGGACAGCCACCCACCTGAAAGTACATCGCACTGGCTCTGAAACCTCAGGGACATTGTAGAAATCCCGTTTGTTTTGAAACAGAGTGGATATTTCCCACCCTCCCTGTCTGTGCTGCCTCTGCCTTCCTGGCTCCTCATGAGAAAATATCTTCCCTAGCAAATGGAAAGAGACGGGTGTCTTGAGGTAATGGGGCCAGGGTGGTGTGATACCCTTTGATTCTGGCTATAGAAGTCCCACTATCACCCCTAGAGGCTGGTGGCCAATTACCAGAGGCCTTTCTTCATTTTCTGATGAGGTATGCCTGCCATAGACAGACAAACAAGTGCCCAAGTAGACGGAAGGACACCTTTTATTATTGTAGTTGCATTTCATGTGGTATTTTATAGAATAACAAAGCCCATTGTGGGGGGGGGGGGAATATAACAGGCTCTAGAAAGGGGAGGGTGGGCGGGTGGGCATTCGCTTCTCCTGTTGCTGATTCCAGCTGGTGAAGGAGGTGGGGTGGGCATTGTCATCTGCTCCACGCCTGATATGCCTGATCTTGGCCATATGAAGGGGTAGTGGGCTTTGCTATCTGCTCTATGCCTGATACATGCTGGGTAAAGGGGGAGCATTGCCTCCTGTTCTACGCCTGACTACAGCTGGGTGAAGGGGGCAGGCATTGCCACCTGCTCCGAGCTTGATCCCAGCTGGGTGAAGGAGGGTGGGCATTGCCTCCTGCTCCATGCATGATCTTGAAAGGTGAAGGTGGGTGGGGGGCTTTACTGCCTGCTCTACTCCTTATCCCAGCTGGGTGAAGAGAAGAAGGGCATTGCCTCCTGCTCTGCACCTGATCCCAGCCAGGTGAAGGTGCGAGGTGGGCATTGCCACTTGCTCCACTCCTGATCCCAAATGGGTGATGGGGGTGGGTGGGCATTACCACTTGCTCTGTCACTCAGCTGAGTTAAGGCAGGGGAGGGCATTGCCACCTGCTCCACTCCTAATATTAGCTGGGTTAAGGTAGGGGTGAGTATTGCCACCTGTTCCGCTACTAATACCAGCTGGGTAAAAGAGGAGGGCTGGCATTGCCACCTGTTCCCCTCCTGATCCCGGCCTGGCCTTCCTGCCACAGCATGTTTTCTGGAGGGACATGGTGCCTTGCCTGGGCTTCCCTCTGCGGCAGCGCCCTCTGGTGTGCACCAGGGTATAAAGTGCGTTGTCTGAAACACGCTTACTCAATTATATAGTAGGATGCTTGTTTGAAATTTCTAGTTTTGAAAATGTCTTGGGCACCACATTCCTGTGGAGTAGAGGGATGGTAAGCTCATGAAGTTGGCCCTCTGTCAGAGTTTGGCGGGAGAAGGTATTATTTTCCTGTGAGGTAGGCTCAGGTGGTATTTTGTAAGGAGAGATCTTCTGAGGGGAAAAGGCAACTTCTGAAGAACAAGAGAGATGGAAGCCTTTTGAGGAGAAGGCACGTCCTGTGGAGGATACAGAAGAGCCGGAAGAGGAGCTGAAAGCAGAAGTCACGCGTCTCAATATCTGCAATGGAAGCAAGACTGAGAGGCAGCCAAGAACAGAGTGAGAGACTTTCACAAGGCTGCAGAAAAAGCATAAAGACTTGGATCGCCTCTTTTGTTCTGTAGATGTGTGCCCTACAGCCTTCTCTAGGAATAAAACTTGTTTGTGTTTAGAATTATCTTTGTGAAAGGTCACAATAGGGTTTGGGATTGTTTCTTTTAAGCTGTTTTTTCCTTAATTTTACTTAACTGGAAATTCCCCCTGGTTTGTGAATTGGTCATATAGATGCGAGCTGTTTTTTTTCTTTTTCATGCCCCCACCGTTCCATTAACCAATCCACTTTTCAGTCTATCTTCCCTCCACTGGGAATAGCAGGGGTTATAATATTAATGTTCCAAGTCACATAGGCCAGCTGGGACCTACTTTTGGGGCAGGAGTGGGGGGGAAAGGAACAGCGGCTAGAAATTTTTCTAGATTGGGTGAGTGGGCAGTGATAGGGCAAACACAGTTCAATGCATAGGCTGATGGAACAAAAACTCCCAACTTTAAGGGCCTGCTGCTGAGGTCTGAACTTGCTGAGACTGAGAGCGGAACTACAAGTGACAAAAGGCACAGGTTGGACACTTGTCAGCTTCCCTCAAGTTTTGATGGGAAATGTCGGCATCCCAGTCCTGCAGCTTGGCTCTCTGACTGCTGTCCAATGGACTTTTCAACTGTCACTTGTCCAACATTCCGCCAAGCTGCCTACATTTCCCATCAAAACTTGAGGGAAGCTGACAAGTGTTCAACCTGTGCCTTTTGTCACTTGTAGTTCCGCTCTCAGAGAGAAAGAGACCATAAGGTTATATAGCAGGCAGCGCCTCAACAAAGATGTGGGCCTGATCGGCAGCAGCTGTGAAAAAGGCAGACTCCATCTGGGCATTATTGGGAAAGGCGTTGAAAATAACATGGCCAATATTATAATGCCCTCTCAATACAAAAAAAAGATTTTGCCAAAATTATCCCGGTTTTCATCCTTTTTAGGACAAACATGGTTTCCCCCAGGCCAATCTAATTCTTTTATGTCTTTCTGGCAACAACAGAATTTAACTCGTTTAATTGATATATCCACAAGTACAGGTTTTTTAGGTAAACAAGACTTAGAACATAAATTACAACAAAAAATGCAATGGTTTACTTATCTTCAACTTTCTCACATGATGTATCAAATTGGAATTAAACAAATCCTTAGTAACCCTATGACAGAATTTGAACAGCTCTTAAATCAAACAGATTGGACACAAAAAGGTTTGATATCCAAACTTTATAATTTGCTTCTTAATACCTTTGAATTAAAACCTCAGAAATATCAGCTAGACTGGCAAATCGATTGTGGATCTGTAATTCCCCCAGCCCAATGGGAAAAAATTTGGTCTTCTAATATAAGAGATTCTCGCATAATAACAGAATTCAAGCTTATAAAATTATCCACAGATGTTATTTAACACCAAAGAGACTCTCATTATTTTCACAAACTCAGTCACCTTATTGTTGGAAAAGATGTAATTTGATAGGTTCTTTCAATCATTGCTGGTGGAATTGTCCCCTAGTTAAAAACTATTGGATAGAGATTTTAAAGAATATAAAAGAAATAACAGGTTATGAAATACCCTTTGATATTAAGCTAATTTTTCTAAATCAATGGGACAACATAGATATCCCAAGCATTAGGAAAGAATTAATTAATGACCTCCTAATGGTCGGAAAATCCCTTTTGGCAGCTAACTGGAAGTCCCCCAAGATCCCATCTATCGACAGTTGGTTTTCCAGAGTCTGGGATTATTATATCCAGGAGAAAGTTTATGATTCTATTTATATATCTCAGCATTTTCCAAAAGAAACTGATTTTATGACAAAATGGCTCCCTTTCTTTGACTACTTATTAACCAATGATATACACCCTCCAAAGCACTTATTGTTTGTCTCATGGTGTTTCTGAGCAATATGTTTGGTTTCATACAAACTGTAAAGAACCTCCCTCTCTGCTTAGGTATATTGCAATTCTCTAAGCAAATTTTCTTTTTCCTTTGTTAATATTATATTTGAAAACTGGTAGTATATTATAAGCTATCTGTTTTTTCTTGTATTATAGTTGACTTTAATATTGTGTAATTTGTTTTCCTGTTTACGCATTGTATGTTGTTTTTTTAAAGTTAATAAAAAGTTTATTAAAAAAAAAAATATTATAATGCCCCTGTATAGATCTATGGTGTGGCCTCATGTGGAACACTGTGTCCAGTTCTGGTCACAAAATCTAAAAAGGCACAATGCAGAGCTAGAAAAAGTCCAGAAGAAGGCGAGCAAGATAAGAGGGTTTTGTACCCTTCCTATGAAAAGTGTAGAAAAGAGACAAAGGGGGAGACACGATACAGATTTATAAAATGATGTAGGGAGCAGAGACTGGACATAAAACCTTTCTCCCAAAATATTAAAAATTAGGGGCTTCCAGGGCTTTTTTTCACTGGGAACGTGGTGGAACGGAGTTCCAGCAGCTCTTTAAAATAGTCACATGGCCGGTGGCCCCGCCCCCTGATCGCCAGACAGAGGGGAGTTTAGATTGCCCTCTGTGCTGCCAAATGGCACGGAGGGCAATCTAGACTCCCCTCTGTCTGGAGATCAGGAGCGGGGCCACCAGCCATGTGACCATTTTCGCTGAGGGCAATTTAAACTTTAAAAAACTCCCCCCTTGTTCCAGCTGACCCAAGTGACGTCATTGTATGGTCTTGAGTTCCACCACTGAGATCCACCACCTCCCAGAAAAAAAGCCCTGGGGGCATCTAATGAAATGACGGGCAATAGATTCAAAACATACAAAGGAAAACGCTTCTTTACACGACGAATACTTAAAATGTGGAAATTGCTGCCCTTGGCTGTAGTAGTGATGAAAACCATGGCGAAAGATGGCTTTAAAATGGAGCGAGGAGGTAGCAGCTGGCACCAGCAGGGCAAACTGACGTCTGCGGGGACAGAGCTCAGAACAGCAGTGGCTATGTCCTTTCCAAACTGTGCCACTTTTTAGGGGAACCGTAAGTGGCAACATCGTCTCCTTGGGGCCACCAGGGCCGACTTTCTTTCTCAGCCCATCTCTGTTTTTTTCGTGCTTCACTCTGCAGTAGAAATAAATGTCCAGCTTCCCAGATGCGCCTTTGGGAGAAGGGGCTGGGGGTGTTCTGGGTGCAAATGTCGCAGAGAGAGAAGCCCAGAGGGGGCATTGCATGCCAGTCCTCCAAAGGGCAAAATCCACAGAGCTCTGCTTCCTAGAGAGGGAGGGAGGGAGGGGGCGCCAATAGGGGCTGCCCGGCCCCGCCCGCCCTTCTCCCCGGGCTGCAAAAAGCGCCTTCTGGCTGTTCTTCGGGAGAGGCGGTGGAAGCCCCGGTGGGTGGAAGGGCTTGGCTGCGGAGGGCCGCCTTTGCCTCCGTTTTTCTTCTAAGCGGAGCCAGTTCAGCGGGGCGGGGGGAAGCGATTGGTGGTGAAGGCTGGAGAGGAGGGCAGAGGACAGCGACGCCCTCCCCGAGAACTGATGGGGGCCCTTCCTGGGGGGATGCCCCTTCCTCCCTGGCCCCTCCTGGGAGCCTCTCTCTGGGGCTGCCTGTGCAGGATCTGGCCCACCTTTTGCATTCTGAAGAGTCGGGGGGGGGTGTCACAGAGCCAGGATAGCCAAAGAGCCCCTTCTGGCCAGCAGCTGAGCTCTCTGAGGGGCGCCCTGGGCAAAGAGGGGCTCCAAGAGGAAGCCGGAGGCTGAGGAACCCCCACACCCCACACATGCACTCTGCCTCTGCCCTCCATATGGGAGCACTGGGGGGGGGATAGGGTGGGGGGAGCTGTGGGGCAGCTGGGAGAGTGCAGTTGGGCTAGTGAGAGCCCTGAGGAGGAAGGGGGGAGTGTAATATCTGGGATGAGTGAGGGGGGCAAAATAGCCCCCTCTGAGGACTGGGGCAGGACCTTGGCCCATCTCCCTGAAGGCACCTAGCTGGGGTGGCTCTGGATCTGGGAAGGTTTTCCCTTTTCTGTATGATGCTTTGGGCATTGGCTGGACTTGCTGCTTTGGAGGTGAAATTCAAAGGGCCAAAGCGACTCAACTTCCCTTGAGGGGATTTTGTGCAAACAGAATGTCTGAGAAGAGTTTGGATTTCTCCCCAGGGTCCATTGAACGGCAGACAAGGTTAAAGAGAGAGGGCACTGCAGCCTGAGAGGGGCACCTGGGGTGGGGCTCAGGGAAGCCATTTCTTACCCCCTTCCCAGGCTGCTCTTGGAATGGCTGGGAGGGATTGGATGAGCTCATAGGGCTTGGGGAGGGGGCTGCAATACAAGGCCCAAAGCAGAGAGAAAGGAGGGGGTCAGCAGGGGGTCCCCAATTCCCGCCCACCTTCTGCACCAGAGAACGCCTCTTGCCCCTTTTCTGTAGAGCCCAAAGGTCTCTTGCAGTGGGCATGAGAGAAGAATTCAACCCCAGCAGATTCCAGAGGCCCATAGGAAGAAAAGGCAGTGATGTGGGGCAGAAAGGAGTTGGGGGCTGAGCAGGAGATTTCTGGCTGAAGGATGGGGCAGACCTGGGCTGGGGGGCACGGAATAAAAGACCAAGGGAGCTGGGGAGTGGGCGGACCTTGTCCCTTAACCCTTGGAAGACCCACACAAAACAGATGCTAAGGAGCAGAAAGGGGATTTCTGAGGAAATCTTGCTCCTCCTCAGTATGAAAGTTGTGTGCTTTTTCTGCTGGGAAACAGGTCTGTTAGTTTCTTTTCCACACAGGTGATTTGTCCCATGCTTTGGGGGTACAAGTTTTTTTCCTGTTTCCCCACAGCATTGCGGAGCATTTGGCCACCTCCTGGAATTTCCCGTGTTTTCCCCCCAACCTTTTCCAAATATGCTTTGCTGATAAGTTTGCAACCAAGCCTGAATGTCTGTTGCTTGAAATTTCCCTGTTTCCTCCAAATGGCAGCCATTTTTCCTTTCCCTGCTTCAGGAAAAGGTGTATGTGTGCTTCTGAGTGTGTGTTTTATAGGCTGTTGAATATTGTTGTATGTTATAACCATGCCTCTTTCATGTCATACAAGTAGAGGAGTATTCAGTTCCTGATTGTATAAACCAACTGGAAATGCCCCTGCAGGGCTAGCTTTCTCTGTGCAGGGAGATTTTCATTCCTATCTGGCCTCTCCCACCTGCCACATTGAGTCAGGCAGCCCACCCCATGACCAGCATAGTCCCGGAGGGTCTTGACTTCCCTCAAAGAGGACAGGGGAGAGGAGTGGCTTCAGGCAGGGTCCTCCCACAATGGATTTGCAGGGGACGACGACGACAGATGATTGAAGAAGGGGGAGGGGGAGGCATTCGGCCAAACTCTGGAGCCTTCCAAGATCAAACACAGTATCTCAAGTGCCCTATAGCGAGTCCAGAAGGGACTGGTACAAAATACATGCACAGAGTAAAACAGATTTCTCACCCTCTTTCTTTCTCTCTCCATATCAACAGAAAGACCCCCTTGATACTTTCTCTGCCATCTATGTGTGGCAAAGTGAAAAGAGCCACCATGCAGCCAGTTCAGGTAATGGGGTGGGGTGGGGGGGTCAAGTATTAATTTAGTACCTCTGTTTTTGGCTCACCCCCACCCCCCCAAGTAGATCAGCTTTCTAGTGATGTTAGGAAATGCTTCCTTCTTCTCTTTCCAGGATGGGGTGTCCTTTGAAGAGGTGGCTGTGTATTTTACGCAGGAGGAGTGGAGCCTGCTACAACCAGCCCAGAGAACTCTCTACAAGGAAGTCATGCTGGAGAATTTTGGGAATGTGGCCTCTCTGGGTAAGGATCCCTTTCTCCTGGGCTGTCTCCCTCTTGCTGGGGGGAGTGACTGTGTGCACTTCGCTGATGGAGGACGGAGGAAATTCCACTCCACCTCCATTACTTGCCTCTTCTGTATTTCTGGAAGGACTGAGTCAAGCTGCTTTGGAATTTCTTCAGTTATGTGCACACAGAAGAGTTACAATTTTGTTTTTGTTTTTTCCCTGATAAAAAAAGAACCTCAGAC
The DNA here is from genome assembly GCF_028583425.1 of Eublepharis macularius. Classification (NCBI taxonomy): domain Eukaryota; kingdom Metazoa; phylum Chordata; class Lepidosauria; order Squamata; family Eublepharidae; genus Eublepharis; species Eublepharis macularius. The sequence goes on from NC_072793.1 coordinate 180,333,181, forward strand.
TGTAAAACCAAACCTCATATCCTGGCTGCAAGAGTTGATCCTTGAGCTCTCTGATGAAGACGAGGAATTGGCAGGTAGATGTTTTGATCGGGCATGGAATTGTGCGTTGCCTGCTCTTCCTTCCAAATGCTAGCGGAGCTTGGCTGGGCGGTGAATGCTGAAAAGAGTGCTTGTAGATCCTGACCCTATGAAACTAGATCACTTTTTTCCTCCAGAGTCAGATCACTCCTGCCAAGTCAAGCCAGGTATTGTCCATGGTAAGAGGCACAGGCTTTCAGGCAAGGGCGTTTCCAGTCCTGCTCCTCCAGAGATCCTTTCAACAGGAGATGCCAGGCCTCGGTCCTGCGATTTTCTGCCTGCAAAAAAAGGATGTGTTTTACTGTACAGACATGACCCAAAGCAGCTCCGGACAGTTTTCATATGAACACGTTACCTCCTTCACCCTATTTCCCTGGCACAGAGCATTTTTGTCACTGATTGGGCAATGTGCGGGTCATCCAGTATGCCAATAGAAAATCCAGCATCTTGCACAGAAAATCCTGATTTTCTCCATTTACTTTAAAACTTAGTCAGAATTTGTCTCTTCTGGGTAACAGCCGATTCCGTCTTCTCTGGAGCAGCCGCCAGGAAGCTGATTTAGTCCCCCCCAGAAACATGCGGAAAAGCTCTTAGCAGGGTGGGAAAGTTTTTTTGTGTTCCAGGGACGGCTGAGCTGGGCCCAGGGCTGATTCAGGTTTAGCGCATATGGCATTCTGGGTGAAGAGCTGCCATTTGTGGCAGACAGGGGTCCTTCAGAGGCAGGACAAAATAGACAGATGCCCTTCTTTGTGCTATGCACCAAGGACTCTGGGAAATGGTGTCATGTGGCCCTGCAGAAAAAGGTTAGGCTATTAAATGAAAGTGAAACGCCGTGACCTCAAAGGTAGCAATCGCTGAATTGCTGCCAATTCCATGCACAGCGCCAGCTAGACCGGAACAGAACAGGGATCTCAATGCACGGATGAGAAAATGGTGCCGGGGGGGAAAGTTTAGATTTGTTAGGCTGTGGGGAAGTTCCTGTGATGTGCCAAAGGTGTACCAAACAGACAGGCTTCACCTGAACCAAACAGACAGGCTTCACCTGAACCAAAAGGGAACCACACTGCTGGCGCTTAATATCAAAATGATGGCAGAGCAGCTTTTAAACTAATCCTGAGGAAGAGCTGGCAAGCATGGGAGAAATGGCAAAGGTGGGCCGTGTCTGGAGACAAAAGGGCTGAGGGAGGTGAGGGTTGATGGAGAGGGAACGTGAAGTGTCTGTATGCCGATGCTCGAAGACTCCAAGCCAAGGTGGGGGAACCGCAGCGCTTGGTGCTACATGACAGTTTAGATAATAAGGGGCAACGTGGTTACACAGAGGAAATTATTAAGTATTAGCATACCCCTGTATTGATCTATTATGGACCCTCATTTCGAATGTGGTGTAGAGTTCTGGTCATCACGATATCTCAAAAAGGACATTGCAGAGCTGGAAGTAGTACAGGACAGGGCAACCAAAACAATTCAGTTTAGGAAAGAAATGCCTTGGGGAGGACATGATAGAGGTTCATAAAAAATTTGCATGGGGTAGAGAGAGGCGACAAAGGTAACTTTTTCTCCCTCTCCCATAATTCTAGAAATTGGGAGCATCCAATGAAGCTGATGGGCAGTAGATTTTAGGCCAAAAGGAAATACTCCCTTATCCAGTGAGTGATGAAAATGTGGAATTTGCTGCCAGAGGCTGTAGAGATGGCAACTGGCCTTTAAAGGGGGATTGGATAGTTTCATGGGGGCAGATCTATCAGTGACTTCTAGCCATAGTGATTAAAGTGAACCTCCATGTTCCGAGGCAGTATACCTTTGAATGCCAGTGCCAGGAGGCCACTTCAGGAGAAGGCCTCGGCCTCCAGGCCCTGTTGTTGGCCCTCCAGAGCAACTAGTAAGGCACTGTGTGAGACAGGATGCTGGACTAGATGGACTTACTGGTCTGATCCAACAGGGCTCTTCTTTATGTTCTTTTTTCCTACATGGCTTTTAACTTCTATGCATGTTAAAATTCTATAGTGTTTAATGGAATCTGCTAACCTGATTAACCTTAGACTGATCCATGGTTTAAACATTCCTTAATCAAAGGCCTGCTTATATTCTTTTCCTGACAGAACCGGCATGCATATCCAGCATTTTGTGTCTAAAGATCTCTGACATTTCTCCCATGCTTGTTCTAACAATGATAATGATAACAAATATCATTTTCTCCATTTTCGTAATGAATTCTTTTATCACTGGATATCCAAATTGATTAAGGTATTTTGGTACTCTTAAACTCCTTTTCTCCATGAAGAACTGTCATGGAATGTTATTTAACAACAACAACAATAATTGTGCTTATACGCTGCTCTTCTAGACAGATTAGCAGTTAACAAGTTAGTGTTATTATTATCCCAACAATGCAGCTGGGGTGCTGGGGCTGAGCGGCTTTCCCAAGGCAACCTACTGAGTTCACGGCAGTAGTGGGATTCGAACCAGTAGAGTGCAGATTCGCAGCCAAACCACTTAACCACTGTGCTACAGCAGCTCTCTGAAGTATGAATGTATATATGATTGTATATACATTTTATAGCAAAGGCTACTGCAAGCAGCCAATTCCTGAACATTTCAGGATTCAAAAAATGCATAAACATGAAGCTGAATGTGAGTCAGCTGAAATGATTCTTCTTTGTTCCCTACCTTGCCTCTTCATACGCTTTCAAATAAGCTCTTCCTCAGAGGTCAAACAGGCCTCATTTTCTGCCAATCTAATCAACAGCGTGTATACACAACCATTACAAAGCAAACTAGAAAATTCTGATACAGATAAGGGGGAAAGTGTCCTGTTAGCATAACAGGTTTCTTTGTCTTTCAACAGGAAGTCTGTGGGAGTCGGCAAATAGAATGAAAGAATATGCAGGAGTGGAGGAAGTGAAGGCATATGCAGATGTGAAAGAGAAAGTGGAATATTGTCATGCAGTGAGCAAGGAAGAGGGAAAAGATCCTTATGAAAGCAGGACTACATCTGGTCTTGTAGAGGGAGGTGACTCTATACTGCAAAAAATCCACAATAAGGACAATAGGAATGAATTCACTGTAAGCAGGGCATTTTTTTGTGAAAGAACAGATATTAATATTCAAATGCCCGATTATATTGAAAAGGAGATAAATAAATGCCTGAGATGTGAAGAAATCATAAAACAGAAAGATAGCCTAATTTCCCGTCAAAGGATTAACATAGGAGAGAAAAAATATAAATGCCTAGAGACTGGGAAAAGCTTCAGTCAGAATGGAAGCCTTAATAGCCATCAAGGATTCCACACAGGGAAGAAACAGTATAAATGCCCTGACTGTGGGAAAAGCTTCAGTCATAATGGAAACTTTTCTACCCACCAAAGAATCCACACAGGGGAGAAACCATATAAATGCTTGGAGTGTGGGAAAAGCTTCAATCAGAAAGGAAGCCTTTCTTCTCACCAAAGAATTCACACAGGAGAGAAACCATATAGGTGCCTGGAGTGTGGAAAAAACTTCAGACACAGTGCAGCACTTTCTTCCCATCGTAGAATTCACACAGGGGAGAAACCATATAGATGCCGGGAATGTGAAAAAAGCTTCAGGCGGAATGGAGATCTTACTGCCCATCAAAGAATTCACACAGGGGAGAAGCCCTATAGATGCCTGGAGTGTGGAAAAAGCTTCAGGTGGAGTGGAGGTCTTACAGCCCATCAAAGAATTCACAATGGGGAGAAACCACATAGCTGTATGGAGTGTGAAAAAAGCTTTAGGCGGAGTGGAGATCTTACTGTCCATCAAAGAATTCACACAGGAGAAAAACCATATAAATGCCCAGAGTGTGGAGAATGCTTCAGGACGATTGGACACCTTAATTGCCATCAAAGAATTCACACAGGAGAGAAACTATATAGATGTTCAGAGTGAAAGAAGTTTCAGGCATTATGGAGATTTTACAGCCCATCAAAGAAAGCCCAAGCCAGGTGCCACTGGACTCCCCCAGACCCCGCCTCTGTCCCCTATATCTACCCAGGGAATACAATCACAGGACCCAATGGCATCAACTACACTGTCTCTGGCTCTTACAGCTGCTCATCCTCCAACCTGATATATGCCCTCATGTGCCAACAATGTCCTTCTGTGTATTGTCGAAGGCTTTCACGGCCGGAGAACGATGGTTGTTGTGGGTTTTCCGGGCTGTATTGCCGTGGTCTTGGCATTGTAGTTCCTGACGTTTCGCCAGCAGCTGTGGCTGGCATCTTCAGAGGTGTAGCACCAAAAGACAGAGATCTCTCAGTCAAGTCTGAGAGATCTCTGTCTTTTGGTGCTACACCTCTGAAGATGCCAGCCACAGCTGCTGGCGAAACGTCAGGAACTACAATGCCAAGACCACGGCAATACAGCCCGGAAAACCCACAACAACCAATGTCCTTCTGCTCTGTACATTGGACAAACCAGCCAACCTCTACGCAAAAGAATAAATGGACACAAATCTGACATTAGAAATGGAAACGTCCAGAAACCAGTGGGAGAACACTTCAATCTACCAGGACATTCCATCAAAGACTTAAAGGTCGCTGTAGTTCAACAGAAACCTTTCAAAAACAAAATCCAAAGGGAGGCTTCTGAATTGGAATTCATATGCAAATTTGACTCTGTCAAGCTGGGACTGAATAGGGACTATGAATGGTTATCACATTATCACAGGTAACAGATTTCCTTTACAGAGGCGGGGTCTGGGGGAGCCCAGTGGCACCTGGCGTGGGCTTTCAGGGACCACAGTTCTCTTTGTCAGATGCATCTAACGGGGAGAACTGTGGTTATCGAAGGCTTATACTACATTGGAATTGGATGGTCTGGTTGTTTTGCTGCCACAAACCAACAGGGCAAACTCCTTTGAAGCCTCACACAAGCCAATTAATCTCCACTCCAAAAGGAGATGTTTACATTTACTAGCAAAGGAATGTTTTGGTTGCACCCTCCCTCTCCCCCCTAATTGCATCTTCTCTCTCCTGCCCCCCCCTCTGGTCCTATTTGACCAGTTTCTGTACCATGCATCTGACGAAGAGAACTTGATTCTCGAAAGCTTATGCTACAATAAAATTGGTTAGTCTTAAAGGTGCTACTGGACTCTTTTTGATTTTGCAAGTTCCTGTGGTGCAGGGAGATGGTAAGCCTGTAATCTTGGCCCTCTGTCAGAGTTTTGGAGGGAAGAAGGTATTATTTCTCTGTAAGGTAGGCTCAGGTGGCGTTTTGTGAGGGGAGAGCAATAAGCCAATAAGAGCAATGGAAGCCATTTGAGAAGGAGTGTCCCATGGAGCATACAGAAAAGCCGAAAGCAGAAGTCACACGTCTAGGTATCTGCAGTGGAAGCAGGACCAAGCATCATTTTTTTTTTGAAAATTTTTTTATTGGGTTAGGATCAATTATTTTCACATTACAATCAATTCTCCCATTTTCCAATTTCTAACCCCCTCCCTTTCCCCCCCTTTTTGTTGACTTCCAACAGTTTTCCAACCCTTTGTCCCTTTTCCCTTACTCCTTCTAAATTCCTCTATCTAACAAATGTATATTTTCCCTTTATTCTAAGCAATACTTCTTTAACTATTTTTAAAACTCTGTACCCTAAGTATGAGTCCTTATTTCCATATTGAATAGACAATTTATCCCATTTTTCATAGTTCAAATTTCAAATATTTCTATAGATCATAAACCATATAAATCATACATTCATATAAATCAAACAATTTGACTTATACCCTATGTGTTACTCATTCTGTCTTCTTCTTTCTGTTTTAATTATATTTAATTACATTAATATTTCTATTCCCCTTCGATAGTAGATCTATATTACTGTCATTATATAATCAATCCACTTAACTCATATATATCTTCAAATAAACATATTCAGTTTGGTACATTATACAAATCTTACCAGAAAGAAAATATTATTAGTTAATCAGTCCTTATAGTTAACCCTTATGGTTAGTTATTTTCTATCAATATTCTATTTGTTATTCTATATATATCCATCTAATAACCTAACTGCTTAGAGATTCACGTTTACCTCTTCTCCCCCCCGGTAAAGTCACCCCCCTCTGCATTTTATTGTACTTCAATAGTTCTTAAACTGCCACAGTTCTCCTCCCACCTCCCATTTTTCCTCCAAATATTGTTTCAGCTTCTCCCAGTCTGTGTTAAACTGTCCTGAGTCCAGATTTCTCAGTTTTCTTGTCATCTTGTCCATTTCTGCCATATACAGCAATTTGTAGATCCAATCTTCAATAGTTGGCACTTCTTGTACTTTCCATTTTTGCGCATACAAAATTCTAGCTGCTGCCGTCATATAGAATATCAACGTCCTATGATGGGCTGGCAATCCCTCCATTCCCAAGTTTAGTAGCACGAGTTCTGGGTTCTTATTTACTTGAAATTGCAAAATTTCACTCATTTCTCTTATTATTTCCCCCCAGTACTGCCTAGCTACCTCACACGACCACCACATATGATAGAGGGAGCCCTCGTGCTTCTTGCATTTCCAGCATTTATTAGAAGTGTTCAAATTCCCTAGCGCAATCTTCTTTGGTGTCATGTACCAACGATAGATCATTTTGTAAATGTTCTCTTTGATGCTAGTACATGTCGTTGTCTTCATTGTTGTCTTCCACAAGTATTCCCATGCCTCCATTGTTATTTCTTTGTTGAAATTTATAGCCCATTTCACCATTTGTGTTTTAACTATCTCATCCTCAGTATACCATTTCAACAGTACTTGGTATACCTTAGATATTCTTTTCTTGTCCTCTTTAAGAAGGGTCTGCTCTAGTTCCGAATTCTCTGTTCGTATACCTCCCTTTACAGAGTCCGAATTATATAAATCTCTAATCTGTCTGTACTGGAACCAATCATAATAAGGTGATAGTTCCTCCTGCGTCTTTATTCTAAGTTTAAATGCTTCAATTCTAGTTATTTCTTTGTAAGTTAAACATTGTTGCTCATTATCAACAGCTCTCGGATCTATCACCTCATATGGAACTACCCACAAAGGGGTTCCTTCTTGTAGATAAATTCTGTACTTCTTCTAGATTGTATATAAACTTCTCCGTATGTAATGATGCAGGAACATCGAGTTCACCTTTACTTTATCGTGCCATAGGTATGCGTGCCATTCGAATATTTTTTTGTATCCCTCTAGGGCTAGTAATTTCTTATTCTTTAACGTCATCCACTCTTTCAACCACACTAGGCAGATTGCGTCATGATAAAGTCTCAAATTGGGCAGTTTGGACCAAGCATCATTCAAAATGCAGCAGGAACCGAGCATGAGAGACTTTCATGAGGTGCAGAAAAAGTGTAAAGATGCGGATCTCCTCTTTGGTTCCATAGATGTGTGCCCTACACCCTCCCCTAGGAATAAACCCTGTTTGTGTATTATCGAAGGCTTTCACGGCCGGAGAAAAACAGGGTTTCTCACCTGTAACTGTTGATCGTCGAGTCTCTTCTGTGCAGACACACATTGGGGGACTGCGCAGGCGCAGGCCAGCCGCGGAGAAGATTCTTTTAGCTTCTAGAAATGTGACGGGGACGTTCGGGCCCACCGCGCATGCGCGCCGGTGTTCCCGCCAATTTTGAAGTACAAGTACCCGAACGTCCCCGGCATTCCCTCAGTTCACCTGAGCCGCCGGAGAAACAATGGAGTAAACCAAGCACTCACAGCGGGGCAGGCGGGAGGGAATGTGTGTCTGCACAGAAGAGACTCGACGATCAACAGTTACAGGTGAGAAACCCTGTTTATCGTCGTCGTCCTTCTGTGCAGCCCCACATTGGGAGAATAGCTAGCATCTCACCAATGGGGGCGGGTGTGAGTGTCTATGTGAACAAAGAATGCAGAACAGCCGTGCCAACAGCGGATTCACGGCGTGCATTCACGTCTACAGAATAATGTTTAATGAAAGTGTCAGCGGTAGACCACGTTGCAGCTTGGCAGACGTCCTGGAGTGGCACTCCTCGCAGGAAGGCAGCAGAGGCAGCTTGTGCTCGAGTAGAATGAGCAGTAACCGACAACGGGCACCGGACTCCAGCATGTTGATAACAAAGTTTAATTGCAGACACAATCCAGCGAGAGATGGACTGGGCAGAAGCTGGCGAGCCCTTGCGAGGGCCAGAGTAACATAAAAACAAGGCAGGAGACTTCCTGAAACACTTGGTGCGATGTAAATAAAACAATAAAGCACGTTTCACATCCAATGTGTGTAAAGTACGTTCCTCTGGGGAAGAGGGTGTAGGAAAAAAGGAAGGAAGGACCACCTTTTGACGCAGGTGAAATTTTGAAACCACCTTGGGCAGGAACTGCATACTAGTGTGGAGCATGACCGTACCGGGGAAAAATTGCAGGAAGGGGGGGTCACACCTCAGAGCAGACAACTCCCCAACCCGCCTGGAGGAAGTGACTGCAACCAAAAAGGCCACCTTCTGTGTGAGCAGAGGCAAGGGACAGGTAGACAGGGGCTCAAAAGGGGAGAGCATCAGACGGGAGAGCACCAGGGTCAGGCTCCACTGAGGAATAGGATGGGCCCTAGGAGGAAAGGACTTTAGTAGGCCCTTCAGGAACTGTTTGGACAGCCAATGCGCAAACACAGTCCTCCCATCAATCTGCTCATGGAAGGCAGAGATAGCAGCCATGTGCACCTTAACACTGGAGAACGCCAGGCCTTGGGAGCACAGGTCCAGGAGGTAGTCCAGAATGACAGGCAGCGGGCAAGTGAAAGGGGAAACCCCTTTGGGGGCTAACCACCTAGAGAAACGTGACCACTTCCTCTGGTAGGACAACCTGGTAGACGGTTTTCGGGCATTTAAGATCACGTTAAGCACCCTAGCAGAGAGGCCTAGTCTGGGGCGCAGAGGAGCCAGGCAGTCAGATTTAGCACTGCCACATCGTGATGCCACACCCCGTCCCTGAGTAGCAGGTCTGGGGCGTGTGGAAGCGGGAGACACCGCCCCTGTGACAGGGAGAGTAAAAGGGGGAACCAATCCTGGCGAGGCCACCGAGGGGCAATCAGGATACAATGGGTCCGGAAGGCTCTGATCCTGGACAGGACCTTGTGAAGGAGTGGGAAGGGCGGGAAGGCATAAAAGAGCCCTGGAGACCAGGGTATCTGGAAGGCATCCCCCAGTGAACGATGGCCAATCCCGGCCCGGGAGCAGAACAGGGGAACCTGTGCGTTGTGGGCTGTGGCGAAGAGGTCGATGAGCGGGGTGCCCCACATGCGGAAAACCACATGGAGGTAAGCCCTGTTGAGGGACCACTCGTGTTGGGGCAAAAACACTCTGCTCAGCGCATCTGCCGCTGTGTTGCTCTCCCCCGCAATATGAACGGCCTTGGGCAGGACGTTGTTGGTAATGGCCCAGTTCCAGAGCGTAGTCGCTTCCCTGCAGAGCTTGAGCGAGACCGTTCCTCCCTGCTTGTTGAGATAGTAACAGGCTGTGGTATTGTCCGACAGGACCTGCACCCTCTTGTTCCGAATGACATCTGCAAAAGAAGCAAGGGAGTAACGGATCGCTCTAAGCTCTAAGAGGTTAATGTGCATGTTCACCTCAAGGGAGGACCAAACACCCTGAGCAGACAGGCGCCCACAACGCCCTCCCCAGCCTAGAGTGGAAGCGTCCGTAAAGACGGTGACCTCCGGCAGAAAGGGACCAAAAAGACAACCCTTGGACAAATTCTCAGGGACAGTCCACCACACCAAGGACCGCTGTATCACCCTCGGGATGGAAAACCCACGGTGTTGACTCATAGCGAGGGGGTTGAAAACCCGAACAAACCAGTTTTGCAGAGGCCGCATGTGCAGGCGTGCAAAACACACCACCCCTGTGGAGGAGGCCATGAGGCCCAACAAGGTTTGAATCAGGAGGGCAGTTTGGAACCGGTTATGCACGAAGTGGCGGGCCAGGCAGGACAGCCTGCTCAAGCGGTCCGGGGGTAGATAAGCCCGGCCCAGCAGAGAGTCAAAGTGGACCCCGATGAACCTAATGCTCGTACCTGGGGACAACACAGACTTCCCCAAATTGACCACTAGCCCCAGGCCGTCTAGCACGGACAAGGTGAGGGCGATAGAGGCCCGGAGGGAATCAGAGGAGGGACCCACCAGGAGCCAATCATCCAAATATGGATAGACAAAACAGCCACTAGACCGTAAATGTGCCACCACGGTGGCCATACATTTAGTGAACACCCTGGGCGCCGAGGCCAGGCCAAAGGGCAAGGCTGTGTACTCATAGACAGTGCCTCCATAGGTAAAACGGAGGTATTTTCTGTGGCCCTCAAAGATGGAAATGTGGAAGTAGGCGTCTTTGAGATCCAAAATGGCCATCCAGACGCCTGACTCCAAGAGTTCCAATACTCGTGACAGAGTAAGCATCCTAAACTTTTCCACCTTCAAGTAAGTATTAAGGGCCCGAAGGTCCAAAATGGGACGAGACCCCCCATCTTTCTTATCCACAAGAAAGTATCTCGAATAAAATCCCCAAGGGGAAGCAGAGACATCGACCACCCGGACAGCACCTTTGTTAACCAACTCCAAAACATTATTTTGTAACACAACATTACAACAAGAAGCACAACGAGGGGGGTGCGAAAGAGGGGGTGCAGTGGTAAACGATAACTTATAACCACGGGCCACAATAGAGAGGACCCAGTTATCCGTAGTAATGAGTCGCCAATGGGGCAAGAAAGGCCGTAGCCTGTCCAAGAACAAGATATTAACAGTGTCCTTGCAGGCCAACTGGGAAGCGTCCTGGTCTAGTCAAAAGACCGTGGGCTTTAGCGCCGAAGTCGAGGGCTTGGGCGAGGGAGGCTGATGTCGTCCCTTGGACCGGCCGGAGCGTCTCGAAGAGTGGCGCTGCTGGCCAGAGTAGGAACGGTGGCCATAGGATTGACCGGAGGAGAACCTTCCTTGGCGCTGTTGGAACTGCTGGTAGGGTGACTGATAGGACCGGAACCTGCCGTACCGATATCTCGGACCCGTCTGCGGAACCGAAGGCGCAACCCCGAGGGACTTGGCCGTCTGCTGGTTCTTTTTCATGAGGGAAAGGGACTCATCCGTTTTCTCTGAGAAGAGCTGGGGACCCTCAAACGGGAAATCCTCGACCTTGGCCTTCTTCTCGGGGGGCAGGGCCGTAGATCGAAGCCAGGCGTGCCGACGCAAGAGCACGGAGGATGCCATCGCACGTGCAGCAGAGTCGGCGGCGTCCTTGCCAGCTGTCATCTGTTGCTTTGACAACCGGAATGCCTCGGCCTGGAGAGCCTTGACCAAGGCACGGCGATCGTCGGGAAGGTCAGAGAGGTAGGAGGATAGACGCTTCCACAAGAAGAGATTGTAGGAGCCCATTATCACTTGGAAATTGGCGATACGGAACCCCAGGGAAGCCGAAGAATACACCTTCCGACCAATGCCATCTAGCTTTCTGCCCTCCCGATCCGACGGAGCCGACGAGGAACCGCGTCGGAACCGAGCTTGACCCTCCTCGGCCACGATGGAAGAGGGTTTCGGATGGGTGAAGAGGTAAGGGCAATCCTCCTGCTTGAGCCGATAATATTTCTCGACCTTCTTGGCCGTAGGCGGAACGGAAGCAGGGGTCTGCCAGAGCGCGAGGGCATTGTCGACGAGATCCTCGACAGGGGGAAACGCCACCGAGGCAGGAGAGCCAGAGTACAGCGGCTCCAGCAGCTTGCTCTTTGGCTTCGAGGTGGAAGAGGCGACATCCAGCTCCAGTGCCGCGGCCATCCGGACTAGCTGCTCCGCGAACACTCTGTAGTCGTCATTAGGAGACGACGAACGGAGCTCCCCCACAGCATCATCAGGGGAAGGGTCGGAAGCTGCGTCCGAGGAGTAGTCTGATGGAGACACCAGGCCCTCTTCATCCTCGGAGTCAGAGAAAACCGCCGGGGTGTGCGTCGGAACCGAAGGGTGCTCCGTCGGAACCGTTGTACGAGGCTCGGGAGCCGAAAGATGGCGATGCGGCCGGGCAGCAGGCGGAGCAAGTGGCAGAGTCGACGGCGCCGGAACCGAGGTCAAGGGCGCCGATGGGCCAGGCAGGAAGGGGGCGGACTGCTGGATCCAAGCCACGAAATCTTGCCAGGAGGCCACGTTCCCAAAGCCCGGGACAGGCTGCCAAGGAGGTAGAGTAGCAGGCACTGGAACGGATCGGTGAAACGGTGTCGGAACCGACAAGAGTGGCTGCGCCGGAACGGAGGCCTCCGACGGGACCGGAGCAGATGGCAGGGAGCGTTCAAACTCCTGGAACGGTTCCGAAAAACAGGGGAACGATTCATAGTCGTCCGGAACCACCGGAGGAGGCGTACGAGGAGGCGAAGGGGTGTGCAGGAGACTCCTGACGTCCTCAGCAGGAGGGGCCGATCTGGGAGGCGAACCAGCCAACGATGTCGGGGCCGGCGATGAAGCACGGCCCTTGGCTTTCGACTTGGCCTTTGCCTTTTTTGACGGGGGCTCCGAAGAAGCCGCAGTGGCCAAAGGCTTGGAAGAAGGCTTCGACGAAGCGCGTTTCTTCGCCTTCCGACTGGACGGAACACTCACGGAACCGGAGGCGGTCGAGCTCTCCGGAACGGGCGGGCCCTTCGGATCCGAGGGGAGCGGTTCCGGCGACTTACGCGGAGCCGGCGAGGGAGCGACAGAGCTGGGCTTGCTCCCGGACGATCCAGACGGTTTGGGCGGCAGAAGGTTGGCGTCCCAAAGGAAGGCTCGGAGCCTGGCCTTGCGGTCGTTCCGCGCCTTCGGGGTGAAGGCCATGCAGAACTTACAGCGCTCCACGACGTGCCCCTCGCCCAAACAGATAAGGCACAGGTCATGACCGTCCGAGTGGGTCATTTTAGTGCCACATTGCTGGCATTTTTTAAATAGAGAGGAATGGGGCATGGTGGAGACGTGTCCCAGAAGATGAAGCGATAACTCACAAGCGACGAACAGTCCGAAGACACGAGCGACAGCTAAAGAACCTTTTCGAACGGCGGCGAAAAAGGAACTGAGGGAATGCCGGGGACGTTCGGGTACTTGTACTTCAAAATTGGCGGGAACACCGGCGCGCATGCGCGGTGGGCCCGAACGTCCCCGTCACATTTCTAGAAGCTAAAAGAATCTTCTCCGCGGCTGGCCTGCGCCTGCGCAGTCCCCCAATGTGGGGCTGCACAGAAGGACGACGACGATCGATGGTTGTTGTGGGTTTTCCGGGCTGTATTGCCGTGGTGCAAGACCACGGCAATACAGCCCGGAAAACCCACAACAACCAACAAACCCTGTTTGTGTTTTGATTTATACTTGTGACAGATCATGAGAGGGTTTGGGATACTTCCTTTTAACATGTATTTTCCTTTATTTCACCTACCGGTATTTCCGCTTTTTCATGAGATTGTCTGAGGGGGTGGATCCCAGGGCAGCAGCAGCTATTTCCTTTCAAACAGTTGGAAGTGGCCGCCCCCTCTCCCTGGGGCCACCAGGACTTCACTGCATACTGTGTGCTGCCCCCTCTGCAGCAAGAGAGAAACCCCCATCCTGGGTTGAAGCCCTGACTCACAGCGCCCCCCTCCCCAATGGATTCAGCCTCAGTTCCTCTTCCCTCACCCAGCCTTTTCCCGCTTGTCAGGCCCCGCTCTGAGCCTCTGCTGTTCTATCTGGCTTTGAAAGGGAGAAGTGATGTTGCCTACAGATCATTTCAACCATCTGTAGGTGTTAAAGGGAGGGTGGGCTGGGGGCGACAAACGAGAGAGCTGGACCCACCCCCACCCCCCAGAACAAAGCTGGGGCGCCTCATGCTCAAACTGAGGTCTCTCCAAAGGGGTGCAGGCGAGTGGCAAGGGGGGCGGGCGTGTGGGGAGGAAAAGAGCCTTAAGGTCAGTTATAGCGGTGATGAACTGGCGAGGCCGAGAGGGAAGGGGCGGCCGGAAGGAGATCGCGAAGGATTCTTGCGGGATGTTCTCGGGAAAGCGTCGGGAAATGAAGGGGCCGCCTCGCCCCAGTCTTCGGAGTCTCCGTGGTTGCAACCCTGCGTCATAATGAGACACGGGGTCCGATGTTTCTCCAGCAGCAGCCCCGAGGCAGGGAGAGCGGAACTGAAGGCCGAGCCAAGGAGGCTTCGCCCGGATGCGCCTGTAGGGAAAAGGGCTGGGGGTGGCCCGGGTGCAAATCTGGACGGGCCAGACCAAAATGCCAGCGGGGTCATTGCAGGCCAGTCCTCCAAAGGGTAAAGTCCACAGAGCTCGGTTTCCTAGAGAGGAAGGAAATGGGGGGGGGCCATAGGGGCTTTTCCGCCTCGCGTGCCCTTCTCCGCCGGCGCCTGGCTGCAAAAGCGCCTTCTCGATGTACTTCGGGAGAGGCGGTGAAAGCCCAGGTGGGTGGAAGGGCTTGGCTGCGGAGGCCCCCTCTTTTCTTCTTCCCTTTTGGTTCTAATGGGAGCCCGTTGAGCGGGAGAGGGGGAGCTTTTGCTGGTGGAGAGGAGGGCAGAGGACAGAGCCCCCCCCCCAGAACTGACGGGGTCCTTCCTCGAGGGAGTGTCCATCCTTCGCTTGCCCTCGTGGAAGCCTCTCTGGGGCTGTGCAGGCTCTAGCCCCCACATGTTGTCTTCTCGAGAGTCTTGGGGGGGGTCACAGAGCCAGGGTAGCCAAAGAGCCCCTTCTGGCCAGCAGCTGATCTCTCTGAGGGGCGCCCAGGGCAAAGAGGGGCTCCAGGAGGAGGCAGGAGGCTGAGGGAACCCCCCCCACACACACACACTCACACACACTGCTGCTGCCTTCCATGTGAGAGCATTGGGGAAAAAAGAGGGCAGGGGGAGCTGTGGGTCATCATAGCCCAGCTGGGAGAGTGCAATTGGGCAGGTGAGAGCCCAGGGGAGGAGGGGTAAAGGGGTCCAATATCTGGGATAAGTGAGTGGGACAGCATCTCCCCCCCCCCGTCTCCCTCTCCAGAATCAGACGTGTTTCCCCTGAAAAGCCAGCTCCAAATTGGGACCCCTACCTGCATTGGTTACCTTGCATGATTCTTGAGAAGCCGCATCCTTCTAGCCTCCCTGGACTGCTGAGGTGTGCCCTGGTGCAGAGGAAGCACTTGTGTATGTGTGAAGAGGCGGGGGGGGGGGGAATAGCCATCTCTGAGGGCTGGGGCAGGAGCTTGGCCCATCTCCCTGAAGGCACCTACCTGGGGTGGGGAAGGTGGCTCTGGATCTGGGAAGGTTTCCCTTTTCCATATCCAGAGGAGTTAGCCATGTTAGACTGTAGTAGCAAAATAGAAAAGAGTTCAGTAGCACCTTTAACCAACTTTACTGTAGCATAAGCTTTCGAGAATCATAGTTCTCTTCTGTCCTTTCCCATATGAAGCTTTGGGCATTGGCTGGACTTGCTGCTACGGAGGTGAAATTCAAAGCAGCCAGAGAGACTCTACTTCCCTTGAGGGGATTTTGTGCAAACAAAGCATCTGAGAAACGTCTGGATTGTTTGAATGGCAGAAAGGGTTAAAGAGAGAGAGTCCCGCAGCCAGAGAGAAGCACATGGCGGAGAGGGGCACAGGGAAGCCATTTCCTACCCCCTTCCCAGACTGCTCTTTGAATGGCTGGGAGGGAACTGGTGAGCTCAAAGGGGGGAGGGGAGAAAGGGAGAAGTATGGGGCGGGAGCTGCAATGCAAGACCCAAAGCCAAGAGAATGGAAGGGGTGCAGCAGGGGGTCTCCAACACCTACCCACCTTCTGCACCAGCGAGTACCCCTTTTGTGTAAGCCCCGAGGTCTCTGCAGTGGGCCTGAGAGAAGAATTCAACCCCAGCAGGTTCCAGAGGCCCATAGGAAGGAAAGGCAGTGATGTGGGGTGGGGGAGAGGTGTGTAGGGCTGAGGCAGAGATTTCTGGCTGAAGGAGGGGGCAGACCTGGGCTGGGGGGCACTGAATAAAAGGTCAAGGGAGCTGGGGATAAATAGGGGAAGGCGGACCTTGTCCCTTAACCCTTGGAAGACCCACAGAAAACTGAAGCTAAGGAGCAGAAGGGATTTCTGAGGAAACCTTCCTCCTCCTCAGTATGAACGCTGTGTGCCTTTTCTGTTGGGAAACAGAAAATTCTTTTCCACACAGGTGATTTGTGCCATGCGTTGGGATAGCATTCCCCCCGCCCCCTGTTTTCCCCACAGCATTGCGGAGCATTTGGCCACCTCCTGGAATCTCTCTTGTTTTTCCCCCAACTTCTCTCCTATCTTTTCCAGCCATGTTTTGCTGCTAAGTTTGCAACCAAGCCTGAATGTCTGTTGCCTCAAATTTACCTTTCTCCTCCAAATGGCAGCTATTTTCCCCTCCCCTCCCCCAGGAAAAGGCATGTGTGTACTGTGTTTTATCGGAAGTTGAATATTGTTGTATCCTTATAATTGTGCCTCTCTCAGGTCATATGAGTAGAGGGGTCTTCAATTGCTGATTTTAGAAACCGACTGAAAATGTCCCTATGGATTACTTCTTTTTCCTGCAGGGCTAGCTTTCTCTGTGCAGGGAGATTTTCCTTCCTATCCGGCATATCCCACCTGCCGCATTGAGTCAGGCAGTCCACCCCATGACCAGCTTAGTTCTGGAGGATCTTGGCTTCCCTCACAGAGGACAAGGGAGTGGTGTGGCTTCAGGCAGGGTCAGGGATTTTCAGAGGGCAGGGAGAAGCATTGCAAGGATGGGAGGGGCAGAGATGACTGAGGAAGGTTTGGCATTGGGCCAAACTCTGGAGCCTTCCAAAATCAAATGCAGTATCTCAAATTGTGCCTCAAACTAGTCCATAAAGGTCTGGCGCAAAATATGTGCGCGTAGTAAAACGGGCTTCTCACCCTCTTTCCTTCTTTCTCTCCCAGGCAACAGCAGAAAGCCTTGGTGCCTTCTCTGCCATCTCTTCTGTGTGGTGAAGTGAAAAGAGGCGCCATGCAGCCAGCACAGGTACTAGACGGGGTGGGTCCCTCTGGGAAGACAGTCAGCAGAGAGGAGAGTTGCCTCTTTTTGTCTTGTAAGGCTCATAGGATTGGGTTTGGACACTGCAAGATGTGGAGGTGGCCCACTGGGGAGGCAGGAAAATGTTTGGCACCTGCCTAGGATGGCAGAGAAGCCCAAGGAAAGATTCTGAGTCAATATTGGACCATGAATTTCCCATGGAAAACTACTTGGTCCCTTACCCAATGGACACCTCTGGCCTCTTCCATACAAGGCTACCAGCTCCTCGCAACTGAGGACTGGCCAAGAGATGCCCCCGAAGAGGGCTGGGAGGGAGGAGCCAAATGATCCCGTGGGGCTCTTCTCTCAATTCCTCTTTGTGCTGCTCTCCCAGCATTAATTTACTTCCTCTGTTTTGCCCCCCCCCCCAATGGACCAGCTTTATAGTGATGTTAAGAAATGCTTCCTCCTTCTTCTTCCAGTATTGGGTGTCCTTCGAAGAGGTAGCTGTGCATTTCACCCAAGGGGAGTGGAGCTTGCTGAGACCATCCCAAAAAGCTCTGTACAAGGAAGTCATGCTGGAGAATTTTGGGCACGTGGCCTCTCTGGGTGAGGATCCCTTTCTCCTGGGCTGCCTCCTTCTTGCTGTGAGGAGTGACTGTGGGTAATTCTCCAATGGAGGATATTGCACTCCACCCCTATTTCTTATCTCTTCTGTATTCCTGGACAGAGTCAAGCTGCTTTGAATTTCTGTAGTTATGCGCACACAGCAGAGTTACAATTTTGTGTTTTCCCCCCCTCTGATAAAAAGGACCTCGGATTGCCAAGCCTGACCTCATATCCTGGCTGGAAGAGCTGTTCCTTGTGATCTCTGATGAAGAGGAAGGATTAGCAGGTAGGATTGTCATGGAATTGTGTCTCGCCTGCACTTCTTTCCAAATGCTGGTGGAGCTTGGCTGGCTGGTGAATGCTGAAATGGTACCTGGAGATCCTGAGCATATGAAAATAGACCTCTTTTTCCCTCCCAAGTCAGATCACGTCTGCCAATCAAGCCAAGTATTATCCACTGCAAGAGGCACAGCCTTTCTGGCAAGGGTGTTTCCAGCCCTGTTTCTCCAGAGATCCTTTCAGGCCTCGATCCTGGGCTGTTGTGCCTGCAAAAAAATGTATGTGTTTCACTGCAGAGACACGTCCCAAAGCAACTCCAGACTGCTCTCATATAAATACATATTGCCTCCTTCACCTCATCCCATGTGATCCTGCGGGAAAAAGTTAAGTTATTAGTGAGAGTGAAACGTCATGACCTCATAGATAGCCATTCTTTGAATTGCTACCAATTCCAAGCACAGGGCCAGCTAGACCGGAACAGTACAGGGATCTCAATGCGCGGATGAGAAAGTGCTGCTGGGAGGAAGGGTTTAGATTTGTTAGGCGGTGGGGAACTTCATGCAACGTGCCGAAGGTGTACCAAACAGACAGGCTTCACCTGAACCGAAAGGGAGCCACACTGCTGGCGCTTAATATCAAAATGGTGCCAGAGCAGCTTTTAAACTAATCCCAAGGAACAGCCAACAGGGGGCTTTGGTTTGAGACAAGTCAGTCCAAAGGGACAATAGTGTAAACACCCTCGGCTATATTGTTAGAAGCAGGGCTTTTTTCTGGGAAAAGAGGTGATGGAACTCAGTGGGTAACTCTCAGAGAACAAGGTCACATGGCCAGTGGCCCCGCCCCCTGATCTCCAGACAGAGGGGAGTTTAGATTGCCCTCCGCGCCGCGCTGTCTGGAGGTCAGGGGGCAGGGCCACCGGCCATGTGACCATTTTCAAGAGGTTCTGGAACTCCATTCCCCCGCGTTCCCCCGGAAAAAAAGCCCTGGGTAGAAGTACAATAGAACTTGGGTGTGAGAGTAGAATGACAAAGGAGGGCTATGCATAGAGACAAAGGGCTGGAGGGAAGCGAGGGTTGATGGAGAGGAAAACATGTTACAAGTGTCTTGAATCCTCCGAGCCAAGACCCTAGAAAGGATTGAGAAACAGGAAGAAATGGCTATAGACGGTGTGAGTTTAACCCCTGAGCATTCACAGAGTATATAGACAAGCTTTACGAAGGAAACGAGGAAACTCTGATAAAGATAACAGGGGAGAAGTGTCCTATCATCACACCAGATTTCTCTTTCTTTCAGCAGGAGGCCTGTGGGGATCAGCGAATGGAATGAAAGAACAGCCAGTGGAGGAAAAAGAGGATGCATATTCAAATGAGAACAAGAAGGTGGAATATTGTCATGCACTGAGAAAGGAAGAGGGAAGATATTCTTATGAAGGCAGGACTACATCTGGTCTTGTGGAGGGGGGTGACTCTATACTGCAAAAAATCTACAATAAGGACAATAGGAATGAATTCATTGCTAGCAGGAAAACTTTTCATGAAAAAACAGATCCTAATATTCAATGGCCCTATTTTAACATAGAGAAGATAAATAAATGCCTAGAATGTGAAGAAAACATAGGGCAGAAAGATAGCCTCATTACCCATCAAAGGTTTGACCCAGCTGAGAAAAAATATAAATGCCTAGAGATTGGGGAAAGCTTCAGCCAGAGTGGAAATCTTAATTCATATCAAAGTATTCACACAAAGGAGAAGGCATATCAATGCCTGGAGTGTGGGAAATGCTTCAAAGACAGAGGACGTGTTCATTCCCATCATAGAATCCAAACAGAGGAGAAGCTATATAAATGCCCAGAGTGTGAAAAAAGCTTCAGGCGGAGTAGAGATCTTACTGCCCACCAAAGAATTCACACAGGGGAGAAACCATATAAATGTTTGCAATGTGAAAAAGGCTTCAGGAGGCGTGGAGATCTTATTGTCCATCAAAGAATTCACACAGGGGAGAAGCCATATAAATGCCTGGACTGTGGAAAAAGTTTTAGTAATTACGGAAACTTTAATCCTCATCAAAGAATTCACACAGGAGAGAAACCATATAAATGTCTGGAGTGTGGTCAAAGCTTCCGTCAGAGTGGAACCCTTAATTCTCATCAACAAATTCACACACTGGAAAAACCATATAAATGCCCAGAATGTGAAAGAAGCTTCAGGCGGAGTGGAGATCTGACTGCCCATCAAAGAATTCACACAGGGGAGAAACCATATAAATGCCTGGAGTGTGGAAAAATCTTCAGGAGGAATGGAAATCTCACTGCCCATCAAAGAATTCACACAGGGGAGAAACCGTATAAATGCCCGGCGTGTGGAAAAAGCTTCAGGTGGCATGGAGATCTTACTATTCATCAACGAATTCACACAGAGTGAAAACCATATAAATGAGTGGACTGTGGGAAAAACTTTAGTGATGATAGAACCTTTATTCAGCATCAAAGAATTCACATAGGGGAGAAAACATATAACCTCCTAGAGTGTGGGTGAAGGTTCTGATAGAGTGGAAGCCTTAATTCTCATTAAAGAATCCATATAAATGCCTGGACTGTGGAACAAACTTTAGTGATAATGGAAACCTTAATTGCCATCAAAGAATTCACACAGAGGAGAAACAGTATAAATGTCTGGAGAACTGAAGTCTTTGGTCAGAGTTAACACCTTATTTCTCTTGAAAGAGTACAGACAGAGTGGGGGAGTGTCATACCCAGAGGCCTTCACTCCCACCTCAAGCGCATTCAGGTTCCCCCTCAGACCAGCTCATTCTCCATGTGATCTCGGTTTTATGCTCACAACAACAATCCTACAAAGCAGATTAGGCTGAGAGGGTGGGACTGGGATAAAGTCAGCCTGCCACCTTCTGTGGCAGGGTGGAGATTCAATCCTGGGTCTCTTAGATCCCAGCCTGACACTCTAACCACTATTCCACACGGGCTCTGCCAGGCTAGCTTTTTCACAGAGGGAATATTTTCCATCCTCCATGTCTGTGCTGCCAGCACTTTCCTGGCTTCTCAGGAGTAAACCTTTGTTTCCATTGCAAATAACAGAGGGATGTTGTGAAGTTAGTGCCAAGAAGTTCTGGTTCATTTTTGGCACTGCAAGTCCCACCATCTTCCTGATTGGGTGGCCGATATGGAGACCCCTAGCTTTATTTTTAGATGTGTCATATATGCCATTTGTATTGTGCTTTTGCTTCCTGACTCTCTTTTTTGCTATTTTCCTCCCACCTTCTGACTGGGATATAAGTGCTCAGGAATCTCAACTTGTTCTTGTATCTGACAAAGGGAGCCTGAATCTTGATATCTTACACCCTGGAAATGTTGGTTTTTAAGGTTTTACTGGATGTCTCTGGTCAGGCTTGATTCAGGTATAGGTGTGCAGTTAAGAAGTCCTGGGCATCTAGTTAGCTTTTCTATATCAAATCATTTAACTCCTGGCAAGAGGTACACCACCGTAATGTCATAGGTTTGTTACCAAGTGTTGTACACAAGTAATACTATTACGGAGTTCCATTTTAAGTCTTTAGTATTACAAAATAATCATTCAGTATTCTTAATATCAACTCAATCAGTAGAAAATCATTCCACCCATTAATACTTCATTTCCATTATTACTTACTTCATTAAGGGAGAGCAATTACACAAGTCCAAAAAACTATCTTCCCCAAAGATAGAAAGTTCACAGGCATGGAGCCCCTTCTAACAAGAAGCTCTCTGTCAGTTTGGCTGGTCACATTTATAGGATTTCAGCATCTTCTCTTGATATGAGTTAGATGGTTCTTCCAATCTACATATGGCAATACAGTTGTGGAACTCTATAGTTTTATGCCCATCTCCAAGGTGGTTTTATTCTCAGTCTCTGGACTCCCTTTGTGACCTATCTAGCTATGGCACCCAGCTAGCCCTGTACAGCTGTCTTGAATAACTTTCTTGGTTATATCCAGCAATTGTTCCCCTATAGTTTTATCTAGATACATAACAAGGTGCTACTGGACTCCAGTCTCTGACAAAGTGCTACTGGATTCAAATCTTGCTCTTCTACTGCAGACAAACATGGCTAACTACCTGAAAATATACCACACTGGCTTTGATACCTTGGAGAAGTTGTAGAACCCCTTTGTTTTGTAATAAAATGGATATTTTCCACCCTCCCTGTCTGTGCTGCCACTACATTCCTGGCATCTCATGAGTAAATTTTATCTTACGTTCCAAATTTGTAGGGGTGTGTGTGTTCTCTTGAGATAACACGAGTGAGAGTTGTCTGTTCTGTTACCCTTCATTTTTGGCACTGCAACTCCCACTATTACTCTGAAGCTACTAGCCAGTGTTGAGACCTCTAGCTTTACTTTCTGATCAGTTATGCCTGCCCTGGACGGAAAGGTGGGCACCTCTTTTTTATAATTATTATGATTGATGAGTTTCATGTAGTATTTTACACAGAGATCCTCGCTTGGAATTGCTATTTTTGTAAATATCACAGCGGCCGTTTTGGCTGCTCTCTTGGGATGTGGGAAGCGTGTCTGCACCTCTCTTTACTCTGGAGCCGGCCTGGACAGCAGCAGCAAGTAAACCAAGAGATTTCCCCCCCGCCTTCCACTCTCTTCTCAGCCCACCATGGCTTTCGGGCAGCCTGCCCGCCCTGTCTCTGAGTCAAGCAGGGGCTGTTCTGCTTCAGCAGCTGCGTGAAGACTTCTCTCCTGCCACTTGTGCCATTTATCTGAGGAGAAAAGAAAGAGGCTGCTCCTGTTCAAAACTGTATATAAAGAGAGAAGAGACTCACAGGAGCCACTATTCAAAACCCATTTGAATATATAATCACAGTCAATTAATATAAAATAAATAAAGAGAGTCTCTTCTCTCTTTATATACATTTATCTGAGGAGGGCTGGCTGTGAACAGAGGAGGAACTGGAGTGGGTGTCTGAACCTTCCAGAGTGAGTTGGAGCATCTTCTCACCTGCTGCCTCCTGGGAGGGCAGAGGCCTGACCTTATCTCTCCCCCACCCACCCACCCTGAGCCCGAGAGGGATCTATTCATCACATCCTTGAAGAGAGAGAGGTAAAAAACAAGCCTGCTAGCCCCCTCCTGCTCTTTGTACACCTTCTGTGCAGTTGGGTCACTGGAAGCTCCGGACTTGGCAGGAATTGTCTGGAAGGGCATCTGAGGAATGCCTGGAGGGTTGGGGTTGAGCTTCCTTAGGCAGTGCCCGTGCCTTCCCTCTCTTTCTGCACAGAGAGGGGCAGTTATCCTCTCCCTTGGCCTGGGAAATGGGAAACCCGGTTTCTATTTCTGCTGTGCTGCCCTCTCCACTTCCTGGCCCTTGGCTTTCTCTTACAGCAGGTCCTGGTGTTTCCAGCTGGGGCACCTCCTCTCTTCTGCTTCTTCATACAAACCAATTAAATGCAGAGGGTTTGGGGCATTCTTGTGCAAAACCCACAGTTTTGCACAGGGAGGACCCAAATTGGTGTACACCTCTCAATTTTATCACAACAACCCGGTGAGGTGGGTCAGTCTAAGAGAGCATAGCTGGCCCAAGGTCACCCAGCAAACAGAAGAGGCTCATGGAGATTCAGCCCTCGGATTCCTAGATCCTAGCCGGATACTGTAACTGCTACACTACGCTGTGGTGTCATCCCCTGGGTGCTGAGAAGGGTGTTGCCAAAAGGGAATTGGTGTCTGAAGGGGGATTTGAACTTTCCGTCTCCCAGATAATATCAGCCTTTATTGGTCGCTGAAAACTGAAACTAATTTAGGCCTCAAATGGCCAAATACCACTTGGAATAAAGGGAGCTTTGGAATAAAGGCAGAGTGAGCCGTGTCTTATGGCTTGCCCAAGGGCATCTGTGCAGAGGGGCCTCACAAGCACAGCTTTTCCCCCCAACCTAGAAGAGCTGCAGGTTGCCTGGGCTTGGGAGTTCAGGGCTCCGGGGAAGGCAGGAGGAGGAGAAGCCCCTTCCAGGACAGAAGCTCTGTCCTGCTTTGAGGTGAGGAGAGTGAATTTAATGGACTAGAATATTTTCGGATGTCTTTCCTATTTTTACTCTAGTGAACCCTGGGGTGAAGTACTCCGGCAGATGGCACACACTGATGCCAGTTACTGTGAAGTGCCTGCTATTTGAAATTTAGGGAAAGGATACCACATATGTATACTTGGTTAGGTTATAGGTAGCAAGAAGTACCTATATTATTATTACGTATTATGCCACACCCATAGGCAAATAAGAGAACTCTTTTTCTGAGTGTGGAACTACAAGTGACAAAAGGCACTGGTCGGACACTTGTCAGCTTCCCTCAAGTTTTGATGGGAAATGTAGGCAGCTTGGCAGAATGTTGGACAAGTGACAGTTGAAAAGTCCATTGGACAGCAGACAGAGAGCCAAGCTGCAAGACCAGGACGCCTACATTTCCCATCAAAACTTGAGGGAAGCTGACAAGTGTCCAATCTGTGCCTTTTGTCACTTGTAGCTTGGCCATGAGTTAATCATGCAACAAGCAGCTGTAGAAGGCCAGCTGAACTTTCCCCTAGATCAGCAGGACGTGTGGAGGACATGAAAAATAGTATTTTGCTTGCAAAGCACAATATGTTGCCAAGAGAATAAAATGGCAAGATGACCCCTGATAAGATAGTGAGAAGTTCGCATATTTAATGATGTCCAGAATTGTTCGGCCAATGCATGACCAGTGGGCAGGCAATTGCTGGAACTAATGTAGTACCAAGGTTGTAACTTATATAACTTATGCAAATTGACCCAAGGGTATAAATTCTTATGTTGGAGCATCGGTCAGTTCAAGGAACTTTTCCCTGGTGGCTATGCTGTTCTTCCTTTGCTTATAAGCAAATAAAAAGACCTATGTTTATTTCCCTTAGTAGGGTTCTTGTGTATTCTTCTTTACCAACTGGGATAAAAAGAGAGAGGGTGCAAATTATGCACAACAGAGGCATGCACACCTCTTTGCTGAGATCCTCCTGGCAGGGGGAGAGACGAAAGGAGGAAGGAGCACACGCAGACACCCAGGAGGACAGGGAGGAGAAAAATCCATTTGCTTCATGAAATACCTGCTCATAGAGTTCATCCTTCACCATTACTAATTATAACTAAACAAATCTTTTTGATAACTACAAAAATACACTAAGAAATCTATCTAAAAGTATGAAAAATTATTGTAATGATTCCAAGTAAATGTGTGCATGTGTCTTTAAATGCTTGGTTTGAGCTAGGTGAAGAGT
The DNA here is from genome assembly GCF_028583425.1 of Eublepharis macularius. Taxonomy (NCBI): domain Eukaryota; kingdom Metazoa; phylum Chordata; class Lepidosauria; order Squamata; family Eublepharidae; genus Eublepharis; species Eublepharis macularius. The sequence goes on from NC_072793.1 coordinate 180,358,348, forward strand.
GGGGGGTGAAAGAGAGGAATGAGTGAGCGATATGATTGGTTGACTGAGATTGTGGGTGGAGTGAATGCAGTTTAGACTGAGAGCCAAGCTACAAGTGACGCCTGACACAGGTTGGACACTTGTCAGCTTCCCTCAAGTTTTGATGGGAAATGTAGGTGTCCTGGTTTTACAGCTTGGCTCTCCATTACAGCTGCAAGACCAGGACGCCTACATTTCCCATCAAAACTTGAGGGAAGCTGACAAGTGTCCAACCTGTGTCAGGCGTCATGTGTGGCTTGGCTCTGAGAGTGCGGGGAGAAAGGAGGGAGTCAGAAGAAAGCAGGCTAGCTGTGTGCTGCCTGAATATGTTGGAGTGTTTATGACAAAAATATAACCTGTGTGGAACCTGAACTGAGCATGTTTGTGAAAGGACACTCAGTCAGGGAAAGAGAGGCCAGCTGTGTGCTGCCTGAGCAGGTTTAATATTCCTGTGAATGAGAGTCAGAGAAAGAGAGGCTAGCTGTGTGCTGCCTATATTTGAAGTATTTGTGAGAGAACTATTGAATCTAGTGAAGGGGGCTAACTGTGTGTGAAGCCTTAGAAGAGATCTGTGTGAATGAGTTTATAGGAAGTAACTTTAAGAACTACTTTTATGAAACCAATACGCTTCTTGAAAAATAAACATTTATTTTGTTTTGTTATATCCCAGTGTCGCTGTCATTGCTATATCCCATTCCTATCCTCAGGGCCGCATAGAACCCTCGAAGGAGCCTGACGCTTAAACCCGTTACCAAAGGGGAAATTTGAAGAAAATATTTTGGAATAATATATTCCTGGTGGCGGCAAACTACCCAGAGGGTGTGAAGGGAAAGATTAAAGCAAAATCCACCCCAAAGAAAGTGAAGATCATAACAATTATATAGTGAACTATTTAAATATGTGGTGACTGTGGCAAGAGTAGTATTTGCAGGTAAAAGGGAAGGCAGAAAGAGGTCCAGATTTAATGGAAAGGAAGAATCAATATTGCAAAATTGCAAAATTAACACACACACACACACATATATGTCAATGGCAAGATATATATATATGTTATATATATATAACAGGCCAATTTCAGAACTCCAAGAAAAATGGAAAGTATTTTTTTTTCATGATGTAGCTGAAAACTAAGATTAAGAACAATAATTATTAAGGAAGTTTTACATTGTTTTATGTAGATATATGATTTAATTGGTGACAATATGATTTAAATGATAGAAGTTTATTCATTATATTTTTTCTTCTTTTAAAATAGGATTTAGGTGGTGTTTAGGTTTGTGTATGACCTAGATGATTATTGGTGACTGAAGTACTGGATGATTGTCGAAATATGAATTAGATGATTATATGATGTAGTTTATGTTTTATGTGTTTATGTTTGAGCTTATTATTTGAAACAAAACTATTACGAAAAAGGTATGAAAAATGAACAAACCTATCTAAAAGCAGGAAAAATAAACCAAACAAACTATGAAAGAGAACAAACCTATCTAAATCTATGAAAAATGAACATACACACACCTATCCAGAAAAATGGAAAAGAAACCTCAGAACAAACCTATCTATCCTAACAAACCAAACAAGCAACTATGCTCTTCGCCTATGTTCCCACAAGGGACAAGCTGCCCAGAAAACCAGCAGGGGTGAAGTCAGAAAGGCAGGCATTCCCCCATCCCTTAGCAAGGGTGTGCAACCAAATGTGTCCCCTCTCAGCCTGAGCTCTATGCATGCTGTGGATTCTTCAATGGCTTGTTATTCACATCCTGCATTTCATGCTGTCACATCAGACTTTGCTTGGGATTCAGGAGACATTTCGAGAGGAACCAATGAAGTTAATTTAGTAAAGTAGTTTATGAAGCTGTAATCCAAGGTAGCTGGTGCTTCTTTCTGAGATTTTCTCTTTTTTCCTTAACACATGTCTCATGCTGTCATTACTATTTTATAGTAATACGTATTTTGGGAGTTCAGCAGGGAATCTGATTTATTGGAGACATTTAACTGTATGGGGTGATTTCAGAACCTGGCCAGCACTTATTCTGGTCAGCTTCACAGGTATCCATTTGTTAAGTATATCATACTTCCTCATGTAGGCGGGGCACTGCCTGGCTCCCCAATGGTGACCCAAAGCAGCATCTGGTTGTGGCATCATCCAATGGGAGAACTACTGAGAAGAGTGGAGCCAATCAGGAAGCAGGGCACTGTGTAATCCACCTTGAGTCTCAATGAGAAAGGCAGACTATAAATAAATAAATATAAATATGTCCCGTCTTCCGTAATCTGAGGAGATATTTTGGAAAGAAAACTCAGGCAGGGGTGGGGAGCTAGTTTCCCCTTTAGGGCTTTCATCTTTAGATGGGCATAGCTGTTTATTTTAGAACAGAATTTTTTGTGTAAAGTCAGTTTGGACAACAGAATAAAACTGAATAACAGAATAAAACTGTCCATTAATTTAAATGTTAATTTTAAACGTTACCTCACGAATTCTCCTGGAACCAACCCACTGAAGTCAGTATCTGCGCAGAAGATGGGCCAATGGGAAGAGCCAATGGGAGGATTGCTGAGGGGAGAAGGAGCCAATCAGGATACAGGAGCCTCTGCACCCTGCCCTCCATGCTCTGAGGAGAGGTTTTGGAGGGGGGGGGGAGAGGCCCCTTTTAGCTGTGTGTCCAGTAGCACTTTTAAGACTAACCCACTTGATTGTAGCATAAGCTTTCGAGAGCCACAGCTGTCTTTGTCAGATGCATCTGATGAAGAGAACTGTGGTTCTCAATAGCTTATGCTACAATAAAATTGGATAGTCTTAAAGACGCTACTGGACTCTTTACTATTTTGCAACTACAAGCTAACACGGGTAACTTCTCTGGATATATGACCCTTTTAGCTGTGTATCCTAGGTAGAAGTGTCTGAACAAATTCCCCATCAACATTCAAACCATCCCTTCCTTCTTCTTGATAGAAAGATCTTTGCCAGTTTCAAATAAAGCAGACAAACCTAGAAAAAAATAACCTATCAGCAGATGAAAGCTTTAATTCCAATCCCCTTGAACCTTTCATAGGAAAGCAAAAAGGGAGAATGTTAGACGAGCCTAACTGTGAGAAATGGAGCCACCATTTTTATTTCTATTCCTTTTAAAAGTTTCTCACACACCCCAGAAGGATCCACTTTCTTCAAAGACCATATTCTTGGATATGAAAGGAGGAGAACCTCAGTTCAAAAGAAGGTGGCAATCGGGCAGAGAAAGGCCTCCCTGCTGTGAGAAATGCAGCTCATCAAGATGAGACTGCTGCACCTCACAGGCACACAGAAGCTCAGTCCTTTAATGGTGGCCTGAATGGCACAGGGTAGAGAGGTGGACAGAGAAAACTTTTTCTCCCTCTTCCAAAATACTAGAACTGCAGAGCATCCAATGAAACTGATGGGTGGTAGATTTTAGGCCAAAAGGAAACATTTCTTTACACAATGAATGATTAGAATGGGCCATTCACTGTCAGAGGATGTAGTGATGGCCACAGACATAGACAGCTTTAAAAGAGGTCTACTGCCTTTGAAAATGGGGGTTCTCTCTAGTCACCATGACAAGTAGCCACTAATAGACAATGTATCTATCTAGGTACCTTTTACCTAGATAGATACATAGTCTATTAGTGGCTACTTGTCATGGTGACTAGAGAGAACTCCCATTTTCAAAGGTAGTAAACCTCTGAACAGCAGTGCCAGAAGGCAACTTCAGGGGAAGGCCTTCTATTCCCTGTTGTTGGTCCTCTGGAGTAACTGGTTGGCCACAGTATGAGACAGGATGGCAGACTAGATGGTCCACTATTCTGATCCAACAGGGCTCTTCTGTTGTTCTTAAGAGACCCAAGAAGGCAACAACTGAACACCACCAATTGTCACCTACAGTTCACAATTTACATCCCTTCAATGTACTATTATCACCCTACAACCTCTCCAGTATAATGGTGTTTCTGCTTCACGGGCCTAGGGGGGCCTTCCTTGCTTACGGGCAAGCCCTTGAACTTGGAATGGCTTCTCACCAGCAGCAACCATGGACCACCCAACACGCATATTAGTATTTTGTGCCTCTGATCTTTTGGGCTGCAAATATTTTTTATCATTAATTAATTTGTTTACCTCATTTATACTTTGGTTTTTCCCCCAAACTGGCTCACATCATTCTTCTCTCCTCCATTTAATAACAACAGTAATAACAACAGTGCATTTATATACCACCCTTCTAGACAGATTAGTGCCCAACTCAGAGCAGTGAACAAATCCTCACATCAACCTTGTGAGGTGGGTTAGACTGAGAGGGTGCGACTGGCTTCAGGTTATCCAGCAAGCTTCCAAAACTGAATGGGGATTTGAACCTGGATCTCCTAGTACGGATGTGCAATCCAGCTTTCCTGATCCAGTTATATAGCCAGATGTATGCCGATCTGGCTTAATCCAGCTATGCCAGATCAAATTAGAAAATGTCAGATCAGATCTGGAGATCTGGATCCCTAGGGGCCAGATTCAACTGGGTTAATTTGGTTGGCTTCTCTTAAGCTTTTTTCCCCCCCAGGCATGGGAGGAAGGCAAGACTATCTCCCTTGGCCCATGCCCCCATGGGTCTCCATGACCCCAGCTCCCAGCATCCTCCACTTGAGTTCCAAAACAGTCCTTCATGCTGCTGCCACCAGCTGCCGTTTAAACTCAGCTTGTTCCCATCCTGCGTAAGTTTGAGACTTTCTGGTTCAACATTGGGATTCTCTGGTTCGACATTGGGTCTCTTGTTGTAGTTTGTTTCTACTGGGCTTTGTTGGTTTGGCTTGCATTGGGAGCAGGACTGGCATTTTGCCAGAGGTTATCCCTTTGGCTTAAGCTTTCTTTTTGCCTAGAAAGCCTTGGAAATGTTTCCCCTATAGGAAACAATGGAGTGTAGATCTTCAGGGGCCCACAGAACTGGGCCCCAGTCTCACACTCTAACCTGTGCACAAGATTGATGATGATTTAATGTTTCAGTCAGAAGATGTTAACTCTGACTGAACATTGAAAGATTTCTGGAAATGGATAGTAGGATTTTTTCATTTGGAAAGGGAGGGCGTAGTAATGGATCACATTTCTAAATTGTGTGAGAATTTTCTATGTGATACTGTGGTTTATTGAACATGACTGTATTTTGCCTGAATTTGTCTTCTCAGAGCTTTGATAGCAATCTTTCCGAAAAACAGTACCAAACCAGGCCTGGTAAAGATGGCAGTGAAGAGGGGGAAAACATAGAAGCTGAACACATAGAGAACAACTTCACATAGATGCTCTTGAAAACAGAAGTGCTGTAAAGTAGCCAAGACGGAGCAAAACATCCCTGCGTGAACAGGCCAGAGAATCTAGGAGATGGCCAAGCCTAAGAGGACACCCTGGCAGTGGTTGCTCACATGTATCTTTGGGAGAATGCAATCCCTCCCATCACAGGATGCATGCCACTCCCAGGACCACCTCCATCTACCAGCAAGGCCCCCTCCATCTTGTCCGAACTAAGTTACCCCTTCAGCCACATCCAAACAAATGCTGACTTGAGATAACCAATGAACAAACTCATGACTTCTTTCAAATCTACTCAAAAAGGAGAGATGTGCACCACCCACATAGTGAACTAGTACCCCAAACATCTTGACACATTAACATGAGTATGTTATACAACACAAGGGAAAAAAATCTGGTTCCTGTCCTCGAAGAAGAAGAGAAGTAGCTGGGAAATTGAACAGTATCATTTTGAGCCAGCTAGGTAATAGAAGAGAGATACCTGGAGTTAATGGCATCGTGGGTTGCTGAGATGTTCAGGACAATTTACAGGGAAAGAGCCTCTCTTTTTGTGACAAATTACTTAATTTGCACCCAGTATAGAGATCTACACTGAATCCAACTCTCGGAGACTTAAACCCTCATTATCTGAACATAGCACCTTATAATTCAATTACATCTGCTAAAACAAACTCTCTGACAGAGACTTTTCTCTTGTGGCACAACCAATTATTATCAGACTAGAAACAAAGCCCATTGTGGGGAAAAAATACAACGGGCTCTAGAAAGGGGAGGGCAGATAGGAAGGCAATCCCTCCTCCTCCGTCACTGATCGTGGCCGGTGACAGAGGGGGGTGGGCACCTGCTCCATGCATGATCTCGGCTACGTGAAGGGAGGTGAGCGTTGCTACCTGCTTCATGCTTGATACAGGCTGGGTAAAAGAGGGGCGGGCATTGAGACCTGCTCCGCACCTGGTTCCAGCTGGGTAAAGGAGAAATTAGCATTGCTTCCTGCTCTATGCCTGATCTCGGTCATGTGAATGGGTGGGGGGCTTTGCTAACCCCAACTGGGTTATGGCAGAGGGGCGGGCATTGCCACCAGCTCTGCTCCTGATCCCAGGTGGCGGAAGTGGGGAGTGAGCATTGCTACCTGCTCTACTCCTAATATGAGTTGGGTTAAGGCAGGGGGTGGGCATTCCCATCTGGTCCTCTCCTATTATCAGCTGGGTTAAGGCAGCGGGTGGGAATTGCCAGGGTGGGCACTGCCACCTGCTCTGCTTCTAATACCAGTTGGGTGAAGGCACTGCCACCTTCTCCATTACTGATCTCAGCTGGCTGAAGAGGGGTGGCCATTGCCATCTGTTCTGCTGCTAAAACCAGGGGGGTTAAGGCGGTGGTCGGGCATTGCCACCTGCTCTGCTCCTAATACCACCTGCGTGAAGGCAGGGGGCAGGCACTGCCCTCTGCTCCGCTCCTAATATGTTGCGCACAGGGCTGGGCACAGCAGGCAGGAGGCTCACTGGTACTGCAGGGCTGAACACAACAGGCAGGAGGTCAGTAGTCCAGAAGGCAGCAAACCAGGGTCCAGAAGTCAGGCCAAGTGTCAGGACCAATATGCTAGTCAGAGGGAGAAGCAGGCAGAAGGGTAGTCAGAAGGCAGGCCGGGGTCAAAGTCCAATCAAGCAGTAGAGCAGGGCGCAAGGCAAGAGCGTCCAGGCGTAGGGCTCTGGTAGCAGGGAGTGGCGAGCTGAGTTGCTTCCACGCTTGGTTTCCTCGGCATCTCCCTTTTATGCTGTCCTAATTAGGAACAGCTCCTGCCTCTCTCTCTCTCTAACAGCTCCACTCGGTGGTGTGCCTGTAAATGGGCACTCCTTCGCCTCTCCAACAGAGCTGACTTATCTCTATGTTTCCTCCTTTCAGCTGGCCCCAGGTGCTCGGGTTTCGCTTTTGCCCTGGGGGAGTCTTTGTCTCTTACAGCCTCTGTGGAGGTTTCTGACTGTTCCTCTTCCCCAACAGTCTCTGCAGAAGCTCCAGGCTGTTCTTGCTGAATTCCCTCTGGAGCAGCAGCAGTGGTTTCTGACTGCTCCTCCTCTCCAACAGCTTCTTCAGGGGCTTCTGGCTCTAGAGAAGATCCTGCTGGCCCTTCCTGCTCATCTTCTGAGGAGGACTCTGGGGCAATAGGTAAGGTGGCCAGTCGAGGCTGGGGCTGACTCATGACATAATACCAGCTGGGTTAAGGGGGGGTGGCCATTACCACCTGCTGTGCTAATAATACCTGCTGGGTTAAAGAGGGGGTGGGCATTGCCATGTGCTCCGCTCCTAATACCAGCTGGGTTAAGGTGGGGTATGGGAATTGCCAGGGATGGGCATTGCCACCTACTCCGCTCCTAATACCAGCTAGCTTAAGGCGGGAGTGGGCATTGCCACCTGCTCTGGTCCTAATACAACCAGCAAAGGGATGATATGGGTATGACAAGAAAAAACAGACCAACGTCCCCGTATATTGAACCAATAGTGAAAGTTCACAACTTATACACCATTTATCTGCCTAAGAAATTAGGCATCAATAATTATATAACAAAAAATATTTCCAAAAAGGAACAAAGGAGCTGGACAAAATAATTGGCTCCTCACAATACACTGGAGCCTACACAATGATTCCTATTGTAATTGCTAAAGAAGTCCAGACTGGAGCTTTAAAATACGCTGTGACTCCTGGTCATAAATATGAAGAGTCCATATGATGATGGTGATATGTTGCCAAAGACGTGAATACCCAGTAATTTTCCCAGCAGGATTCCGGGTATCCTCCTGTTTCATGAGTTTCTTGATCATGGGAATTAACTGCAAAAAATCACATACATGATACGGCTATCTCTATATTCTCATAAACTATTGCATTCTTGCCCCCAAAGATACTCACTCCTTTACAGCTTGACAAAAGTTCCCGACCGCATTCCCTGCTTGGTCAACAGCTGTTAACAAGTATCCTAATAACAGAGTATTTAAGGATCCTATGGGATAAGGACTATATGGTTATTGTGACTGAGGAGTTGAAGAGCTTTAAGACTTCATAGTATAGGATCCTTAAATACTCTTTATGGGGCAGGTCTCCCACTCCTTGCTTGCTACAGTTTCCGGGAGCAGCCATATCTGTTATTTTCTTTTCACGCTCTAGGCATTTATATGGTTTCTCCACTGTCTGGGTATTTGGATGGTTAATAAAGTGGGGCTTGTTAATGAAACTCTTTCCACACTGTAAGCATTGATATGGTTTCCCCCGTTTATTCTTAGATGGGTAGTAAGGCTGGCCTTCTGACCAAAGCTCTTTCCATACTCCAAGCAATTATATGGTTTTTCCCCCGTGTGGACATTTTGGTGTTCAGTAAGACGAGACTTCTTACTGAAGCTCTTTCCACAGTCTACGCATTTATATCGTTTCTCCCCTATGTGGGTATTTTGATGGCCAGTAAGGTGGCCCTTTTGCCTGAAGCTCTTTCCACACTCTGAGCATTTATATGGTTTCTCTCCTGTGTGAGTTCTTTGATGGGTAGTAAGATTGGTCTTCTGACTGAAGCTCTTTCCGCAATCTAAGCAATTATATGGTTTTTCCCCTTTGTGAATTTTTTGATGGTCAGTAAGATGACAGCTCTTCCTGAAGCTCTTTCCACACTCTAAGCATTTAAATGGCTTCTCCTCTTTGTGGATTCTTTGATGCATAATAATGTACTCCTTCCGCCGGAAGATCTTTCCACATACTAAGCATTTATACGGTTTCTCCCCTGTATGGATCCTTCGATGTGTAGTAAGATCGCCATTCTGACTGAATATCTTTCCACACTCTGAGCATTTATATGGTTTCTCTCCTAAATGTGTATTTTGATGGTCAGTGAGGTGAGACTTATTAAAGCATTTATATGGTTTCTCACCTGTGTGGACTCTCCTATGAGAAGCAAGTAGTCCACTAAACATGAAATTATTTCTACAGTCGGAGCAGGCACATGGTTTCTCTCCTATATGGCGTCTTTGATGGAAAGTGAGGTACTCCTTCCAAATGAAGCTCTTTCCATACAGTGTGCATGTATAAGCTTTTTCATCAGTATGCACTCCTTGGTATTCATTAAGGTGGTTTTTCTTACTGAAGCCGTTTCCTGCAGAAGCTACCAATTCTTTCATCCGCTTGTGGTTTTCTTCAGTTTCCCATCTCTGCTCTTCTCCCTCTATCTTGATCTCTCTCTCTGTAGGAATAAGGAGAGAAATCAAATAAATGGGGTTGAAAAAGCGAACAGAAAAGACTATACAAGAAGGGAGACCCTTCTGCTTTGCATCCAGAAGGTCACATAAAATGTTTTTGTTCTAACTGCTGCACTCCCTGACTGTTCACAATTCTTAAAGTCTTCTATTCAAAGACCTCATATACCAGGGATGGGTAAGACTCATTGGAATGTCAACTGCAGTCAGCGATGAGAATACAAGGAAAGATGCTTGTGATGTCACAGAGTCCTGATGCAGCAGGAGTTAATAAAAACAGCTGAGGACTCAGCCCTACTAACTCCGTGCACCTGGGTTAAAAACGTTCTTCCTGTAATTAGTCAAGGCCATGCCAGCCAGAGAGTGTTAGAGCCTGATTTTATAGTTGGGGGGGTGGGGGAATAAAGAGCACCCAAAGGACAGATTTGGAAAATTACCAGAGTCTGACCTCCTGATTGGCTGATGTGGGTCTGAAGCCTATAAATGGCCTACAGCCAGTTTGGTGTAGTGGTTAAGAGGGCGGGACTCTAATCTGGAGAACCGGGTTTGATTCCTCACTCCTCCACTTGAAGCCAGCTGGGTGACCTTGGGCCAGTCACAGCTTCTAGCTCTCTCAACTTCACCAGCCACACAGGGTGTTTTGTTGTGGGGATGGCAGGCAACCCACTCACATTCAAAGTTAGGGCAGTTCATTTGAAAATAAATAAGTCATGATGTTTTCATCCCAACGTGTATCATACACAGGCACAAAATAGCAGAGAGCGCAGCAGTTTCCAGCTGTCTCTCACTTAGGATTTATTTTCAGTTTTGCTTGTAGAAACTTCCATAAATATCCCAATTCATAAAATTTTATAAAGGGAAAAGATGAAGGGCACCATTTCTCGTCAGGGAGATTCCACTGTAAAGGAGGATAGGGCTATGACACAGGAAAAGAGTGGAAGCGATGAAATTATTTTTAGTTTCCCAATTTAGCTGCCTTGAGCTATGAGGAAAGGCCAGATATAAAATATATTAATAAACAGATAAAAGTATTACCCAGAGAGGCCAAATTCCCACAGTTCTCTGTCATGACTTCCTCGTAGAGATCCCTTTGGCCTAGATCCAGCAAAGCCCACTCCTCCTCTGAGAAGTACACAGCCACATCCTCAAAGGTCACCAGACCCTAAAAGAAGAAACAAATCTTTGTTCTCCCCATAAAAACCTAACTGTCCAAAGATCAGTGAAAAATCAAATGGAGGGGCTTTCTCCTCCAGATCCAAAGCTGCCTTGGGGGGTGTTCAAAACCTTCTTAGTGGGCAGTTTACAAAGAAGTAAAAGGGAAGGAGAATGATTCTTCCAGCCTCCTGGGAGAAATACATGGGACAGAGACAGGGGGTGCGTCCCCACAGCTTCCTCTCCTACCCGATGATCCTGATGCACGGTGAATGTTCCCACTCCGACAGAAAGAGGGGAAAGTCCAGAATGTCTTGCCTGCATCTCTTCGCTGCCTGTGAGGGAGTCAAAGGAGAGGGGAAGACATTAACTTGTTCACTGCCTAGCAAAGTTCACACGCTTTTTCTTCAATATTAATTTAAAACTTAAGTTGCCTGCAATTCCATAAGTCAAAGATCACTTCCTCCTTCATGAACTTTCTTGCTCAGTAAACACCTCTAGAGCCCTTGCTCGGACTGCTCCACATCCTATTCCCATTGGAACCCGCACCCTGGGATCGTAGACTGCCTCCCTCACTATACAGTTCCCATTTACCAGGGAAACAGTGATGTCAAATATCCCAACACAAATGTAACTCCTCTAGGAAAGGAGTGAATCCCCCCCGGCACCGAGGAAAGAGAATTCCACACCTGTGGAGCCACCACCCTAAAGGCCCTGATTCTTGTTAAAGGCAACCCAGTGCCAGCTAGTGCTCATATTAAAAACAGGGCTCAGAAGGAGGGTCACAATTCTTGGAAGGAGTCGTGAGCAACAGAATGATCTGAGAGAACAAGTAAGAAATCATGTCAACTATAAAATTAAGAAATTATTTTTCTTATATGTTTTATATTCCAGCTGCTACTGCAAAACCACCCCCACCCCCATATTGCTACTTGGCTAAAAATCCAAGTGCTGGTTTGGGCCTATAAAACCAATGCTGTTCAATGTTGGACAAGGCTAGGATTACTCCAGCGAAGAAGGTACAGCTGAAATGGCACCTATTAAGTCCTTACCGAGGGACCCAGCATCTCCATCACCCTCCTGCGTAATCTCCTGATTCCATTTGGGGTCTGAGGGAGGCTTCTCTGCTACTTTGGACGGCCCCTGAAATGGCAGAGAAGGTGTGGGGAGAAGGATGAGGAAAGAAATGATGCAGTCAAGGGCCTGGGAAGGGGGGAAGACATAAGAAGAGCCCTGCTGAATTACACACGGCCTGGCACCCTGATTCACACACAAGTGACAAACCAGTTACTATGGAGGACCAACAACAGGGCACAGAGGTTGAGGCTTTCCCCCGAAGCTGCCTCCTGGCACGGGGATTCAGAGGTTGGCTGCCTTTGAAGGCAGAGGTTCCATGTTCATGGGAGAAGAGATTCAACCCCTTAACCGTTTATTTAATTATTCAAAATATTTATTAGCTGCCTTTCCTCCAAAGGTGCTCAAGGCAGTGTAAAACCAAAAGCGGCAGTTAAAAATTAAAAATACAGTTAATACACTGTCCTGAATAAAATAGTCTTCAGCTGCCTCCTGAAGCTAGAGAGGGGGCCAGGCGCGCCTCCCTGGGAAGAGCGTTCCACAGTCGTGGGACTGCCACTGAAAAGGTCCTCTCCTGTGTACCCAGAAATCTTCTTTGGTTGACGGCACAGATAGGAGGGCCTCTCCCTGTGATCTTAACTCTGACACAGGACTGTATGGGAGCAGCCAGTCCTTCAGATACCCTGGATCCCAGCCACGTAGGGCTTTAAAGGCCAAACGCAACACCTTGAATTGGACTCAGGAGCAGATCAATAGCCAGCGGAGTTGCTGTAATATCGGGGTCACATGTTCCTGATAGCTGGCCTCGACCAGCAGTCTAGCCGCAACATTCTGCACTAGCTGCAGCTCGCGAACACTCTTCAAGGGTGGCCCCAAGTAGAACACATGGCAACAGTCCGGTCGAGACGTAACTAAGGCATAGGTCACAATGGCTAAATAGGACTGAACCAGAAACGGGTGTGAGTTGGGGCACTAGCCAAAGCTGAACCACTGAAGCCACCTGATGTTCTAAGGTGACCACTGAGTCAAGCAGCACTCCTAAGGGCAAATCTGACTTTCCAAGAGGAGTCCCTTTTCAGCACTTTTTCCAGCCCTTCAGTATCTTTGCAGATGTGTGATTTCATGGGAAGATGGAACACCTGGAGAAAGGGGAGTTTTAGAATCCTCCAGGAGTGGTCTTAGCAACGGGGAACCAGGGTACCTGCCCAGGCCTTGTAGGGGCCCCAACCAAGCTGCCTTGGTTGCCAGCTGCAGCAGTGCCTCAGCTGGCCTCTCTGCAGCGGCTGCTAGTAATGCTACTGGAGAGCTTCCCGGGCAGCTACCTGCAGCAGCTGGCAATCAGGGTGGGATGGATCGCTGCCGCTACCCACAGCAGCAAGGACAAGAAGAGGTGGAGGATGGAGAGCCTCCTCCACCCCTCACCTGGGCAACCAACCAGCCCGCTGCCCCCTTGCACTGGCGCAGGCAGCACAAGTGTGATCTGCCGCCTCTGACAGATCGCGCCCCTTCTCAGTGGTGGGTCTGCTCCTCCCACGCTCCTTCCCCTTTCAGCTTGATTATGGCATATTTGCTCATAAGTAAGCCCCACTGTATTCAATGGGGTTTACGTTCAGGCAAATGCATGTCCCCTGGATTTCTGTCAAAAAGACACGTGTGCAGCTTTGGATGAAAACAGACTGGGAAATCATGACTTCAAAGTGACAAGCCAAACAGCCCTTGTAATATACCTGAGTTTAAAGAGCACGGAAGACCTTGAGCACATGGTACACCTTATTAGAAAAGGTTGGCAGCATCTCTCATGGTAGCTGATGCCCCCACCTTCAGTGTGTGTGTTTTTGTTGCAGCCACTTGCTGAAAAGTTAGTAGAAGCTTCAGCTGGTTTTGAGGAAATCGAAATACTGTTGATTGCCAATGCTGCCCTGAAGCCCCCGTTTCCACAAGAAGCAACGAAGACAAGAGATGGATGCTGGAGGTCTTAGACATACGGGGGGGGGGGTATGGAGGTAGAGACAAGAACACTGTAGGCATCGCTGAGCATCTTGGAAAAAGGGTGTGTGTGGGGGGGGGACCCATCTGTAACCTTTGCCCAAGGCTCCAGAATCACTAAGGCCACCCCTGGAATCCCCTTTCACATTTTCTGCCCTCTGGACCTCCCAGAATGAATGAATGAATGAATGAATGAATGAATGAATGAATGAAAACACTCTTACCTGCCATTTTTCCTTCTCCGCCTCTGCCTGGCTCAGGAGGAAGCCTTCTGCCAGGACCACCGCCTGGGAACTGGTTTGGGGTTTGCACTCTCTGACCCAGCTCTGCATCTCCAGGGGCAGCATAGCCAGGAACTGCTCCAGGATCACCAGGTCCAAAATCTCCCTCTTGGTGTGCCTTTCTGGCTTCAGCCACTGGCAGCAAAGATGGTGAAGCTGGCTGCAAACCTCTCGGGGCCCCTCGGCTTCCTGGTAGCGGAAGTGCCTGAAGCTCTGCTGATAGACATCTGAGCTTGCGGAGTCCTCATCCAGGGCCTTCTGCACCGTTCTTTCCCAGAATCCCTTATTCTTTCCAACCTCCGTGGCCTCATGAACATTTTCTGCTCCACAGCTAGCAAAGTCATTCTCTTCCATCTTCCTGGGAAAGTCAGACAAAGCTAGAAGGATATTCAATTTATTTCTATCTTTCCAGGAAAAGCCAAATGGGTGGGGGATAGGACGCCCAGCAAAGGTGTTCTGTGAGCAAAAGAGGACAAATCCGGCCAGCAGCAGAGCTTTTCTCAGTGGGAATCAAGGCAAAGACAAAACTTCAACTGAGAACCACTGCCCAAAGATTGGGTCGAAAGCCCCAGGACAAGAACATCAGCAGAGCCCAGCTGGATTAGACCCAATCCCCTGTAGCACAGCCCCTTTCCCCACAGAGGCCTCCCCCAAAGGAAGCAAGAAGGGAAGAGCCCCATTCTGCTACTATCCCCACCAGCAACGCTTCTGCACAGATCCACTGCCTCTGAACACAGAGGCTCTATTTAGCCAGCTAGGCTCGTAGCCACTGAAAGACCCTCCTCCAGTGAATCTCATATGTAACATGAGGCATGGAGGGGAGGGGGGAGAAGATGGCATGGTATAGCCCGATCTCATCAGATTTTGGAAGCTAAGCAGGGTCAATACTTGGGTGGGAGACCACCATGGGAGATCTTGCAGTGGAAGGCAACGGCAAACCACCTCTGCTTCTCACTGGCCCTGAAAGCCCCTTGCTGGGGTCGCCATAAGTCGATTGCGACTTGACGGCACGCATACACACATGCACAAGGTATGGAGAAATATTTCACAATGGCGGTTTTTAATGTTCTTCGCTAGAATCCTAGCGTTGGAAGGGGTCTTACATTACAAACCGTCTAGTCCAAACTCCTGCCCAATGCAGGAACAGCCTAAAGCATTCTCAACAAGTTATTTGTCCAGCCGCTCCTTGAAGACTGCCAATGAGGGGCAACCCACCATATCCCTAGGCAGCCAATTCCACTGCTGAATTGCTCTTAATGTAAATGACTTCAAGCCCTGGTGTTATCGAGGAGCAACCTGAGACTGAGTTGGAAGAAGGCCTTTTTGGTAGCTGCGTTAACTTGCTTCTCTAGCAGCAATGCTGGATCCCGTATAACCCCCAGGCTCTTAACCAAGTCTGCAAGGATCAACTGAACCTCATCAAAGGTGGGAAGCACAAATGCCCTTCAAGATCTCTGCCGTCCCGACCAGCATCACTTCCATCTCGTCTGGGTTCAGTTTCAGTTTGTTGGCTTTCAGCCGCTTGACCACAGCTGTCAGGCAGGGACTGAGGGCCTCTACTGCATCACCAGAGGATGTGCTTAGCGAGAGAGCTGGATGCACTCATACTTTAGGGATCACTGAGAAACCGAATTCGGAGGTCCTACTTTTCTTTATATGGGGCAGCTTTGTCCTTAAGGAGCTGGGAGGGTGGACTTTTAGATATGCCTACCCAAGACCCAGCCATGGGCCAAAGCACTTTTTAGCAAATCTGCAAGCAGAGCCATTTCCTGGAGGGGGGAGGGGAGGGGATCCCTGTCTCCTCCCCCCCCCCAAATCTTCCCTCCTTTTATTACTACAGCTTCACATCTAATGCATTTGCAACTCACCAGACTGAGGGAGGGGTGCTATTTCTCAGAAAACACCACGCTCGTCCTCTACCCTCCTTCCTCACAGCCTTTCTAGGAACGCAGACCCTACCCAGGAAGCCCAAGAGGGGAGCCCTCCACTGCCCCTCCCTTGCACGCAAGAGCGGGGAGGGGATCACCCCTTGCAAGCTGGAGGCCGAGGGGAGCAATTCGGGGGAGGCGCCCGGATCGGAGCTTAGCTTGTCGCTGCTGTATCCCCCCCCCCCAATCCTGGATACAATATTGCAGAAAATCAAATTAAGAACAAAAAAACCCACCCCGAACTGCAATCGAAGCTTACCGGAGTCTGCAAAACTGGAGGATTGATCCGTGATAAGGAATACCAGAGATGGGGCAAGTCGGATCTACCAGTCCCCGGGCCAAGCCATTCCCTCCAATAGTTAAATCAGTCGAGCTGCACGTCCCAGAGAGGAAGGAAGCAAATTATGAACAAAGGGGGAGAGGGAATTAATGGAGGCTGCTCCTTCCTGCCTCTGGCTGCCCCCCCCCATCTTTTACAAAATAGGTTTTGCATTGACCCTGGGGAGAAAAGCCAAAAGTTGATTCCTGCTACTGGATCCAAGGGAGGGGAATTGTAAAGAGGCGTTGATTTTTCTAGGGGGGTCGAGGTAGAGAAGGAGAGCAACCAACCTCCTGAACGAAATAAATTCGTTCAGGGCTTGTTATATTTTGGGTTTTGTATGATTATGTTTATGTGGAATGGGTTTTGTATGGTTATGTTTTAAGTTAATGTGGAATAAATAATAATAATAATAATAATAATAATAATAATAATAATAATAATAAACAACCCAGGGCTGCAAAAAGCAAACCGCTGCCTGACAGCCGTAGTAGAATGGCTGAAAAATAAATAACAAATTAAAATTGAACCCAGATATTCCGATGCGAGGAGGGAATCCCAACCCTTCGTCGTCAAGTGTCAACGCACAGGCAAGGGTTACACATTTAAATGGTCTTTATTCAACTTCTTCATATACTTAAGGAATCTCTACTCACAGTTCTTATTAAATAACGAAAGGAAAGAGTGCCTCTTTCGTGCATAAAGGTGCTTGGGTGGAGCTTTTTAGACCCAGTCAATGTGGTGGAAAAGAGATGACTTGCTCCTGTCCCTACCCAGGTGTGACTGAACAAAGGAGGAAATGGCCCTCACAAGTTTTTTGACGGGCTCTGAATGCCCCAGGAACTGAAGCCTGTGGGGTAAGACACTACAACTCCCAGGATGCACTTCTCTTAAAACTATGGGCATACATTCTAGTCTAGTACATACTGATTAATATATTCAGCTTGTACACCAGACAAGACTGAAGTGATGCTTGTTGGGAAGTCAGAGATCTTGAAGGACATTGTACTCCCCACCTTTGATGGAATTCGGCTGACCCTTGAGGACTCAGTTAAGAGCCTAGGGGTTATACTGGATCCAGTGCTACTATTAGTGAAAAACAAGTTAAGGCAGCTGCAAAAAACGCTTACTACAATCTCACTCTAGCCTGGAAGATGGCTTATCTCAACACGGCCAAACTGGCCTCCTGGATCCGTGCCATGGTAACATCAAAACTTGACTATTGTAATGCATTATACATTGGTCTCCCATCTAAGTTAACTAGGAGGCTCCAACTGGTGCAAAATGCTGCAGCTCGACTATTATCAGGAGCGAGCAGGAGCTTGAACATCACTCCCATCCTACAGTCACTCCACTGGCTACCTATCAGTTACTGTGCTCAGTTCAAGGTAATAATTATTACATAAGCCCTTCACAGCCTTGGTTCAGCATATCTACAGGACTGCCTCTCTCCCTATGTTCCTCCATGGCAGCTTCATTCACCTGAACAGGGTCTCTTGCAGGTGCCAGCCTGTACATGGGCAAAATCAACAGCAGCCCATACATGGGCTTTCTCTGTGGTGGCCCCTACCCTGTGGAGTGGCCTGCCTGAGGAGGTCAGAAGAGCCCCCACTCTCCTAGCTTTCCACAAACAATGCAAAACTGAATTATTCAAAAAGGCTTTTTTTTCTCAGCTAAGAGGGTGGTACTGTAGGAAAGGGATCCCAAATGTTTCGCTAATGAGTTAGGAACCATAGATTTCACCATTATGTTGCCTTACATATTATCTGTTGCTTTAAATATCCTACCTGTGCTTTATGTTGTTCAATGTAAGTCCTAGAATTGATTATGTTCTGTTTCAGCAATTCCTCAACCCCATACTGGATCCTTGCTAATACTACATCGTTGTTAACTTATATTCTTTTACCCCATGACATTGTTTATGGAAATGCTCTTGACACTGTATGGAAATGCCTGCCCTTGTCCTTGCCACTAATTGCACTAATCTCACACTATGTAATCCGCCTTGAGCCTCAGTGAGAAAGGCGGGATATAACGAACGAACGAACGAACGAACGAACGAACGAACGAACGAAAGAACGAACGAACGAACGAACGAAAGAAAGAAAGAAAGAAAGAAAGAAAGAAAGAAAGAAAGAAAGAAAGAAAGAAAGAAAGAAAGAAAGAAAGAAGGTCCAAAGCAGCTATTTACTCCAGGAGAAGTAATCGTCGTGGCCAGGAGATCAGTTGTAATTCCAGACCACCAGGCCCCACCTGGAGGTTGGCAACCCAAGCTTTCTGCCCTGCAGTGGGAGGAGATGTGAGCTCCCACCCTGGACAGCAATGGATGCAGGTACTGAAAGGAAAGCCCAGAACCTTTAGAAGCAGGCAACTTTCTGAAGGACTCTAATGAAGCCACCCTGGAGTTAAAGCCCAGAGTGGAGGGAGAGATGGACTGAGGCAAACTCCCAGAGATTTAAGCCTATAAAAGACTGCAGAAGGAACAGCCTCTGTTAAGGAAAAAGCTTTCAAGAGCCACAGCTCTCTTTGTCAGATGCATCCATGCATCGGCTGCTGAATCCGCCGTCCCCCTGCCCCGAGCTCTAACGTGAATTGCCCAGCCAAGTTGGGTTGCCAGCCTCCAGGTAGGGCCTGGAGATCTCCTGGAATTACATCTGATGCATGGATGCGTCTGACGAAGAGAGCTGTAGCTCTCGAAAGCTTATGCTACAGTAAAGTTGGTTAGTCTTAAAGGTGCTACTGGACTCCTTACTATTCCTGCTGCAGAATCAGACAGTTAAAAATGTTGGGGGGGGGAGGGTTCCCCACTTTTCTTTTTTCTCTTACTTTTTCTTGGAAGAGCTGCAAGCTCAGCAAGGGAGGGGGAGCTATTGCTGATGAAGACTGGAGGGGGCAGAGACCCCTCCCCGTCTGCGATCACCAAGTCTTGACAGGGCTGCCTCTCTCCCCCTTGTCCTTCTCTTACAACACCTCTCTCTGGGTCTGTCCGAGGCAGGATCCAGCCCTCCTTTTGCCTTATGCAGATCCTTTAGTGAAGGGTAGGGTGAGGCCGTTTCTTCTCACCGCCTGCAGGTGGCGCGGCGCCGGCTGGCCTGACTGCGGTGAGAAGGGGCAGGCGCTGCCGCTCTGGCCCTTCAGGAAGCGGCCGCCTCGCTGTCCGCTGGCGGAAGGCTCCGTGGTTGCCTGGGCAACGAGTGTCAACAAAAGTAGGCTTGGGGGGAGCGAAGGCCGCGGCGGTCTGGGTGGGCCGCAGGCAGCGAATCGAAGTGGGAGCCTGAGTGGGTGAGTGAGTTCTTGCCTCGGCTGCTGGTTCCGTCGCTCCCCGCCCCGATCAATAACGGGATTTCCCCAGGCAGTAGGATTGGCAACCTCCAGGTGAGGCCTGGAGATCTCCCGGAATTACAACTGGTCTCCGGACTAGAGATCAGTTCTTCTAGAGAAAACGGCTGCATTTACCCTGCTGGGTCCCTCCCCCCCTAAATCCCGCCCTCCCCAAGGCTCCACCCCCAAATCTCAAGGAATTTCCCAAATGGGAGTTGGCAACCCTACCAGGCAGGATGAAGGCAAGGCATATACATGCAGTCCCCTGGGGAAGAAAGAGAACTGCTGTGCGTAGGGGGAGGGTGGGCGAGGGAAAGTCTGCAGGGTAAAAAGATCCGTAAAAATCTCCGCCCGAACATGACCAGCTGCAGAGTCTGCTACTGAGTTTGAATTAAGTTTGATGGAGCATAATCCCAGGAGGGGAGAGGGAGCCCACCACCCTCTTACCCTAGTTGTGACCCTCCAGATCCGTGGATAGTTTAGATGGCCGTGTTGGTCTGCAGTTGGACTGGAGTCCAGTGGCAACGTAGAGACCAACAAGGTTTTCAGGATATGAGCCTTCCACAGTCAAACCACAGTCCTCTTTGTCAGCTCTGATGAAGAGAACTGTGGTTCTCAAAAGCTTACGCTACAGTAAAGTTGGATAGTCTTAAAGGTGCTACTGGACTCGTTACTATTTTGCTTCCTCAGACTAACACGGCTAACTTCTCTAGACCTATCAAATAGAGTCACGAAAGCTTGTACTGTAGTGAGTTAGTTTGCCTTTCTGGTGCCACAAATCTTTTGTTATGACACCTAATATGGGTTTATTTTGTGCTAGTTAGCTCATTCTGCATCACCGAATTAGGAATAGGACCTAGTGAACCCTGCGAGGATTACTTCTGAGTAAACATGCATCGGTAGTGTTGTATGGCTAGGAGGGCAAAGGACTCTTTCAATAGGTTAAAAGGTGGTGTGAATCTTTAGGTTTGCAAGGACATCATGCAAAAGAATGAGGTTGCCAACACTGCCCTATTTTATTTATTTACTTATTTATTTGCATTATTTATAGTCTGCTTTTCTTAGCGTTATCTATTTTTTGGAAATGACTCCTGTATCGAAAATGTATGCAAAGTAGGCAGAAGTTCAACAGGTGCAACTCCTGACAGAATAGAGAGGCGGTGAGTGGAAAATGTTCCCCATTGAATTTTTGCTTTTCAAGTTCCTGCTAAAAGAACAAGACTACTGGTGGAGAAAAGTGGGGAAACCCTAATCTTATTTCTTAATGGATTTCTCTCCCCGCCACCGGCAGCCAGGAAGGAATCCGCTTTCCTAGTTTTGCTGTCACTCTGTCACACAACCCGGTTGGTCCCTTCTCAGTAGTTGCAGCGGCTAAAGAGGCCTCAGGGTTAAGGAATTGCCCTTTTTATCCTTCTTTTCCTTCACTGAGTTAAGGGTGGCATATATAGTTCTCTCTCCCTCACATCTGTCTTGTTATCACAACACCACTGTAAGGTAGGATATTCTGAGTGACGAGCCCGAGGTCACCGAGTGCAGTGAGTGAGGACTTTAGACCAGGATAACTGGCATTCAACTCTCGATACACTGACAAAGTATAAAATGAGAGCATATGAATGTTGTTATCAATTTTATACGAGCAAGTGCTTCATTCTACAGTATTCTCTAGTGAGAAGTGATCCTTAAGATGCTGCTTTTTTGTTTCCCGCAGAATGCATATTCTTTCTTAACTACTGAAGACTGAATATTGTGACGAAAGATCTGTGAAGCAACATGTCAGAGTGAAGTTTTGAATTCTAAACCAGGCAAGCTGCAATGGAAGAAATTCCAGTTAAAGTAGCAGTAAGAATAAGACCTCTGCTTTCTAAGGAAATCCTTCACAACCATCAAGTGTGTGTGAGATTAATTCCCAATACTCAGCAGATTATTATTGGAAAGGACCGTGTTTTCACTTTTGATTTTGTTTTTGGCAAACATTCAACACAAGATGAAGTATATACAACGTGCATTAAGCCACTGGTGGCATCTTTGATAGAAGGATATAATGCTACGGTTTTTGCCTACGGACAAACAGGCTCTGGAAAGACTTACACCATTGGAGGAGGCCACATTGGTATGTTTTAGAAAATGTTTATTTTATTGAGGTTGGTAAAATTACATAAACGACACTATGTATGCTCATTGTTGAAGAAACTGTAAGGTATGGATGTTCCTTCCCATCTCTTCTTATCAGATGAAAATCTAGCCAGTTGTAGACCAAGCCAGTTGTAAATTGCCACAGTTTAGGTATATAGGTTTCACATCATGTCGATAAAGTTGTAGCCAAAGGTGAAATGCAACTTTTTTTATTTGCAAAAGGGTTTTTCTCCTAATCCATGACTTGGAGCATGATGAGAGATGGAGATCTGCAAAAGGAATTGTGGGGGAATTGGCAAAAATCCCCTGCCTTCCTCGAGTTGCTGGATCCAATGGTCTGAATTGTCTTTCATGTTCATACCCTTGAATTTCTAGCCTTCTTTCAAAATTCAGTCCCTTTTGAAGCATTACTCTATTACATTGCTTTAGTAACAAGGTATGGTATTATGGTTGTTGGGGGTTTTCCGGGCTGTATTGCCGTGGTCTTGGCATTGTAGTTCCTGACGTTTCGCCAGCAGCTGTGGCTGGCATCTTCAGAGGTGTAGCACCAAAAGAGGTGCTACACCTCTGAAGATGCCAGCCACAGCTGCTGGCGAAACGTCAGGAACTACAATGCCAAGACCACGGCAATACAGCCCGGAAAACCCCCAACAACCATCGTTCTCTGGCCGTGAAAGCCTTCGACAATACAAGGTATGGTATTGCTTTCAATGTAGTTTTAATATACTTCTGAGATCAGACTCTTGCTGTTCAAATATTAATAATGTAAGCACTAGCAGGTGATTCCTCTGTATGGTATTTGTATTTCTAGTGACTGTCGGTCACAAGCTGCTTATACTATCTAGTTTCAGCTGTGGTGTTAATGGAGAAGTGAAGTCTTGAGTTTTGCAAACTCCAGCTTTAACAAATAACTTCTTAAAAATGCTTTGGCTTTCTACATTAACATGAGTTTTTTGATTCTTGCAAAAAAAATTAAAATTACCTGTGGAATTTGCAAGAGATCATGATCATTATTTGTTTATATTTACTTCGTTGCAGCGGTTTTCAACAACTGCAGACTGGCCCGAAGCGTGTGGGTGTTTGAAATCGGGTCTCCCCAGTTGTAGCCTGACATTTTACTGACTGTTTTTGTCTTTTTAAATATGGTTAACTTCACCTGGACTCCTTGCTGTTATAGCATTGTTTGAGATACAATGTTTATGGCTAAAAATTTAAATTGGCTAATGTGTAACTTTTGCTAAAGTGAAGTTTTAGTTGGTTGATTGAGTGGTTGGTTTTTTGCTCTCAATATCATCTGTTGCTGATTGTTTATGTTGCAGATTCCCATAGTGTCTTTGGGTTAATAATCTATGAGAGGACTTCTTTGCCTTTATTCTATAGCCTTTATTATTATAACCAAATTAGCATTTTGCTGGATTAATAATCTTTGGGTCTGTGAGAGGACTTCTTTGCAATAAATAGCCTTTATTATTATAACCAAATTAGCATTTTGCTGTTGGAATATTGAAACTAGAGGTCCTTACATTAAATAAAATACCTAATGCTTTAGGCCTACTGCGATGCTGACTGGTGGTTGCCTTCCACTTAGGCACACGAAAGGAACTGTTAATGGAAATTGAAAACCTTTTGCTCATCTGTTAAAGATATGAAAATGGCAGTTTGTGTTTAAAATGTGTTTCTTGATATAAAAGAGTGTTTAAAAGAGTGAGATGTTTGAGCACCTAGTCAGTATATGTTCCAGTATTTTCTTAGCTTCAAGTCTGGTAGTGCCTGAAGATCAATGAGAATTTCCAGGGTATAAGCTTTTGAGAGTCAAGCTCCCCTTTTCAGATACAAGTAGGAATGGCGTTTCTCTCAGCCCTTATATCCAAGCCAGAAGGTGCGATATAAGGGCTGAAGGAATCTCCGTTCCTATTTGTGTCTGCTAAAGGGAGTTTTGACTCTCAAAAGACTATACCCTGGACTCACTGGGCTTTAAGGTGCTAGAATCTTTCTCTTTTACCTCAGACGAACCTGTTTCCTTGTATTTTCTGTGTCCTAATCCACAGTGGCCACTAGGAAGCTATTTTGGATTGTGCGGCGGTGGGGGGAGGCTGGCCACATAGGGACTGGGGCAGAGGAAACGGTGCTCGTATGGGCAAGCCCAGAAGATGTGGACTTTCCCATCCATATGAGTTCTCCCCCAGGTTTGTGGCAATTTTTCTCAAAACATTTCTGCAAAGCAGATTTGGGAAGGGTCACAGGAAAGACTGGGCATAGCGCAGGGATCACTGGGGGAGGTGGAAGGGAGGAGATAGCTATGAATTTCCTGCTTTGTGCAGAGGGTTGGGCCAGATGACCTTTAGGGGTCATCTGCCCTATGTTCCAGCCCTATGTTTCTATGTTTCCAAACAGTCCGTGTCTTCACATTTCTCCTAGCATTTCAGTATGTGTTTGCCTTGCATACATGTCCGCAGATATTTTAGTCGCATTCTTAGGTCGTTTCTTGATTCATTTTAGCATCTGTTGCAGAGGAAGAGAGGGGTATCATTCCACGTGCCATCCAGGAAATATTTCAGAGTATTTCAGAAAACCATAATATTGACTTCAGTGTGAAAGTTTCTTATATAGAAGTCTACAAAGAAGAGCTCCGAGATCTACTGGAGCTGGAGACATCTATGAAAGATCTACACATTAGAGAAGATGAAAAGGGCAATACAGGTAGACTGATAAATTTGAGTTTAAATTGTGTTATGTTCTTAGTTACGTGCCAAAAAGAAGTTTTGTAAACAAACACATTTTAAGCAGTTCTCAGTGGCTTGTATCCAAGAGCAGTTAGTGGTCATTGGAAGGACATTTGTGCTGCTGGAAAAGAAAGGGGTGATTTCTACTGATTCCCTCCTCATTGGGCCCAGCCTGGGGCCAGCTGGGTCCCAGGGTTTCATGGGGCACAAAGGGCTACAGTGGGAGGAGGAGATCGGAAAGTTCATTCCTGAGACCTCTTGCCTGCTTCTTGTAGCCTTTGGATATATGCCAGTGTTCCTGCTCTGTAAGGCCTACACACTTGTTTCAGGAAACAAGGTTGCTCTCACCTGTAATGGTTGTTCATCAGGTGGTTTTCTGTGCATTCCCACACTGGAACTGTGCACATGTGGGCCAGCTGCATAAATGATTTCGAGAGCTTTTTTTTTCTGTAGCTGGTCTGCATGTGTGCAGTCCCAGTGTGGGAATACACAGAAGCCATGACAATGAACCTGTTACTTTGAAATATCATGCTTAAATATCATGCTCAGTTGTTTCCGGTTAATATGAGTGTAATGTCTAGTTTAACGCCAATAGACAGATGTATTATCTGTGCCAAAGTTTGTCAGGCTGTGGAGCTTTAGACTCCTAACCTGGCTCTTTTTGGTTACTGAGAATGATATTGTTCTGAGTTAAACAGACATTTAAGGGAATTTCAAAGTGAGCAGGATAGCTACTTACTATTTTAAATTAATACATAAGGCATAATATTCTCATTACAATTTAGACATGTTTATAACAATCCTTTATTTAGAGTTGTGATAATTTATCCCCACTGAAACTGCCAGTTGTTGGTTTTCATATTTGTTTTTGGTAGAGCGGCAGGATTGTATGAAACGGTCATGGACCCATTTCAATATAAGTGTTGTTTTTTGTTTGCCATTGAATCCAGTATCAGTTTTTATGTGTGCTCGAAGTTTTGCAGCGGTGTGCAGTCTATGTAAATATTTATAATCCCATGCAAATGCTGGCGATTGCAGCGTTACTGCATACAATAAAATAACAACCGCGTGCTTTCGAATGCCTTGTTCTGTTTTGAATACTTGCTTGATTGAGGAATCTCTTATATATTTAAACAGTCTGTTACATTTTGCTAATAGCTTTGATTGCTTACTTTCCTTTTTCACTTGATGTTTGAAGTCCTCATTGGGGCCAAAGACTGTCCTGTTGAAAGTGCGGGGGAAGTGATGAGCCTCTTTGAGATGGGGAATGCTGCTCGTCACACAGGCATGACCCAAATGAACGAGCACTCCAGCCGCTCTCACGCTGTCTTCACAATCAGCATTGCTCAACAACAGCCCCCTGTCCAGAGCCAGAAGGATGCGGATTCTGCACAATGCTCGTCTCGGAGTTCAGGCCAGCTGATCGCTTCCAAATTCCACTTTGTGGACCTGGCTGGATCAGAGAGAGTAACGAAAACTGGGAACACGGGCGAACGGTTCAAAGAATCGATTCAGATCAACAGCGGTTTACTGGCTCTGGGAAATGTGATAAGTGCTCTCGGAGACCCGAAGAGAAAAAGTGCGTATATCCCCTACAGGGACGCTAAAATTACCCGGATTCTAAAGGATTCCTTAGGAGGCAATGCCAAGACAGTCATGATAACTTGCATCAGCCCCTCGTCTTCTGATTTCGATGAATCACTAAACTCTATCAAATACGCCAACAGAGCCAAAAATATTAGAAATAAACCAGTCGTCAACTACAACCCAGACTGGGACCGTATTGATGAGATGGAGCTTGAAATCAAGTTGCTCCGGGAAGCTTTGCAGAACCAGCAGGTCAGTGGACAAATCCTAGGCAGTCAAGGGTCACAGGATTTGTCACAGGACAGAAACAAAATCCGTTCCCTTGAAGAACAGCTCGCTCAGCTCCAGGTGGAAAGTTTTAGCTACCGAAACTGCATCCAGGAAGCCTACGCGTGCCTCGTTGACTTAAATAATATTGCCAGCTTAACGAACAGCCAACAGGAAAGACTGCAAGATTGGCTCTGCCTGGCTCGGGAACTAAGGCAAGAGGTGTCAACAGTTCCCCGAGTAATCAGTGAGAGTGGAGGTGACCCAGAAGAGCCGTATCATATCACCATCCTTCAGCTGAAAAGGGAGCTGAAGAAATGCCAGGTATTTGACTGCAGCTTTAATTAAACTGGTAAAGAAAGAAATCCACATGGCTGAAGGATTTCCAGATCGTCGAAGGCTTTCACGGCTGGAGAACGATGGCTGTTGTGGGTTTTCCGGGCTGTATTGCCGTGGTCTTGGCATTGTAGTTCCTGACGTTTCGCCAGCAGCTGTGGCTGGCATCTTCAGAGGTGTAGCACCAAAAGACAGAGATCTCTCAGTGTCACAGTGTGGATGACCTACATCTTTTCCACACTGTGACACTGAAAGATCTCTGTCTTTTGGTGCTACACCTCTGAAGATGCCAGCCACAGCTGCTGGCGAAACGTCAGGAACTACAATGCCAAGACCACAGCAATACAGCCCGGAAAACCCACAACAGCCATCGATTTCCAGATCTTTAGTTCTCCTCTCAGGGATTCTATATAAATTTCATGAAAATTACTTGCTCATTTGGGTGGGAAATCAAATTTTCTAGATGCCTATAGAAGTTATTTTCTTTATTGTAATAGGTTGCTCACCAAAATGAATTGTTTGATTGGTTATTTGAATAACTACAATGACATCAATATCTGCGCAGTTGGATATTTTTGCTTTGCGTTATGTGCCGTCGAGTCACTTCTGGCTTATGGTGACCCTATGAATTAATGTCCTCCAAAACTTCCTGAAGGCCATGTCAAAGGTACCCATGTTTATAACTGCATTCACTTGCTTCAAAACATTAAAAAGTACTAAATTGGCTTCCCATCAGTTACCTTCTCAATTCAAGGTCATGGCTATCACGTTCAAAGCCCTTCACGGTCTTGAGTTCTTATACCTGTAGGGCTGCCTCTCCTCCTATGTTCAGCATCAGCAGCTTTGCTCCTCTAGGCAGGGCCTTCTGCAAACAGTGCCCTGCAGTTGGGCAAAATCAACAGCCGCCCTCACGCATGCTTCCTCTATGGCTGCCCCCACCTTATGGAACGGCCTGCCTAAGGGGGACAGGAAATTATTCAAGAGGGCTTTCTCCCCAGATCACAGGGCTATGTTATATGAAACAGCTCGGAGAGATGCTTGGTAGGGACAGGGCCTTTGTGCTATGTTGTTGGGTACTGTCTGCTGATGCAGATATGCACCGCTAGGGAGTTTCCACATTGCTTAACATGCCATTTAAATTAGTTATGCATTTTTTCAAGAAGAGTTCTTCTTTGTGCTTGCTTTCAGATTTTCTGCTACCAAACCCTATTTTATTTGTTCAATGAATGCCCTAACTGTTGTTCATTATTGTACTTGCCGAGTTGATTATATTGTATTTCACTTGCACTGTGTAATCCACCCTGGATCTCAGTGAGAAAGGCAGACTATAAATTAATTAATTAATTAAAGATTTCATTCATTGTATGAAAATTGCACGTGTAGCTGAGTGAACAGTATTATCCACTAACAAATGAAATCATAGTTGCTTAGCTGTAATGTTCCCTTTAATTGAAGGTCTTTCTATTACTTTGATGGCAAAGGAAAGCAGAAGAATATTTCTTCTCAGTCCTGCTGAGTGAGAAATGGAAAATGCTCACTGGGAGAGTGTTGTACAAAAAACAACTGGCAGCTTTCACCAACTGTTAGGTTACACTTAGCTTGCCAGTCTTCACTTCATTATAGTTCTGACACATACATACAGCCAATCAGTATGAATTTATCTTCCCATTTCAGTCATGGTTTCTTATTCCTGCTTCCAGCCCCTCTAAATAGAAACATCAGATATTAAATGCACAGATCTTTTGGATGACAACTTTGATTGCTGTACAGAAACGATGTGTTTAAAGTAACAATTTACTATATTTAATGTGATCTTTATTAGGCAATCCAAGAGTAATCAGTAACAAATACCTAAACATATACTCCATTGTAACTAGTTGCTATCCTGTATTTTAACTAACTAAACATAATAGCTTTATCATTCCTCTGATACTTCCATACTTGCCGTCTTTCTATAATAGTACTATGGCCTTCAGTTTACAAGAACCAGGCAAGGCGGTCAATGACTAGACATTTTGGAGGTCACAAATTCATACAGTTGCCATAAGTCAGAAGAGACTTAATGGCACATAACACACACCCTCTTCATATACTGCACCTCTGGTTTCCAGCACTGGCTATTTGGATGAAGAATACTGTCATGTAAAGACGTTATAAGCCATGTCTAATTAATGAGATAATTAGTGCAAATTCCATCAAGTTCCGTTGTGATTAGTGTTGTGGAGAACATTCTAATTTTATATGGTTGTCCTTATTTCCACTTCATCTCTTAGCAAGCATTGGCCACAGATCTGGAGATGTTTGGAGAGAAGGATCTTGAACTAAAAGAACTGCAAGATCAAATACAAAAACTGTTAAAGGAGAACCAAGAATATCTGGTATCGCTCAAGGAGGCACAGGAAACTAGTAGGCTACAGGTAACTTTCCCTATGAGTAGTTTGCTTGGTAAATCTGTATAAAAGGACCTTCACGTTGATTCTTTTCTAGTAGCTAAACCACAGAAAATAATCTGAAAACATGAATTTAAGCTGCATCAGAATTTCATTGAGCTGAATCCAGAGGTGTCCATGCCTAAGTGGAAGGCGCTTCTCTCATCCAAGCTGAGGGCTCTGTGATTTCCCAGTTGAGCTGCAGCCTTCGTGTTGCAACCCTAATCCTGGGGGGTAGGTTTCTCTGGTAGTGTTGGGTGAGGAGGCTGAAGAAGTTGGAGGAGGTATGAAAAATCCATTATGTGAACAAACTCTGACTCTTGAAAGCTCAACCCTGGAAATCTAGTTGGTCTTTAAGGCGTTACTGGACACAAATCAAGCCCTAGTCATGTTTCTTTAAATGTAACCTATTTTGTTTCAGGTGAGTGGTTGGATTGCGAATCAGCACTCTGCTGGTTCGAATCCCACTTCTGCCATGAGCTCAGCAGGTGGCCTTGGGGAAGCCACTCCTCTCAGCCCCAACTGTATTGTGGAAATTATAAACAACACTGTGTTTGTTCACCACTCTTGAGTGGGGGCATTAATCTGACTAGAAGAGATGTATATAAGCACTCTGTTGTTGTTTTTGTTGTTGTTGTTATTATTATTGTCTATTATTTGTCAAAAAATTGCTTTGATTAGATTTATAAACCCATATTTATTAATCTAAATATTAATTTCTAAGTTATTTTACCATTACCACATACCCTTTGACTGAATTTTAGCGTCAAAATATCCAAAGTATACTAGTTTATTTATTTTATTTATGTCATTTATAGCCCGCCTTTCTCACTGAGACTCAAGGCAGATTACACTGTATGAGATTAGTACAATCAGTATCAAGGACATTTCCATACAGTATCAAGGACATTTCCATAAACAATGCCATAGAGTAAATAGATAGAAGTTTAAAAGACATAGTATTAGCAAGAATCCAATACAGAGTAGAAAAAATACTGAAGCAGAACATAAGCAATTCTAGGACTCACATTTGACAACATGGAGCACTGGTGGTACATAGGAGTACATATTTAAAGCAGCAGATAATATGTAAGGCAATATAGTGATGAAGTCTATGGACCCTAACTCATTAGCGAAGCATCTTCCCTACAATACAGCCCTCCCATTTGAGTAAAAAGACTTTTTGAATAGTTCAGTTTTGCATTGTTTACAAAAAGTCAGGAGAGTGGGGGCTCTTCTGATTTCCTCAGGCAGGTCATTCCACAGGATAGGGGCCACCACAGAGAAAGCCCTTGTATGGGCTGCTGCTGTCTTCACCTGTATGCAGCCTGGTACCTGCAGGGGACCCTGTTCAGATGAGCGAAGCTGTCATGGAGGAACTTAGGGAGGGAGGCGGTCCCGTAGGTATGCTGGACCAAAACCATGAAGGGCTTTGTATGTAATAAATAATACCTTGAACTGAGTTTTTTAGCATAAGTTAATTTGTCAAATGGTTATTTGTTAAAGCAATGTAGACAAGCCCTGAGAGCGTTGCTTGGTTGCAGGCAGGGCTTTTTTTCAGCAGGAACGCGGGGGAACGGAGTTCCGGAACCTCTTGAAAATGGTCACATGGCTGGTGGCCCCGCCCCCTGATCTCCAGACAGAGGAGAGTTGAGATTGCCCTCCGTGCCGCCGAGCAATGCGGAGGGCAATCTCAACTCTCCTCTGTCTGGAGATCAGGGGGCGGGGCCACCAGCCATGTGACCATTTTCTTCGAGGGCAACCCACTGAGTTCCACCACCTCTTTTCCCAGAAAAAAAGCCCTGGTCGCAAGCAAAAAATCTATAGTACTTAATTGAAATCTTATGTGGTATAGTTCACGACAAGTTCCATAGACTATAATTCTAAAGATACGTATCACAGTTTCCAAGTATATATTCCATTAACCAGTTTGCTAGAATGGAAGATGAGAAATTGTGTGTCTGTCTCAGATACTACTAGTGTTTCAAAAGTACAGAGAAATTCAGTAGTGAAAAGTGTGGAATCAAGAATACTGTGCTGGCCCATTAAGTGCTGA
The DNA here is from genome assembly GCF_028583425.1 of Eublepharis macularius. Taxonomy (NCBI): domain Eukaryota; kingdom Metazoa; phylum Chordata; class Lepidosauria; order Squamata; family Eublepharidae; genus Eublepharis; species Eublepharis macularius. Next base: position 180,389,493 of record NC_072793.1, read on the forward strand.
AGTTACTCGTTCTCTGCCAGATGTCTGCTAAATATCATTTTTTTTAATTTCAAGAGTGAGAAGATGGCGGTGCAACAGCTGATCATTGACCAACTGAACGGCAAGTTAGAGAAAATGAACAGCAGTTCTGCTTCTGGAGGCGATTGCGGAGATGGGTTGGCTGCTGTGACGTCGGCCAAAAGGCCTTACAGTGTTCCGCTGACGAAAAGCCTTTTACAGTCCATGAATGCGCCAATGAGGTTGGATTCTCGGAAGGTAGACATGCAGTTTTTTTAAGCAGTTTCCTGCTTTCTGTCAGTGGTGCGCCAAAGAAGCAAGTCTCTGCTGTGGCAGTCTACCACATCTCGTTGCATGCCACTGTATCAGTGATATTGAGAAGGCTAATGATAGCATGAGCGCTTGCAGCTTCTCTGTCAGTAGAAATAGTTCTCACGGAAAAAGTAGTTCCGTCCATTGGACTTGGAAAAACGGATTTCCTACAGATTTTCTACCCTATTTGACAACAGGGTTTGTCCAGCAGAGCAAAGGTTGTTTTGACATGTCCATTCCAACAGAGAAGCCTCATTTCCAGGAAACCATTCTTTTCTGTTTGCTCTTGACTGCTGTAGGCTAACTTGTTTGTGGGGGGGAGCAACCCTGTGAGCAGTGAGGACAGTGGAATCGGAGCCTTGCAAATACAGCCTGCTCTGACTTCAGGACCCACAGCAAGCTCAAAATCTCTGCAGCTGAGAGATTTCTGATGTCCAAACGACTACCAGTATCTTTTAAGGGCAGGCAGGGCAAAATCTTCATAGGTTCTAGAACTGGATGGAGCCAGCAGTGTCCTTTTGGGCACATGCTCAGTTTTCCTCGTAGGGCCTCCCTTTCCACTTTTGTCTGGTATTGTAAGGTGGAGGACACCTTTGCTTCACGTTGGGCAGTAGGGTCTTCCAAGTTACTCTCCAGCTCTGCCTGCTGCAGATTGGCTGACTTGGTCGGCAGGCACTGCACAGCTATTCCTCATCCCCTTCCACTGCTGTTCATCATCCCCTTCTTTAATGAGTAGGGGGAACACTGGACTTTAACTCTTCTTTCTTTTGAGTAGGAAGAAGAGGGGCATCCTGTCCCACCTTTCTTGGAAGTGTGCTGCTTTACAGATAGGATGGTTAGATAAGACTAAACTTTCCTGAATCTACTCAGAACTAATATGGTTCACTTCTATTTAACACTTACCCTTCTCACTTACTCTAGTTACCCTTACTCAGGGACCTGCAGCTTTTTCTTCACGCATTGGGTGCTTTCTGATCTTTCAGAAGTTTCTTCCACTTTAGTATGTGTCTAACTGGGAATAGAACCCCCCCCCCCCCCCAACACACACCTTTCAAATTAGTCTGGAAATCTGCTGTCTTTGCCCTGACTCTGGAATAATAATGGGAAGAATTATTCTGAGTGAATCTTCTGTTCAGTAGGAAGGAGAGTACCTGGGAAAGGTAATCTTGCATTTTGGTTTTTTGCGATTTGCCTGTGGGCAACAGTTGGGAAGCAAAGGAAAAAGGGGGAAACGATTGCCGTAATTATGAAGCCACCAAGAGCAAAAAGAAAGAAAGAAGTGGCCAGGAGAAGATAGTCATATGTATTGATCCTTAACTATTAATTAACTAAGTTTACAATGAGGCATCTGCCTCTATGAACTGAGTGTAAGTCCTGTGCTGAATCATACATATAGAAGGTAGATCTCAAATGTATGGCCATAATTTTAGATACAGGCGTAGTCCTACAGTCGTGTGAGGGGCTGCAGTTATGGAAACCATTAAACCTTGCAAGCCCCTTTCCAGAATGCATGCATGCCTTTCTACCATGCTGTGACAAGCTGCCTGCTCATCATTTCACACCTTTTTGGTCTGCCTCTTCCTTTACCTTGGTGGCCACATCAGAAGTCCCTAATGGTCAGATCTGAGTATCTGTAGTGCAATAACAGTTTAATTGTAAAAGACATCCAAAACTCTTTGCCATGCTAAACTTCTGCTTGCTAGTTCAGATTACGGTTCGTTTAGTATTCATTTTAATTGATGTATTTAAAAATAAATGCCCCTGGAACTAGTTTGGTAAGTGTCATGTATGTACCCATCCGTGCCATTTATGTGTTCTCTGATGTTCTGATCTCCTGCCATGTTAATACTGTTCTAAGTTGCATTGCATTCATATAAGAAGTTCATACCAAAGTTAGCCTGTCTAAACCCAAAAGTGCCTTGCTTGTTAATGCTTTTCACAGAGATGCGTGCTCAGCCTGTTATCTTTAAAAAGTAGGCTGTCTGTTGACCTTGCAGCTGCCAATCAAAAATGTAACCATTTCACAGGGGAGAGGAAGAGACTTCGATTTCTTTGTAATCTTGCCTAGACAAAGCTATTGTGTCCTCACGTAACTTCGTATGTTTTCGTGCCTAAATGCAAACTGCTCAAGGGGAGGGGGGAGATGATGCTCCCTATATCGATAGTGCTTTTGCCTGTGTAATCATCCCTGCCAACTTTCCATCTATGGATGTACCCATGAACTGATCCATCTATGGGTGTACCCGTGGATCTCTAAAAGTATTTCAACCAATACCCTGGATTGCTTGCTGTGAGGGGCTTGGGGATCCATCTGCAATGGACTGCCATCCTTAGAACTGACAGTAAGTGCTTTTGAAGCAGCAATTAAAATACTATTAATACCATTTTAAAACAAGGCAGCAACTAGCAACATACCCCTTACAATCATATAGACCAGGTAATGGCACCTAATAATCCATAAGGTAAGGCTTTCTTTAAAAAAAAGATTGCTCAATAAATGATACATTTTCAAAGAATTGTTTTCTTTTAATGTCTTTCAAGGTACACACCAGCCCACCTACGTACTCCCTAAACAGAATAATGGCTGGATTTCGAACCCGAAGCCAAATAATGTTGGATCATGTAGAAGAACAAGATGAAGTTCTTCGTTTCTCCTTTTCTGATCATAGCGATGAAGATGAAAGAAGTGCCAAGAACATACGACCACCCCCGTCTCGGTATAGTCTTGGTCATATTTAATGTATGTCTGTTCAGTAACACAAGGTGGCCTCTTGTGCCCATTTAAACAACCCTCTATATGCCATTGTTAAACCAGGCATTAATAAGGTCTCATATACAATGATGAATAGAATGAAGATGATGCCTGGCTCACGCTTGCAGGAGAATAAAGTGGTAGAATGGACTGCACCGCTGCAGGCTGCGGATTCATATTTGCATGTCCCTTTGGCATAAAATACTCCACGCAAATAGAAAACAAGCCAGCCAGAAGGGAGGGTCTGTCCACCTTTTTCTATTTGCAGGGAGTTTTAACACAGGGGATATGTCCCAATATATGATCTCCTACCTGCAGTCTGAGCTGGTATAGCCCATTGCCCTGCATGTATAAACCTGTCCGCCTGACACAATGTTGTACAAAGGATACACTTGAATAAATGGGGTTGGCTCTTCATAGCACATAGCAATTAGGTCGGGTAGGTGTTGAGAACAGGGGCAATACAGAATACTAGTTCTGCACTAGCAGGACAAATCATATTGCACCTTGGCCACTGAAGAACATCTTAGCACCTTTATAAAGACCAAACTAGTTATTATGTCAACCACAAGACAGGTTGGTCTTCCCCAGCACATTTTACAGACAGATGTGATGTCGGGGAACTAACATTCCCGGGTGCTCCAGGATCTGATTTAGCTCAGGAGGTCAGCACTGGGTGGAGCTTTTGCCTTCCCCCAAGGGCATGATTCAGTTTGGGAGTGCAGCATTAGGGGAAGGAGGAGCTTAGCCTTTCTCTAGGGTGTGAATCAGTTTGGGAGTGCAGCATTAGGGGAAGGAGGAGCTTCAGCCATCCCCTTAGAAACCCATTCAGCTCAGGAACACAATTCGGGGGTGGAGGGAGGCTATCAATCCACCTCTCCTCATGGTGCACGCCCAAGCCAAACCTGGCCCTGGAGTGATTAGGAACATGAGTTCCCTGACATCATGTCTGTCTGTAAAATGGGCCAGGGAACCTCAGCTCGTCTTGCTGCAGATGTAACATCTAGTTTGGCCTTTAGCTGCGCTGTTATTCAGCAGAGCTAGGGTTCTGGTTTTGTACATCATGAGAGGTACAGCAAAAGAGTGACTTCACATTTTATCTATTTTAAACTCAAATCAATACAACATTTTGGCTTTAATTTCTCTAGAAAGAGTTTGAACCGTACATGGACACACAAACAAGCTTCCCATCACTTTGTCTCTGAACCAAAAGAAACATTGCACAGTTCCTCTTCGCAAGACATTGCACAGAATGAAACGGTTACAGGTAATGACGTAAAATTAATGGCCCAGTATGCAAAAGGCATGGTTGTGTTTTTTGTGTGCATTGTGGAAATGAGGGAGGGGCTCTGGCTCAGTGGAAGAGCAGCTGCTCTTCAGGCAGAATTCAGTAAAGGTAGCTTCAAATGCACCAGTTTCAAACAAGCAAAACTAGTTCCAGCAGCCCAAGAAAGTTTTGAACATTCAGGATGGTGAAAGTGATGCCCTTTGGGGCAAATATCCTAACATTCCATGCATGCTGATGGGTTCTGAACGGACAGTGGTGCTTCTCCCCCCACCCCCCAGCACCTTGTGGTTGTGGTAGATAGCTCAATGGAAACATCGACTCAACATGAAACTGCAATTGAAAAGGAGGAAATTACATGCTGGGGAGGATGAGGAACGAGACTGAGAACGAAACTGCCAATTTCGTAATGACCTTTATATAAATCCCTAGTGCAGCCACATTTGGAATGCTGTGTGCAGAGTGTCTGGTTGCCACTTCTCAATAAAGATACTGAAGAACTAGAGAAAGTGCAAAAGAAAAATAAAGATGGGATTGGAGCGCTTTTTCCATGAAGCGAGGATAAAGATGAAGGATAAAGAAGTGGTTATTTGCTTGCTAATTAAAAAACAGTCCCGAGATAAAAATGATGTGGCCAATTATTTTCCACTCCCCATTCTGCCCTTTCTGGGCAAAGCGATTGAGACAGCAGTAGCAGGCAAACTGCAGGCCTTCTTGAATAACTCTGATGCTCTCAGCCCTTTTCAGGCTGGGCTGTGGGATGGAGACTCAGCCTGAATGTAGACAAAGGCCATGCTTCTTTGTTGCTCCTCCGAGATCTATCTGCACCCTTTGATGCAGTACATGCCATCCTACTTAGGTGTTTAGAGGCAGAAGTGGGTCTTGGGGGATGTGTCTTGGATGGGTTTAAATCGTTACTGTTGGAGACCAGCGATCTTGAAGGTGGGAGTTATTTTGTGTAGTTCTACAGGGCACAAGCTAATCACCCATGTTATTCAATCTCACGTAGAAGAAATAATTCGTAGCTATAGAGTCGGATGTCATTGATATGCAGACGCCACCCAGCTGTCAACCCAAATCCCCTGGTAACGCAGTAGAGGTTTTAAATAACTGCCTGAAAGCTATAGTCAGCTGACTGAAAACAAACTGTGAGGGAAACTCACCAATTTCCCTGTTCAGGGAGACCCCAAAAGTGGTTTCTCCACTCTATTAATCAAGGCAAAAATATTGGCAAAATAAGAAAAAAATTATTAGAGTAAATAGAGTAAATAAACTGATGCAAAGCAGAGATTTCTGACAATGCATGCTAACCTATCTTATATAGGTTATTACAAACAAATCAACAAAGAAAGATATTCAAAATATCATGTTTCTCCTTGTCAGAACTGTGGCTAAATAATGTCCTTACTCCAGACTACCTTCTGCAATTAGACAAAAGTCCATTGTTTCCAAAAGGGTTTTTTACTGAAGAATTAGTTCATTATAGTCCACTGGTCTGAATACAATATTCAGGATGGTACATGTGAATTGTTACCAATTACAGGCAAAGCATGAGGTACAAAGTAACAGTTCCCAGCAGGCCCAACCTCCCCCCATAGTTCTCAAAACAATCCCTTTGAAGCTAGGAAAGCGAAAGTTCTTCAAGGCCGGTTCTTGGTGGAATAGCAGTAGCCAAAACAATCCTTCTCTGTGAGATAGCTGCCTGGGAACCTTGGCACCTGGGAAGAAAGCACTTAAACACTGAAAGGATTAAATATGGAGTCGGTTAGGCAAAGATATACACAACAGCATTCAGAACCTGACACTCCTTACACAAATAAGAAAACATCTATTCAGAAACCCTGAAAGATTGACAGGTCATTTTAGTGTATTATGTAATACATTTGGCACTCTTTAGTCCTCTTGTTATCTTTTCGCATACCAAGAAGGGTACATTATTGAGACAATGTAGGAAATGCTAAAGGAACAAAGCCATAACACTTTGGCACACTTTGGAGGCCGTCTCCTATCATAAATCACAATGCCCTGAAATACCCTTATCTCCTATAGTGGACAGCTAAACTGCTAGTTTTGCAAGGCGAATTCATGTAGGGGGAAAAGAGAATAAGGGCAGGAGGCACCCAAAGCTCATCCCAACATGCCTTTCTGCAGAACCAAAATAAAATTGTTCTATCTCTATAAGAACATAACAAAAGCAATATGATCAAGGGGAGTTTTCCCCTAACACAAAGAGATTGAAACTGAACCCAAACAAGATGGAAGTGATGCAGGTTGGGAAGGCAGAGATCTCGAAGGACGTTTTGCTTCCCACCTTTCATGTGGTTCAGCTGATCCTTGAAGACAGAGAGCCTTGCTGCAAGTGACATTTTACACGTGAAGGATAAAGGATCATTTTCGCAAGCCTTTCTGGGAACTGAAGTTCCTCTCCCCCACCCCTTTTCCTTCTGTTCCTTCCCCTCGCTGCCTGAAGAGACAGAGAAAGCCTGCAGCAACAGCAACTTTTGCAAATTGTTCCTCCAGCCACAAGCCTGCTCTCAACGATCTTTGGGGCAGGCAGCTGCAACTTTCTCAGCTTTCTCCAGAGCATTTCCCCCCCCCACCCACCCCAGCAAGACGATTTGCAAAAGCTGATGTTGCCGTAGGCTCTCTCTGTCTCTTCAGGCAGCCATTCTAACAGAGAGGGGAAGGAACAAAAGGAAAAGGGGTGGGGGGAGAGGGACTTCAGTTCCCAGAAAGGCTTGCGAAAATGATCCTTTATCCTTCACGTGTAAAATGTTACTTGTAGCAAGGCTCTCAGTTAAGAGCCTGGGGGGTTATACTGGACCCAGCGCTGCTGCTAGAGAAGCCAGTTAAGGCAGCTGGAAAAAGCGCCTTGCGCAAACTCCCACTTTCCTGGGAGTGAGCTCCATTGCATAAAATGGGACATATTTCCCAATAGACTTGCTTAGAATTTAATCTTGTGTTTTTAATAGTTTTCCTTGTTTGAATAATGTAAATAATTTTATTTTGTTGATTGTCTAGAATAGCTCAGCTAATCAAGTGCACCCGTTACTTGTGCTCTGACGAGGTGGCCTTGAGAGACAGAAAGCTTTGCTTTTTGCATGTCTTCTGTCTCAGCTCTCTGGCCAGCTACCTTGATATCACACTGAGTTCTGATTGGTCGATTATGTTTTAAAAGCTAGCTCCTTATGTGTTTTTTTTCTTCTTCTTCTCCTGACACAGCCCGGCCCAGGGGTAGGCCGTGAGTATGAGCATCTGAGCTACTGGAGTATGCAAGTTAGTCAGTCATCTGTCTAGTTAGTCAGTTTTTAGCTTAGATTAGAACGAAGTTGTTTTGTTTGCCATTGCTTCTGCATTGAGAGTGCCTATTGCTATTTTCCAAGCACTCTCTCAAGTTAATGACTGTTTTCCATTTCATGCCTGTGTCTCGAGTGCTTGACTTGCTGTGTGCATGGTCCCCCAGATAAAGAACCCAGAGACCAGTGAGTCTCATACAAATAAGTGGGGTATATCCTTCTAAGAAGGCTGCTGGGACTCTGTGTGACTGTTCGCAGCTCCCAGTACCGGGGTTAGAGGGTTTGCCTACTCCAGACATTTATAAAAGGTATATCCCAGTTTTTCTTCACATGCTGTGAAACAGCTTAAAGATGAAACATCAAGCCTAGTGCATAAGTATGTATAAATATTATCCTTTTTTTCAAGGTGAAGACATTGAAAATATCCGAAAGAGTCAGATACTAAATTTGCAGAAGTTAAAGAATTCAGAGCTAAAACTTATTGCTGCGAAGCAAAAAATGAATGAACTTACGCTTAATATCAGAATGAAAGAAGAACTGATTAAAGAACTGGTAAAAACAGGTAATTGGATTTTGTGAGTCGCACTTTAGCCACAAATAGGTATGTAGGCAAGAACAGCAATCATGTATTCTCTGTTTGGTTTTTAATTTGGTGTTAGGAATTGCTGTGTGATTTGGCTGATCTGCTTGAACCGTGTGTTATATAAGGAAGTGAGGCAAGAGTGGGTGTGGGAGGGTTCTGGGTATAAAGTGAAAGATTTACCTTTCTAAAGTAGATATTCTGATAGCAATAAAATAGTATGGTGGCAATAACTCTAAATGCTGTTAGATTCTATTTTAATAAATAGACTCATTTTGTGCCAAGTGCTGCTCCAACGTTAAAAGTCACAAATGGTGATTTGGGGTGTGTGTTGTTGTTGTTTTCCCCTTCCTGATTTTGGGGTTTTCAAGGTAACGACGCCCAATCTGTAACCAAGCAGTATTCTCAGAAAATGACACTACTGGAACATGAAGCAGAGCAAGCAAAAATGGAATTAGCTGAAACACAAAAGCAGTTGCAGGAGCTAGAGAGCAAGGAGTTAAGAGACATGGAAGAGAAAGCCAGGCTGCAGAAAGAATTTAGGAAGAAGATGGATGCGGCAAAACTTAAAATGCAGGTACTGGAGAGCAATACGAATATCCTGCATATTGTTATATATGGATCTTATTAGTGTATCCTTTATGCCACTATTATGGTGAATAATATTCCGTCGTAATAAATCAAATCAAATTGCTCAGTTAGCGTGACCATAAACCTGAGAGCTGGTTTATCATAGCAGCTGAGCCAGTGAGTGATAGATGAGGAAGTCCTCGCTTTTAATCTCTTCTGCCATGCATTGAATGCATGTGAAGGTGCCTTATACTGATTCAAACCATCGGTCCATCAAGGTTGATACTGTCTACTCAGACTGGCAGCGGCTCTCCCGGGTCTTGGGCTGTCTTTTCACATCACTTACTTCCTGGTCCTTTTTGACTGCAGGATCCTGCAGTTAAATCTGGGACCCTATTTATGCAAAGCACAAGTTCTTCCACGGAGTCCCAGCCCCTCCCTATGCATTCACTCTGGGGGCTTAAGCAAGCCACACCTCTTCAGCCCACCAGCTGCAATATCAGGGGAATGATACTGCTGTATCCATACAGGCGATGTAAGTATTATAAAAAGACAATGCATACAGTGGTCTCAAAGACTTACATAAGTAAAGGGATAGATAAAGACTATAGACTTTACTACTATGTACTGCCTATTACTGTAAGTATGATCCTGTTGGATAGTTTTTATGTTTAACATGTTGGTCTCAGAATTGCTTATGCTCTGTTTTAGCATTTCTTCAACTCTGTATCGTATTTTTGTTAGTTTTAAGTCTCTGCAAATTTGCGTTTATATTTACATTGTTCGTTGAAACAGCCTTGAAATTGACTGTGTTGACTCACTCTCTAATCCACCTTGAGTCTCAGTGAGAAATGCGAACTATAAATAATGTAAATATATAAATAAACATAGTCCTACTGCTTGACAAATTAAATACTTCTTGGGATAGGAGGCCCTGGTTCAAATGCCTACTTTGTCTTAGAGTTCATGCTGGATGGCCTTGTACCTTGTTACACATATGCAGCCTAACCTACCACATAGGGTCATTAGAATAAAGGGAGGGAGGGATGTTGTGTGCCACTGGAGTAGAAGGGGTAGTATAAAGATGTAACAAACAAACAGGAGGTTTGGTTTTGAAGTCAGATGAATCTTGGCTTATATTCAACTTTGTTGAACATAATTCAGATTTTTGACGTTTTCCCCATAACATGATTGCTTGTCTGTCAATGCACATTATTTACTGGACAAATGACTCTGCATGTAGTTTCTGGTATAACACAAGTATGGGCATCTTGTAAAAACCAGCAAGAAGTATTTATCCATAAAACATTTTCCAAGAAATATTTTTTTCTGTGAAAATGCAACATAGCGAATTCTACATGTCTGCAAATACACGTGTACTTCACATATTAATTTTAAGCGATATAATCCCAAGACCTTTATTGTTTTATTACCCCAAGACCTATGTTTTCTTTCTGTACAGTGTGTCCGCATGCCTGACTTTCTTTACAGAAAAAATGCTGTCTTTGAGCCGAAAAACTGTACTCAAGGCAGTTCACAATAAAATGGAAATCACAGTAAAACAAAACTGTAATAAAAACAAATCAGACAATTCTTAATAACGAAACCGTAGTAAAGCTCAGTATGGCGGTCTGGCTAAAACATTCAATATCGTCACAGGATTTACAGAGGAAACAGCAAGACACGAGGAACTTTGCATCACTCTCCACCCAGAACGTGAAACGTGTAGCAGAACTGGAACAGAATGTCATTCACATGAAAGATCAACAAGCCGAACTTCAGAAAAGACTGCATGAAGAGAGTGAAAAAAAGAAATCCTTGGAGGCAGAAATTCAACAGGGCCAGCAGCAGGTCAAGGTAAGATACTTAACTTCTGGTACCTAGCCAATAAAAATTGAATAAGAATTGTTTCTTTGTTTTCTTTAAGCTGTGGTGCGTGACTCCGAACCTTCTTTCCTCCCACTCCCTTTTTAATCATAAACGTTATTGCCCATGGTGTCGTGTTGTAGCTCAAAGTATCAGCTGTGAGGCAGGATGCCTTTGATTAAAGTATTGCTTTAGTCAGGAATTAACTTACAGGGGTTGTGTAAGAATTGCGGGCACTGTGTATACAGTGCTTTGAACCGTCTGACCTAACCAAATTATACTTTTATATCTACGTTTTAAGAAATATAGTGTGGATATTTAACTGAAATAATTGTATATAGTTGATCTGTTTAATTCTCTTCTGTCAGTTCCTGTGTCATAACAAATCCTGTTGTTAAAATTCAGTTTTATATACTGAAATTCTTCATGTCGGAGCGTAAACAGTCCACCTGGAAGCATGCGCAAGTGTGATGAATGTCAAACCTAAAAAAGGAGGGGGCAACAACAAAACCAAATCCAAAGATTAGGTAACCAGAAAAGGTTGCATGAACAACTACCCCCAAAAAGTATAAATAGAGAAACCAAAATAAAAGTACACTTTAATAACAACAATAAAGTATATTTAATAATAGACAACAGAACACAATAAAATCGTTTCGCCGATTCTTAATAGCTAGTAAACCAATGTATGCAATAAATATATGCATCTAAGCAATATGATGCGTATTCATTGCTTAACTAGTTTATCAATCAACCGCCAACATGTGTTTGTTACATATTAAGTTAATTCAGAACACCAAATGCGTTTCAGCTTTTTCCTTGTTTGTTAGTGTGAATATACTACATGTTATAAGTCAGACATCACAAGTTAAAAATCCTGACTAAGTACAAATGGCATCATGAATACACATGAAATCAATAAATCTGCAAATATATTTCACAGAACTTCTCATGGAAACCAAATGTTGCCACTTTTCATGCAGGCTGGAAATTCGAGAGATTCTTGAAGATTCTACATCTACATATGGTAGGAACAAAACTGAATCAGAATCAGTAGATTAATATTTGTGTTTCTTTTTTTTGCTTGCAGGAACTTCTGGAAAAGACGGAACAACAAGAAAAGATTCTGAAACTAAAAGAGAAAGAAATTGCTGCGTTTAAAAGGAAAAATTCATCTGAACTTCCACAGCAACTGCAGGTAACTAATATGTTTATGGAGCTACTGGGATTTTGCGAGATAAATATGTTTTCTGCTAGGAAAAGTATCATAAATTCAAATAATTAAAAGCATAATCAATAATCAAAAAGTATCATAAATTCAAATAATGAAAAGCATACAATAATCAAAAACATTAAAAAAACAGGAAGTTTTGAAAAAAAGCTGCTATTAAAAGCAGCAAGTATATAAAATATCAATACAGCCACAAGGGTTTGTTTGTTTGTTTGTTTGTTTTAAGTGCATGGCATGTGGTCAGATAACTGGTTGGAGCATGAAGACAATAAGAACAACACGTGTATGTGTGAGAAAGGGAGAATTTAGAAAAACACACACAAACCAAATAAAATCAACAGAATTCCTGGGAAAATTAGTATACTTCCACTGGGCACTGAGAGCTCAAGATGTGCTGTGGGGTGAATGGCTGCATGAAAGGATGTTCTTGCAATGGGCTAGCCATAAAGGCCTAGCCTCTAGTAACAGCCTGCTTACCTCAGAGAAATAAAAGAGGAAACAGTAACCCCCCGCCGACCTCCAAGGAAGATCCTAACTGACAGACAGGTGTGTATGGGAATAGATGGGTCTGTGGTGCATTTTGTATGTTTCAGGTTTGGATTTAAATCCCAGAAGCCTGTGAACCCAGTGCTGCTTTTCATGGAGGAAAAACATGGGTATAAAAGATATAGGTATGAATCCAGGCTAACCTTATGTCCTTTTCCCCTTTCTAAATTCCAGAATTTAGAAGAGAAAAAGAAGTGGCTTGATGAAGAGCTCGAGAAGATTTTGCAGCAGCGTCAAGAGCTGGCTAATCTGGAGGAGGATTTAAAGAGAAGAGAAGCCATCATTTCCAAGAAGGAGCAGTTGATACAAGAAAAGACCCACCTGGAAATAAAGAAGCTGCGATCCAGCCAGGTGCTTTATGTTTGTGCTACTGTGGTGCTATCTAAGAGCAAAGGTTTTTTTCTGGGAAAAGAGGTGGCAGAACTCTCAAGAGGGAAATGAGGAAGAAACACACGGGATTCTTTGAAATAATATTATTTTCACGCACTATTGCCAAGTATTTTCAAGAGGTGCCGAAACTCTGTTCCACTGTGTTCCTGCTGAAAAAAACTCTAAATGTATGAGAAAATAATGAAGTCCTTTAATTTTGCTGTAAAATCAGGATTGTGCAAAAATAATATTTAACACTGTGGGTTAGAGATGAAATGCAAAATATTAATTTTTTTTCTGGAAGCCCATGAATACATCTCAGGTCATATGAATGGGTTGCACATTAACTCATTTACAGTATCACCATTAAAAGCAAAAATAAATATTTGTTAAAAAAATAAAATTGATGCCCTTGATTGATCATGACTTGTTTCATTAAAATTTGTGGATGCTTACATGTTAGTGATTTTGCTTGCTTTTTAAAAAAGTTACCACCAATCTCCTGAAAAGAGCCATGTTGGTCTGGAGTAGAACAACAAAGGTTCATATCTGACAAAAGGGAGCCTTGATGCTTGCAAGCTTATACCCTGGAAATCTTGTGGTCTTTAAGCAGCCATTGGACTCAAACCTTGGTGTTTTCAATTCTGTCTTTTCAGGCACTCAATACAGACAGCTTGAAATTATCTACCAATCTGAGCAAGTTGGATCAGGAATTATGTGACAAAAATATACAACTTCAAAGCAGTACCAGTGATGAGCACGGAAAGATTTTGCAAGAAGTTCAGGTGCTGCAGAAGGAGAGAGATCAGCTGCTAACAAGAAGAAACAGTGTGGATGAGAAACTTAAAAATGGCAGTGTGTTATCCCCTGAAGTAAGTTATCTATTGGATAAGTGCAAATGCTAGTTACTATTCGTAGAAAAGGAGGATTCTGATCACAAGCTAAAAACCAATACTGAAAGATGTGAAAATGGGAACGAAAAACTGAGTTTGTTAAATATATTCCATTAATGTATTATCGAAGGCTTTCACGTCCGGATAACGATGGTTGTTGTGGATTTTCCGGGCTGTATAGCCGTGGTGTTGGCATTGTAGTTCCTGACGTTTCGCCAGCAGCTGTGACTGGCATCTTCAGAGGTGTAGCACCAAAAGACAGAGATCTGAGTAGATATAAATTACCTGCCAACATCTTTTCCACACTGTGACATTGAGAGATCTCTGTCTTTTGGTGCTACACCTCTGAAGATGCCAGCCACAGCTGCTGGCGAAACACCAGGAACTACAATGCCAAGACTACGGCGATACAGCCCAGAAAATCCACAACAACCATATTCCATTAAATTTTTTTTAAGAACAGCAGTTTATTTCCGGTTCAATTACAGCTTAACTGAGAAAAGTTCTTGGCCAATGATAATCTCTGTAGATTGGAGACAGTCCAAAGCAGGGACTTCTTGCCCTCCTCTGTGAAGCCATAGTGACTTCCCTCTTAAACACCAAATTAGACATGATATATAAGACTCACTAAAGTTATATCATGATGAGCTGGCTCATTGGAGTCAAGACCAGCCCAAGAAGTAGCTAGTTACTGTGTTTAAATGAAAGTGTGTGTGTTTTTCCTACTGTATTTTTATGTTGTGTTCATTTTATGTCCATTTGAACTCTGCTTCCACTGGCTGCATGACTGACGGCGGCTGTCATTTAATTACTTGGCCATAACTTAAGTAGTTCAGAATCAGAGCAGCTTCATCATATCACTATAAAATGGGAGTCTTGTGAGGATAAGCCCAATAAGGAGATGGTGCAAGCCCTCAGGTTTCAGGTAGCAGAGCGACCTGGGATGCTGGCAAAGTCTACAGTTACTGCTTGGGAATATATGACTGCTCCCATACAACTACCTGTTGCATGAACAGATTGGATGTGCAGACTGTACACGGAGGATGCTGCCTGCCATATCTGATCATCTCTGAGGATTTTTTGATGAGTTTCTGAAAACTATTGAGATCAAGTACAGGTCTAAATAAGGCTGCATCCCGTGCTTGCTTACTTGGTAGTTAGCCCCAATGGACGCAATGGGCGCTACTCTTGGCATTAATGGTGTTCTGATATGAGCAGTTGCCCTCTGAGTAGGGCCTACCGTGAGGGATGATTGCCACTTAAATTATACTTTAATGTGGTTCCGCTATAGAAGTAGCATGGTGTGTAGCAGACGTGCTGTGCTGTGTCTTTGTATCACCTTTCATATATGTGTTGACGCACATTAATAAACATAGTGATTTTAGAGTTGGTTGATTTTTGATGAGCCTTAACTTAAGTTGTAATTTTTGCTTTCTTTCCAGGAAGAGCACATTCTGTTCCAGCTCGAAGAGGGAATTGATGCTTTGGAGGCAGCCATTGCCTACAAGAATGAAAGTATCCAAAATCACAAGAACTCGCTCAGAGACTCATCTCAGATCCTCTCACAGAGTGAGGCCAATGTGATGGGGAAATTAGTTTCCTTGTCTGCTGTTGAGCTGCAAGCAATTCTCTTAAAGTATTTTAATAAGGTTTGTCCAAAATAATATTATACAACAGAGCAAATGCTGCATTTTTTTTCTTTAAAGTTACACATAATCGTTGCTTGGTATGTTCTTACAGTGCAATACTAAACAGAGTTACTCTGGTCTAAGCCCATTGACTTTAATGGGTTTAAACTGGAGTAACTCTGCTTAGGATTGCACAGTTATTTCAGTAACATCTTTAAGACTAACCAACTTTACTGTAGCGTAAGCTTTCGAGAACCACAGTTCTCTTCATCTTCTATGATGCAGTAATGCTCCACTGGTTCTTTTAAAAGTAAAGGATAAACAGATGACAATTATTGTTAATTCCCAATGCAGGGCTGCAGAATCAGTTGTTTCACCCATAGGCTGAACAGGATATGTGTGAAAGCATTATGAGACAACTTGGTTATCATTATATATAACGAACAAACTAAAAGTTATGTTCATATGATAGCAACATGGAGCAAGAAATCTTTTGCCAAACCTGTCCTTTTCCTTTCTTAACTCTCTTTGATTCTTATCACAGCTCTTCCTTACATTTTACATTAACCAATTACCTCAGGAGGCCAAGTCTCTTTTGCCCGATTTGTCCTTTTCTTTTCCTTCTTATCTGGGATTCTTATCGCAGTTCCTTACATTTTACATTAAATGTTTACCTCAGAAGGGCAAATCCTTTTTTACTACATTATTCCTTTCTTTTTCCTTTTAACTTACTGTGACTTTCTCTGTAGAACCACCTTATGTTTTATCCTTTTCACTGTTACCTCAGGAGGGCTCTAGCCACAAAACAAAACTCCACCCCCCCACACACATAAAGTTACAAGTGTTCTCTAATTTAACCCAAACTTTAATCTCAATAACAGCTACAGTTTGGGGGTTACAGTCCCCCCCAACCCTGCCATCACAAAGCTGCCTCACTCTCAGCTTCCTCAGAGGCACAGATGGGTTAGTGAGCCACAAAGATTCACCATCCATCTTGTCTGTTTAATTATGCAAGATAACTATACACACCATCTCCCCACTCACTTTTCCAAAGACATCACTAGACCAGTCAGCCCAGACCAGTCAGACCAGTCCCTTATCCACTCCCTCACCTAGCTATTTCTCCAAGCTATTGGGATAGGGTACTAAATACTGCTTCCCTTTCAGACTGGCACCATATAGAAACCTAGACGGGCCAAGACCTGATCGTGTTGTGTGGGTTTCTTGAGACAATCCTTTCAGCCAACATTGTTGAACAAAAAGGAGTTCACTTTCATTTTAAACTTTAAATGCCAATGGAGTGATTCAAATACATGGATCCGATGTTTAATAGCGCTTGAACTTTTGATCCCTAACTATCTGCTTCCTTCAAGCCTTCTCATTTATAACATTTAAAATAAATACCTGTATTATGGGGGAGAGAAATAGCTGGTGTACCAAACAACAACCAGCTTCCAGTTGCTAACCATCCCACTCCCCTAAAGGGGTTAGTGTGCACTTTCTTAGTACTTAGCTGAGAGGACTAAGACATAAGGTAAGATAAGAGTAGATTAGAATTTGCCCAGATCCAAACAGTAGGTGAACCTCCTCTCTGCTCTCTTAGCAGAGCATGAAGCATGGAATTCAGGGAACGTATGCATGAGACTCACTTCAAACAGAAAGACTTGGCTATGTTTATGAGAAACTTGAATGCAAAATAGACACGGGGGCAGAACTTGATTTAAGAACATTTCTTAGTTTGGGAT
Organism: Eublepharis macularius; assembly: GCF_028583425.1. NCBI lineage: Eukaryota > Metazoa > Chordata > Lepidosauria > Squamata > Eublepharidae > Eublepharis > Eublepharis macularius. Next base: position 180,406,563 of record NC_072793.1, read on the forward strand.
ACAAGACCGGATGTGGCTGACCTTGCTCTATATACATACAGTCATAGAAATGGATACTTGTATAAATTTACAAAGAATTTGATGTAGTATACTTAAAGGTTTGGTTTGATTCGCTGACAACTTTTAAAAATGTCATTTGATTTTTTTTAATGGTTTTCATTTTCTTGTGTTTTATTCACCTCAAAAATTTGTGTTGAGAACATGTTATATAATTTTAACTAAATAAATAGTATACCTAATTCTCTGGGACATTATGCAATGTTGTGTCTCTAGTGTGTGTGAGAGACAGAAAATTTATGTATGTGAGGAAATACCAACAGACTTAACTGTCAACTGCCAACCTTCTTCCAATATTTTGTCAGCTCCCATGGGCTGACTCAGGGAAAGGTGGACTTGGGAGTTGTCACTCAAAGCTTTTACTGTATTTGCATTCTTCACACTGACAATTTTTTAATTCAATTTTTTTAAAAAAGTTATAAATTTAAAAAAAAATAATAATTGTGGTGTGCTGGGCTTCCATTGTTCACAGCAATTTGATTTGCCAATATCTTTGTTAGGTTATCAGCCTCCGAGAGAGTGAACGTAAATTGCAGCTCCAAACTGAAGAACTAGGCATGAGGGTAATGGAACAAGAAAACATAGTACGAGAGCTTGAATCAGCACTTCAGCATCTCATGCTTCAATGCGATCGCCGTCTGACTGTCCAACAAAAAGAGTATGAGCAAAAGATGCAGTTAATACTAGTTCATTGCAAAGGTATTTGATTGGGGGAGGCAGGAATTTGCCATGTAAACTTATATAGTCAGTATTAGAAAATGTCCTTCCGTCTGAATTATAGAATATAAATATTTTGCAGTTCTTTGAAATGCTAAATTGTGTTGTTCCAAAATCAGTCCCTCCCAACATCTTCCCTATCAATCAAGGGGCCATACAGACCCAGAAACGCAGTCCCACCAGACCAGGCTCCCGCTCAAGATCAGGAAGTTAGATAAAAACATCTAACCAGCTTTGATTTTAAGATACAAAGTAGGGTTGTAACAAACCAAAGATCAACAGGGAGCACATTTTAATTTATTAAAATAATCTTAAATTACATTTTTGAAACTTTAAATATGACAATATCTCTTTGGACGTGCTCAATATTTTCCTTCCTATCGTTTGAAAAAAAAATCATCCTTGGCTTTTTGCGTGTTTTCCTCAGAGCTGAATTACTAGTGCATCTGTGCAGCCTGCAAGCTCTTCTGTTGTCATTTAGTGACTTGTAGTCTTTCGAATGGATGTCTCTCTCTTCGCTTTACCTTCCACACAAGCTTCTCTGTGGCTTCATCTCTAAGAACAGTCTCCATCTCTCCGCTGCCGTCTCCCCCACCCACCCAAGCATGCTTCTTGCATTACAAATGAACTCTTTCAGAAGGGGAGACAAATTGAAAGTAGGGTTTCCAGGTGCCCCTTTATGGCGGGCAATCTTGTGGTAATTTCTTGTCTCTGCTATTGATCCTCAGCTGATCAGCGGGTGGTAGCCGGACAGCCAAAAGGGAGTTGCACGACTGTCTTTCCCCCATGATGACATCACTTCTGGCCTGACCTGAAAGCAATGGTGCTGGGCTGGGGCATATTCTTCAGCAATCTGCCAAAAACATTGTGCTTTCGACCGAAACACTATGGTTTTAGACAGAGTGCTAAAGCATGATGCCATTGCTTCTGGGTCGTTCTGGAAGTGACGTCATTGGCTGGAGATAACGATTGTGCATGCACTCTCTGGTAAGTTCCTGCCGCACCCTATCATCCACTAATTGCCAGGGGGGGGGACCTGGCAACCCTAATTGAAAGTGAGACACAGACTACCCCGAATTGGATTCTACAGAAGGAGAAAGTGGGTATCACAAAGAGGGCTGCAGCTTATGATTGCTAGGAGATAGCGAGGGTACATTTCATTCTCCTTCCATCTACGCTCGTCTGCCCTCAAGAGCAGCTCAGAGGACGCAGCAAGACTGCAGTGTGACGAGGAAGGCAGCAAAGATCCCTTCTGATGATTTCTTTCATTCATAATTCTTTAAGATTCAACATGCTTTCTGCAGCTCTCTGTTTTTGATTCTGATTCATTGTATATAGCATGACAAGTTCGCATCTAAAACTAGATTTGTCTTTCTAGAGCAAGATGGGGGAAGTATTACAGAATCCCTTAAAACATATGAAGCCAAAGTCCAGCAATTAGAAAAAGACTTGTTCTTCTATAAGAAAACGAGCAGAGAACTGAAGAAGAAATTAAAGGAACTCCTTGGAGAATCGATGCTTCGCCCTCTGACACAAAGTACAAGACTGATCAATCATACACACAGTTGCCATTTATATCGGTGGTAGAACTTCTCTCAAGCATAATGGAGTTGGATTGCACATTGTTTTTAGACGTGGTTCACATAGAGGGTAGCCTGAATTTCAGCTTTTTAAAAAATTTTAGGTAGAGTCGAGCTGATTTATCATGCAATTTTCATTATATGTATAAAACGCAACATTTTCACTTTCTAACTTTGGCTGTACAGTCACTACATTTGTCATTTCTTTATTAAAAAGTGTTTCAGGTCTCTTTCCAATAGTAGAAAACTATCGACCCTGCTAAAATTCCTAACAAAAAAGCAGAAAAGTTGAAATAATCTCAAAACACCTAAGCCAGCTGTTTCTTTGAATATTTCTCTTTAGGTAATTCTTCTAATGATGGAATACTGGACCAAGAAAGAGTAGGTGTCTCTTTGGAAGAACTTGTAAGTATACCCAAGCCATCTGGAAAACTGAAAGAAACAGACCACCCATCAGGTGGTTTAGGAGCACAGCAGAATTCACATAGACTTGATCAGGATGGTGCAGAACTGGTATCCAACGCATCGTGTTCATCCAATAGTAACGAAGAGCAAGCAGGAAAAGTGCGGCAACTGGCAGAATCTCACCCACAAGGATGCTGTCATTCTCGGACAAGAGAGACACTGGCACACCGTCAAGGAGTAACCCCAGTAAAAGTCCCCCGCAGAGAATTGCGTCCTATCTCTGCTTCTGAGCTTTTATCAAGGCGCTCAGGCCTTACAGCTGCAAAAAATTCTGTTGCTGATGGTTCCTTTGAAGTGTCTAGAAAGCCTAATGATAATATGTAATCAACTCATTTTAGTATTTTAAGAGCACTTACACTATTTCCTTCCAATTCATTTCAGACAGCTATGATGTTTATTTCTAGTCGTGCCTTATGCCACAGACCATTATTTTAGAATACTGCTTTGATACCGTTGTGACTTAAAGGACTGAGATCAAAGGCATTTTCACCTTTGAGGAATTCTGTTACAAAGTATGTACTGCTTTTTTGGTACAATTAGAATGGAGTTTTATTCTGTGTCCTTTTAAATGCATACTGTCTCAAAAAGCTGCTTTACTCAATAGATTTTCATTCCCATGGACAGACATGACCATTCCTCAGGGCATGTTTCTGTGTCCAAATAGCGTACAGACTGAACAACCAGCTATGGCCATAAGCACTTCATGTGACTGATTAGGCAGAGATGAAATTGCCATTACAGTTACGGGAAGTGCTGTTGGCTTGATCTGTTAATACTCACTTTAGCTCATTGTAGTTGTGAACATGTAGCATTGGCGTGTTCACGTGAATAAAAACTGTATTGTGTTACCTGCTTAGAGGTAGCGAGTTCTTCATGGGAACATTAGCAACGATGGTTTCCTAACCTACGCCTGTGTGTGTGTGCTTATGCTGAGGTTTACAATATAGCAATTTGCAGATCTTGCCCTCGTGTAAATGCTGTAACTTCAGAAAGTTTGACCGCTTTCTTTGTGGGCAAGAGTGTTTAGTTAAGTAGTTTAGCAAGACAAACTCATATTTAAAGCAAATAGTCTCTTTCGTCCTAAAGGCTTGCAAATATTGAGTAGTTAATTGTTAATAAATTGTTAATGAAAGTGACGTTGGAATAGGTTTTAGAACAGACTTTTCAGGGAAGTAGCCTTTCCTTAGGGAAAGCATTACTTAACAGGTGTGTTCCAATATAACAGGTTACGGTTTCTGTTGCCTTGATATAAATTAATGGAGTCTGGGGCTCAATCTGTAATCCCAGTCATTGACATCAGTGCACTGAAGCTCTCCAGACAAAAAAAGAAAGAGAGAGAATGATTGTATAAACCTTATCTATAAACCAAGTCTGTTACACAGGGCTTTTTTCAGCTGGAACATGGTGGAACGGAGTTCCGGAACCTCTTGTAAATGGTCACATGGCTGGTGGCCCCGCCCCCTGATCTCCAGACAGAGGGGAGTCTAGATTGCCCTCCGCACCGCTCAGTGACACGGAGGGCAATCTCAACTCCCCTCTGTCTGGAGATCAGGGGGCTGGACCACCAGCCATTTGACTATTTTTTCCAAGGGCAACCCACTGAGTTCCACCACCTTTTTTCCCAGAAAAAAAGCCCTGCTGTTACAGAAATAACATCTACAGAGGGTAAGAGAGCAGGCTGCAAGATTGTATGCCCCCTTGCCTCTACCATATCCACGTGCACTCTGCTCCTTCACGTTCACTCTACTTTGCCTTTCACTGCTTCTGGGTTTGTGTAGGACTGATGGCAACTAGTCTGGAGGAAGAGGGGCCTTTTTTCCAAAGTCAGCAGTCTTACTCCTGCTCATTGTGTATGTGTGTGTGTGTGAGAGAGAGAGAGAGGGAGTGAATGTATGCTTATGGGGGGCATTCAGCCCCTTCCTTACATTATGTACACCTTGAGAGTGGCTTGAAGAGTGGGTTGAAGGAATGAACAGAGTCTGGGGGAGGGCAAGGAAAGCCAGGGAAAGAAAGTGGCTGTGCTAGGGTGCGTGGAGGTTTTTTATGGCCCAACGGTGTGGCAGGTTCTCCTTGGCATGTTTTCTCAGAGCAGGAATCTGTTCCCAAGGAAGACCCACAGACACATGAGATCTGACCCCCTGGTCCATCAAGGTCAATATTTTCTACTTAGACCGGCAGCAGCTCACCAGGTGCAGGTCTTTCACATCATCTCTTCACCAATCCTTTTAACCAGAGATGCTCCACTCCTTCAGAGAATGGATGACAAAGATCCTTGGAGGAAGATCAGTGCAAGAGGCAACTGCGAGACCAAACAGAAACCTGTATAGCAACATGGCCATACATTCAAATTCCACGCCCCCTCCCTCCATCATGAAGGTTAATCTGGCCCTTTTAGATAGTTAGATGTTTTACTTCATAATTTAAAGGGTTTTCGTGCCACTAAACCTGAGAGAGAACTGGGAACTCGGCTTTGTTTTAAAGATCATACTTGGTCACCACTTTGATTTAAACGGGTAATTACTCTTTCTGAATCCAACTGGAAAGGAAGAGCCTTCAATAGATACACCCTCCCAAAAGAACAAGAAATAAAGCAGATCTTTAAATAAGGAAAATCTCTATTTCCCAACAAGCTATGGAGTTGAAACGGAATGGCTAAAGAAGCAATACAATAAACAGAAATTAGCAGCAACTTTACAAAGTGAACCGAAGAAACCATTGTACAATCCTGTCTGCCCATGAGCAATTGCCTTGCAGGAAAAGGCCACGGGGAAGGAGTCAGTAAGGAAAGCCATGGGTGTACTGGGGATCTAAGGCAGAAAACAGAAAAATATTCTTTGCCTGAAGAAGAATCCGAGAATTGTAGTCTGGGAAAAGAGCTGACGGGGATTAGATCCAGGGGTGAAGCCAGCCGTAAAGTTGGGTCAGTATGCACTGGATGCAGAACTAGTTACAAGAGTCCCCCAATAGTCCCCAATCTTTTGAAGCCTCTGGATACCTCTGGAAGAGGGTGGTGGGCGCAACAACAAAATGGCTGCCAGAGGAGGTCAAGCCAACCATAAAATGTCAGGGAGCAAGTTCATGCGTAACTGTGTAAAAGTAACTCTTTAGCATTTCAAGCAGAGGTTCTGTTTAACAGGATGCCTTTTAATCTGCACATGTAGACACCAAAAAAGGAAGGGAAGAGGCCCTACTAACAAAAAAGAAGGAGCCAACAGATAAGACCTCTAATGAACTACATAGAAAAAAGCAAACAATGGTTCATGTACAGATGCCTAACACTCATACACATGAAATACACTACTCGCAAATTTCAACGTAAAAATGTGTATTATATACTGCAACAAACATTATATAGAACTACGGCAGAATGCACAATTGTTCATGCGCAGGAAAAGAATGTAACAAGACAGTGTGTTACACAGAACAATAATATCTATACTACACAACCTAGCAATAAGCACAATTCCACGATGTTTAGAAAATGTACAGGCACAAATTCCACAATATGAGGAGGATGAGCTCCCAGGTATGACCCATTTTGATATCTTCTTCAGTGCTTCTCATCAAACATAAGACTTCCCCAAAATGTTTGAAATAAGGATGCAACCTATGTGTTGTCACGCTAACTGCTGTGCCTTGTAATAATTCTTATGCAGAAGTGAATTTAATCAGAACTATACACTGTTGCTTTTCCTGCAATTCCTCTATTTATGGCTTTACATCCAAATGTTAGTAGTAACACCGTATGGATGAATCTTCCCACAGAAACCTTATTTCAGATGCTGTGGTTGCAGTGAAACATGCTCACGTTTACAGTAACTGGTGGAGGGCAGGAAGTCCTATGGGAGGGGGCTTCCGTGTATCAAGGACCCAGTAAGGGAGTGGGACTACTGGGGAGGCATCCCCTGCATTTATTTTGTGTGCAGCCAAGTGAGTTGTCCCTATAATATTAGAAGACACATCACTGGACATTGGACGTTAACTACATACACTTGTTTCCTGGGAATATCTTTAAGAACAGCCACAATGTTCCTATTACTGAACCCTTTACAATTCAGTTCTAAATACAGTTATCATACCATACCATACAGTCTTATATACTAATAGCTAAAGTGGCCCTGATCTGAGGATACATACATCTGGAGACGAGCCATGAATGGACAAGGCAGATCTTCCTACATACCTGAAAAATGCCCCTGGTTTGCAGAAAAATCTGAAATCTAAAAAAACAAACACGGGGGCATTTAAAAAAACCCATATGACAAAAAGAACACTTGTTGCTTTAACCAGATATCCTCAGCGGCTGTTGCTAGACAACCATAACATTCGATTTATATACCACCCTTCAGGACAACTTAATGCCCACTCAGAGCGGTTTACAAAGTGTTATTATTACCCCACAACAATCACCCTGTGAGGTGGGTGGGGCTGAGAGAGCTCCATAGAACTGTGACTCGCCCAAGGTCACCCAGCTGGCTTCGTGGAGGAGTGGGGAATCAAACCCGGTTCTCCAGATTAGAGTCCCGTGCTCTTAACCACTACACCAAACCATAACAGTTTACCCAGTATTCCAGGCTTGGTTTCTGTCAGAAGGCAGGACAGGGCCCTTTCCAGGGCTGTTTTGGCCTTTAAAAGAGGACTCATCAGAGCTAGGCCCAGAAGCAACCTCTGGGTGACTTGATACCACATAACTCACATGACTGACCCACATCTTGCTGCATGCTACTGTTCAACAACAGCCCATCATCACCAAAAGCCCTTGTAATGTAGTGGTTAGAGTTTCAGAGTAGGTTCTGGGAGACCCAGGTGTGAATCATCAGTCTGCTGTGGAAGCTCACTGGGTGACTGATCCAATCACACACACTCAGCCTAGCTTACCTCTCAGGGTTGTCATGAGGATAAAATTGCAGGCAAGTAGAATGATGTAAGCTTGTTTGGGCCCCATTGTGGAGAAAGACAGTCTTGCTACAATGCAGCTTTTTTTCATTTGCTTTTACTTTCATTAGAAAGTAAAGATGACACATTCAGAAACAGAGATGTCAACTTCAGGTTGGAAATTCCTAGAGATTTGAAGAGCACTTAGAGAGTTTTCTCATTAGCTTAACACAGTTGCAAAAAAATCTCCAATTGGGTCTGTTTAAGACAAACAATTTGTGAGAGACTTTCTTGTCGGTAAGTAAAAGAGCAAGATTCGAGTACAGTAGCACCTTTAAGGCCAACAAGATTTCCAAAGTAGCAAAGAATCAAAGGTACTGATAAAGGGAGCTTTGACTCTTGAAAGCTTCTACCCTGGGAATCTTGTTGGTCTTAAAGGTGTCACTGGAATCTCATCTTGCTCTCTGAGAAAGACGTATCCCTCACAGGACTATGAAATATTGGGGTTTTGGCATCTGATCTTTTGCCAGCAGTACAGAGAACTTGGAGGGAATTATTTTATTTAAAATAAAGCATCGCTTTTTATTAGGCAAGAACTGGATAAGTATATACAGGTGCTAATTAATCCTACGAGTACAGAAAAAAATGCACGCAATAAAAATCAGATCTAACATTTCTAAAACTTACCTAAATACATGAAGTTTGAGGCAAATCAGGTTTTAGCTGACTGGCAGAATGCTACCTGAAGTTTTGAAGTATCTCACCTAAAATCTTCTCTGACTGGAAACCACCGGCAGAAAGCCTGATTAGCCCCCTACATGACACATTTTACAGATAAGGGAGAGCCAAAAACAAATAAATGTTTAAAACTTTAACACATGATTGTTCTTTAAATAAAACGACTGGTCCCCAAAGTGATTATAAAGAGAAGCAACCGGTGAACTGAGATTTATCTTGACAACTCTGAGTTTTCAAAGCAAAGCTGTAAGGCTAAAATTAGCACCAGTTCAAAATTAAAACCACACTAAATGCGCTGTTCCTTCAGCTGTACTAGTGAACTGTCAGGCCAAAAAGCAGCTCTGTATTTTTCCTGTAAAAAGCACTGAGTCATTACTGACCCATGGGGGGACGTCACATCACAACATTTTCTTGGCAGACTTTTTGTTATGGGGTGGTTTGCCATTGCCTCCCCCAGTCATCTACACTTTACCTCCAGGAAACTGGGGACTCATCGACCTCGGAAGGATGGAAGGCTGAGTCAACCTTGAGCCGGCTGCCTGAACCCGGGTTCTGCCAGGATCGAACTCAGGTTGTGAGAAGAGCTTGGGCTGCAGTGCTGCAGCTTACCACTCTGTGCCACGGGGCTCTGACCAGCTTCTAAATCTTACAGAAGTTATGAAACGCTATGAGAATACATAAATTAGCATGCATACATATGATTAGAATAATGAATATGCTCTCCTGTTTACATTGATACACCTTACATTGAATAATCCCATCGGTCTATCAAGGTCAGTATTGTCTACTTAGACTAGCAGTGGCTCTCTAGGGTCTCAGACGAAGGTCTTTCACATCATGTACTGCCAGATCCTTTTAACTGGAGATGCCAGGGACTGAACCTGCCTTTCAAATCCCCTCGAAAAGCCCTGGTGAACAGGCCTTGCGGTGCCTCCTGAATATCTCCAAGGAGGGGATCCTCTCACCTCTTCAAGGAGCCCATTGCACAGAACAGGAGCCACAGGTATTTTTTATACCCACGTGTCTCATTTGATGGATAGTTTGAGTATATTTTTAACTAGAGTTCTCTCCAAACTATGAGCGTCTTTATGGTTTCTCTCCTCTTTCATGGGTAATAAGGTGGCCCTTATGACTGAAACTAATTCTGCATTCTAAGCATTTATATGGTTTCTCCCCACGTGGATTCTTTGATGGGTTGCAAGGTTGCCCTTCTGGCTGAAGGTCTTTCCACAGTCAGAGCACTTATATGGTTTCTCCCCTGTGTGGGTTCTCTGATGAGAAACAAGGGTCTGCTTCCTCCTGAAGCTCTTTCTACATTCTAAGCATTTATATGGCTTTTCCCCTGTGTGGATTCTTTGATGACAAGTAAGGCTTGAACGGATACTAAAGCCCTGTCCACACTCTGAGCACTTAAACGGTTTCTCCCCTGTGTGGGTGCCCTGATGGGTAGTGAGTTGGCATTTGTGAATGAAACTCATGCCACACTCTAAACATTTATATCGTTTCTCTCCTGTGTGGATTCTTTGATGGGCAGTAAGTTGAGAGCTCTTTCTGAAGTTCTTTCCGCACTCTGAGCATTCATATGGTTTCTCCCCTGTGTGGATTCTTTGATGGCAGGTAAGGCCTGAGCTCCTACTGAAACTCTTTCCACATTCTGAGCATTTATACAGGTTCTCCCCTGTCTGGATTCTTTGATGGGAATTAAGACTTGTTCTGTTACTGAAGCTCTTTGCACACTTTGAAGTAGTATATGGTTTCCCCCCAGTGTGAGTTCTTTGATGCCAAATAAAGCTTGAATGGTCACTAAAGCTCTTTCCACATTCTGAGCATATATACAGGTTCTCCCCTGCGTGAGTTTTTTGATGACAAGTAAGACTTGAATGGTCACTAAAGCTCTTTCCACATTCTGAGCATATATACAGGTTCTCCCTTGTGTGACTTTTTTGATGACAAGTAAGACCTGAATGGTCATTAAAGCTCTTTCCACATTCGGAGCATATATACAGGTTTTCCCCAGTGTGGGTGCTTTGATGGTAAGTAAGAATTGTTTTATTACTGTAGCTTTTCTGACACTCCGACCTTTTCACCACATTTTCTTCATTTTGAATTATCTTGTGGGAGTTAAGGCTTGATTTCCCAGTTAAGATTTTGGCACGCTGAGTGAAAGCCCTTTTGCTTTCTTCTTGGACGGGAGTTTCATGAAAACTGGCACCTTCAGAAGCCATGGTTTTTTTCCTCTGCTTTGATATTGCTTCAGTTTCACTTTTCTGCTCTTCTCCCCTCCTCTTGCACTCTTGCCCTGCATGAACACAGAAAGAAATCATAGGATCATAGAGCTGGAAGGAGCCTTAGAGACCATCTGAACCACACACACACACACACCCTGGTCCAATGCTGGGACAGCCTAAAGCATCCCTAACAAGTATTCATCCACCTGCTCCTTAAAGACTATCAATGAGGGGGAACCCACCACATCTTTAAAGCCATACTCTAGTTTTTCAGATACGGGCTTTGTAGTTCCGGGGAAGGAACTATGGGAGGTGGGGGTAGGATATTCCATGAGATAACGGCTGAAACAGAACAAAGAACGCCTTGCATAAAAATAACATTATTTTTGATACGCATTTTGCATTTCAGTTCCTCATGCAAAAACAAAAATTCTTTCCACACTCCACGTTGTCTGAAGTTCAAAGGGCTGTTCTGGAGGTACAAAGTCTTACACGTTTGAAATGAAATGCATCCCAATACTGCAGCTGAGTCTAAATCTCAACACGCCAACTTCCCGGGGGACTGTAAACGCAGCTCATAATCGACAGGCTTACTCTAGGGAAGGAGACGGAGCTGAAATGGGCAACTGGAATCCTTACCCAGCGAGGCGGCACCTCCATCACTTTCTTGGGCGGATCCGCAGAGGAGAGGCCCCTGCCTTGGATCGGAGGGTGCTTTTTCTGACTTGAGGAAATCAGCAGACCCTTCTGACGGACCCTGAAAGAGCAGGAAAGGAATGGGCAGCGGAATTAGGAAAGGGAGAGAAAATAGTTGGGGAAAGGATATTTCCAGGCTGATTTCCTGAAAAGCCGGACACTTGGGCAGGGAGGGTTTTTAGCAGGGTCATTTCCCATAGTCTGCTCTCTCACCTGCTCTTCCTGCTTCCTGGTCTCCACCTGGCTCAGGAGGAAGCCTTCTGCCAGGGCCACTGCCTGGGAACTGGTCTCCGGTCCACATTCCCTGACCCAGCCCTCCATCTCCGGGGGCAGGATGGCCAGGAGCCGCTCCAGGATGAGCAAGTCCAGGATCTCCTTCTTGGTGTGCCTTTCCGGCTTCAGCCACTGGAGACAAAGATGTCGGAGTTGGCTGCAGATCTCCCGGGGCCCCTCGGCCTCCTGGTAGCAGAAGTGCCTGAAGCGCTGGCACGCTGTACCTGCCCTGGTGGCATCTTCAGCCAGGATTTTTCGCACAGGTCCCTCCAAGAATTCCCCTCTGCTTCCAGACTGAATGGCTTCAGGGCCTTTTTCTGCTTCAGGCCTGGCTGCGTTCAGCATTCCCATCTTGGCTCCGGAGCCAAGAATGCCAAAAGATCTTCTTGCCTCACTGCAAAGTCCTTTCTTAAGGCCCCTGGTGAGGCTCCTAAGTCCTGCGAGGGAAAGAAGATGCTTTGTTAGAGTGGTTCCCCAGTGGAACAGACTTCTTCGGGAGGTGGTGGCCTCTCTTTCCTCGGGGGTATTTAAGAAGAGGCTAGACAACTATGATGATTCTCTGACTTACACACATCAAGAGAGGGAGGGCCTGAAGGGATGAGCCGGTGCTTGGCTCTCGTGGCCTTTTCTTATATGCCCACGGTAATGCCAATCTCCACTTTGGAGTCAGGAAGGAATTTTCCTCCAGGCCAGCTGGCCAGGGATCCCGGAGGGGTTTTTGCCTTCCTCTGGGCAAAGAGCAGGGATTGGAGAAAGAGCTGTGAATTTCCTGGTGTGTGTGTGTGTGGGGGGTGGCCTGGATTAGACGACCCTTGGAGTCCCTTCCAGCTATGTTTCTATGTAATACTCTAGGAGGCAATGGCAGCAATGATTATCCCTTTTTGCAAACTGTCGTCTTGGGGCGGGAAAGGGCCTGCTGCTCATCCCCCATCCCTGCAGACAGAGAGGAGTCTGAAGTCACCGTGGAGGTCCACGCTGGAGCCACTAAGGATACGGTTGCATCCCTGCCCTGTTGCAGGAACTCCACAGAAGCAGCTGCCTTGGGGCGTCCTGTCTGAGGCAGCTTTTTCTTCTTTTCCGCTGCTGCTAATGAGCGAGAGGTGTGTGAAGCATCTTTTGATGCTTCAACATATTGCCCTTCTTGGGTTGCATGCACGCAGTTACAGATCACATGCAATTCATTTGCACATGCCTGTCCAAGGAAAGTGGAGGAGGCACAACCCAGTCAAGGATATCGTCTGATGGTGAATTGGATTTATAACAAGTGTTATTCCTCCCCAGTTCCCACCAGTGGGAATTAACATTGCTATGTGCCCACTAGACGTCACGGCATAACGGAAAACTAACCATAGAGTTCAAAACAACTCCTAGAGAGATGGGACATCACTTCTGGTTCCCCAATAAGTGATGTATGCCACCAGTGACAACTGACCCCCCTCACATCCCCACACTGCCTCAGTCTCCCGCTGATTGCCAGGCCAACCTGGCAACCCTAATGGGGAAATACAGAGACTTATATTGTTCTCCTCTCCTCCTTTGTATACTCACAACTACCCTGTGAGGTAGATCTGGCTGAGACGGCGCGACTGGCCCAAGGTTACCCAGCAAGCTTGCATGGTAAAGTAGGGATTCAAACCTGTATCTGCTTGATCCTCTTCCGACATTCTAACCACTACGCACATGCTCCGATTGCTCAGGGAAGCTGTTAAGCCCTCTTCATTTAGTCACAGAAGTGATATTTTTTACAATTGCTGCCTGTGCTGCTAGCCCTTTCCTAGCTTCTCGTGAGTAAACCTTTGCTTCCACTGCAAATACCAGAGATTTATGGTTGTTGTGGGTTTTCCAGGCTGTATTGCCGTGGTCTTGGCATTGTAGTTCCTGACGTTTCACCAGCAGCTGTGGCTGGCATCTGAGAGATCTCTGTCTTTTGGTGCTACACCTCTGAAGATGCCAGCCACAGCTGCTGGTGAAACGTCAGGAACTACAATGCCAAGACCACGGCAATACAGCCCGGAAAACCCACAACAACCATCGTTCTCCAGCCGTGAAAGCCTTCGACAATATACCAGAGATTTGTTTCTGTAATCTGTGCTGGGATGGTATGATTCCCTTAATTTTATCACTGTCATCTTGAAGCAGGTTGCTTAGCTTTATTTTCCAATGAGTTATGCCTGCCACAGATGACCACAGTTTCTGCAGGAGTGCAAGAGGGATGGAGGTCTGTGGAGACTGCCTGGGTTAGGGCATTTCAATTCCTGTTATGTTTCATGCTGTTTTTAAAGATTACATAGTTCTGCTCACATCCAAAAACTGACAATGGGGAGGTCAGAACATAAATGACCCAGGAAGAACCACAATTAGAAAAATGCCTCTGTTCAAAAAATCTCCACCCATCACAGGGCACACAGGGTGATCACTGGATTGGGTCAAAGCTGCGAGAACAGGATGCATTTCTGGAGAAGGTCTGGATGCCTTATGAATTTGGGGCAACAAGTATGAAAGAGGAACCCTGAAAAACTTGTTCATTTGAAAAGAAGGAACAAGACTTTTTTACGGGGTGGTTTGCCATTGCCTTCCCCAGTCATCTACACTTTACCCCCAGGAAACTGGGTCCTCATTTTACCGACCTCGGAAGGATGGAAGGCTGAGTGAAACTTGAGCTGATTACCTGAACCCGGCTTCCGCCAGGATCGAACTCACATCATGAGCAGAGCTTGGGCTGCAGTATTGCAGCTTACCACTCTGCGCCACAGGGCCCTTTAACCATCTTAATAATTGTCTGAACAAGTTCTGTGGCATAGGATCCCTATCAATGGGTCTATAAAATGGAGTGTCCTCTATTTGCTTTTCATCTTCTTCTTTGTAAGGCTTGTTATCCTGAATAACAATTATTACCCCTTTATTCGCTGGCTTAATAACAACAGATCCATTGCCAGATGACAAGTTTTTTATGTTTTTGGGTGACAGGGTTATTATTGAGATCCATTTTAACTGGCCATACTTTGAAACTGTAAAAATGTCATCATTTTCTATCACCCAAATATTTCAGTATCTTTTATAACAGTCACTGTGGCTGTCTGAATTATATTTATTGGCTTTGGTTTTACTGTGCCTATTTTTTTTTGCTATTGATGATTTTGATAGTTAATTATTTTGATTAATGTTATAATGATTAGCTTGACGCCAGATATGCTGCTAGTCCTATTCAGAGAGTATTTCTATATTTAATGTTATTTATACGCCGCCTTTCTCACTGAGACTCAAGACAAATATAAGTTGGCACAATCACTAAGACAAGGAGACATCTCATCTTCTGTACTGGAGAGGGTCCCACTTGCTCCGCTCATGATATTCTTCTTTCTCTCCACAACACCCCTCTGCTATTTATTTGCAAAGGAAGCCAAGATTTACTTATGAGAAGTCAGGAAATTGCAGCCAGCACACACAGGGAGGGTGGAAAACATTCCCTGTGCGAAAGGATACAGTGTGTTTAATCATATCCCTGCCCTGTCAGACCCTGTGTGGAGTAGTGGTTAGAATGCCACACTGGTATCAAGAAGACCCAGGTCTGAATCCCGCTTCTGCCACGGAAGCTGGCTGGATGACCTTGGGCCAGTCACGCACTCGCAGCCTAGCCTACCTCACAGGGTTGTTGTTATGAGGATGAACTGGAGGAGAGAAGAACTATTTAGAAACTGCAGCTGAGGCTGAAATTCAGTTCTCTATCTTACACATACCTCCTAGGGAAAGATAAAATCAGTCCTTACCCATGGAGATGCCACCTCCGTCACTCCCCCATTTGGTCCCACAGAAGAGCGGCCTCTGCCTCAGATCGGATGGCGCCTTCTCTGCTTTGGGTAAATCTCCCTCAGATGGCCCCTAAAAAACACATGAGGGGTGGGGAGAGTGTTCGAAATGAAAAGGGAAGGAATGGAAAACAGAAAAGACTGGGCACTTCAGGAGTGGGGACTTTTAGGACAATCTTTCCAAAACTCTGCTGTCTGGAATTTTCAGGATGAAACTCTCTCACCTGCTTTTCCGGCATCTTGGCCTCTTCCTGGCTCAGGAGGAAGCCTTCTGCCAGGGCCACCGCCTGGGAACTGGTGTCCGGCCTGCATTCCCTGACCCGGTCCTCTATCTCTGGGGGAAGGATGGCCAAGAACTGATCCAGGATCACTAAGTCCAACATCTCATTCTCACTGTGCGTTTCCGGCTTCAGCCACTGGCAGCAAAAATGGTGGAGCTGGTTGCAAACTTCCCGGGGCTCCTCGGCCTCCTGGTAGCGGAACTGCCAGAAACGCTGGCACTGCACATCCCATCGGCTGGTGTCTTCAGTCAGGATTTGGGGCACAGACCTTTCCCAGAATTCTCCTCTGCTCCCAGCCTGGATGGCCTCAGGGCTTCTTCTTCCTTCAAGCCCTTCCGAGTCTTGCTTTCCCATCTGGGCCTAAGAGCCAAGAAGGCCAAAGGATCTCCTTGTTCCCCTGCAAAGTCCTTTCTGAAGGCCACAACAGGAAAAACAGGCCAGACTCCTAAGTCCTGTAAAGCCAAGAAGACAGACTGTTAGCTGAAGTAGGAGAAGACGGAAGTATTGCACCCTCTCCTCTGTGAATTTGTCTACGCCTTCCCACCCACACACAAAGTCATGGCTATCCATCCTAAGGCAAGAAATCCCTGTCAGTTCCATGTTAAATCACGGTCTTTTTCCATCCAGAACAGCCTTCCCATCAATTGCATTGGGGGATTACGTCCCAAAAATATGGGAGAAGGAGAAAATCATGGGTCCACTTCCACACACAATGCAAAGTACTTCTTATTACTTTTACAGCCTTTCACCCTCTAAAAACTTGAAAATCCATCTTCTCCTTTCAGTGGAGACCTTTCTCACAGCCACTGCTCTCTACAGCCCTATTTTCTGAACAAAGAAGCAGGGCCCTGGTGGCTGTGGCCCCATGGGTCACATTTCATTTTCCTTCCCTGGCAATTTGCTTGGTGACTAGTGTTTTGGGGCACCCCATCAAAACAGAAAGAATGCTGAAATTCATTTTAACCAGCCAGCTTTTAATACTATAGTAGTTGGTCATTTTTTGTCACTCAAATATTTTAGCATCTTTTACTAAAAAAATTTAACACTTCGTAGTTGCTGTTCCTACCTGAATTATTTTTATTATTGGATGCTGGATTTACTGTGATTCTTCTGAACTGCCTTTGATGATTTTGCATTTCATTGTTACAAGATTAACTCTATATCCATACATGATGTTCATTCTATTCAGATTGTATAAGACCCTTTCTGTCCAAAATAATATTCTTGTTTCTTTACTACAAAATCTGATCTGTATTTTCAACTTTATCTTCAGATAAATTTTAGACACATCAGATATAATCACAGTTTCTTGGTAGAAAACTAAGGCATAATTCGTAATTCCGTACACATGCCAAATAATTCCATTTTATACGCTAAGGTGGTGGTGGTGGTGGACAGTGCCGTCAAGTCATAGCTGTTTTATGGCATCCTCCAGTGGGGTTTTCATGGCAAGAAACTAACAGAGGTGGTCTGTCATTGCCTGCCTCTGCAACCCTTGGTCTTTGTTGGTGGTCTCTCATCTGATTACTAACCAAGACTGACCCTACTTAGCTTCTGAGATCTGACAAGATCAGGCTCACCTGGGCTATTGAAGTCAGGGCATATGCTAAGGTATCAACAGTGAAATCCTAAGAGGAGTTACTCCAGTCTAAGCACATTTAAATCAATGGGCTTAGATTGGAGTAACTCTTCTTAGGATTGCATGTACCTTGCATGCTGTTAAAGCAATCAAGTAAGTGTAGATGTGATTAGAATCAAACATATTCCAGTTTTCCTACATATTTCTGACCTTCACTCCCAAATGTCAGGAGAAAACCTGATTTTTTCCCCTCCCATTGGTTTCTGACTTTCAGGCACCTTGACACCTCTTTTGCTGGGACACGTTTGAAGAAGGGGAAAAAGGCAGATGAGAGTGGGGCATCATTTCCCATTCTTTAGAACTCTGTTTTGTCCCCTTGGCGCTGGGCTTTGCCATCCTAAATAATTCGATGCCCATTTCACACTCGGACACCTGAGTCCACATCATTTACATCCTGTCCTAAAAGAGATCCCAGGACTGGGGACCACCTACCCTCCCTACTCCCTCCCTTGGGGCGACTCTGTATCTATTTCCACCCTTCGATTCCTAATCTCACCCCTGAGAAAACCTCCCGGGGGTCTGGCCCTAAGAATACCCGGCCGCTTTCCCTCCTTGCCTTTCCTTGATCCAAATCCCTCCTCCCAAGAAGCCCCATCCAGACTGCCCTTCACCTCCCCTGCAAATCCACGATGCCTGGAAGGGGCTGGATCTCCCCCCCACCCCCCACCCCCAGCTCCTCCACCCGCAAAGAAGAGAAAAAAGGAGGCTGGCCGGACGGAGCAGCCCCCGAGCGGCTCTTGCTCCCTTCTCCGGATCGGAGCCCGCCTCTGATCTCCCTTCCATCCGCCCCCGATTCTCCAGCCAGCCCCGGGGTCCCCCCTCAACTCACCCGGCAGGGAGGAGGAGCTGCTGCAGCTTCACGCGTGGGAAAAACAAAGGCCACTTTCCCACGGGGGCAGGAGGGGGGGATGGGATCGAGGCAGGAAGTGACCTCAGCAGCAGCACCCCTCCCTCCTTCTCTAGGGTTTCTGGCTCGCTTCCCTTAACCCTTCCCGCGTGGTGGATCACTAAGAAGGCGTTTGCAAGTCCCATAGTTAAAATCCAGGACGAAGCGCGCAAACCACCTCAAGCCTTTTTATTAGGACTGACCCAATGAAGCAAAACAGTGTGCAAGCTTTCGAGTTCTCCAGAACTCTTCATCAGGCTGGACGTTAGGAAAGAGAACATCCCCTGGTGACGTTCTGCTGTTTTATCCAGGGGAGGAATGAAGTCTATGAGGAGTCTTGCCAACCACCAGGTTTGGCCCAGACAACTGCAATTACAACTGGTCTCCACATGATATAGATCAGTTCCTCTTGAGAAAATGGCTTCTTTGCAGTGTGGATCCTATGGCATTATACCCTGTGGAGCCCCCCCGCTTTCTCCAAATACCACCCTCCCAGGATGTGCCCCTAAGACTCCCAGAATTTCCCAGCTTGGCGTTGACAACTCTTGCCATGATTCTCCTCTTCTGGTCCGTATTAGGAGAAACAAAATGACATACAGTAGTGTGCAAGCTTCCAAGTTCTCCAGAACTCCAAGTTCTCCAGAAGCTTCCAAGTTCTCCAGAACAACCATCCTTCTCCAGAACTCTTCATCGGATAGATGTCACCATTGTTTTTAAATGTAGTCAAAGGTTTTGGATGCAAATCAATACCAGCACCATTTTGAATCTGCATGTCTGCTTAGCAGCTCATATGCAGTACTAACTTGAACAAGGCTTAATATTACATCCCGAGGCATTCCCTCCCCCTATCATTTATTTTCTGTAGCATGCCATGCAGTTTGATGAAGACTTCTGCAGAACTCAAAAGCTTGCACATTTCTGTCTCTCATTTGGTTGGTCCCAGTAGCCCAGTAAGTTGGATGGTGAAAAAAGTTGGCAGGAAGAAAATTGATTCATTTGAAATGTGGTGCTGGAGGAGAGTTTTGTGGCTAACATGGACAGCCAAAAAGACAAATAAGTGGGTACTAAATCAAATCAAGCTTGAATTCTCCCTAGAAGCTAAAATGACAAAACTGAGGCTACTGTACTTTGGTCACATTATGAGAAGACAAGATTCTCTGGAAAAGTCAATAATACTAGGGAAAGTAGAAGGTAGTAGTAAAAGAGGAAGACCTAAAATGAGACAGCTTGACTCAGTAAAAGAAGACTTGTCCTGGATGGGAGATTTCCAATGAAGACCAGGGTTACAGAGGCAGCCAATGACAAACTACCTCTGTCAGTCTCTGGCCATGAAAACCCTATGAGGGGGGTCATCGTAAGTCAGCTATGACTTGATGGCACTCTCTTCCATCAATAGCCCTGGCTAGCTCAATCTCATCAGATCTTGGAAGCTAAGCAGGGTCAGCCTTGGTTAGTAATTGGATGGGAGACCTCCAGTGCAGACCAGGGTTGCTAAGTGAAGGCAGGCAATGGCAAGCCCCCTCTGCTAGACTCTAGAAGTTGGCTATGACTTGAGGGCAGTTTCTTCCACCCCCATCCCCATCTGACTTGAATAGCCCAGGTAGCCCAATCTCATCAGCAAGCGGAAGCTAACCAGAGTTGGCCCTGCTTAGTACATGGATGGGATGGGAGGCACCAAAGAAGTCCAGGGCTGTTATGCAAAGGCAGAGTCACCATAAGTTCACCATGACTTGACAGCACTTTCTACCCCCCCCCCCCAAAGCATTACCAGGATTATGTTCTGAGTTAGTGATAGGAGACAACCATGGGAGGAAACTCTTCTGCAGAAGCAATGCCCTTAATTCCTCCCATGCGCCAATTAGGGGGATCTCTCTGCCTGCCAAAGTGGGCTTTGCATTTGCTTGATTCCTGCTCCTGTAGGAAAGGGAGCAGCCTGGAGGCCAGGAAGTGTGCAAGAGTGGAAAAATGGCTGGTGGAGACCAGAAGGATTTTGGCAAAAGAAAGAGACCCTCCAAGCCTAGAAGGGGCTCCTTGCAGCAGCAGGCGCTGTGCCTCTCCCCCTCCTTGGAAGACTTTCTCTGGCTCTCTCAAAGCCTTGCCTCAGATTCTCTGAGCTTCTTTGGGGCTCTGAGTTCTCATTTTCGGCACTGCGAACAATTCCTTTCCTATTTGACACTGCAGGTACTATGATCACCTTGAAGCCAGGGGCCAACTGGGAGATTCCTAGCTTTACTTTCACATGCCTGTCATTCAGTGCAAAAAGCAGAAGGGGAGCGGCATTTCTGGAGATTGCAGGGGCAAAGATGTTGTGATTCCTTCTGTGTTTGTCACTGCAACTCCCATAATCGTCCCATTTTGAGCAGCTTAGCTTTATTTCTGGAGGAGCTGATTGTCACAGGCAGACAAATCCTTTTATTCAGATAGATATTTATACACCCATCTGTCTCCTGGGATCCAAGGCAAGTATGAACAACATAAAAAAAAGAATTTAAGACAAGAAACATGAAAACAATCAATGAAAAACAAGACTACAAACAACGTATGCCCCAGCAGGCAGAGTAATCTCATTTGCACCAAAATTTTGCACCACAATACTTGGAGTATTGCGTGCAGTTCTGGAGGCCTCACTTCAAAAAGGATGTGGACAAAATCGAGAGGGTGCAGAGGAGAGCGACGAGGATGAACAGGGGTCTGGAGACTGAGCCCTACGAGGAAAGGCTGAGGGCCTTGGGAATGTTTAGTTTGGAGAAGAGGAGGTTGAGGGGGGACATGATTGCTCTCTTTAAATATTTGAAAGGCTGTCATTTGGAGGAGGGCAAGGAGCTGTTCCAGTTGGCAGCAGAGGGTAGGACCCGAAGCAATGGGCTTAAACTACATGCACAAAGGTACCGGCTGGATATTAGGAAAAACTTTTTCACGGTCAGAGTAGTTCAAAAGTGGAATCAGCTGCCTAGGGAGGTGGTGAGCTCCCCTTCCCTGGCAGTTTTCAAGAAGAGGCTGGATGAATACTTGTCAGAGATGCTTTAGGCTGATCCTGCACTGGGCAGGGGGTTGGACTAGATGGTCTGTATGGCCCCTTCCAACTCTATGATTCTATGAAAAGTTCTCCGGAATAGTTTCGTGTTGTATCCCTCAAGAAAATCCAGACGGTAGGAGTCCTCATGACGTCTTTCCGGCAGTCATGGGGAAACCACTGAAAAAGCCTGTGACTGGACCATGGTAGAAAGTGCCTTACACAATGGAGAAACCAACTTGCTGAAAAGAATGGAGCTGCTACAGGGGAACATGCACGGAGAGGCAGTTTTTCAAGTACGTGGGCCCAAGCCACCAAGGGCTTTAAAGGCAAATCAGCATCTTGAATCAGACCTGGAAACTGACAGACAACCAGTGAAGGGACTTCAGAACAGAATTGACGTCAAAACCTGGATAACGGACCTTTGTTAGTCACTCAGAAGGGAAGTTGCTTTCACATCTTCCTTCTTGCTGTCATTGATCGGTTTCGTCTTCCAGCTGTCCTATCACTTTTAATTTCTTCCAGTACCGAAGAGGGACAAACATTACATTCTTTAGAAACTGGTGAGACTATTCAGTAGAGTCAAGGTTACCAGGGTTAGCATCAAGTAGCTTAGAGCAGTGAGTGCATATACAGCCGCTCAAAACTCAGCTCACCTTTCCCCAAGCATTCTTCGGGGTTCATAAACACTGGACCCCATTGTTGAGTATGTTCAGTGGGTCGATGGTTTTGAGAGAGGGCTGTATTCTCTGCAATTTCAGTGCCATTAACTGCAAAAAGAGCTGCTCCGAAGAGCCTGGAAAATCCTCATTACAAAGAACATGGATGAAACACACAATGATCAAAAAACCAAACACATTAAATCTGTACCAGGAATGCCGTACCCCCCGCCCTGCAATAATGGAACAGAGTTGGTTCGGAAATCCCAGATTTGAAACGAAAATGAATTTTTTTCAATGCACATCCTTACCAATTTGAATAGTTCACCACATCAAAACATGACACATAATAGACAAGGTATATACCTTGTCATCCATTTTGAGTAACTGCTGATTGTTTCAGTCCCTTACAAAGAATTTACCCTTTGGGAGATTTACATCTGGATTCACACCCATCCTTTCTACCTCAGCTTCTCTTTCCCCCTGTCATGATCCTGGGCCTGTAGGCCCCATGGAAGCCTGAGGCCTTCCAGTAAATTTCCAATAGGCCAAGCTGCCAATTCCTCTGCAGGCCTGCATTTCCTGGGATCCTTCACAGCTAAAAGACAGGAGTAAGGGGAAATGGAGGGGAAAGGAAGGCCGGTCCTCACTGAGGAAGCTGGGCCATGCGAAAAGTAATGAGTAATAATTCCCTCAAGAGCTGCAAGGCAGAGAAGCAGTTAGGGGCAGGAGAGGGTGGGCTGGACCCACCAATGGCCACACATTGTAGGGACCAGTCAGGCAGCCATGTTACAAGGCTTTGTTGTGTTCTTGCTGGCTCCTTTCTGTGTTAATTTTGCCCTGATTGTTAACTGTTTCTCACAGGCGTTTCTTTTCCCACTTCTTTAGTGATTGCCCCAGTTTAATAACACTGTTTGCTTACTTTATTGGGCTCCTCGTGCCTCAAGCTGGTCACCTGGCAATGCCCTCACCAGCAGAGAGGTATTAGGAAGGGTGAAGGGAAAGGGGGTGTGTGCTCTAGGTATTCTCTAGTTGAACTCCCAGACCAGAGTGATGGCACCCAGTAAAGACCCTTGTCTGCTCCATGGACAAAGGAAGCAGAAGGGGAGAGTGTAGGAAGGGATAAAGCAATAAATTCTTACATGACACCAACCCACAACATCCCCTTACACAGAGCCACTTGAGAGGTTCAAACCTCTCTGCCTTAGCTCCTCTCTCCCTCGAAATCTTCCCCATAAGAATTCCCCATTTAATCTCCCCTTCACGTAGCTGAAGAACTGGGGAGTGACTCAGAAAATCTCACATTGAAACAAAGGTTGTTAGTCTTTAAGGAGTCACTGGACTTTTGCCTCTCCTGTGCAAACATCTGTGTTGAGAGAATCTCCCTCCTTTGTCAATCAAGATCCCCCAGCAATTTCTTTCATCCTTGCTCTACCTTGCTGCCTCCTTAGAAAGATCAGTGCCCTTTTACTGCCCTGATCCTGTGGTAGGAAATCAGCCTTTGTCCCAGAGCAAGTGCAAAGCCCATTTTGCAGAGATTGGAGAAGAGAGGGTGAGAGGTAGGAAAGTGAGTAATACCAATACTGCTAAAAATAACTGTGCTTATATACCGCTCTTCTAGGCAGTTTAGTGCCACACTCAAAGCAGTGAACAAAGTCAGTGTTGTTATCCACAAAATACAACTGGGGAGCTGGGGCTGAGAGGATTTGCTTACCCAAGGCCACCTGCTGAGCTCATGGCAGTAGTGGAAGTCGAACCAGCAGAGTGCTGATTCGCAGCCCAACCAGTTAAGCACTATGCTGTAGCAGCTCTCTGTTAATGCTCCACCCTGCATTTCCTTCCTCTCTAAGAAGCTGAGCTCCACTGAATTAAATACTTGAGGTCTGAGGAGGGTAAAGATGATTTTTGTTCCAGTGCATGACTTCCTTTTTAGTATTTGATTTTCTGCTTTATCAGAGGTGTCAAGAGAAGACTTCTTAATAAGAGAAGACTTCTTAATAAGACTTCTTAATCACAGCTTCCTTGATGGCTGCAGGGACTTTTCTCAAGGAGGCGTTTTGCAACTTCTGCTCTCCACAGGGCCAGTTTCCTTCTGGCCCAATTAAAGAGCCAGAAAAGATCAAAATACTGCAGTCTCACTCCCCCTAAGATGCTGCTCCCACCCTTAAATTGCACAAAGTGAAAAGCATCCATCAAATTCAGACAAACAGTTGCTGTGCATGTGGGTGTGATAAACCCGCTCTACCAATGTATATAATATGGCACTGGAACCAGAATGGATGGGGAGTCATTTAGCAAAATTATTCCAGAAGGGTAATCAATTCTCTTAGTCTCTTGTATCAAAAATGAAGAGGAGTCTACTGAAAACTAACAATATCTGATAAAGCTTATGCTAGATGAAATGATTAGTCAGTAGTTTCCGGTCCGTTTAACTAATTGGTTATGAGGGATGAGGAGGCACCAAGACCTCCCCTATCCTTGTCAAAGAAGATAATGGCAGAGATGTTAGGATTCTTCATAATCAGCACTCCTATACTGGAAGCTCAGGCCATGTATATTGTTTCTCTCTTATTTGGATTCTTTGATGTGTCAAAAGACATGTGCTATCTGAAGCTCTTTCCACCCTCTGTTTATACATTTTTCACCCTAGGTGACTTATTTGATATCTGCTAAATTTTGATTTCCAAAAAAAAGCTCTTTCCAATCCCCTGAAATGTCAAGGGGTTGTAACTGACAAGGTATTTAATAGGATGTACGGAGCATGTTCTGATTGACGCGCACCCCACATCTGAAATACTTATACGGTTTTCCCCATGCATGTTCTTCAATGGATAGTTTGAGCACATTTATGACCAAGGTTGTTTCCAGACTTTGAGCATTTTAGGCTCCTCCCCTTGTGTGTTTTCTTTGATGGAAAGTAAGGCTTGAATGGGTAAGAAAGCTCTTTCCACATTCTGCACATTTATATGGTTTCTCCCCTGTGTGGATTCTTTGATGGCGTGTAAAGCTTGAATGGGCAGTAAAGGTTTTTCCACATTCTGAGCATTTATATGGTTTTTCCCCTGTGTGGGTTCGTTGATGGGTGGTAAGGTGGCCCTTGTGAATGAAGCTCTTTCCACATTCAAAACATGTATATGGTTTTTCACCTGTGTGGATTCTTTGGTGGTAAGTGAGGCTAGAGCCATCCTTGAAAGATTTTCCACACTCTAAGCATATATATGGTTTCTCCCCTGTGTGGATTCTCTGGTGGTAGGTAAGGCTAGAGCCATCCTTGAAAGTCTTTCCACACTGTAAGCATTTATATGGTTTCTCCCCTGTGTGGATTCTTAGATGGCAAGTAAGACCTGAGCCATCCTTGAAAGTTTTTCCACACTCTAAACAAACATACGGTTTGTCCCTTGTGTGAATTCTTTTATGGTAAGTCAGTCCTGAGCCATCCTTGAAAGTCTTTCCGCACTCTAAGCATTCATACGGTTTCTCCCCTGTGTGGACTCTCTGGTGGTAAGTAAGGCCTGAGCTGTCCTTGAAAGTCTTCCCACACTCCAAGCATTTATATGGTTTCTCCCCTGTGTGGATTCTTAGATGGCAAATAAGGCTTGAATGGGCAGTAAAGCTCTTCCCACATTCTGAGCACTGATATGGTTTCTCCCCAGTGTGGATTCTGTGATGGGCGATAAGGCTGGTCTTCTTCTGGAAACTCTTTCCACACTCTGAGCATTTATGTGGTTTCTCTCCTGTGTGGATTCTGTGATGACTAGTAAGGTTGCCTTTCTGGCTGAAGCCTTTTCCACACTCTGAGCACACATACGGTTTCTCTCCCTTGTGGATTCTTTGATGGTAAGTAAGGCCTGAGGCATCCTTAAAAGTCTTTCCACACTCTAAGCATTTATATGGTTTCTCCCCCGTGTGGATTCTTTGATGGGAAGAAAGGTTTGAGCAGTCGGTGAAGCTCTTCCCACATTCAGAGCATTTATATGATTTTTCCCCTGTGTGGATTCTGTGGTGGTAGGTAAGGTGACCACTCTGACTGAAGCCCTTTCCGCACTCGGAGCACATATATGGTTTCTCCCCTCTATGGATTCTTTGATGATAAATAAGGCCTGAGCCATCCTTGAAAGTTTTTCCACACTCTAAACATTTATATGGTTTCTCCCCTGTGTGGATTCTTTGGTGGGAAGAAAGATTTGAGCGGTCTGTGAAGTTCTTTCCACATTCAGAACACTTATATGGCCTCTCTACTGTGTGCTTTGTCTGATAATGAATGAGGTGGTTCTTCCTTTTGAGGCCTTTTCTATTTGGTGAACCTCCATGTGGTACCTCCTGAGTATACTGACTTTCACGTAAAAGGTTTTTGCTCAGCCCAAAGCTCTTCCTACACTCTGATTCCTTCAAGAGATTTTCCTGATTTTGAATTCTTTGATGTGAGCTAAGGCTTGATTTTTCAGTTGAGATATTGGCACACTGAGTGAAAATCTTTTTGCTTCCTTTGTGACTTTCTGCATGGACTACAATTTCATGGAAACCAGCACCTTCAGAAGCAATGGATTTCTTCCTCTTCTTCAGTATTGCTTCCGTTCCCCTTTTCTGCTCTTCTCCCTTTCTCTTCCATTCTTGAGCTGCAAGAATGAAGACAGAAATCAGGTGAGGGAGAAACTGAGCGTACAATCAGGGAATAAACAAAATTAACTCCCCACGTGAAAAACGGAATGGAAAAACAAAATAAGGAGATAGCTGCTGCCATAATACTCTTTTCTTGAGAGCCGGTGTAATCGCTAGTGTGACAGATTATAATCTGTGGTACACAGGTTTGAATCCAGATTCTGCCACGGAAGCTTGCTGGATGACCTTCGACCAGTCACACACTCTTAGACTAGTGCAATCCTAAGCAGAGTTACTTCAGTCTAAGTTTGGAGCAATGGACTTGTGTTAGCATCACCTGGTTTCACGCAGTGGCAGAGGAACAAACATGCATGAACATGAGAAGAGGCCTCAGACCGAGTAATACCCTTGGTCTATAAATGTCACGATTGTCTCCCCTGAGTGGTGGTTGCTGTCCCGGTTCTCAGCAGAGGTCTTCCACAACACCTTCTACCTGATCCTGTTATCTCCCAGGGATTGAACCTGAGACCCTCTGCATGCAAGCCAGATGCTCTGCCACTCAGCCAGGGCCCCTCCCCACCACCAGCCCACAGAGAAGATCTCTCTTGGACTACCCCGATACCATGAAAGACAATCCAGGAGGCAGCCACTGACAGCCAAGCCTGAACCAAACAGGGGAGTCACCTTGCGAGTTGGGGGAATTCGCATACAAGGAGACACAGCAAGAGGGGGTAACTAGCAGCATCTCCACCAATATATATAGTGAATCAGCACTCTACTGATTTGAATCCCACTACTGCCATGAGTTCAGTAGCTGGCCTTGGGTAAGCCACTCCTCTCAGCCCCAGCTCCCCAGCAGTATTGTGGGGATAGTAACAACACTAACGGTTCATTGCTCTGGGCGTGGCACTAATCTGTTTAGAAGAGCGGTATATAAGCACAGTTATTATTATTATTATTACATACCAGGATTGTTCCCTTAGAGGACTCCCTAATAAACAGGCAAGTGTTCAACAGGAATGTTGTTATTTTATTAAAGGGGCAGTAAAAAGCAAACACACAAGAAAAACGCTCAGCGTACACACAGAGCTAACTAAAAGAATAGGGAGGAAGAAGGATTGAGATTCAGGGTGAGACAATATTTACCGGTCTAGGAGATAGAGCACGTCCATGGAGAGTAGCAGCTTAAGTGACCCGCACTTTGCCGCAAGGGGAAGAAGGCTCACACATGCGTCTGAGGGTGTTCACAGGATTCCAGAACACACACACAGTGAGCACATGGCAGGGCCGCCCAATTACTGAGCACGATGCATCTTGGGGCAAAATGGATGTCTTGCTCCTGAAGACAATGACTTGATGGCTGTCTCGGAGGGAGGACAATGGAGTCGGGAGAGGCTTCTTAATGTGGACTACAGGTGTGAAAAGTGCTTGGTGACCTGTGATAACTGGACGGGAGGGGCTATCAGGTCCCTGAATAATCCTGATAAGGAAGGTGGGTAAGGGGGGGGATAGAAGGCTGTGGATGAGATTAATTTAGGATCTCTTGGAAGATCTCTTTTGTTTCACGTAAGTGCTTCTCTGGGGTGTGGCGGGACAGCTAGCCTGACACAGCTTCTGGTAATTTTCCAACTCAAGCCGGGGTTGGCATCTGCCTACCTAGCCAGGCAGTGTTTCTGTGCTTAAGGCACACAAAGAAGGGGCTTAGGATATTTCCTATACATAAGCTGCCATTGCAATAAGGAGAAGGGGTAGGACTGCTAACAAAACTGACCAATGCCGCTTCAGCAATGAGCTATCAGAGGACAGCTGAATGTCTCTGTGAAGATGAGTATGGGAGGAGCTGCATTTCAGCAACTGAACATACGTCCCGAAATTATTCATTAGCATTTCCAAGCTGGTTCTCTAAGTGATACTGTCAGAGCTTTAAGCATTGCCTTCGGAACCGCAGATGGTTTCTTGATGAACAAATTTTATGAGTCAAAAAATAAATAAGACACATATGTACTGTAGATTAAAAGAGACCGACAATTCCGGCTTTCTGTACTGATCAAATAAATCCAGAGGAGTTAGCCGTGTTAGTCTGTAGTAGCAAAATAGTAAAGAGTCCAGTAGCACCTTTAAGACTAACCAAATTTATTGTAGCATAAGCTTTCGGGAGCCACAGCTCTCTTTGTCAGATGCATTCCTGGCAGATGCATCTGTCGAAGAGAGCTGTGGTTATCAAAAGCTTATGCTACAATAAAGTTGGTTAGTCTTAAAGGTGCTACTGGACTCTTTACTATTTTGATCAAATAAAGGCAGTGAGGGGGCCGTACCGAGAGAGAAGAGATTCCTGCGATTCTCCATCATGACTTCCCTGTGCAAAGCCCTTTGATCTGGATCCAGCAAAGCCCACTCCTCCACGGTGAAACAGACAGACACCTCCTCTAGAGTCACCGGGCCCTGAAAGAATGAAAGAAACATTTTCTCCTCACAGATAATGACACGGTCTAAAAACAGTCTTGTAGGATGGGAGTTCTCATGGAGGATCTTAAGTTTTTCATAGTCTCATTACTGGAAGAAAGGGAAAAGGCAGGGCCTTCCTGGACCCAGAAGAAGGTGAGAGGATAGAGGCCCCTGGGACGACCCCAAAAATCCCTTCCCTACCTGATCTGGTAGCTCAGAGGCTGCTTCCAGTCTATCACAAAAGCTGAAAGGTCCAGAACCACCCATCAGTGTCCTTCCATCACCTGCAAGAAAAACAAAGGTGAAATACGCCAGAGCCTACAAACCACCTGGCCCAATTCCAGGCTTTGATTCTTAGATTTCAAAGGCTGGAGACTTGCATACTTCAGAGAGCCTTTTTCCCTTATGTCCCTGTAGTGTAGGTCCCCACCGACCTACAAGCACTGCTCCATTGTGTCCTCCCAGGAGTCTAGGCACCAGCATATGACTAAGCCTCCATCTTGGCAGATGGTCTCTTGCTCAGTTTTTGGTATGCTAGCAGACATGCAGGTTTTATGTCTCTTGCTTCTTTGGTATGCTTCCATCTCTGGTGCTGCATAAGCAAAACTTCAACAGGAAAGAAGAAACCTTAAGAATGAACAGAGCATGGTTTCCAGTTCTGAAAAACACCAGGCTAACAAAACACTCTATACCCGACAATAGCCCTGCAGAGAAGATTAGCACATCAAGCACCAATCCATATGCAAAAGAACCTCCTCAGGATACAGTGAAGCCTCCCTCCATTAGCATTCCACACCCTGGGAAACTCTTACAGGATGACTCAGCTCAACCCCACCCCTCCTGAGTAGATATAAATGACCTGCCAACATCTTTTCCACACTGTGACACTGAGAGATCTCTGTCTTTTGGTGCTACACCTCTGAAGATGCAGGCCACAGCTGCTGGCGAAATGTCAGGAACTACAATGCCAAGACCACGGCAGTACAGCCCGGAAAACCCACAACAACCATAATAACATGCTTTGTAAACCGCTCTGAGTGGATGTTAAGTTGTCCTGAAGGGTGGTATATAAATCGAATGTTTTTGCTGTTGTTGTTATGTAACTCTCTACTTTAAGACAACCCAATGGTAGCAGCCACTTGTTTTTGGATCAGAGTACCATAATTCTAGGGAGGTAGCTAAACAGGAAGGGTCATCCATAAAAGAGTAGCTGAAATAGAATAAAGAGCGTCTTGCCTAAAAAAGAACCATTTTAATAAATACCTTGTATTTCAGTTCCTCATGCAAAAACCCCCCCCCACTCTTTCACACTCCAGATTGTCTGTAGTTCAAAGGGCTCTACTGGAGGTACAAATTCGCACATCTTTGAAGTTAAATACACTCTGAACCTGTAGTTGAGGCTAAAACGGAACATCTTTTCCACACAGACTATGAAAGCAGCCCGGAAACGGCAGCCTTACTGACTCTAGGGAAAGCGACTGAGCGGAAATGGGCAACAGGCATCCTTACCCAGCGAGGCAGCATCTCCGCCACTCCCCTGTGTGGTCCCCCAGAGGAGCTGCCTTGGATCAGACGGCGCCTTCTCCGGCTCATAGAAATCAGCAGCTCCTTCTGACCACCTCTAAAACAGCAAGGAATGGGGAGGGGGGTTAGGGAAGGAAGGAAAAACTTCTGGGAAGGGGTGTAGAAGAGGATATTTCTAGGCTGATTTTCTGATAATCCAGGCACATTGGCAGGAGGGATTATTACCATGGCATTTTCCATAGCCTCATCTTTTGAATTTTCAGGATGAAGCCCTCTCACCTGCTCTCCCTGCTTCCTGATCTCTGCCTGGCTCAGGAGGAAGCCTTCTGCCAGGGCCACCGCTTGGAAACTGGTCTCCGGTCCACATTCCCTGACCCAGCTCTCCATCTCTGGGGGCAGGACGGCCAAGAACTGCTCCAAGACCACCAGGTCCAAGATTTCTTTCTTGGTGTGCCTTTCTGGCTTCAGCCACTGGCAACAAAGATGGTGGAGCTGGCTGCAAACCTCCCGGGGCCCCTCAGCATCCTGGTATTGGAAGCGCCTGAAGTGCAGGCGCTCTCTATTTGAGATGGTGGCATCTTCACTCAGGGTCTCCCGCCCAGATCTTTCCCAGAATTCCCAGCTGCTCCCAGCCTGCATGGTTTCAGGGCCTCTTTCTGCTTCAGGACTGGGCGAGTTTAGCATTCCCATCTTGGTTCCACAGCTAAAAAGGCCGAGAGATCTTCTTGCTCCACTGCCAAGTCCTTTCCGAAGGACACAATGGGAAAGAGAGGTGGGGCTCCCACGTCCTGCAAAGCCAAGAAGACGCTTTGTTAGCAGAAGCAGGAGCACACCGAACCGTCATGCTCTCTCTTCTCTGTGAATTTATCTATCCCCTTTTCAAAAGTACAAAAAGACACGTCAGTATATCAAAAATAGGTGTGTATTAGAAATTACAAACAGAAAACCCCACCTGAACTGACAATCTGGAAAAATATAGGTGGCAGGTAATAAACAATGCTCATGTACCAGTAACAGATTTATAAATGGACAAGAATAAAGTAGGAAAATGCTGTTTAAATGTAAAATACATCAAAAAGGGGTTAACACACAACACAATCAGATGGATTGCCAGCCAAACTCTGTTTCTAGTAAATTTTCATCAGAACATTTCTGCATTCTGCTGTTTAGTGACTATTTCTAAGTTTAAAGACAGTCACATAATGCAAATGCCAAAAACGCTGGATTTGTCTGTGGAAAACATAAATCTCCCATTTCTGGATACCTTGGTCATCCGCAAAGCAAACTTTCAGTTAGGTCACAAGGTCTACAGGAAACCAACTCACGCTGATCGATACTTACACAAAAACTCCAATCACCACCCCCAACAGAAAAGAGGCATAATGAAAACATTAGTGGACCGTGCAAGACGGATATGTGAGCCGCACTTTCTCAATGAGGAAATTAATAATCTAAACCACGCACTTCAGGCAAATGGCTACTCCAGAAATGAAATCCGAAGAGCAATCAAACCCAGGATGAATCAAACAACCAAGGAAAAACAGTCTCCTACAGGAAAAGTGTTTTTGCCATATATCAAAGGAATTACTTATCAGATGGGAAAGCTTAGGAAAAAGCATAACCTTCAAGCAGTATTCAGACCCACCCGAAAAATACAACAGATGCTACGATCAGCAAAAGACAGTAGAGACCCCCTCACCTCTGCAGGAGTATACCGTATACCCTGCAGCTGTGGACAAGTTTACATCGGGACCACAAAGCGTAGCATCCAGGCAAGAATAAAAGAACATGAAAGACACTGCAGACTTGGACAACCTGAAAAATCAGCAGTGGCTGAACATAGCCTAACTCAAACAGGGCACAGTATCTTATTCCAGGACACCAAAATACTGGACAACACTTCCAACTACTTTGTCAGACTGCACAGAGAAGCCATTGAAATTCACAAGCATCAGCAAAACTTCAACAGGAAAGAAGAAACCTTAAGAATGAAAAGAGCATGGATTCCAGTTCCGAAAAATACCAGGCTAACAAAACACTCTATACCCGACAATAGCCCTGCAGAGAAGATTAGCACATCAAGCACCAATCCATATGCAAAAGAACCTCCTCAGGATACAGTGAAGCCTCCCGCCATTAGCATTCCACACCCTGGGAAACTCTTACAGGATGACTCAGCTCAACCCCACCCGTCCTGAGTAGATATAAATGACCTGCCAACATCCTTTCCACACTGTGACACTGAGAGATCTCTGTCTTTTGTTGCTACACCTCTGAAGCTGCCGGCCCCAGCTGCTGGCGAAACATCAGGAACTACAATGCCAAGACCACGGCAATACAGCCCAGCAAACCCACAACAACCATCGTTCTCCGGCCATGAAAGCCTTTGACGATACAATGCTGAGGTTCCTAGCTTTAAATTCGGATGACTTATGCCTGCTACAGGCACCCCTACCTTCCACTGCAAATAACATTGCGGAGATTCTGCAGAAAACCCAGCCCTGGGTCTCCCAAGTCTGTTCATTTCTGGCGCAACAACTATTATCATCACCTTGAACTGTGTGTCCAAATTTCACCTGCCTACCTTTATTTTCTAAGGAGTTCTGCCTTTCACAGACAGCAATGGGCGTGTTGGACTTTCTAGCAATTCCACAGGCCCAGAGGTTCCAATTTCCGTCACATTTAGCACCGCAACTCCCAAGATCATCCTGAAGCCGGCGGATCATTTTGAGCTTCATTTTCTGAGAAGCTATGCATGAAGCTTTGACCCAATCCACCAATCACTCGGACTGCCTGTGATGGGGAGAACTGTTGAACTGAGGCATTTTTCCAATTGCAGTTCTACACAGGTCATTTACGTTCTGACCTGCCCATGTCCGTTTCTGTATGTGGGCAAAAATGTGCGTCCTTTAAAAACAAGATTTTGAAATACTGAGGCAAGATCAAGAATAACATTTGAGAGGTCATGGGGGGCAGGGGTCATTTTTTTAGAGAAGAGCTATGGTCCTGAGTTTTCTGTCTTTGCTACTGATAAGCCCATATGCAATTTCAAGCTTGTAGTGATATCATTTTAAGCAACATGGGACATGTATATGACATCATGAATACAGGACATTTTCTGTGGAGGTGTGCATGCCTTAGAATTTGCAACAGCAAGAACGAAACAGGAACTCTGGAGGGCATGGTGATTGGAAAAGGAGAAACTGAATTATTAATACACCCCAAAGACAGCCCTTCAAAAATAACTGTCTTTATAATGACTGTCAAACATACTCCATGGGTATATTGTTCAAGGCTTTCACAGCTGGAGAACGATGGTTATAGATTTTCCAGGCTGTATCGCGGTGGATCCACAACAACCATCATACTCCATGGGATCCCTATATGGGCCTGTAAAAATGGTGTCCCCCCCCCAGTTCTCTTTCAGCTTCCAACAACAACAATAACAACAACATTTGATTTATATACTGCCCTTTAAGACAACTTAATGCCCGCGGTTTACAAAGCGGTTTACAAAGCATGTTATTATTATCCTCACAACAATCACCCTGTGAGGTGGGTGGGGCTGAGAGAATTCTGGAAGAGCTGTAACTGACCCAAGATCACCCAGCTAACTTCAAGTGGACGAATGAGGATTAGACTCCAGATTAGAGACTTGCGCTCTTAACCACTACACCAAACTGGCTCATCTATGTAATCCGTGGTACCCTGAATAACAACCATCCTTGCATAAACCATCCAATGTCTTACATTCTTTGTGAGAGAATTTACAGTACTGAGATTTTTTAAATGCTTGTCACTAATGTATTTTTTCTCATACGGTCAATTCAGGCGGCATTTTCAATCTGCAGTTTGCAATACACCCTACTATCCTTTGGTTCCTTGGATTTGTCTTCCTTGAAGATGTTCAATCTTGTTTTTCCTGAGTGACTCCAGTGGGGATGTGAGCCCCCAGGGAAACGACCCATCAGGACTCTTCCAAGTGACCCTGATGGCCAATCTGTCCCTGGCTGCCATACTCGAGGAAAGGTCTGGCACTCTCCTGGACTTACAACTGATCTCCATTCTACAGAGATCAGTTCCACTGGAGAAAGGGGCCCCTTTCGAGGGTGGACTCTATGGCATTACACCCCACTGAGGTTCCTCCCCAGAAATTTCCCAACTTGTAGTTGACAGCCTTCCTCCTGGGAAAAGAATTACAGCAATACTGGGTGAAGCAACAGCCTCAAAGTACATTTTTTCCCGACAAACTGTAGGCAGCACTTGAGGTACAACAGAGGTCAAACTCTGCCTTTCTCCCCAAGAGGGACCCAAAGTGGTTTACATTCTCCTGGCACAGAATATCTCCACAACATCCTTCTGCTATTTGCCATGGAACCAAAGGTTTACTCACGAGAAATCAAGAAAGTGCTGGCAGCAAAGGCAGAGACAGTAGAAAAAATGGTTTTTTCACCATTTCCTTGACCTCTCAGAGCTTGTGTGATATAGTGGTTAGAAGCTCAAAAAAAATCTAATGGCCACTAACAACGCTGTAGGGAAACGATGCTCCAAGTGGCAAAATATGGCTGGATGGTCATTAATAGGAGGAAATCCTGGCTTAGTGTGCAGAATCTTAGATAAGTACTTTTATAATTTGATAATATAAGGTAATTTGAATTTTAGGTATTTATAGTACGTAAATTATAGTAAGCCACAATTCTAATGATTGCCTGGATATTTTAAGTTTATATTGTTGCCAAATAATTATGCTTTTAGGACTGATCAATTTTATTTTATTTAAAGATTGGTTTATTAAGTAAATTTCTAAAGGTGGTAATTTGTTGAAATCTGTACCTTTTAAATATTTATTTTAAAATGGCATGTGTCTCGCTGATGTGCAATCACGGAATTTTGAACTGATTTCGAGAACGGGATGGCCTCTGGCGAATAAACTTTGTTGTTTGTTTGGTTAGAAGCTTCCTGGATGAGCTCAGGCCAGTCACACACTCACAGCATAACCTACCTCACAAGGCTGTTGTTAAGAGGATGAAATGGAGGAGAAGAGGACTCTTCACAAACTGCATCTGAGGCTGAAACTCAGCATCTTACCCTCGCAGACTTCTTAGGGAAATAGACACCCAATTCTTACCGAGGGATGTGCCGTCTCCATCATTCCCCACCGTAGTCGCGAAGAAGATCACCTTCTGCCTCGTATCCGACGGTGCCTTCTCTGCCTTGGGAAAATCCCCTTCAGACAGTCCCTGAAAAAGCAGATAAAGAGCAGGGAATGGGATCAGGAAGGGAAAAGGGGAGGTGCACCTGTAGGAAAGGGATATTTCTCAAACGATTTCCTGAAAACGTTAGGCACATCAGGAGGGGGGATTTTTAGGAAAGTCTTTTCAATATGCTGCTCTCAGGAGTTTTCAAGATGAAACCCTCTCACCTGCTCTTCCTGCATCTTAGCCTCTGCCTGGGTCAGGAGGAAGCCTTCTGCCACGGCCACCGCCTGGGAACTGGTGTGGGGTCTGCATTCCCTGACCCAGCTCTCCATCTCTGGGGGTAGAACAGCAAATAACTGCTCCTGGACCACCAGGTCCAAGATCTCCCTCTTGGTGTGCCTTTCTGGCTTCAGCCACTGCCGGCAAAGATGGTGGAGCTGGCTGCAAACCTCTCGGGGACCCTCAGCCGCCTGGTAGCACAACTTCCGGAAGCGCTGGCACGGTATGTCCCAGCTGGTGATATCTTCAGCCAGGATCTTTCCCACAAATCTTTCCCAGGATTTCTCTCCGCTTCTAGCCTGGATGGCCTCAGGGGCTTGTTCCTCTTCAGGCTCAGTTAGGTTTAGCGTTCCCATCTTGGCTGCAGAGCCAAGAATTCCAAAAGATCTCCTGACTTCACTGCAAAGTCCCTTTGGAAGGCCACAACAAGGAAAACAGATGAGGCTTCTACGTCCTGCAAAGCCAAGAAGATGTTTTTTTTAGCTAAGGCAGACTCTCCTCTGTGAATTTATCCCATTCTTTTAAAGACCTCCAAACTACATTACTGTGTCCTCATGATCAAAATCAAAAAGAGTCCAGTAGCACCTTTAAGATTAACCAATTTTATTGTAGCATAAGCTTTCGAGAATCAAGTTCTCTTCATTCTCGAAAGCTTATGCTACAATAAAATTGGTTAGTCTTAAAGGTGCTACTGGACTCTTTTTGATTTTGATTTTGCTACTACAGACTAACACGGCTAACTCCTCTGGATCTGTGTCCCCATGAGACAAAGTAAGTTGATTTTGTGTTGACTGAAGATCTTTCTCCCCTGAATCATCTTCCAATCAGTCGCATTAGGGAACTACATGGGAGAGGGAGAAAAAGGTGGCTTCGCTTCTGCACACAATTCAGCGTTCTGCTTCTTAGTTTTAAATCCCTTCACAATCTTGCTACTTAAAAGACCACCTTTTCTCTTCTCAGCTTTGGACTTTGTCAGAGGCCCCGCCAGATTTTCCCAAAAAAGCAGGGCTTTGGCAATTGTGGCCCCATGGCTCACAATTCTCCCTCCCTAGCAATTTGCCTTCTGAGAGACCTTTTATATTTTTGGCACAACATCAAAACAGGGTTATTGCCGAGATTCATTTTAAGCAGCCAAGCTTTATTTTGATTTGAAAATTGATTCAATTGCAACGTGCTGTTGGAGAAGTGTTCTACAGGTACCCTAGACCGCCAAAAAGGCAGGTTCTAGATTCAATCGAACCTGAATTCTTTCAAGCAGCTAAAATGATGAAACCGAGGCTGTTAACGATAGGACTTTTGGAGATCATTAATTCATAGGGTTCCCATAAATTAGAAGCAACTGGACAGCAGGTAACACACAGCCTTTAATACCATAACAGTCCACCATCATGCTCACCCCAAAATTTTAGCATTGTTTACTCCTTTTTAACACCTTTGTTATTGCTGTTCCTACCTGAATTATTTTTATTACTGGACACTGGGTTTATTAGAGCTCCGTGGCGCAGAGTGGTAAGCTGTAGTACTGCAGCCCAAGCTCTGCTCACGACCTGAGTTCAATCCTGGAAGAAGCCAGGTTCAGGTAGCTGGCTCAAGGCTGACTCAGCCTTCCATCCTTCCAAGGTCGGTAAATGAGTCCCCAGTTTCCTGGGGGTAAAGAAAAGATGACTGGGGAAGGCAATGGCAAGCCACCCTGTAACACAAAGTCTGTCAAGAAAACGTCATGATGCAACTTCCTCCCATGAGTCAGTAATGTCTCCGTACTTGCACAGGGGACTATCTTTACCTTTTACCTACTGGGCTTATTATGCTAATATCTGCTCTAATCTAGCTGCATTGTACCTTTACTTTCTGACTACCTCTCTTCCAACCCCACACCTGCCTTTGGCTGGGATATGA
Organism: Eublepharis macularius; assembly: GCF_028583425.1. Lineage (NCBI taxonomy): Eukaryota > Metazoa > Chordata > Lepidosauria > Squamata > Eublepharidae > Eublepharis > Eublepharis macularius. Next base: position 180,444,417 of record NC_072793.1, read on the forward strand.
AGGGTCAGAAATCTCCATTCCTTCTCCTATCTGAAGAAGGGAGCTCGGACTCTATTATAATAATAATAATAACATTCGACTTATATACCACCCTTCAGGACAACTTAATGCCCACTCAGAGCAGTTTACAAAGTGTTATTATTACCCCACAACAATCACCCTGTGAGGTGGGTGGGGCTAAGAGAGCTCCAGAGAACTGTGACTCGCCCAAGGTCAAAGCTTACACCCTGAAAATCTTGTTTGACTCTAAGGTGCCACTGGAGCTAAATCCCTAAATCCTGCTGTTCTACTGCTGACCAACGCGGCTACCCACCTAGAATTAAACCTATTTCATAATTAAATATATTTCAGTTTTCCTACAGATTTCTGCCCATCGCTCCCAAATGTCAGAAAAAAGACCAAACTTTTTTCCCCATTGATTTCTAACTTTCAGAAACCTGACACCTCTAATTCATGGGATACATGTTTGAAACAAAAGCCGGACAACAGTCAGGCATCATTTCCCATTCCTTGGAACTTTATTTTGTCATGTTGGAGCTCTCTGCTCTGAGCTTTGCCATCCTGAATAATTTGATGCCCTCTCCAGACTCGGACTCCTGAGTCCACATCATTTACAGACACATCAAAGGCCTCCCAGAACTGGAGGACCACCGACCTCCTCTTACTCCACTTCCTTGGGAGGGCTCTGCATCTATTCTCACCCTCCCATTCCTGATCTCTGAGAGAACCTGCTGGGAGTCTGCCCCTAAGAATACCCAACCACTGTCTGTCTCTGCCTTTCACCCACAATCCTCTCTCCCCAAATGGGCCATCCTGACTCCATCTCCTCTTTCCCACCCAACCTGCAAGTCCACCATGCCTGGAAGGGCTGGATCTCGCCCCTCTGCCTCCCCAGAGCCATGCGCAGAGAGGAGAAGAAAGGAGGCTGGCCCGATGGAGCGTCCCCGAGGCCTGGCGGTGGGGCTGCTCTCCCTCCCTCTCCGGGATCGGGGCCCGTCTGCGACCTCCCCTCCCCGCCAGGCATGTCCCTTCCGCCCGACCCAGATTCTCCCAGCCAGCCCCGGGGTCCCTTTCCACGCACCCGGCAGGGAGAAGCTTCGCGCGTGGGAAAAACAAAGGCCACTTTCCCACGGGAGGGGGGGGGGAAGGGGGCCGTGGCAGGAAGGGACCTCCCCTCCCTCCTCGCCTCTCTAGGATTTCTGGCGTGCTCCCCTTAACCCTTCCTGTGCAGTGAACCCAAAAGCCCCTCTTTACAGCTGGGCAAGTCCCAGAGTTCCGCGCAACGGCTTTTATTAGGACTGATCTAATGGCGAACAACGGTGTGCAAGCTTCCGAGTTCTCCAGAACTCTTCATCAGGTTGGAGTCATCCATCCATCATCCATCCATCCGATTTTAGTCCGCTCTCCCCATGGTGGACTCAGAGCGGAATATAACCACTTAAAATACATTAAAACATACATAAAACGGCCGGAACGGGCATTAAACTAATAGTGGTCTTATGTACTGGCCGAGCTTCAGTTTGAGCATAGGCTCCTAAAGCTTTCGTGCCAATGTAATAGACCTAAATCCAGAGGAGTCAGCCATGTTAGAGCCAAGCTACAAGTGATGCCTGACACAGGTTGGACACTTGTCAGCTTCCCTCAAGTTTTGATGGGAAATGTAGGCGTCCTGGTCTTGCAGCTTGCCTCTCCGACTGCTGTCCAATGGACTTTTCAACTGTCACTTGTCCAACATTCCGCCGAGCTGCCTACATTTCCCATCAAAACTTGAGGGAAGCTGACTAGTGTCCAACTAGTGTCAGGCGTCACTTGTAGTTTGGCTCTTAGTCTGTAGCAGCAAAATCAAAAAGAGTCCAGTAGCACCTTTAAGACTAACCAACTTTATTGTAGCACAAGCTCTTGAGAATCACAGTTGAGAACTATGATTCTCGAAAGCTTATGCTACAATAAAGCTTATGCTACAATAAAGTTGGTTAGTCTTAAAGGTGCTACTGGACTCTTTTTGATTTTAATAGCCCTTAACACGAGTAGTTCAAAAGGACTGATTGCCAAGATTTATAACATCCTAAATTCAGCCACAAACTCGAAATCGTTAGTGTACCAAAAAGCTTGGCATAGAGATTGTCAAAAGGAATTAAGTGAAGACCAGTGGGCGGAGATTTGACATTCTCACACACTCTAAATTCCAGAATCATTAATATGAAATTACGGATGGTTAAAATTTTAACAAGGTGGTATGTTATGCCGCCCAAACTGAATCACATCAACCCAGAACTCCCCTCTCTATGCTGGAAGGGGTGTGAGATGAGAGGAACTTTCTACCACTGCTGGTGGAGCTCTGAAGCAATTCAGACATTCTGGAGAGAAGTTACCCACATTATATTAGAATTGACAGGCATTTCAGTACCATTAACACCAGAAGCAATTTTGCTAAATTTGGGGCATGATTTAAATATGCCAACACCTCAGAAAAATTTGATAGCCATACTTTTGACAGCGGCTAAAACGACTATTGCAGCCTGCTGGAGAAACAAAGAAGTCCCACAGATCACAACCTGGTATTTGAAAATCTGGATCTATTTAATAATGGAAAAGATTGCAGACCAAATAAAAATGACAGAAAACACTAATTATGACTCCACCTTTCTCAAAATTTGGCAGCCTGTACTGGAATATATAAAGAAACAATATTCATCTACAGATAGTCAGATACATGCCTCGTTCTTATGAGTGGTTTGGATACTAAGAGAGTGTAATTCTCTTTTTATGTTCATCTAATGTCTAGGCACTTATACAATTCTCCATATGATTATTTGTCATAACTTCTAGTTGTTGTTTAATTGAAAAACTGACTGTTAATGTACAAATTGTTATTGTTTCTTGTTGTCGTTACACATGGCAACTGAGTCAATAAAATTTTTATTTTAAAAAAGCTCTCATTCCTATTGTTTATTTTTCTGCAGGCTGCCTCCAATCTACCATGTATAATAAAGTCCAGTCACAAGCTCTGTAAATAGTTAAAGCTCTGTTAATGCAATTGTATATAGTTAATGCAAATGCTGGTATTCTAGGGTGTGTGCTACTATTGGCTGTTGGTTATTATCGGGGCGGGGGTTGTGTATATATATTTGAGCTCACATTAAGCTGGAGTTGTCTGTCCCAGCTGTCAATAAAAATGTTGCTCTGAGCTAAAATCACTGCTGACTGAATGCACACATGGCTCAATACATAATAAGTGGTACCACAAAAAACAGTGAGATGTGTTAAAGACACCAGAGAACAATATTTTCGAAATGAAAACATGGCAATAGCGTGCTTTTATGAACCCTTTCTCTGCCACTATTCTCCTGGAACTCCTCAGAACGGGCACTAAAGAAATGCTAGTGCCACAAAAAACAGTGGGAAGGAATAAAAGGCACAAAAGACCAGTATAGTCTATGAATGAAAACGTGGAAAAAGCAAGTTTTCATTAACCCTTTCTCTGACACATGCTTCTGGAACTCCATAGAACAGGCCGGAATGGGTACTGAAGAAATAAATGCTAACACCACCACCACCACCCCAAAAAAATCCAGCAGGAAGCAATAAAGATAAAGGAGAACAATATTTTCGAAATGAAAACAGGGCAATAGCATGCTTTTATTAACCTTTCCCTTCCAAAATGTTCCTGGAACACTATGGAACAAGTCAGAATGGGCATTAGTATCCAAAAAAAAAAAACCAGTGCAGAACAAGATTTTGGACATGAGAACACTGAGCTAGCAGGCTTTTATTAAACCTTTCCCTGCCAAAATGTTCCTGGAATACCACAGAACAGGCCTGAAAAGGCACTAAGGAAATGATAGGACCATAAAAAATAGTGGGAAGCATTAAAGACACCAGAGAACAATATTTTAGAAATGAAAACAGAAATGTGAGGTTTTCATTAACCCTTTCCCTGCCAAAAGGCTCGCAGAACACCATGGAGCAGGCCAGAACAGGCACTAAATAAATCCTAGTACTACAAAAAAAAACTATGGGAAGCATTAAAAACATTAGAAAACAATATTTTAGAAATGAAAACATGGAAATATTAGGCTTTCACTAGCCCTTTCTCTACTAAAATGTTTCCGGAACACCACAGAACAGGCCGGAAAAGGCACTAAAGAAATGCCAGTGCCACAAAATATAGCGGGAAGCATTACAGACACTGCAGAACAAGATTTGAGGAGTGAGCGCACGGAAGTGGCATGTTTTATTAACCCTTTCCTGACAAAATGTACCATGGAATAGTGTGGAATGGGCGCTAAAGAAATGCTAGCAGTAAATAACGTAAATAAACAAAATCTGTTGAATAGGATGCCTTGTTAAATATTGCTCAAAATTAATCTAACCCATACCTATATGGCAACACAGTGAAGACAGATCCTTGTGCCGTGGTGACAGCTGCTGCCACAGCAACCTTTTTGAAAAAATCTATACAACCAATCTGATAATCAGTGGCCAAGCAGAAGCCCTGGTGGGCAAACCCCCACCTGCACCTGCCCGCTTTCTAAAAACACCTGGCAGGCACCAGAAAAGGAGTTTGCGAACACCATGGCACCTACGGGTACGGAACTGCGGAAGCCTGGGCAGAATTTTTTTTACTTGTTTTTTAAAAATTAAGCTTCGAATTTACAGAACCTGCTATATTGTTACAACAGTATATTGATATAAAATGTTTACTACATTTTTTAAAGCTCCCCCCTCTCCTTTAGCATTGGGAGGAAATATCTCCAATCTGGACAGGGTCAGTGAAAATGGCAGGGCACGTGTGTAGGAAAATCCAGACGGGCTCGCAAACGGCTTCTGGGAAATGTAGTTCCCAGGAGGTGCACAAAGCTTCAACCCCCCGGCTTCCCCCCGGCTTCAACCCACGGGGCTGAGCCCTCCTGCCTCTCTAGGAAAAACACTGTCCCTCGTCCAGCCTAGAAATTCCCGCGGGGAGGGGGGGGTCTCTTTGGCGCTCGCAAGGACGTCTGGGAAGTGTAGTTCTCAGAGGGAGCACAAAGCGCCATAAGAAGCCGTAAAGAATCGGTCCGAAAAGGCCCCTGCTCAGAGTTTCTTCACCGCAGGGAGCCCGAAGAGCCCAGGGACGCCTCGGCGTTGTTCTCTCCCCCCCCCCTCCCCGCCTGGCCGCTGGCTGCTGCAGGGGACTACAATTCCCAGAAGGCTCTGCGAGCTGCAGGGGGCCAGGCCTGCCTTCGTTCCCGGGGAGGAGGTGAAGGGGGACCTATGGAGGTCTGCGTGGCGGCCCCGCTACCTCGGCTAGGGGGAGACTTTGGCCTTCGCCCCTCTGCGAGAAAGGTGAGTTGATGGCCTCATGGGCACGGGCTGGGCCAGAACAGGGGAGGGGGCAGAAAACACGTGTGGACGGGGCGGAGGAGGGAGTGCAGAGAGACCCCCGTGTCACCCGCAGAGCCCCATTCCTGAAGTCTTTTCCACTAGGAGAGTGTGTGCGGAGGGGGGGGGGGTTATGCCAGCCAAGAAATTACGGCTGCCAACCTCCAGGTGATTGCTGGAGATCTCCTGAAATGACTGGTCTCTAGGCCAGAGAGACGATTTCCCCTGGAGAACGTGACTGCTTTGGAGGGTGAACTCTATAGCATTGTACCCGGCTGAGGTCTCTTCCCTCCCCAAACCCCACCCTCTCCAAGCTCCACCCCCAAATCTCCCAGAATTTCACAACCTGGAGATGGCAACCCTACGAGAAATGGCAGCATCTGATGATTTGGGAGGAAGGGAGCTCTCAAGAGCGCATCCCCTGGAAGTCTTGTGGGTCTCTGAGGTGCTGCTGAACTGAACTCCTGCTGTTAATTAGGCCACTTTGTGTTGACAGAGCTGGAGGCAAGCTTTAAAGTAACACACCTGACAGGTACTGATTGATCAGGGGCTGGTAGCTCATTCTATTGGTTCTTAAATTATATTGTTAAATCGATAAGGCATGCATGGAATGGCAGTTAAGGTAATGACGTATAATTGCAGAGGGTTGACCAATAGAATAAAAACCAAGAGGGTTATGACGTCTATTCTAGACACCATCCTGACATTTTATTCCTTCAGGAAACCCATCTAAAATCACAAGACTTACCTGTTTTTAAATCCAAATGGTGGCCACTCCAATTTCAAGCTCCTGGATCTTCTAAGTCTAGGGGGTTGGCTGCTCTAATCTCTAGCAATACTAGATTTCTGTGCACAGATATGGAACAGGACCCACTGGGGAGGTAGATCTTTCTAAAAGGTAAACTAGACTCGGAGACTGTGACATTAGCATCCTTGTATGCTCCAAATTATAATCAGGTCCAATATATACAGGAAGTTCTGAGTAAATTACAAACTTTCCAAGAAGGTAAATTAATTGTGGGAGCAGATCTCAACATGATAATAAATTATGATTTGGACCACTCATCTTTTAAGTTGAGAGCTAAAAAAACACAAGAGAACCAAATTAAACACTGAATTGGCAGGCATTCTGGAACAATTCAACCTTGTTGATGCCTGGCGACGTTTTCATCCAGGAGAGAGAGACTACTCCTTCTTCTCCCCAAGACACAATTCTTTTACAAGGATTGGTTATTTATGAACTTCTAGAAATCTGGTGGAGAATATATCTTCTACTCTCATAGGCCCTCTAATCTGGTCAGATCACTCCTGGGTAGAAGGTAACATTGCCTTTACAAACTCAGAAAAATCATACACAGGCTGGAGTTTAAACAAAAATCTTTTATTAGACAGAAATATACAAGAGACTATAAAGAAAGATCTTCAGCAATATCTCCAGACCAATGAACATTGTGGGGTCGCCCCAGATTTTATGTGGGTTGCCTTGAAAGCAGTCATCAGAGGTTCCTTCATATTTATTTTTATTATTATTTTATTCAATTTATATTCCGCTCTCCCCGCAAATGGGCTCAGAGCGGTTCACAGGCAGTAATAAACACAATAAAAACACAATTACATAAATTAGATTAAAACATTAGTTATATCACCCAAGCATTAAAACACATCTGTAGGACAGGGTGGCCAGCTACCAGATGACAACAATTCTGTGGGAAAACACTCCTACCCCCTGGTAGGAGGCTGGTTTTTTGGTGCGCCCGCCTCAACCCCCATATGCCTGGCGGAATATCTCTGCCTTGCAGGCCCAGTGGAAAGATAATAAATCCAGCTGGACCTGAGTTTCTACAGACAGAGAGTTCCACCAGGTTGGGCCCAAGACTGAAAAAGCCCTAGCCCAGGTTGAGGCAAGGCAGACCTCCCTAGGGCCAGGGACCACCAGTAGATGTTTATCTGCTGAATGGAGCATCTCTGGGGAACATATGGCAAGAGGCAGTCCCTCAGGTATGCTGGTCCCTGTTCGGATCAGACCCAAGGGTAGCCCAGTGTAGAGCAAGTTGCAGTAGCCCAACCTGGAGGTGACCGTTACATGGATCACCGTAGCTAGGTCGTGGGCTGAGAGGTAAGGAGCAAGTTGCCTAATCTGATGAAGATGGAAGAATGCAGATTTGGCAACTACCATGACCTGGGCCTCCAAAATATAGCAGAATTAGAGTGACAACGTAAGCAATCAGGCTGTAAAAAATTCTATACCAACTCACAATAGAAAGGAAGAAATTAGAATCACTAGAAGTTACTAAAATACAAAAAAAATTCTATACCTTAAACAGAAATATTGGACTACCTCCCCGAAGTCCATTAAATTACTAACTTGGAAGGTTAATCAGAAAAAGCAGCAAAATTTATACATTCAATTAGAGATTCCAATGGTAATGTCCTCGCTACCTCACAGGGAATCCTTAAAGTATTTGAAAATTTTTATAGGAAGCTGTACACAACAAGCAACCCCAGAGTGCAAGAAATGAATAAGTATTTGGCACAAGCGGATGTCACTAAAATTGCAGACTCTCATAGCTAATGGAAAAACCGATAAGCGAATAAAAACCGATAAAAAACCGATAAGCGAATAAAAACCGATAAAAAACCGATAAGCGAATTGGAAATTCAAAAAGTGATCAAAGATCTAAAACCTAGTAAGACTCCAGGGAGGGATGGTCTACCAGCTGAATTCTACAAGAAATACTTGGATATTTTAGCTCCTCAATTGGCAAAAACGTGCAACTTTATACTAACAGAAGGTAGACTCCCCCTATCCTGGATCTCTTCTGAGATCGTCATCCTTCCTAAACAGGACAGAGACCCTACAAATCCTGCCTCATACAGGCCGATTGCATTACTGAACCAAGATGCTAAAATCTTTACTGCAGTATTAACTAATAGATTAAAAACCTTTGTAAATTCCTATGTACATACAGATCAGACAGGCTTTATGCCTAAAAGGCAAATGGTCAATAATATCTACAAAACCCTTAATATCATAAACTTCGGGAAAAATATAGACAAAGATGCAATTAGTTTGGCCCTTGATATTGAAAAAGCTTTTGATAGCTTAGAACCAGATTACCTATATGAACTACTTGCCAAAATGGGATTTGGCGAGAGATTTCTTAGGGCGGTGCATACAATATATACCAATCCGCAGGCACAGTTGAAAATTAATGGGCACAGATCCAATGACATCCAAATGACACGTGGGATGAGACAGGGATGCCCCCTCTCGCCCCTACTATTTGCACTAGCGATAGAGCCTTTGGCTCGAACCATTAGACAAGATCAAAACATTAGTGGTATAAAAATAGGAGACTCCATATGCAAAACCAGCATATTTGCAGATGATATGGTCATATATTTAACTAATCCGGTATCTTCTCTGGATAATTTGACATTGACCCTCACACAATTTGGCCATATATCCGGTTTATCAGTCAATCAAGCAAAAAGTGAAATATACCCAATTAGAGTCTCAGAAAATACAACCAAATTAATCAAAACTCACTTCCCTTATAAGTGGATCCAAAATTCGTGGAAGTATCTAGGTGTACATGTTCCCCTGAACTTAAATGAACTCATAAAATATAACCATCTGAATTTGGAACATTCCTTGTCACAACTTTTTAGACAATGGAATGACAAAAACTTCACTCTATTGGAAAGGGTTAATATAATTAAAACATTTATACTTCTAATTTTTTGTTCTGTTTTAGGGCCTTGCCAATCCACATGCCTATGAAGCATTTAATGGGCTGGCAATGAAAACTGACAACCTTTGTCTGGGCCAATAAAAAGGCAAGGTTTAACAAAATAGCATTGACAAGATAATCTGAACAAGGGGGGCTGGCCATGCCAGACCTGCGAAGATACTACGAAGCGACCCACCTAAATAACACCCTAATTCTGTTAGACCTACAAAATCCAAAGGACTGGAAAGATATAATGCAACAGTATACTTACCCCAAAACATGCTCAGAAATCCTTTGGAACTCGCCTTCCATCAGGGGAGAGAATTCTAATAATAATCCATTCCTGTAAGCTATGTTACAGAACTGGGACAAAACAAGATCAGGGCTGACACAGACAGACTCTTTGGTAGCAACATTCACTGGCCAGGACTGGTTTCCACCTGCAGAACATTGCAATACCTTTAAAACTTGGAGAAAGGGAGGTTTGACCAGGCTTGTTGATGTAATCCATAACAAACTTTTGAGGGGGAAATCAGAGCTAGAAGTCACAATAGGAGAAAAATTGCCCTGGTATGAGTACATACAAATACAACATCTAATCAAAAGAGAGACACTTCATAGGGCTTTGTTGGAACCTCTAACTGATTTTGAACTATTAATCAAAAAGGGAACCTCTGATGTAAAGGGCCTTATCTCTTTATAGAATGATATCAAAGATACCTGGATATAAAATATTGCCATATCAAAAGGCTTGGAATAAAGATTGCAATATCGAGGTAACAGAGGAAAAATGGCAAAAATTGTGGGGCAATTTTATATTCACTACTAATATAGTGAGTATCAGGTTGCAAACGGTAAAGTTGATGATGAGATGGTATTTGACACTATCCAGGCTGCAACACATGACCCACTCAATCTCCCCCTTATGCTGGAAGGGATGTGGGAATAGAGGGACATACACGCACTGCTGGTGGGATTGTGTCTATATTAAACAGTTTTGGAGTGATGTGTGTAAATACAAGACATGACCACCTATCAGATACCTCTTCAGCCTGAAGTGATCTTGCTAAATGATTGGTGTGCTGTTCTCATCCCGAAAGAAAGAAAGGCTCTAATAGCTCTACTATTGGCTGCAGGCAAATCTGTTATTGCGACAGCTTGGAAAAGCGAGAAGGGCCCAGCCATCTCCAACTGGTTATTGAAAGTCTGGGATTTATTCATTTTAACTGATTATACTAAACAACGAGAAAACCCAGACTACAAATCTCACTTTATTGAATTTTGGTTCCCGGTTCTAGACTTTCTGTCAAAGGATGATTATACTAAACAACTTGTTAAATCTAGAGACTGTTTTGATGTTCTACTTAGCTTGTAATTACTTGATTTCTAATGTTTAACTTTGTATACCGTTGACTGTTCTTGTACATTCTTACAGTTTAAAATAAAAAATATATTTTAAAAAAATATGGTTGTTAACATTTAATTGGGCTTGACCAACCGAAGTCCAATTCTCCGCAATGTTCTGGCTTTCTTGGAGACTTTCAGTGTATTTTGCTTGTCAGGGGCTGGAGGAGGGGAAACAATTTTTCTTGCCATCAGTTTGCTGTATTGCGTTCATTTAATCAGATGAGTAACCAAAGGGATTCTTCCTTCGTTTCTTGGATGCTCAGGAACAAGAATTGATCAACTGGGCAACATTTTCCTCTTTCAGGCATTTCCAATATCCTTTGAGGAAGTAGCCGTGTTCTTCACGGAGGAGGAATGGGCTCTCCTGGGTCCAGGCCAAAAAAAACTGTACTGGGAAGTGATGCAGGAAAACTATGAGACTGTGGCCTCCCTGGGTAAGGTCCTTTCACTTTTTCCATGAACATGGAAGAGAAGGGAGGGGGAGGCATCTTCCTTTGGCCCTCTTTAATTTCAGGACTCACTTTCATTTGGCGCAAAGGAAAAAATGTCCTCTCACACCTGGGGATCCTGTGTGTGTTATGTGCCATGAAGTTGCCTCTGACCTATAGAGACCCTATGAAGGAAAGACCTCCAAAACATCCTATCATTAACAGACTTGCTCAGATCCTGCAAGCTGGAGGCCGTGGCTTCTTTGATTGAGTCCAGCCCTCTCATTTTAGGTCTTCCTCTTTCCCTTCTGCCTTCCATTTTTCCTAGCATTATTGTCTTTTCAAGAGAATCTTGTCTTCCCTTGATGTGACCAAAGTATGATAGTCTCAGTTTTGTCATTTTAGCTTCTAGGGAGTATTCAGGCATGATTTGATCTAGTACCCGCTTATTTGTCTTTTGGGCTGTCCATGATAGCTGCAAAACTCTCATCCAGCACCACATTTCAAATGAATCAATTTTCTTCCTGTCAGCTTTCTTTACCGTCCAAATTTCACGTCCATACATAGCAATGGGGAATACCATAGTTTGGATTATCTTGATCTTGGTTCCCAGAGAGACACCTTTATCTTTAAGGATCTTCTCTAGCTCCCTCACAGCTGCTCTTCCGAGTCTCAGTCTTCTAATTTCTTCATTGAAGTCTCCCTTTTTGTTGATGATTGAGCCAAGGAGTAGAAAATCTTGAACAATTTCCTCATTGTCAACTTTAAAATTAAGTAAAATTACGTAAAATTACATAATTCCTCAGTAATCGTTACTTTTGTCTCCTTGAAGTTCAGCTGTAATCCTGCTTTGGGGCTTTCTCCTTTAACCTTCTTCAGGGATTCTACAGCCCCTGAAAATGAAAGCACTGGATACATTCAGTTTGCAAAGAGAAATTTGTTGACAAAAGAGGGCTCTGATCTAGAGAGGAGAACGATAGCCAATTAGGTTCAAGCTAGCAAAGCCCTGCATACTCCAGTCTTCTTATTTTGACACAGAATGGTTCTCCTTTGGTTGTGTGACTGAGGCTGATAGATGGTGGAGAGACCTGGCATTGGCAATGAGACGAGCAGAGGAGGGGCCCTTGCTCCATGGCAGAGCTCCTGCTTTGCTTGAAAGTCACTGGTTCAATCCATGCCAATTGGAAAGGGGTTTAGAGAGGAGGGTCTTTGGCTGCAGGGCTGGGAAGGGCCCCTGGCTGAGGCCCTCCACAGGCGCCACCCATTGGAGTCTGCTGGGCTTGATGGAAAGTTCCAGTCAAAGTTATGGTGGAGGGGATAATGAGTCTCTCGTATGATCCTTCTGTTGCTTCTCAAAGTGGAGGAGGAAGGAAGGTGGGATGTGGGGAAGAGGAGCCAGGCAAGAGATGCTGCCACCAAGTTCCAAGTAATGATTCAAAGCTGGGTCTCTTGCATCTTAGACCCTGTAATCACTGCACCGCACTGGCCCTGATAACTCAGGAAAGGGCCTGTTCAATCCCCTTTGTCTTGTAAAGGCGGGGATATTTTCCACCCTCTCTATCTGTGCTGCCACCGGGCTTCTCACAAGTAAACCTTTGCTGACATTGCAAACAGCACGAGAATGTTCCTCAGATAATCTGGGCCTGGATGTTCGGATTCCCTTTTGGGAGGGGGGGGTCCCTGCTACGCCCCAAGGTTCATCCAGAACCTGGTGGCCAATGCCTGGCCACAGACAGAGAGACGCATCCTTTCGTTAATATAGACCAGACCCAAAGCTGCTCATCTGCCACGCTTGCGGTATTGCCTTTTAAGGCTCTTCCCCTTAATTTCTACAATCTAAACCCCCAAGGGTTGTTGGGCCATAGTTTTCTCCAATGCCTTTTTAATGTCTAATGTATTTTCAAATACATTTCAAGATGTTTCCTTCTTCCAGATCTTCTTTTGCTGCTTCCTCTAGCGTATGAGTCCCACGTGCATCATGCTCAAGAAGACCTCTTAACGGGTAAGTTTCTCCTGGCCCGGGTTATCTCCTGGAACCTCCACCCTCTTTCCTATTTCCAGTTAGTATAGATAGGAGCCATCTTTCTCCCTTTGTTTGCCCGCCCCATGAGACACAGTCACTGCTATATAATTTTACTCAGGATGTGCCCACTTGAGATATTTAACAGTAGTTTGAATCTTGAATGAGCAGCTCTGCCTAGGGTTGCCATTCTCCAGGTGGGAGCTGGAGATTTTCCAACTCAACTCCATACTGGACCGATCAGTTCCCTGGAGAAAATGGCTCCTTTGGAGGCTGGAGTCATGGCATTATACCTTCCACACCCAAATCTCCAGGAATTTCCAAGACTGGAGTTGACAGCTTTAGGTCTACCTACGGACAAAATGAAGCAACAGCCTCAGAGATCATCCTTTCCTGGCAAACTGTAAGCAGAACTAGAGATTTATAACCAAAGTCATAGCAGTGGTTGTTGTGGGTTTTCCGGGCTGCATTGCCATGGAGCCTGGTAAACCCACAACAACCATCGTTCTCCGGCCATGAAAGCCTTCGACAATACAAAGTCATAGCATATTGTTTTTCCCTATGGGGAATGCAAATGGATTTCATTGTTCTTTCCACCATTTTATCCTCACAAACAACCCTGTGAGGTGGGTTAGGCTGAGAATGCATGCTGGACCCAAGGATCTGCCAACTTTCTGTTGCGAATGGGGGATTGATCCTGGACCTCCTAGATCCTAGTCAGACCTTCTACCCACTAAACCTCCCTGGTTCCAAAAGCTCGGGGACATTAATAAACCCCTTTGTTAAGGATGGAATATCTTTCCATTTTCTTTCTCTGGGCTGCCAGCAGGTGGCCAGTTTTGAGACCACCAGCTTTGTTTTTGTAATGAGTTATGCCTGCCCCTGTTAGCTGTAGGTTCCAGTGCAAATTGCGGGGGAGCGGATGTGTAAATTATCTGGTCCGTGGTGGCCCAGTTACCTTCCTTTGGGGCACAGCAGTTCCCATCATCATCCTGAAGCAAGAGGCCAATTTTGAGGCTCCGAGTTTTATTTTCGGATGACCTTTGCCAGCCCAAGACAACCATTGCATCCAAAGCAAAAAACAAGGAGGTGGAGATTTTGGGGGACTGCATGGTCCAGGATGTCCCAATTCCTTTTGTGTTTCACGTTGCATGTCCCACAATCAGCCTGAAGCTCGTGGCCAATTTTGAGGCATCTGGCTGTATTTTCTGAGGAGTTACGCCTCCTGCACATTAATAGAACCTTTTATTTATAGAGATATTGAATGTACCGACTGTTCTTCCCTAGGTGGGTAATGATAATACTATAATTATTATAGTTATAATTATAGTTATTATTATAATAATAACTATAATTATTATAATAACAGTGGGCTTATATGCTGCCCTTCTAGACAGACAGAGCAGTGAACAAAGTCTGTCTTATTATTAGTATCCCCACAATACAGCTGGGGAGCTGGAGCTCAGAGGACTGGCTTACCCACGGCCACCTGCTGAGCTCTTGGCCATAGTGGGTGTTGAACCAGCAGAGTGCTGATTTGCAGCCAAGACACTTAACAAGTGGTTACTGAAGGGGCAGGTGTTTACTGAGGTTCACTTAAGGTGCAGTCCTAAGCAAAGTTACTGCAGTCTGAACCTACTGATTCAATTGGCTTAGACAGGAGTAATTCTGCTTAGAATTGCACTGTTAGTCTCTTTGCTTTCCATCATAGCTTCTTTCCAAACAAAGGTGGTTCCTTCTTTGTAGTGTTCCTGTTTTGATTTCTATCGCATTTATGATTTTTACAGGCAGCTAACCACAAGGAGCTGGGGGGCCTCTTATGTTCTTCTCCCTACTGCTTCTGCTTTCTCTTCCCTAATAACCTCCATAGCCTCCCCCGCTTTTTAGCTGACCTACCTTTATCTGCCTCCATCTGTTTTCATCTTTCCTTTGCTCTTCCTGGCAGCCTCTAATTGGAAAAAGTATTGTTTAATTTCTAGTCCACTCTCCCCACAAGCGGGCCCAGAGTGGATTACAATATAAACAATTTAAAACATTGGTAGCAATTATGTTACACAGTATCCTACTATATAATTGACTAAGCGTATTTCAGATGACTCACTTTATACCCTGGTGCACCACCAGAGGGAGCTGCTGTGGAGGGAAGCCCAGGCAAGGCACCATGTACCTCCAGAAAATGTGCCATGGCAGGAAGACCAGGCCAGGATTGGGATGGGAACAGGGGGCAATACCAACCCCAACCCCCCACTTTCACCCAGCTGGTATTAGGAACGGAACAGGTGGCACCCACACCTTAACTCAGCTAATATTAGGAGTGGAGCATGTGGCAATGCCCAGTCAATTCCTTAACCTAACTGGTATTAGGAGTGGGGCAGGTGGCAATGCCTGCCCCCCGTTCAGCCATCTGCAATCAGGAACAGAGTCGTTGGCAATGCTTGCCCCCTGGCTTCACCTAGTTGGTATTATGAACGGAGCAGGTGGCAATGCCCTCCTCCCTTCAGGGAGCAGGAGGGGAGCAGGTGGCAGTGCCTCTTGCCTTACTCAGCAGGTATTAGAAGTGAAGCAGTGGGAATGCCCACCCCAAGCAATTCCCACTCCCACCCTTAACATAGCTAATATTAGGAACGGAGCATGTGGCAATGCCCAGCCCCACCTTAATCCAGCTCGTATTAGGAGTGGAGCACATGGCAATGCCCATCCAATGCCTTAACCCAGTTGGTATTAGGAGCAGAGGAGGTGGCAATGCCCATCCTCTTCAGCCAACTGGGATCAGGAGCGGAGCAGGTGGCAATGCCCGCTCCCTCCTTACTCAGCTGGTATTAGAAGTGGAGCAAGTGGCAATGCCCACCCCTGGCAATTCCCATCCCCCACCTTAACCTAGCTGATATTAGCTGAGGAACAGATAGGCATGCCCCTGCCTTACCCAATGGGTATTAGATGTGGAGTAGTGGCAGTGCCCACCCCAAGCAATTCCCACCCCTGCCTTAATATAGCTAATATTAGGAGCAGATCTTCCTTTGGTGCATGCCTCCCATTTAATCAAGCTGAATTCTACTTTTAAATCCTGATGTCATCCCCTGTAATAACTAAATAGTGTCTGAGGAAGGCAGCTTGGACTCTCAAAAGCTTACACTGTTATCAAATCCTGCTGTTCTACTGGACACCAACACAGCTACCCACTTAAAACTATTTCAATACAATTCAAGGGTTTTTTTTTAAGTATTTCATTTTCTGAACTGTCTCCATATGCTTTCTAAATTAACACTAGAAAACACATGAACCTTTCTGCAAGAAAAGCAAGGAATTCCCTTCCCTTGTGTCCTGGAGACCTCTTCCACCTTTCCAAGACATCCTGGCATATGGTTGGAGATTGCTGAGGTTTTTCCAGGGCGCTGGATCTTGCTGCAGAAAGTACCACCCGCTGCTGACGGCACCTGCGAACAGGCATTTTTTCCCCTTTTCATTCTTATTTGATTCTGTCTCTCTTTTCCGTCTGCAGACGTGAGGGACATGGTGAATGAGAAGGAACCAGAAAGGGCAATTGTGGAAAGAGGTGCAGATCTGCAGGTAGAAGCAAAATCTGAGGTTCAAGTGGAACCCAAAAGGAAGCAGAGAAGAAAAAGGAAAGCAAAACAGAAGCGGAGGAAGGATTTGGTTGCCCATCAGAGCAGGAAGATGCCTGAAGTCCCAGCCCAAGAAAAAACACAGAAGAGAAAGAAAAGGCATAAAAGTCCAGTGACCGTGAAAGGGGTGAGCTGCAAACTCAAAGTTAAAAAATATCGGAACCTTAGAGCATGTTGGAAAATGTATAAATGCTTGGAGTGCGGAAAGACCTTCTTACAGAATAGGAAGCTGGTTGAACATCAGAGGATGTACACAGGGGAGAAACCACATAAATGCTTGGAGTATGGAAATGGCTTTTCTGAAAATGGCACCCTAACTACCCATCAAAAGGTTCACATGGGGGAGAAGCCATATAAATGCTTGGAATGTGGAATGGGCTTCTCCCAGAAGAGCACGCTAACTAGCCAGCAAAAGGTTCACACCGGGGAGCAGCCATATAAATGCTTTGAGAGTGGGAAGAGCTTCTTTTACATTGATGTCCTCACTAAACATCATAGAATACATACAGGAGATAAGCCATTTAAATGCTTGGAGTGTGGGAAGAGCTTCTCTCGGAATAACACACTAACTATACATCAAATGGTTCACACAGGGGAGAAGCCATATAAATGCTTGGAGTGTGGGAAGAGCTTCTCTCGGAATAGCTACCTAACTACCCATCAAAAGGTTCACACAGGGGAGAAGCCATATAAATGCTTGGAGTGTGGGAAGAGCTTCTCTTGGAATAACTACCTAACTACCCATCAAAAGGTTCACACAGGGGAGAAGCCATATAAATGCTTGGAGTGTGGGAAGAGCTTCTCTCGGAATAGCTACCTAACTACCCATCAAAAGGTTCACACAGGGGAGAAGCCATATAAATGCTTGGAGTGTGGGAAGAGCTTCTCTTGGGATAACACACTAACTAGACATCAAAAACTTCACACAGGGGAGAAGCCATATAAATGCTTAGAATGTGGGAAGAGCTTCTCTCGGAATAGCTACCTAACTACCCATCAAAAGGTTCACACAGGGGAGAAGCCATATAAATGCTTGGAATGTGGGAAGAGCTTCTCTTGGAATAGCTACCTAACTACCCATCAAAAGGTTCACACAGGGGAGAAGCCATATAAATGCTTGGAGTGTGGGAAGAGCTTCTCTCGGAATAGCCAGGTAACTAGACATCAAAAGGTTCACACAGGGGAGAAGCCATATAAATGCTTGGAGTGTGGGAAGAGCTTCTCTCGGAATAGCCAGGTAACTAGACATCAAAAGGTTCACACAGGGGAGAAGCCATATAAATGCTTGGAGTGTGGGAAGAGCTTCTCTTGGGATAACACACTAACAAGACATCAAAAACTTCACACAGGGGAGAAGCCATTTAAATGCTTGGAGTGTGGGAAGAGCTTCTCTCGGAATAGCCAGGTAACTAGACATCAAAAGGTTCACACAGGGGAGAAGCCATATAAATGCTTGGAGTGTGGGAAGAGCTTCTCTTGGAACAGCTACCTAACTACCCATCAAAAGGTTCACACGGGAAAAGCCGTATAAATGCTTGGAGTGTGGGAAGAGCTTCTCTCGGAATAGCCAGGTAACTAGACATCAAAAGGTTCACACAGGGGAGAAGCCATATAAATGCTTGGAGTTTGGGAAGAGCTTCTCTCGGAATAGCTACCTAACTACCCATCAAAAGGTTCACACAGGGGAGAAGCCATATAAATGCTTGGAGTGTGGGAAGAGCTTCTCTTGGAATAGCTACCTAACTACCCATCAAAAGGTTCACACAGGGGAGAAGCTGTATAAATGCTTAGAATGTGGAAAGAGGTTTAATGAGAGCAGAAGCCTTACTTTACACTGCAATATTCATACTGGAGAATAGCCATGCAATCAAAGTCAGCATGTTGGAAACCAGTCAAAGTTGCTGACCTTGCCTGCTTGTGGCCATGATGTGATTTATGTCGCTGCCCTGACAGAGGACATCTTTCTGCCTAATTTCCTCCCCTCCATCCCCTCTCCTTTCTTTTTGTTAGCATCAAATGTATGTATGTAGCAACATTTTGTGAACAAATTGTGAATTTTGATCTGTATTTTCGTAAGGCTCACACGTTAATGTTCCATTCACCAAGGTGGTGAGATTGATTAATTCCTCACATTATCTCTTACAAAATGACACGTGCTATAATTTTCCAGTGGAAGAACTTTGATTCTAACGATCCAAAAAGTTGTCATACCGTAGATTAAATTTCTATCCTCCTCTTCAACAACCAACGATATCCCGCTAATGGATTGATGAATGGCTTGCTTTGTGTTTTTGTTTTGCATTTTATAATATTTTATCTCTTTTCCAGTCCTGGGAGGGGAGGTGTGATGCATTTCAGGTATAAACAAACTGTTTGTGTTATATGCCGTCAAGCTGTCTGCAACCTATGGCGACCCTATGAAGGAAAGATCTCGTTAACAGGCTTCCTCAGATAAAATCATAGAGTTGAAAGGGGCCATACAGACCATCTAGTCCAACCCCCTGCCCAGTGCAGGATCAGCCTAAAGCATCTCTGACAAGTATTCATCCAGCCTCTTGAAAACTGCCAGTGAGGGGGAGCTCACCACCTCCCTAGGCAGCTGATTCCACTTTTGAACTACTCTGACTGTGAAAAAGTTTTTCCTAATATCCAGCTGGTACCTTTGTGCATGTAGTTTAAGCCCGTTGCTTCACGTCCTACCCTCTGCTGCCAACTGGAACAGCTCTTTGCCCTCCTCCAAATGACATCCTTTCAAATATTTAAAGAGAGCAATCATGCCCCCCCCAACAAACTGCTCTTAACCACTACACCAACCACTAGGAGCTGTTCCTACAAACTGGAGAACATGGCTTCTTTTATTGAGTCAAGCCATCTCATTTTAGGTCTTCCTCTTTTCCTGCTGCCTTCCACTTTTCCTAGCAGTCTTGACTTTTCCAGAGAATCTTGTCTTCTCATGCTATGAACAAAGTATGATAGCCTCAGTTTTGACATGTTAACCTCTAGGGAGAATTCAGGCTTGATTTGATCTAGTACTCACTTATTGGTCTTTTTGGCCATCCATGGTATCTGCAAAACATTCCTCCATCACCACATTTCAAATGAATCAATAAACCACCTGTATATATGTTTATCTATGCATTCTCAAGTGCTTTCCAGTCTCTAAGCATGAGGCGTAAGCTGAACTCACGAATGCTGATAGCAAATAAATGACAGTCCTTAGAGCGCACTGGGTGCTTTACTCTACAGTGTTGGAGATGTTTGATTATCTCAGTTTAACACTTTGGCCAATACCTTTTATGTCTCAGGGTAGGATTCAAATATGTGTCATGTTCGAAGGGGATGATTAAGGGATCATCATGACCTCTTAACAACTTAAAGGCAAACTTGCAGCAGGAGAATTCTGCTTCCCACATCGGCCAACAGTTTACAGCATTCACACTCGTTGAATTACAGAAGTCTATTTTGACTGTAGGCCACCAAGAACAATGAATGATGACTAATGATTTTAAGTAAATCTGGGTATGTGTTTTTAAATGCTTGGTGTGGTATAGATGAAGAGAGGGATGAGTGAGTGATATGATCGGTTGATGACTGAGAGAGTGGGCAGAGTGAAGGCAGTTTTAGACGGAGAGTGGAGAGAAAATATTTAGTTAGGTGGAAGCAGGCAAGCTGTGTGCAGCCTGAGCGTGTTTAAGCATTTCTGAGAGAAATATAACCCGTGTGGAAGCCTGAACTGGGTGTTTGTGAAAGAACGTTCAGTCAGGGAAAAGCAGGCAAACTGTGTGTGCCTGGGAAAAGATCTGTATGACTGGGTTTAAGTAAAGTAACTTTAAGAATTGAGAACTACTCTTTTAAAACCATCAAGTTTTAGAAATAATATGAAACGGATACACTTCTTATAAAAATAAAAAGTTTATGGTTGTTGTGGGTTTTCCGGGCTGTATTGCCGTGGTCTTGGCATTGTAGTTCCTGACGTTTCGCCAGCAGTTGTGGCTGGCATCTTCAGAGGTGTAGCACCAAAAGACAGAGATCTCTCAGTGTCACAGTGTGGAAAAGATGTTGGCAGGTCATTTATATCTACTCAGGAGGGGTGGGGTTGAGCTGAGTCATCCTGTAAGAGTTTCCCAGGGTGTGGAATACTAATGGCGGGAGGCTTCACTGTATCCTGAGGAGGTTCTTTTGCATATGGATTGGTGCTTGATGTGCTGATCTTCTCTGCAGGGCTATTGTCGGGTATAGAGTGTTTTGTTAGCCTGGTGTTTTTCAGAACTGGAAAACATGCTCTGTTCATTCTTAAGGTTTCTTCTTTCCTGTTGAAGTTTTGCTTATGCTTGTGAATTTCAGTGGCTTTCCTGTGCAGTCTGACAAAGTAGTTGGAAGTGTTGTCCAGTATTTTGGTGTCCTGGAACACCTCTGAAGATGCCAGCCACAGCTGCTGGCGAAACGTCAGGAACTACAATGCCAAGACCACGGCAATACAGCCTGGAAAACCCACAACAACCATCGTTCTCCGGCCGTGAGAGCCTTCGACAATACATAAAAAGTTTACTTTGATTTTTTTTAATCCCAAAGTTATTCCTATGTCCCATTCCTTTCCTCAGGGCCGCATAATACCACGAAAAAGCCTGACCCATGGGCACATTAATTAAGGGGAAATTTAAATTAAAATATCTTGGAATTTAATTCCTGGTGGCAGCAATCGACCAAGAGGGGTCAAGAATAAAAGGCTTATAGACTAAATCTACCTAAGAGAAAGAAAGGGGTTGTAACAATGACCCCTAAAATGAAATATATATTTGCTAAGGATTGCAACAGGGGCCCTAACAACAGCCAATTTAATGAAAGTTTGCGTGTCCCAGACCAGTAGAAAATATGCTCTAACCCCATAATCTCTCTGGTTGCTCTCTTCTGTACTTTTCCCAGCTCTGCCAGTGACCAGAAGTGCACAGTGTTCCAAATTATGCCCCACCACAGCATTACAATACTAGTTTTTTATTTTCAATCCTTTCCCTAATGCTTCCTAGCATGGCATTTGTAATTTTAACATCTGGCACATATTTTTTTTTAGACTCCATTTAGGGTTGGGAAATTCCTGGATTTAGCGGGGTGGTTTCTGGGAGGGAAAGACCTCAGCAGGGTATAATTCCATACAGCACCCCCCCCCTCCACAGCAGCCATTTTCTTCAGAGGAAATGAGTCTTGTCATGAGGGAAGAGCATTTACAATAGCAGCATATGTCGGCTGCGCCTGCAGCTTGGAAACGATATTTCCACTACAACCACAAAGTCTCTTCCCTCTCAGCCACATGAGGCCCATCACCACATATTTCTTATTTCATTGTGCCTCCCCTTGCAGCCAGCTAGTTCCTTCTCTGGTTTTTGTGCTGCTGTGCCTGTTTATTTGAGCCATGTGATGCATTTCAGATAGCAAAGCATACCACCTCTTCATGTGGCCGAGATCAGGTGTGGAGCAGGTGGCAATGCCCATCTTCCTTCACTGCCCAGGATCGATGGAGGAAGCGAAATGCCTGCCTGCCTGCCCTCCCCTTTCTAGAGTCCGTTGTATTTTTCCCACAACCCAGTGCGAACCTTTCCTCAGCAAAAACCTACTAGGCAATCCTTGGGACAAGCATACTGGCCTGCCATTCAGGACAGTTGTAAGGATGGCTGAGAATGTCTCTCAGGTACTCGAAAGAAACACCGATCCTTTGAGAGAATGACATTCAGTGCTGCAGATCCTCACACGCTCTTACAGAGAGGATTATATTCTTCCCCGTGATTGATGAAAGGGAGCGAGCAATATTTATTCTGCTTTTGCTCCAAGGCATCCATCACGTGATCAAATGGTTCTATCCTTTCCTCACTGAAATCAGGTAGTGCTGCTTTGTCTCCCCCCTCCCCTCGCTGGGATAAAATGTGCTTTGAAAACAAACCCATCTAAAAATAATAAATACGATTGCACACCCCTGAAGGTTTTTTGAGGAAGGAACCCTTATTTTTGGTGACACCAACAGGCTGGAGGGGAAGCTTTGCCAGTCAAATTTCTGCCTCCTGTGGCTGTTCAAGGCAGAGAAGGGGGAGGAGGACAGAACCAGAAATCATAGCCTGGCTGTGGGTGATCAGCAGGCGATGGCCTTGCTGAAATTTCAGCCATTTCTCAATGGTGTCCAGTAACACAAAGAGAACAGCAAGTCCAAAATGTTCAGTTGAAGAAGTTCAGGGCTTTTTCTTTCCCTGTATACTCTTCAACGGCTATGGCTCCTGCTGTTGTATTGTCGAAGGCTTTCACGGCCGGAGAACGATGGTTGTTGTGGGTTTTCCGGGCTGTATTGCCGTGGTCTTGGCATTGTAGTTCCTGACGTTTCGCCAGCAGCTGTGGCTGGCATCTTCAGAGGTGTAGCACCAAAAGATAGAGATCTCTCAGTGTCACACTGTCACACTGAGAGATCTCTATCTTTTGGTGCTATACCTATGAAGATGCCAGCCACAGCTGCTGGCGAAACGTCAGGAACTACAATGCCAAGACCACAGCTATACAGCCCGGAAAACCCACAACATCCATCGTTCCTGCTGTTCTTGAGGCTTCATCGTTCTAGTTTAGGGCAGAGAAATTTCCTCCATCATGGTCCATGTGCTTTTGCTCCCTAGGCCCTATATTCTAACCTTCTAATAAAAATAAAATGTTAAAGAGAAAACGGTATGGGTTACACACACATACAAGTCCTGTAGAACGCCCTGTTTAGATGAGTGAAGCAGCTGTGGCAGAGCGTAGGGAGAGAGGCACACCATTTATTTGTTTATGTCATTTCTAACCTGCCTTTCTCACTGAGACTCAAGGCGAGATTAGCACAGTCAGTATCAAGGACATTTCAATAAACACTGCCACAGGGTAAATAAATGCAAGTCTGCAAAGTCACAATATTAGCTAAAATCCGATATAAAGTTGAAGAAAAGCTGAATGTGTAAGCAGTTCTAGGACTGACATTATATAACACAGAACTACCCGGTACAGTCCTACTTAAAGCAACAGATAGTACATAAGGCAACATAGTGGTGACGTTTATGGTCCCTAACTCGTTGGTGAAGCATCTGTTTGAAAGCATCTCCCTACAATCGGCCTTCCTAAAGGGCTGTGTGTATGAGAGCCAAGTCCTTGACTTGGCCCAGTAACTGATGGGAAGCCACTGGGCATGACTGCAGACTAGGCCCGCTCTGTCTAGCTCCTGAGAATGAGCCACACCGTTGTGCACCAGCTGGAGTCTCCGAGTGGACTTTGAGGGGAGACCCATGTAGAGTGCCTGACAGTAGTCTAGTCTTGATGCTACCAGGGCATGGATCCAGGGGGCCAGACTGGCTGTGTCAGGTAGGGGTCCAGGATCCGGGCTAGTCTGAGTTGGGAGGAGGTTTTTGCAGCTGCTTTCACTTGTTTTCCTAGCAACAGAGCTGGATTTGGTATAACTCCCAGGCTCTTATCCGTGGGTGGCTGGATTTCGAGTGGAAAGGGCTGGAAATGGGTTTGTTGTAGCGGTGAATAACAGGAATAAACTCAACGTGGTTGCATGAAACCCATCTGAGGACATGCAAAGAAGAAGCGAACTGGGAGCCTCCTTCCCCAGCCGGCCCCCTCCCTTCTCCTTCGCATTCACGGGCTCTTCTCAGGTGCATTTTCCCCACCACCCATCCCTCCACCCGTTCTGGCCCAAGATCTCTGGGGGAAACCTAAACTCACCATTCCCTTCACATCACCCTCAAAACGGGGAAAGGGGAGCCAGAAAAGGGACACATATCAGCTGGAGATCAGATGCAACCCGTGGAATGTGGGTGCGCTGGGGGTGGGTGGGCATGCTGTGGAATGACGTCACTTCCCGGACACATTGGAGGTAAGAGCAGCCTTCACATCGGAGGTAAGAGGCAGCCCCCCAATCCCCCGCTGAGAGATTGAGAGGGCCTGGAAACTCTAGTTTGGGGTGACTGCTGTGTTGTCGAGAAGGATGTCGTGGCTCCCATTTGGATGAATGGCTTGCCCAGTCAGATCAGGCAGGCTCCCACAATTGTATCATGCACAAAATGTGTAAAATGGAATGGATTCAGAGGGCATTTTAACAGAGGGAATAAGGTTATAGTTTACAGCAAGGTCTTGAGGGCTGAAGGCAAAAGAGCTAAGTGGGCAGCCAATGCATTAATTCAGCACACCTCAGAGCTACATGGGAGGACCCTGGAGTTCAGCCTGCAGTGCCTGGAGGTGTGCCAGGGTAGCAGCTGGCTGCCAGAGGGCATCTAAAATGGCCGGCCACCAGACATACAACAGCATCCCCAGTACAGTGTCTTGGAAGTATTATATATTGAGCCTTATGCTCAGAGTGATTTCAGCTCATAAGAACAGCTTTATTGCAAACACAACAACTACTCACTGGCTCCCGAGGGAGACAGATATATGCACCCAAACTCTGCCCATTTCAGTAATCCCCCAATGACAACACAGGCAACTAGAATCCTTCCTTTGCATGCACTGAATACAACGACTGGCCCATACCCAAGAGAATTGATTTGCTGCTGCTACTCCTATTACCCAATAGGATTGCAGAAACGAGGAGCCTTTCTTAACTTTAAACTAGTCCAATACATAACAGAAAGTGGGTGGGTCTATAGGTGTGGATTATTCAGCTCCAGAAAGCTCTCCAGCCTGGGAACACTCCCCACAACAGGTGGAGAATTACTGTAGCTGTTCCCAGCAAGCCTGCCTGGATCCCTGGGGGCTGCCAGTCACCAAGATGTGCTAGAAAGCAAAATTCCAAGAGGACTGGCAAGAGACGCCTCACTGCCAGGGTAGAAAGCTGCCACCAGCCTCCCTCAACTAAACCTTCAGCTCTGGAACTGAGAGGCAAGATCCCAGCCGTGGCAGGTTTTAAACAGGAAGCCAACCCTGAGAGGTTGGCACGTGACAGGTTGAGTCCAGAAACAAACTAACAGGGCAGCATGTAGCAAAGTGGCCAAAAAACTGGATTTGGAGTGAAGCATATACCATGGCAACAATAGGTGTAGCAGGTTCTCTGAATTTTTTGAAGGGACTCCTTCAGAGCAAGACAAGAATTCCCAAACTTTTTGAGCCTGTGGGCAACTTTGGAATTCTGACACAGGTTGGTGAGGGTGGCCATGTTGACATAATGAGCCAAGAAGCATGTGTGCATCTTGCTGTTTAGGTCTGTCTGTCATAACTGATGTAATAGATCTATTTGACAGGTCCTTCGATGATGCAAGAGTGAAGAAACAGCTTAGTCTCTTCACCTGATGTGCTGGGATTGGACACTGGGGGGTGCTATGGATGTATATAAGCCAGCTGTGTCTGGTGTAAGTGTGGAGCTTGTTCCAGTAAGTGCTTGGCGAAGCACTTTGACACTGAGAACAAAGTCTTGTATATAAGTCACTGTAAAATAAACTGTACATACACTTTTACTACTATAAGTGTGTGGAAGCCTTATTGATAGCTCAGCTACAGTTCAAACCACGCTGTGCCAACAGGGTTATGGGCCCAGAACCGCGTGGCGGGCGTTGAAGGTTCAAGGAACTGTGAGCGGTGAAGTCCTGAGAGGCTTGGAGCTGAAGGCTGTGGACGGTGAAGTCCAGGAGTGACTGTCCTGCACTGGTGAGGAAACAAGCTGTCCTCGCAGGGAAGCAGTGCGGAGGAGGAGGAGAAGGAAAACATTCTCCCGGGGCCAGTCCAGATACCAGAGATGGCTCAAATCCAAACAACCCTGCCGGTGGAGAAACTCACGGATGAGAACTACCAGGTATGGTCCCTCCCAAATGCAGCATTATTTGAAGAGGGAAGGTCTGTGGGTCTGTGTTAACAACCCTCCAAATGCACCCACACCGGCAGAGGAAGTGAGAGATGAAAGAGCACTGGCTGTACTTGCGTTAAGCATAGCCGACAGCCAGTTAAACTATGTAGCTAACGAAAACACAGCTCAGGCGGCTTGGAAGGCACTCAAGGCCGTGCACCTGCGTGAGTCAGCAGGAGTCTTGATAGCCTTAACGAGAGCCCTGTACCCAAGGGTTCAGAAGCCTGGAGAACCAGTGCAAGACCACATAGCCGCATTGACACAGAGCTTCAGGGACCTGGAGCTGAGAGGAAAGACATTCTCAGAGCCAGACCGGGTATATATCTTGCTCTCCAGTCTAGCACCTGAGTATGAAATTCTCCTGGCAACATTGGAAATGGTGCAAGCAGACGAGTGAACGTGGAGCTATGTCGTAGCTAAACTGCTGGATTATGAAAGGAGGCAAAAAGACACGCTGTTATCTGAGTCTGTGCATGCAGCCAAGTCCGGGCATGCAGCCAAGTCTGGGAACGCAGCCACGTCTACAACGTTTTCTGAAGGGACCGACAGCAAACTACAGAGAGACAACAGGCAAGCAGTTCCGATGTCTCCAGTTTTGCTGGCAACCAGAAAGTGCTGGAACTGCGGAAGCACATCCCATTTTCGTAGAGAGTGCCCACATCGAAGGAAAGGAAGGAGGCCGGAGTCCACAAACAGCCGAGGTGATTCCAAGAGCGGAGAAGCAAGGCTAGTGGTGTCAGCTGGCGCTGGGAGCTCTTGGATCATTGATTCGGGCGCTTCGAGAATAATTTGCCGGGAGGAGTCTGTGCTGGAGGACGTCCACGAGTCAACACTGCCTCACGTCAGGCTAGCTGACGGGAGGTGTGCAAAGGTGACTTGCCAGGGCAAATTAACTTTTCCTTCCTTAGGACACACCTTCAGGGATGTCTTATGTGTACCCTTGGTAGAAAGCAACCTGTTAAGTGTGTGTGCTCTAACCAGAGTAGGGTTAACGTATCTTTTTCCCAGAGAGGGTGCACGATCTCTAAAGAGGGAAAGCCTCTGATGCAAGGTGAATTGCGTAATGATGTCTATTCCATTGAGGATGTTAAAGTAAGGGCACAGGTTGTGTCCAACAGGTGTGACCATGAAGGGTGTGTTCATATTTTACACCGCAGGCTTAGTCATATTGGGTATGAAGCACTAAGGAAAACATTGGCTCTGCTACCAGGGGAAAGTGTAAAACCATGTAAGCATTATCTAGACTGCCAGGTCTGCAAACAGGTAAAGAGTCATGCTTATCCTGTGGCTAAGTTCAGTAGCCGTGTGTCAAATAAGCCCTTGGAGCTGGTCCACATGGATCTGATAGGGCCGTACCCTGAAAGCCATTCAGGGAAACGATATGCTTTTAATTATCTGTGATGATAAGAGTCGTTATCTGTGGGCGTATGTGCTGACATACAAGTCAGAAACATTTCAAGCAGTGAAGTACTGGCACAAAAGAGCTGTGTTGCAGCTGGGTGAAAAGCTTCGTGCCATTCAAACAGACATGGGTGGAGAGTTCCAGACAAATGAATTCTCCAAATGGTTGAATAAAAAGGGAATTGTTCATAGAATGGCAAACCCAGGGGTTCCAAGTGAAAATGGCGTGGTAGAACGCAGTGGTGGTAAAATCCAAACAATGATGAAAGCCATGCTGACAGATGCAGACTTGC
This sequence comes from Eublepharis macularius, assembly GCF_028583425.1. Classification (NCBI taxonomy): domain Eukaryota; kingdom Metazoa; phylum Chordata; class Lepidosauria; order Squamata; family Eublepharidae; genus Eublepharis; species Eublepharis macularius. Next base: position 180,472,522 of record NC_072793.1, read on the forward strand.
CGGTATCTTATTGGGCTGAGGCATTGGGAGCAGCCTGTTATGTCAGCAACAGGGTTTGGAGTAGGGCAATAAATGATATTCGCTACAGAGTTTTGTATAAAAAGGACCCAAAGCTCGGGTATCTCAGAGTGTTTGGGGTTAAAGCATGGGTGAATGTGCCTCTGAAACAGAGAAGAAAGGGGTCTGTCAGGGCAATTCAACATGTATTTGTAGGATATCAAACTGGCATGAAATCCTACAGGTTTGTCACAGCAGACAGAAAGGTTTGCTTTAGCAGATCTGCAAGCTTTAATTAACACAATAGCTGGGAAAGACTCCATGGTAAGGAGGAGAAATCAGAGGTGTTTCTGCCGTTAACAGAGCACAAAGAAGCTCAGAGTGGCAAAAGTCAGCCACACAGTGTGATACATGAGCAGGAGGTTAAAAGGGAAGAGAAATCTCCTACACAGTCTCAGAGTCCTGGTATGAAAATTCCAAGAGTGTCACAACGCTCCACAAAAGGAGTGCCTCCTGTGAGATATGGCTTTGAGCCAGATCTGCCGCAAGTAAATTTTGTGTGGGTGCCAGAACCGGCTGACTATAAAGAGGTTTTGCAGCTAGATGGGTCTGAAAGAGAGGCTTGGTTCGCTGCTATGCGACAGGAATATGAGTCCCTCGTAGATCACAAGGTGTTCTCTCTGTCTGAAATGCCAGAAGGGAAAAGCCCAGTGGGCTGTAAGTGGTTGTATAAAGTGAAATATGACCCTAACGGAGGTTTTAAGTGCAAGGCTCGCCTTGTGGCAAAGGGATACTCCCAAATACAGGGGCAGGATTATGATTTAGTGTTTTCACCTACTATGAGGGGGGAAACCTTCAGAGCTGCTCTGTGCAAAGCAAGTGCAGAGGGCTTAGCTGTTTATCACTTTGATGTTGAAACTGCCTTTCTGAATGCAAACTTGGAAGAAGAGGTATATATGGAACAGATCCCAGGTTTTGAATCTGAACAAAAAGGTTGTGTATTAAAACTGCAGAAGTCCATCTACGGGTTGAAGCAGGCAGCACGGTGCTGGAATTTGTGTTTATCAAAGACACTAGCTAGCCTTGGGTTTAGACAAGCAGAGGCTGATCCATGTTTATACACAAAGAAGAGTGGTAAGAAGCCATGTTACCTACTGTGCTATGTGGATGATCTCTGTTTTCTATGCAAGTCAACTGAGGAATTGGATGAATTCTGACAAGCAATAACTGGTGTGTTTAAAACAAGGTTTTTGGGACCTATATCCAACTACTTAGGTATGCAAATCACCAGAAACAGCTCAGGGTGTTTTGAGCTGAGTCAAAGCAATAAAATAAAACAGTTGCTGAAGCAGCGTGGAATGTCAGAGGCAAAAGAAGTGCAAACTCCCATGTCTGCTGGGTGTCTTAAGGAGCCAGGGAATACTCCTTTAGAAAATAAAACAAAATACCAATCATTAGTTGGGTCACTGCTACACTTGTCCTGCTGGAGCCACCCGGATCTAGGTTATGTGGTGCAGTGGCTGTGTAAGCAGTGTGCAGATCCCTGTGACAGGGACTGGCAAGCAGCAAAAAGGGTGCTGCGTTATTTGAAGGGAACTTCTGAACACAGGCTTGTATTAAACACTACAAAAAGTACTGAAGTGGTAGCCTTTAGTGATGCATCATGGGGTAATGATGAAGGAAGGTCTACTTCTGGGTATCTTATACAAGTTCTGGGAGCACTAGTATGTTGGAAATCACAAAGACAAACATTAGTGGCAACTAGCTCGTGTGAGGCCGAATTTGCTTCGTTAAGTGATTGTATTCTGCAACTGGAATGGGTAACAAAGTTATTGAGGGATCTGAATATCCAATGTCCATTGCCAGTGAAAATAAAGTGTGACAGTTCTGCTGCAGAGCAATTGGCACAACACCAAACAATACGTGCCAGAAGTAAACATATTATAATCCGTTACCAAAATGTACGTGATGCCATTCACAGAGATATAGTATGTTTGAGTCATTGTAGGTCAAATGAAAATTGTGCAGATCTGTTAACAAAGGGACAAAACCAAGAAATGTTGGCTAAATGCAAAGAAATGCTAGGTATCATGCCTCTTGTCTCAAGGAGGAGTGTTGACATAATGAACCAAGAAGCATGTGTGCATCTTGCTGTTTAGGTCTGTCTGTCATAACTGATGTAATAGATCTATTTGACAGGTCCTTGGATGATGCAAGAGTGAAGAAACAGCTTAGTCACCTCACCTGATGTGCTGGGATTGGACACTGGGGGGTGCTATGGATGTATATAAGCCAGCTGTGTCTGGTGTAAGTGTGGAGCTTGTTCCAGTAAGTGCTTGGCGAAGCACTTTGACACTGAGAACAAAGTCTTGTATATAAGTCACTGTAAAATAAACTACATTCACTTTTACTACTATAAGTGTGTGGAAGCCTTATTTATAGCTCAGCTACAGTTCAAACCACGCTGTGCCAACAAGCCAAACATGTTTGCCACAAAAGACAGACTGAACCACAATCTGTGGAGTGAGGTTATACATAACTGTGAATAACATAAATAAACAAACTCGGTTTAAAAGAATCCCCTTTAAAATGAACATATTGCTCAAAATTAATCTTATCCATACACAGGAACATTTTTAAACAATCTATTCAACCAATCAGATCACCAGTGGCCAAACAGAAGCCTTGGTGGGCAAAGCCCCCACCTGGCCCTGCCCGTTTTCTAAAAACACCTGGCAGGCCCCAGGAAAGGAATTTGTGAGCCCCCTGGCACCTTCACGTACCAAACTGAGGAACTCTGGGCTGAAGATCTACTTGTTTAAAAAATTAAGATTTGAATGTAGAGAATCTGCTATCAACATTTTGAGGAAGCGGGGAAAATGCTTGTTTCCAAAAACTTTTGATAATTTGGTTCATTCCCGAAATTCAGGATCCTGTTTTTCCCTCTGTGATTATGCTAGGTGATGGTGCTATGTGACTATGCTGAAATGGTCCCATAGACCCTGTTCGCTCTTTGGTCTTTCCCCTTTTTACGCTTAGGATTTTCTTCTGCTGCCACCATCAGGCTATGCTTAGAATTCCAGACCATCAACCGGCTGGCAGACTTAATTATAGACGGATCAGCCAAGGCAGGGGAGGTAAGCCATCCTAGGAGGCCTACACTAAGACATGCTGCCTGGAAAGGCGGGAATACTCGGGGGGGTCCGTCTGCCGCCCAGCGGGACCCCCCTGTGCCCATTGCATGGGCCTATGGGCGACCGCACGGCTGGTATGTGGGACATGTTGGTGGTCGCCCTCTCCTCCCCCTGGTTGGGAAGGTGAGAGTTACTTCCCCAAAAGGCACCCAAGTCCCGTGGATGGTGTGCAGTGTACCTCCCTGGATACGAAACAGGCTGATTGACACCCATCTCTTGTGCCGAGAAGCAGTGAGTGACTGGCCAATAACAAAATTCACCACCTGCACATGGCACACTGATGGAGACCTCCTGCTCCGTGGGATGAGGATATTCACTGGCGGGGTTTGGGAGGTGCTATTATCATCCCACAGCGTGAGGCCCCTCTTTCATAGAAGACAAGGCTTCTAACCAAACCAAACCAAGTCTGCATCACATGTTCATCATAGCATTTCATATAATTTGCCTCCTGGTGGAACTGGGCACCGCTACTGCCCTCTCCTCCCTCTCTCCCCTCCCCTCCACTCGCTGGGACTGGAACTTGTGCACTGCTCGACGCAGGAGCTTCAACCACTGGTGGAGCTCTCCCTACCGCATGGCTACGCTGCCCTTGATATGAGGTTGCATATACAGGCCAGTTTGTATGGGTCCTCCCTGCACAGAGGATGCAAGCAGGTGGCCATATCTCTTGAATGTTTTATTTTCCTCCATTTTTTTGTTATTTCTTGCAATCCAGTTGAAACTTCAGCCTTTAAATTTTGTATATCCTTTCTAATTCCAGAGAATGATTCCTCGGTCTTTTGAATTTGATTTGACAGATCCCGTACCTCTTTATTGATCTCTCCTACTATATCTTTGGTATTTTGTGTCAACTCTGACATTAAAGCTTGAAATTGCTGTGAGATAGAGGACATAGTCTTGTATATAAGTCACTGTAAAATAAACTACATACACTTTTACTACTATAAGTGTGTGGAAGCCTTATTTATAGCTCAGCTACAGTTCAAACCACGCTGTGCCAACAAGCCAAACATGTTTGCCACAAAAGACAGACTGAACCACAATCTGTGGAGTGAGGTTATACATAACTGTGAATAACATAAATAAACAAACTCGGTTTAAAAGAATCCCCTTTAAAATGAACATATTGCTCAAAATTAATCTTATCCATACACAGGAACATTTTTAAACAATCTATTCAACCAATCAGATCACCAGTGGCCATGCTTAGAAATAGAGGACAAAACCTTCTCAGCGATCAGGTTGATTTCATCTCAAGAGCAGAGTTCAGCTTTGCCCTTTCTAGTGCATTTTGCCATTCCTTTGACCTTCAATAGTCTCCTTTGTTAGCAGCTATTAGAAGACAAAAGAAACTATCTAAGGTCAAAGGATGGAATTTGTAGAGATGAAATGAAATTTAAACCATTTAATTGCGGAAATTCTTCCTATCCAAGATAATTCAGTTTGGACCACCTGTCAAGATCTTTTTGAATCTGCCTCCATAATGCTTCATAGTTGTCCTTAAATAATGCTTCCTTTTGTCCTGTTATGTTTATACCCAAATATTTCACTGGCTTTACTTATTCTTTTACTCCCAAAGCTATTATACCTAGATTGTTTATATGTTTATCAGTTATATAAGATTGTATAACATTCTATTTATTGTCTGATTTAGAATCTGTGTAACTTTTTTATTATGCACTTACTTTAATTTCTTGGCTTTAATAAAATTCCTTAAAAATAATGAAAGATGTATGAAGAAGGGAGCACTGATTTTTAGAAGCATATGCTTTGAAAATCTTTTTTTTTGAAAATTTTTATTTTTTTAATATCTAACACAGAAAACTACAAAAACTACAAAAGTACAAGGGATAGAAAAAGGGGGAAAAAGAAAAGAAAAAGGGAAGGAAGGCTGGGAAAAAGGGGAAGGCAACATACAGACAATAAACACTACACTACAATGCTTTCCCTTCATACTGCCATAATTAAAAATTAAACCTTTATAAAATATTGATGGAGTGGTTGACCTTACAAAATACAAATCACAATCCAACTTAAGTCTTCTTTCCCCCCCCTAGGCCTCGGACGCAGTTCTCTCTGAGCAGCAATAGCCGCAGCGCTCATTGCCTCCCCCCCCCCTTCAGACTTCGAATCTTCTTCTTTTTGCTTGGTGTCTTACCCAAATTCTTGATTTTTGGCCTCAAAATCCCTTAGCTGGTCTTCTGAATTTATCCTGTAAGCTTGATCTTTATAACTGAACCAAATTCCTTCCGGAAACAGCCATTTATACTTTATCCCACGTTCCCTCAGGAGAGCAGCAAGCCTTTTATACTTAAATCTTCTTTTCCGAACTAGAAATGGAACATCCTTCAATATCTTAACCTTATTTCCCAGAAAGTCCAAGTCCGCATTATATGAGTTGTATAGGATAGTGTCCCGGACCCTCCTAGATGAAAATTCGATAAAAATCTCGCGAGGCACCTGCCGCTTCGTTGCATATTTTGAAGAAGCCCGACGGACTTCCAAAATGGCGCTTTTTACCTCTTCTTTAGTTGCCCTCGCGGGTGCCGCCAATAATTCCGAGGCAAGATCCCATAAATCCTCGTTTTCCTCCTCTTTCACATTCTGGAGACGCAAAATAGTCTGTGTTCGTTCCACTTGCAGCCCGATCAGCTGGTTTTCCACCAGCTTTAGCTCCTTGTTCGTTGCTCTCATGAGTGACGCATTTTCCCGAGCAGACTTCTCTGCCCCCCCCGCTACTTCCTTGATGGCTTTCACATCGCTCTCAATTAAGCCCACCCTTTGATCTGTTTCATTCAGCTTGTCAACAAAGGGTTTTATGGCTTCGATAACCGACCTTTTCACCAACTCCTCGAGCGATTCCCCTTTTCCCTGCAAGGCAGCCGAAATTGACTTGCCCAAAGCAGGACTCTGCTTTTTCGCTGCCATTTTAGGGGGGGGGGACCGCCAACCTTCTGAAACTCAGCGAGGGGGAAGAAATCCAAGTCTTCTTAACTTCAGATCCCACCACTCCTTCGCATACGCTTGTAATAACAGAAGGGATTCGCTTACTTACAGGCTTCTGCCTAGTCCTGTTCTTTGCCGTTTTCCATGGCCCGGCAGCACACAGGGTGCTGCGCACGTCTGCCGGCCTCCATAGGGACAAACGGGCAATTTACCCCCTGCATCGATTTCCAGGGGGCTCTTCCTGCCGTGTCCCGGACCCTGACTCCCTCCCTGGGAGTCCTGGGGGCTAATCTTCGCAGATCAGCCGCCCGGTCAGGCTGCTCGGACGCTTCCTCTCAGATCTGCAGAGAGGAGCGTCCGACATGGCCGAGAAAACGAAACCAAATCCATGCTTTGAAAATCTTGTTAGACTCTAAGGTGCCACTGGATTCAAATCCTGCTTCTCTATTGAAGACCAATACAGCTACCCACTTAAAAGTATTTCATTACAATTCAATGTGTTGATTTGTTTGATTTTCCATGTGCTTCCTAAATGAACACTAGACAACGCATTAACTTTTTCTGCAACAAAAGCAAGGAGTTCCTTTCCTTTTGTGTTCTGGTGACCTCTTCCAGCTTTCCAAGACATCCTGGCACATGGTTAGAGATTGCTGAATTTTTTCCAGACCACCAGCTCTTGCTGCGAAAGTCCCATTCACTAACGATTATATCTGCTAATAGGCATTTTTTCCTTTTCATTCTTATTTGTTTCTGTCTCTGTTTTCCATCTGCAGATATGAGGGACATGATGAATGAGAAGGAACCTGAAAAGGTGATTGTGGAAAGAGATCTAGATCTGCAGGTAGAAGCGAAATTGCAGGTTCAAGGAGTACGCAAGGAGTGGAGAAGCAAAAGGAAAGCAAAACAGAAGTTGAGGAAGGAATTGGTTGCCCATCAGAGCAAGAAGATGCCTAAAGTCCCAGCCCGAGAGGAAACACAGAAGAGAAAGAGAAGGCATAAGAGTTCAGTGATTGTGAAAGGGTTCAACTGTAAACTCAGAGTTAAAAAATATCAGAACACTAGAACATGCTGGAAAACATATAAGTGCTTGGAGTGTGGAAAAACCTTCTTTCAGAATACCAAGATAGCTCAATATCAGAGGATGCACACAGGGGAGAAGCCATATAAATGCTTGGAGTGTTGGAAGAGCTTCTCTCTGAATAGTATGCTAATTAGACATCAAAAGGTTCACAAAGGAGAGAAACCATATAAACATTTTGAATGTGGGAAGAGCTTCTCTTTGAATTTCCTTCTAACTAGGCATCAAAAGTTTCACAGAGGCAAGAAGCCATATAAATGCTGGGAGTGCGGACAGAGCTTCTGTGAAATTGGTAACCTCACTAGACATCATAGAAAACATACAGGAGAGAACCTATATAAATGCTTGGAGTGTGGGAAGCGCTTCTCTCAAAAGGACCGCCTAACTAGCCACCAAAACGTTCACACAAGAGAGAAGCCATATAAATGCTTTGAGTGTGGGAAGAGATTCTCCTTGAAGGGCAACCTAAATCGCCATCAAAAGTTTCACACAGGAGAGAAGCCATATAAATGCTGGGAGTGCGGAAAGAGCTTCTCTCGGAATGAACACCTAACTAACCATCAAAGGGTTCACACAGGGGAAAAGCCATATAAATGTTTGGAATGTGGAATGAGCTTCACACAGAATGGTGGCCTAATTAATCATCAAAGTGTTCACACAGGTGAGAAGCCATATAAATGTTTGGAGTGTGGAATGAGCTTCACGCAGAATGGTGACCTAAGTAACCATCAAAGGGTTCACACAGGGGAGAAGCCATATAAATGTTTGGAATGTGAAATGAGCTTTGCACGGAAGGGTACCCTACGTAACCATCAAAGGGTCCACACAGGGGAGAAGCCATATAAATGTTTGGAATGTGGAATGAGCTTCACGCAGAATAGAGGCCTAAGTTACCATCAAAGGGTTCACACAGGGGAGAAGCCATATAAATATTTGGAATGTGGGATGAGTTTTGCGCAGAAGAGTACCCTACGTAACCATCAAAGGGTCCACACAGGGGAGAAGTCATATAAATGTTTGGAATGTGGAATGAGCTTCACGCAGAATACAGACCTAAGTTACCATCAAAGGGTTCACATGGGAGAAGCCATATAAATGTTTGGAATGTGGAATGAGCTTTGTGCGGAAGAGTAGCCTACATAACCATCAAAGGGTTCACACTGGGGAGAAACCGTATAAATGTTTGAAATGTGGAATGAGCTTCACGCACAATAGTGGCCTAAGTAACCATCAAAGTGTTCACACAGGGGAGAAGCCATATAAATGTTTGGAATGTGGAATGAGCTTCATGCGGAATGGTGACCTAAGTAACCATCAAAGGGTTCACACAGGGGAGAAGCCATGTGGAAAGAGCTTTAGTGAGAGAAGGAGCCTTAAGTTACACCACAAGATTCACACAGGAGAATAGTTGTCCAATCAAGTCAGCATGTGGAAAACCAGTCAAAGTGGCTGAACTGGCTTGCTTGTAGCCGTGATGTGATTTATGGTCGCTGCCCTGACAAGGAACAGTTTTTTGCCTCCATCTCACCTCCTTTCTTTTTGCTAGCAATCAAATATGTGTATGTAGCACCCTTTGGTGAACAAAACATATTTATCTGTATTTTCATAAGGCTCTCATGTCAATGGATCATTCACCAAGGTGGTGAGATTAATTAATTCCTCATATTATCTCTTACATAATGAGTAGTGCTATAATTTTCCAGAGGGAACAACTTTGATTCTAACTATCCAAAAAGCTATGATATTGTAGATTAAATTTCTATCCTCCTCCTCAAAAGCCAGCATCTCATGTAATTTATTGTCTTCTGTATCTCTTAGGACTACGGTATCCTTTTTACTAACTTTTCTTTAGGAATTTTGTTCAGATCAGCCTTGCAAGGTTCTGCACAATTAGTCAATAAGAATGCTGAATATCACGTCTGTTTTTTCTGCAGTTTTCAGTTACCTGATTCGTACCTTTTGCTAGTTTTATTTTTAGATGGTTTGTTAGTTTTGATTCTCTTGTGTAAAAAATGTGTGTGTCCTGCTTGGACAAGGGCACTTGCATCTCTGTCCACTCAGTTTAGATCGGCTGGTGGCATTGGAGAGCCTGGAATATAACAAATGCATGTGGCAGTTTTTACTTCTCTCAGTATCATGGGAAGACCATCCCTTCTTTTCAGTACTGTTAATGCAAGGCAAGGCTTCTGTTTCCAATAGCTCACTGCTGTAGAACTGGAGTTGGGACATGACCAGAGATGATCATTCAAGAGCACCGGGATATCTGATATTCGTTGTGTCATCCCTTGTCTTAGAAGGCTCAGCTTTAAGCACGTAAATCCAAATGTCGGGATTTTTATTGTCATGGATGAAGTTGCCTGGAAGCTTTTGTTCCTCCTCTCAACCAAGAAAATAGAGGTGAAACTCCAGCACATCCAATAAATTGACCCCGTCTGAGAAATTCTTCCGCTTAGATGGGAAGAGCTGCTTTTGAGCCACCATCTGTAGATGAAGGGCTTCCTGATGGAGTCCAGCCAGTTTAACTTACCTGAGAGCAGCTGAGAAAACTACAGAATATCAATATCAACCGAAATCCCTGAAGACTAAGTATTGTCCTCCTAATGGATTCATGAATGACTTGCTTTGCATTTTTCTGTTTTGCATTTTATGATATTTTACCTGTTTCCAGTCCTAGGAGGGGAGAGTTGTTGCATTTCAGGTATAAACCACCTGTACGTATGTCAGTCTATGTATTCTCAAGTAGTTTCCAATTTCTAAGCACAAAACGTAAGCTGAACGCTCAAAAACGACTAGCAAATAAATGTCAGTCCTTAGACAGTCACTTGGTGTTTATCTAATTCCACAATGCAGCGATCTGCCATTGGAGACGCTTGATGAACTCAATTTAAAACGCTTTGGCTAATACCCTTTATGCCCCAGGGTGGATTTCAAACATGTCATGTGTCCTTTGACAGGGATGGTAAAAGGATCATAACGACCTGTTGATCAGCAGTTTAAACATTCACACTCTACAGGCAGTGAATTAGAGATGAAGTGCTATTTAATCTGCAGGCCATCAGCAACCATAACCATGACCACTGGAATCTTACTATATAAAAGGCTAAGCGTATTCAAGACAACTCACTTCCTACCTTGGTGTGCCACCAGATAGTGCTGCTGTGGAGGGAAGCTCAGGCGAGGCAACCTGCCCCTCTAGAGATCACACCATGGCAGGAATTTCTGTGAGTGATATACTAATGAAATAAACTTGTTATTCTTTAGTGGGAGTACGGCACCTCCGTAAATTGTTTCTGCTTTCTGTAAAATGTTTCTTGTGTCTGTAACAATGAGATATATTTCTGTTGAATTTCTGTGAGTTATGTACTAGTGAAATAGACTTGTCTTTCTTTAGGGGGAGTGCGGCGCCTTTAAGCCTGTGTGGGCTATAGATACGCCCTTAGCAGCTTCCTTGCGGCATTGTTCTGTCGGAGCAGATCTGGTATGGAGTAATTATGTTCTACATGCTGAATTGTGACCTATAAGTAGTTTTTATGCTAACTACGGGTGATACATCAAAAGAGGAGTATATACAAGTTTGTATGTTTTATTGCAGCCTTTATTAATAACTGAAGCATAGCCGGTGAACAAGTGACAACGAAACGGGAATTGACAATCATGCTGGCAATATACCCGTCCGGCTGTATACTGGATGTTACCATCAGCATTCATTCATTGTATTGTTGAAGGCTTTCACGGCCGGAGAACGATGGTTGTTGTGGGTTTTCTGGGCTGTATTGCCATGGTCTTGGCATTGTAGTTCCTGACGTTTCGCCAGCAGCTGTGGCTGGCATCTTCAGAGGTGTAGCACCAAAAGACAGAGATCTCTCAGTGTCACAGTGTGGAAAAGATGTTGGCAGGTCATTTGTATCTACTCAGGAGGGGTGGGGTTGAGCTGAGTCATCCTGTAAGAGTTTCCCAGGGTGTGGAATGCTAATGGCGGGAGGCTTCACTGTATCCTGAGGAGGTTCTTTTGCATATGGATTGGTACTTGATGTGCTAATCTTCTCTGCAGGGCTATTGTCGGGGATAGAATGTTTTTGAATCATCTCAACAACATCCACCTGAACATACAATTCACAATGGAGAAAGAAATCGAGGGAAAACTCCCATTCCTGGATACCTTGGTCATCCGCAAAGCAAACTTTCAGTTAGGTCACAAGGTCTATAGGAAACCAACTCACACTGATCGGTACTTACACAAAAACTCCAATCACCACCCCCGACAGAAAAGAGGCATAATGAAAACATTAGTGGATCGTGCAAGACGGATATGTGAGCCACACTTTCTCAATGAGGAAATTAATCATCTAAACCACGCACTTCAGGCAAATGGCTACTCCAGAAATGAAATCTGAAGAGCAATCAAACCCAGGATTAATCAAACAACCAAGGAAAAACAGTCTCCTACAGGAAAAGTGTTTTTGCCATATATCAAAGGAATTACTGATCAGATGGGAAAGCTTAGGAAAAAGCATAACCTTCAAGCAGTATTCAGACCCACCCGAAAAATACAACAGATGCTACGATCAGCAAAAGACAGTAGAGACCCCCTCACCTCTGCAGGAGTATACCGTATACCCTGCAGCTGTGGACAGGTTTACATCGGGACCACAAAGCGTAGCATCCAGACAAGAATAAAAGAACATGAAAGACACTGCAGACTTGGACAACCGGAAAAATCAGCAGTGGCTGAACATAGCCTAACTCAAACAGGGCACAGTATCTTATTCCAGGACACCAAAATACTGGACAACACTTCCAGCTACTTTGTCAGACTGCACAGGGAAGCCATTGAAATTCACAAGCATAAGCAAAACTTCCAACAGGAAAGAAGAAACCTTAAGAATGAACAGAGCATGGTTTCCAGTTCTGAAAAACACCAGGCTAACAAAACACTCTATACCCGACAATAGCCCTGCAGAGAAGATTAGCACATCAAGTACCAATCCATATGCAAAAGAACCTCCTCAGGATACAGTGAAGCCTCCCGCCATTAGCATTCCACACCCTGGGAAACTCTTACAGGATGACTCAGCTCAACCCCACCTCTCCTGAGTAGATACAAAGGACCTGCCAACATCTTTTCCACACTGTGACACTGAGAGATCTCTGTCTTTTGGTGCTACACCTCTGAAGATGCCCGGCCACAGCTGCTGGCGAAACGTCAGGAACTACAATGCCAAGACCATGGCAATACAGCCCGGAAAACCCACAACAACCATTCATTCTTCTCCTGTGTTGCCTTCATGGAGCATGAATGGTCACCTGTGTTATGAACTCTTCTATTGCATCATGAACTTTGAGATACAATTGGTTGAAGAAGAAACTTACCATTGTAGTTCCTTTTACCAGATGGATTAGAGTGTCTGTGATATTGATTACACTATGTACTGATTATATTATTGTACTAGTTGAAGTGGTGGCTTATGTATATATGATGCGTGTACACTGATTTTTCTATGAATTTTTCTTGACTAATCCTTGCACATGTTTAGCACTTAGCACTTTGATGGTTAATGAGCATTAAAAATTTTGTAATATAATTGATCTTATCCTGGGAGACCTTTTGGGTCTTATTCTGTTAGGCACACCTGGAGCTTGGCAACTATTTCTGCTACAACCACGAGGTCCTCTTCCCTTTCCCTCTCAGCCATATCAGGCCCGCTACCACATATTTTTGTTCCATTGTGCAGCCCTTGCAGTTAGCTATTTCAGTTCTTTGGTTTTTTGAGCTGCTGCGCCTGTTTATTTGAGCCATTTTTCCGCACTGCAGGTCCTGGCCCTTTTGGGATTCCACCTCATCTTATTTCACTGCATGTTAAGTCAAGTGCCTTTCTCCTGGTGATGGTCTTAGAGGAGAAGGATTTGTCCGATTACGTGTCACTCATTCTCTGGGGAAGGGGGTTGCCAGGAGCCCAGGCCTGAGGCCACAGAGGGAAGAGGCCTGCAGTAGGCCTCAGGACAGCCGTTCCCTCAGGCGAAGGAACCGGGCATCCATCACGTGACAAGAAGTTTTCATCCTTTCCTCTCTGAAATCAGGCAGCACTGCAGTGGCTCCTATTCATCTGGGGTTATTCCCACCACCCGAATGATGCTCTGATAAAAGGGGCTTTGAAAACGGCCCCAAATAAAAATAAATATGATTGCCCTCCCCTGGAGGGTTTTTTGTGGAAAGCACCCTTATTTTTGATGACAGCAATTGTTATGATGGCATAACCTTTGATGAGAAAACCTGGAGGGAAGTTTCACCAGTCAGATTTCTGCCTCCTGTGGCTGATCAAGACGGAGAAGGGGGAACAAGACAGAGAGCCAGAAATGGAAACTATTTTTTTTTACATCACCGCCTGGCTGTGGGTGATCAGGAGGGAATGGCCTGCCCTCTGCACGTGCTCAGAGGAAACTAGCCAAAATTTCTGAACACATGTAAGGGCCTCGCTGAAATTTCAACCAGGCACTTTGCATGACCTCCCCACCCCCATGTAGATCACAAACAGCTGGAGTGGGTAAGGAGGAAAAGCACAGTTATGGTAGGCATCAGGGGGCTAGACTCGGGCTGAATTTCAGCTAGGAAAAGGCAAAGTGACAGAAACAAAGCCTCTGAGTACGTATAGAGTGCAGGGAAAATGCAAAAATGGATCTTCACGGTTCCTCATGGATCTCTGGATATTTCTTAACAGTACACTCCCAAATCTAAGGTTGAATCACATCTCACAGCCAGGACCACAGACTGAAAGAGAAAAAAACAGACACAGCTCTTCATGGCACCGCAGTGGTGCAAACAGATGGATCTGAGGCAGAGAGGGCGAAGTGTGCTGGCTGGGTCTTCTTTTTCTCCCCCCCCCCCGCCCCCAGACAGAAAACATGGGGTAGAGGTGGAAAGAAAGGATGGATTTATAGCAGTGGCATCCCCAACCTCCAAAACCTTTTCATTTAGCTCCCACATAACCCCCCCAGCCCTTCCAAGGGGTTTTCCTTAGCCTAAATCACAGCATGGGGCTCCCGCTCCCAAAGAGCCTCCTCTTCTCCCACAGTGGTGCTGACCCCAGAAGGCCCCTTCAGTGGCCAGGGTGAGCAGCTGGTATCCCTCCTCCCTGCTGGTGGACCCTGCCCACATCGGGGCCGCTGTAGAGGAAACGTGGGGCAGTCTTGGCCCCATCGGGCTCTATCCCCCCCCCATCTCCATATGGATCATAGAGCAAAGTGTTGGGATGCCCCCTGAGTTGCAGAGATATAGGGGAAGATCTGCCCCCCAGAGAATGTTCAGGGCAATCCAGAATACAGTGATGAGACATGAGGGGGGAATGGGGTGGCAAGAAACAGCCCCCCCGCCTCGGGGCGTAAGTTACATGTTAGAGGAGTCCAGAGGGGCTCAGCCCAGGCTGCAATTCCTGTACCCTGCGGAAAAAGCGAGGCGCAACTGTAGGTCACGCCTGAGGACTTTTGCAGAAACTCCAGATCATGCATCTGACGAAGAGAACTTGATTCTCGAAAGCTTATGCTACAATAAAATTGGTTAGTCTTAAAGGTGCTACTACAGACTAACACGGCTAACTCCTCTGGATCCTTCCCTTGCATCGGTGCTTCTCTTGTCCAGATCTTGTGAGATTTGTTATCGCCTATCAGAAACCATGTTTGCAGAGCAGCCATTTGAAGCCCCAGGCGGAACTCCAGAGCCTCCCCCAGTCCCAGAGTTCCTTTTGCATAGGCAGGAGGGAGGAACACGAAGTTGCCAGCTCCGGCTTGGGAAATTCCTGGAGATTTGGGGGCAGAGCTTTGGGAAGGCGGGCTTTCAGGAGGGAAGGGAGCTCAGTGGGTGATCATACCTTACAGTCCACCAATCACAGATCGTGGAAGAGGATGCCAAAAGAGCAGCTCTATTCCTATGGGCAGTTTGCAGAAATCTGTCCCAGCTGTCATTGAGCCTCTTTGGGTCTCGCAAAGGCGTCTGGGAAGTGTAGTTCTCAGGGAAGCACAAAGCGCTAGAAGAAGTCGTGAGGATTTGGGCCGAACAGGCTTTCTCTTCCGCCTCTCGTCAGAGTCTCTTAAGCTGCCCCGCCCGGGACCAAAGAGCCCAAGAACGCTCCGGCTTTGCTCCCCCGCCTGGGCTCTGAGTGTCGCAGGACTACAATTCCCAGGAGGCCGTGCGAGCCACGGGGAGGGGGGCAGGCCTGCCTTCGTTCCCGGGAAGGAGGCAAAGGGGAGCCATGGAGGTCTCTCTTCTCCGTCGGTTGCTTCGGCTGGAGGGGGACTTTGGCCTTCGCCCCTATGCGGGAAAGGTGAGTTGAGGGCCTCATGGACACGGGCTGGGCCAGAAGAGGGGAGGGGCAGAAAACACGTGTGAACGGGTGGAGGGAGGAGTGCAGGGAGATCCCGTGTCACCCGCAGAGCTCGGGCGTCCTGAAGGGAGAACGGGGGGTGATGCCAGCCAAGAAACAGCAGCGCCTGGTGGCTTGGGAGGAAGGGAGCTCTGGATCTCCGAAGAGCATACCCTGACAATCTTGTGGGTCTCTAAGGTGCTGCTGGACTGAAATCCTGCTGTTAATTAGGCTGGTTTATGTGGAGAGAGCTGGAGGCAAGCTTTGGAGTAACACAGAGCTCCTCTGCTGGCAGAAATATGGAAAGAGGAAACCTTCTAGGAAAGAGGAAATCTCTTGTGTGCAAACGGAATTTCTTTGTGTTTAAGGTGAGGCAAGGCAAGAGCGAACAGTCAACTAGGGTTCTTAACATTTCATTGAGTTGACCAAAAGGATCTCCATTCTGTGCAATGTTCTGTCTTGGAGATTTTCACTATATTATACCTGTCCAAGGCTGGTGGAAGAGAAGCCATTTTTCTGGCCATCGGTTTGCTGTATCACTTTCATTTAATGAAATAATTTGGACAGAGGGATTATTTTTTTTCTTTCTTGAATGCTCAGGAACAAGAATAGATGATCAAGTGGGCAATATTTTCCTCTTTCAGACATTCCCAAAGTCCTTTGAGGAGGTAGCCGTGTTCTTCACGGAGGAGGAATGGGCTCTCCTGGATCCAGGCCAAAGAAAACTCTACTGGGAAGTGATGGAAGAAAATTACGAGACCTTGGCCTCCCTTGGTGAGATTCCCCCCCCTTTTATCATGACCACAAAAGAGAAGGGAGGGGGTGGCCTCTTCCTTTGGCCCTCTTTGTCTTCACAACTCACTTTCATTTGCCACAGAGGAAAAAGGGACCTCCCACACCAGGAGGGCCTGCAGCCCCTGAAAGTGAAAGCATTAGATGCATTCAGGTCGCAAAGAGAAATCTCTGGATGAAGAGGGCTGTGATGGGGAGAGGAGATGATAACCAGTTAGCAAAGCCCTGCAGCTCCTGTTTCTATCTGTGGTCTTCTGCATACTCCAGTCTTCTTATTTTGACACAGAGTGGCTCTCCCACAGTCCTTTGGTTGTGTGACTGAGGCTTGTGGAGGGAGAAAAGACCGGGCATTGGCAATGAGACGAGCAGAGGCGGGGCCCTTGCTCCATGGCAGAGCTCCTGCTTTGCTTGCTGAAAATCACTGGTTCAATCCATGCCAAATGGAAAGGGGATTAGAGAGGAGGGTCTTTGGCTGCAGGGCTGGGAAAGGCCCCTGGCTGAAGCCCTCCACAGGCACCACCCATTAGAGTGGAGTCTGCTGGGCTTGACGGAAAGTTCCATGCATCTGGTATTGTATTTGAGATATACTTAATCCTGATTAATACAATCAGAATTACAATTAATACAAGTCAAAGTGTGTAATCTGCCTTGAGTCTCAGTGAGAAAGGCAGAGTATAAATGAGATAAATAAAAAAATAAATAAGTAAAGTTGTGGCAGGGGAGGAAACGGGGAGTTTCCTGTGATCCTTCAGTTGCCCCACCAATTGGTGGAAGAAGGAAGGTGGGACGCGGGGCAGGAGGAGCCAAGGAAGAGACGCTGCTGCCAGGATCCAAGTGACAAATGGGGATTTTTGAGTCAGAACTGCTTCCCCATATAACATTTCTCCCATTCCTTGTCCAGCTGAGAGCAATCAGAACTAAGCCAGGCTTGGGCCAAACCAGTACCCTCTTTATCCTAGGGCATCATGTACTCCGGGCGTGTTTAATGTTTCCAAGATGGATGGGGACTCAGCTGAACTCCCCGGCTGGACTCAGTTCTGTCCTCCCTCTTCTGCATTTCAGGGGATCCCTCTCAGGTAGTTTGGAAGAACAATAGGAACTTTGGCCTTCTTCCCCCACCCGACCTGTACCAGACAGGTTTATTCTCCTGGAATCAGAAAGTGGGACTCCCACATATTCTGTTGAAATCTCTGAAAAAATTGACTCCCACTCCCTGCTATTTCTCCTTTTGTAAGAACAAAGGAGGAGCCCAGCAGGCTCAGTCCAGCTGTCCAACCAGTCCAGCACCCTGTGCCATACGGTGGCCAACCAACTGCCCTGGAGGATTAGCAACCTGGGCACAGAGGCCGAGGCCTTCCTGTGGTGGTGCCTCCTGGTGCTGGAATCCAGGAGCTGAGTGCCTCTGAATATGGAGGTTCCTTTCAGTCACCAGGGCGAGGAGCCATTTTTTATATTCCCTACAGTTGTGGCCTGCTTGCTCCGATCACCAGCTCCATAGCTCATTGTGCAAATAGCAGAGGGATACCGTTCACTTATGCTCTGTGCTCCTTCCCAGCCAGGACCCCAAACAGCCGACATGGTTCTCTTTGCCATTTTATCCTCAACAACAACCTTGAGAGGGAGTGTCTGACCTAAAGTCCCCCTGGAAGCATCCGTGGAAGAGTCCTGCAGATTCACAGCTGGGTCTCTTGCATCTTAGCAAGATGCTCTACACCACACTGGCCCGGATAACTCAGGAAGGGGACGATTAAATCCCCTTTGTCTTGTAACGGAGATGTTTTCCACCCTCCCTCCTTGTGCTGCCTCCTGGCTTCTCACAAGTCAAGCTTTCCTGACATTGCAAACAGGACGGGGATGTTGCTGAGATAATCCAGGCCTGGGAGTTCTGAATCCCCTTTTTTGGGGCACTGCTACGCCCACAGTCATCCAGAACCTGGTGGCCAAATGTCTGGCCTTCTTTTCTGACTAGCTGCAGACATGCAGGCGCATCCTTTGGTTAGTATAGACCAGATCCAACCCTGCTCTCCAGCCTCTAACTTGCTGTGCTTGCAATATTGCCTTTTAAGGGCTCTTCCCCATAAGTTCTACAAGTTAACCTCCCAAGTGGTGTTGGGCCATAGTTTTCTCCAATGTCTTTTTAATGTCGAATGTATTTTCAGATACATTTCAATATGTTTCCTTCCTCCAGGTCTTCTTTTGCTGCTTCCTCTAGAGTATGATTCCCACGTACATCATGCTCAAGAAGACCTCTTAACAGGTAAGTTTCTCCTGGCCCAGGTTATCCCCTCCAACCTCCGCCCCCTTTCCTATTTCCAGTTAGTATAGACGGGAGTACCCTTCGTTCCTTTGTTTGCCCACCCCGTGAGCCACAGTAACTGCAATATTATTTTACGCAAGGTGTGCCCACTTGAGATATTTAACAGTGGTTTGAATCCTGAAGGAGCAGCTCTGCCCAGGGTTGCCATTCTCCAGGTGGGAAGTATGCCAAAAAGTACAATTATATTGATTTAACAGCACAGGTGGCTACTCAATATATCAACAGGCAGTCCAATACACATATATAAAAAAGGAGAGAATAAAGTCCAAGTACAATATCCAAAGTAAATCTCCCAGGCTTTGCTCACGACGCCAAATGGTGATGGTGCCAGCCAATTCCAGGGTGAGCTGGATGGTAGCATCCAAGGTTACTGAAGGGAAAGGTGGCAACGAGCTACACCGGTTTGATTCCTTTCCGCTCGTTTCAGAGGGGGTCCTTCATCAGGCCACCAATATCCTACGATATTATAAGACATTGAGAAACAGCCCATTTACGGTAATCCCAATGTTCCCATTTAACAATCTATACTCACAAATAATCAGGCGAATTCGTGTCTGTGATTGTCTCCAAAACAGTTTTGTCAGTTTCCGTATAAGGGTACGAGGGGAAACGCCTATAGTCAGTTATATACCAACGCTCATGGGTAATTGCCATTTAAGAATCAATTAAAGTCGTCTCGCACTAAAAGGGGTATGAGTAATAAATATATCCTTATACAGCATTCATATATGCATTATACATATTAAGAATCATCGCCAATACCATCTCCAGAACGCTCAAGGGAAAGGGGGGAAAGAAAAGGGGGGGGAAGAAAGGAGAGAAAAGGGGGCAGGAAAAAGGGAAGGAAGGAAGGGGAACCCCCGAGGGGGGGGGGAAGAAGGGAGAAGGGGAAGGAGGGGAGGAAAAAGAGGAAAAAGGAGGGGGGAGAGGGGGGAAGGGAATGGGGAGGAGGGGGAGGGAGAGTGTCAAAACTGTGTTTATATCCGACCAGGACGGAGAGAATTAAAACAATTGTCTTCATGGCAAGGTATAGAATTTAAAGGAACACCGAGTAGTCTATATCGTTATTCAGACCCTCTGGTAGCATGGTGTGAAGTCTGAAAATCCATCTAGCCTCCGCCTGTAGGAGGAGGCGCTTATTGGGACCAGGTCTCTGTATTGTCTCCAGAACAGAATATCTAAAGGTTCTGTCACTTCCTTGCACCCTCCAAAGATGTTGGTAAAGGGGTGTGTCTTCATTCCGGGTTTTGACCCGAGATATATGTTCCTGCATACGTAGGCGCACAGGACGACTTGTGCAGCCTATGTATGACAGAGGACAGTTGCATTGTAGGAGATACATGACATTACTGGTATTACATGTGGAAAAATCCTTGGGCGTTAAGGGGTACCTTAATTTCGGGAATTCCATCCTCCTAAGGTCTGTACTGATACTGCATACACTGCAATGGCCGCAAGGAAAATGCCCAAGCGGTAAGTTTGTTTTCTTGGACGGACCCATAAAATCTGAATGTATTAGGAGATCTTTTAAGTTTTTCGTTCGTCGATATCCTATTTTGGGCGGTGTTGTGCAGCCTGGGACATCTAAGAGGACGCGCCAGTACTTTCTAATAATTTTCACTATAGAATTGGCCAAGGGGGAATGGTCAATAGCCCAAATAATACCCCTCTCTTCGATCTCATGCTGTCTGTATGTCAGTAGTTGTGAGCGGACGGACCGGTCTGCTCTCTGCTTAGCTCGGGAGATCACCCAAGCTGGATACCCGCGCGCTTTGAAGTCATTTTCCATCCGCCTAGCCTCTTTCTGGTAATCATGTTGGAATGATGCGTTCCTTCTAATACGTAAAAATTGTCCTACTGGGATATTTTTCTTTAACGTCATTCGGTGGTAGGAGTTATACTGTAAGTACGCTGCCCTATCGGTGGGTTTGCGAAAGGGCCTCACTCCCAGGGATGTTGCTGACCGCTTAAAGACGACTACATCCAAAAAAGGTAAGTTTTCGCTACTGCCCTGGTGGGTGAACCTTACGTTGGCGTCTAGGTTATTCAGCCAATCCACAAAGCCCTCCACTGCTGTGTAACTACGCATTATGCAAAAGATGTCATCTATGTATCTCCGTATGCAAATTACCTGATCAAAAAACAGATTATTTACAGGGTCGTACACGTATTTGTCTTCCAAAAACGCCATGGCAATGCTGGCAATGCTGGGGGCCGTGGGGCATCCCATTGCAACCCCCTTCGTTTGATAGAAAAATTGGGTCTCGAATCTGAAATAATTCTTCTCCATGATAAGATCTAAGAGATCCAGAAGAAAACTGGTCGGGGGGAAACAAGGGGACCTCATGTTCAATGTCTGTTCAATAACTACTCCAGCTTCACTATGAGGAATTGAAGTGTAAAGGGATTGGACATCTAGGGTTAACAAATATGCCCCCGGAGGCACCTCCATGTCCTCAATTAACCTTATGAAGTCGGTAGTGTCCTTTATGAAGGACTTAACCGACGTCACGAAGGGTTGCAAAAAACTAAGTAAATCGAAAGTGGTTCTAGGACTGAGTTACACGCTGAGATGATCGGACGTCCTGGCGGGGGGCGTGTCTGTTTATGAATTTTAGGCAGGCAATAAAAGACGGGAACCCGCGGGTTTTGGTTGTATAGGGCTTGATGCAGTGATTGTTGAATAAAGTTATTAGCCAGCCCGTTGTCCAGGAGAATTTTAATAATCCTCTGGATTTCTATCGTGGGGTCATGGTCAATCGGGATGTAGTAGTCCCGATCTAGTAGTTGTCTCAAGACCTCCTGTCGATAGTCTTCCCTGTCCATCAATACAATCCCTCCCGCTTTATCAGCTGGTTTGATGATAATCCCCTCGTCTTTCTGTAAAGCCTGTAGGGCTGTCCATTCTGATCTGGTCAGGTTATTCTGCATAACTTCGGGCCGGCTCTCCACTTTTGCCACCTCCTTAAGCACCAATTTTTCAAATGTTTCAAGTTGATTGTCTGTAACTGGGGGGGTGAAAGTAGATCTGTGTATTGGACTGCCTGTTGATATATTGAGTAGCCACCTGTGCTGTTAAATCAATATAATTGTACTTTTTGGCATACTTCCTTTGGTCTTTGTCAAGTAGTATTTTCTGAGGAAGTATTTTCTCCCCTTCTGTCTTTTCTTATTCTCCAGGTGGGGGCGGGAGACTTTCTAACATTACAAGTCAACTCCATTCTGGAAAGACCCGTTCCCCTGGAGGAAGTGGCTCTATAGGAGGGCGGACTCTTCTGGCCTTATACCCCACCCTCTCTGGGCTCCACCCCCAAATCTCCAGGAATTTCCTGAAATGGAGTTGGCATCCCTAGCTCCGCCTCCTGACGAGCAAGTTGTTGCAATACTGGATGAAGCAACAGCCTCAGAAATCATCCTTTCATGGCAAACTGTAGGCAGAATTAAAGATTTATAACCCGTGTTATAGCACACCGTCTTCCCTACGGGGGCCCCAAAACTTGCTTTGTTCTTTCACCGTTTTATCCTCACAATTCCCCTGAGTTTAGGTTGAGAATGCATGCCTGACACATGGTCAGCTTTCTGTGGCGACTGGGGAATCGATCCTGGACTCCTCGACCCTGGTCAGACACCCGACCCACTGAACCTCACTGGCTCTGATAGCTCAGAGTCATTCTTAAACCCTTTTGGTTTAGTAAAGGGGGGGGGGCTGTTTTTCCATTTTCTTTCTCTCTGCTGCCAGCAGGTGGCTACTTTTAAGGCTCCCAGCTCTGTTATTTTAATGAGTTATGCCTGCCCCAGTCCACTGTAGGTTCCAGTGCAAATTGGGCGGGGGGGGAGCAGTTCTGGAACTGACCGGGGTCACGGTGACCCAATTAACTTCATTTTGGGTACAACAATTCCCGTCATCACCCTGAAGCTGGAGAACAATTTTGAGACTCCTAGCTTTGTTTTCAAAGGCGCTGTGCCTTCCACAGACAACCATTGTGTCTGAAGCAAAAAGAAGGGTGGTGTTGTGGAATTGTGTGGACCAGGATGTCCCAATTCCTTTTGTGTTTTGCACTGCATGTTCCACAATCATCCCGAAGCTGGTGGCCAGTTTTGAGGCATCTGGCTGTATTTTCTGAGGAGTTACGCCTCCTGCACATTGATAGAACCATTTATTTATAGAGATATTGAATGTACCGACTGTTCTTCTCTGGATGGGTGGGTAATAACATTATATTAGTAACAGAGAGTTTATATATCATCCTTCTGGACAGATTAGCATTCTCTCAGAGCAGTGAACCAAGTCCGTGTTGTTGTTGTTATCCCCAGAACACATCTGGGGAGCTGGAGCTCAGAGGCGTGGCTTACCCAAGGCCACCTGCTGAGCTCTTGACCGTAGTGTGTGTTGAACCAGCAGAGTGCTGATTTGCAGCCCAGCCACTTAACCAGCAGTGTTTACCAAAGGGGCTGGGGTTTACTGAGGTTCACGTAGTCTCTTTGCTTTCTGTCTTAGCTTCTTTTCAAACAAAGTTGGTTCCTTCTTTTGTAGCGTTTCTGTTTTGATGGCCATCACATTTATGATTTTTATGGGCAGGTAACTACAAGGAGTTGGGGGCATCTCATTTTCTTCTCCCCACTCCTTCTGCATTCCCCTGAAATCCTCCATAGCCTCCCTCCTTTTTAGTCGACCTACATTTATCTGCCTGCATTCATTTTCAACTTTCCCTTCTTCCCTCTCCCTGGCAGCCTCTAACTGGAAAAACTACGGCCCATTTGTTCCGGGATCCATTGCTGAAGGGTTGAACTAGGGTGTGCATGCCCCCCCCCACACACACACACCATTTCATTGAATCTGGATCTGGCTTTCAGAGATACCCAAAAAATTTGATGTCACTGAAATCCAGGTCAAATTCTCTCATCTTGGTTTTAAAGAATGCCAGATTTATCCGGTCACTATTCTCTATAGGAAAAAATATCCAGGGGGTTGGGTGGGAATTTTTCAAGCTAATCCCACCAAATTTGCAGGTAATCTACTTTTGACCATTCCATAAAGACCTCCCTGCAAATTTCAAGAGGGTTGGGCCGTGGGATTTAAGCTTCCCCGAGCCATTCTCCATTGTTTCTTATGGGGGAAACAATTTGGAGGCTTTTTAAATTCTTCATCTAGTTTCTCCCCCCTCCCCCTTGCTTGGGATTCTTTGGTTCAGCAGTGAAACTCCCTTGTAAGCTTAACCAGCAAAGCCCAACGGAACCAAACTGTGGCAAGGGAACCAATGTCATACCCAAGAATCCCAATGTAGAACCTGAGAATCCCAATATTGAATGTGAGCCAGCTTGGTGTAGTGGTTAAGAGCGTGGGACTCTAATCTGGAGAAATGGGTTTGATTCCCCACTCCTCCACTTGAAGCCAGCTGGGTGACCTTGGATCAGTCACAGCTTCTAGGAGCTCTCTCAGCCCCACCCACCTCACAGAAGTTTGTACTCCGCAAACTGCTCTGAGTGGGCGTTGTTGTCCTAAAGGGCAGAATATAAATCAAATGTTGTTGTTGTTGTTGTTATAGAATCCCTTGTTGAACTCGGAGTTTAAAAAGCAGCTGGCAGAGGCAGTTGCTTGAAGGGCTGTTTTGCAGCTCAGGTGGGGAAGGGGAGAATGGGGTAGGAATCCACTCTGCCTGATGCTTCGTTCCTGACCCACCGATCTCACATCACTCTCCTGCAGTGGTTAGGACCTTGGCTCCAGCTCCATTTGAGCCACTGCCCTCTCGCCACTGCTGCCCATTCCCTCACTGCCACAACTACATACTATAGCCGGATAATCCAACCTAGCTAAATTTGGATCTGGTGTTCGTCCTGGGGAACCTGCTTAGCCAGATTGGCATAAATCTGTTTTTTGGTCCAGATCCAAACTTGCAGGGACTTCTGCACTTCCCACAGTATATCCCCTTACCCAGCACTATTTCTTCCTTCCCTTCTCCTGGCAACCCCCTTATTTCCGACTTTCCTTGCTTCTTTCTCTCCTTCTCACCCACCAGCTAAGCTACCTGTATCTGTCCACCTGTGATCAGCTTTCCTGCCTTACCTCCCCCCTGCAGAGGCCTGATGTGCCAGCCCAGCTGCTGGAAAGGCCAAAACACCCCTCGAAAGGATCCTGCCTTCTCCCCCAACCAGGGTTGGAAAGCTGTCAGTACTGTGTGATTGTCTGGCAACAGCACAGTCGGATTTGAGTCCAGGGGCACCTTAAGAGACCAACACGGTTTTCAGAGCCTAAGCTTTCAAGTGTCAAAGCTCCCTTTTTCAGACAAGAAACTGTCTTGCCACGTGTATGCTGGAGGCCATAGCAACAACCCCTACCACAATATTGTCAGCCTTTTGCAGCGCACTCTCAGCCTATCAGAGGAACCTGTTCTTTCACAATCTATCCTTCTGCCTGACAAAATTTGACAGATAACACAATTTTATGATGCCTTGGAGGCCTTTTTCACAGTCTGTGTCTGAAGGAGTACTTCCTCTTTTTTTGCAAGAGTTTTCTTTATCCTACTATAGAAAAGGCTAAGCGTATTCAAGACAACTCACTTCCTACCCTGGTGTTCCTCCAGAGGGCATTGCTGTTGAGGGAAGCCCAGACAAGGCAGCCAGAAATCCAAAGAGCGCGCCACAATGGGAAGCCCAGGACGGGATCAGGCGTGGAGCAGGCAGCAATGCCTGCCCCCCCCCGCCGCCTTCACCCAGCTGAGATCAGGAGCAGTGCAGGTGGCAATGCCCACCGACCGCCTTCACCCTGCTGAGATCAGGCATAGAACAGAGTGTATTACCCACCCTCCACTTTCACCCAGCTGGGATCAGGAGCAGATCAATTGGCAATTCCCAATCACTCTTCACCTAGCAAAGATCAGGAGCAAAGCAGGTGGCAATGCCTGCTCCGCCATTCATCCAGCTGAGATCAGCAGCAGAGCAGATGGCAATGCCCACACCTCGCCTTCACCCAGGTGAGATCAGGTGGCAATGCGAACCCCCTTCTCCTGTCCGGGATCAGCCACAGAGCAGGAGGAAATGCCCGCCACCCCTTTTATACAGCTGGGATCAGGAGCGGAGCAGGTGGCAATGCCTGCCCCTTCACCTCGCCAGGAACAGGAATGGAGCTTGAGGCAATGCCCACCCCCATTCATCTGGCCTGGATCAGGCACAGGGCAGGAGGAAGTGCCCCCCCTCACCCAGATGAGATCAGGCGCAGAGTGCATGGCAATGCTCGCCCTCCAATTTCATGCGGCAGGAGTAGAACAGGCGGAAATTCTCCCTCCCACTTCACCCAGCCAGAATCAGGCACAGATCAGGAGGCAATTCACAACCTTTCTTCAGCCAGCCGGGATCACGAGCAGAGCAGGTGGCAATGCCCATCCCCACTTCACCTGGCCGGAATCAGGCACAGATCAGGAGGCAATTCACAACCTTTCTTCAGCCAGCCGGGATCACGAGCAGAGCAGGTGGCAATGCCCATCCCCACTTCACCTGGCCGGAATCAGGCACAGAGCAGGCAGCAATTCCAGCCCCTTCACCTGGCTGAGAACAGGAGTGGAGTAGATGACAATGCCCGCCCCCCCCTTCACCCAGCCTGAATCACCGGGCCTGGATCAGGACCAGAGGAGATGGCCATGCCCGCCACCCCTGCCTTCATCCAGCCAAGATTAGTGATGGAGGAGGAGGGAATGCCCGCCTGCCTGCTCTCCCCTTTCTAGAGCCTATTGTATTTTTTCTCACAACGGACTTTGTTGCTATAAAAAATAAACATAAAAACTAAACAGTGGACATAAAAGATAAAGAGAGAGCCTGATGGGCTCTGCCAACCTGATACCCCGTTTTGGCAAATGCTTTTTCAAAGCTCATGAATATATTATCTAAGTGGGTCCAGCATTTAGATTCCCATCTCCAAGTGATTGTGAAGCCAATGTAACATTTTCTGAAACGGGATATCAGGCTGGTAGAACCTGTAAGGCTATTCAGCCCAATTTTTGGCTTTTGGGTGTAACCACTAGACCATGTTGTCTTGTGAAGAAGCTCTAGTAGGACGTTAACACCTGCACAGTAGAACCGTAGGACAAGAGACATTATATATGACATCTCAAGTGTATACAACAACATCTGATTGGAGAAACTATACCAGTTGGACTTTTTGAACAGGATTGTATGTATCTTTATTTATTTATTTATTGGATATTTATTGAATTATTGAATGGTATATTTGTTATGAATTACTTATTAGCACTTTAGGACTTTGTATTATGCACTGAACTTTATAAAAAATACCAAAAAACTTAATTAAAAAATCATAAAATGTACATATAATTATTTCTGTAGACCGTCGAGGTTTTTCTTTCTATTGCTACCTTCTCCCAGATAGGCATTGCGACCTGCTGTGCTCCTGATCCCAGCTGTGTGAAGGGGGGGCAGGCATTGCCACCTGCTCCGCCCCTGATTCCGGCGGTTGAAGGGGGTTGAGCATTGCCACCTGCTCTACGCCTGATTCCATCCACCTGCTCTGCTCCTTATTCCTGTACTTCTGTAGGGCGGGACCTAACGGGCATTGCCAGCATAACCACTATCCTGTTTCGTAATCCAGACTTTTTCAAAGGCTTGCCATTCTTTATGTAAAAGGACTTCAAGCATACAGTCTCACATCACCAAATTGGCACCTGTGCATCTGAAGCTTTGCCAGTTTGGTGATATGAGACTGTCTGCTTGAAGTCCTGCTCCTTATTCTGGCTGGGTGAATGGAGGAGCAGGCATGGCCTCCTGCTCGTTGCCTTATCCCGGCTGGGTGAAATCGGGGGTGGGCATTGCCATCTACTCCAATCTTGTTCCGAGACAGGTGAATGGGGGTGGGCATTTCCACCTACTCCGCTCCTGATCCCAATTGGCTGATGTCGGTGGCAACCATTGCCACCTGCTCGCCTCCTGATCTCGGCCTGGGATTCCCACTGTGTTGCGCTCTCTGGAGGGTCAGGCTGCCTCACCTCAGCTTCCTTCCGCAGCAACACCTTCTGGTAGTGCACCAAGGTAAAAAGTGAGTCGTCTAAGCATGCTTACTCTTTTATATAGAAATGCTTACAATTCAATTATTAAATTGTTTAATTTTAACAAATCCTGTGTTTATGTTAATTTATGACATATCCCTTGACGAATCCTAAAGTGAAACTGGTAGGGATCTGAAAATCTTCAATAAATCTTTTCTCTTTGCAGCTGGGTCTTTTCTGCCTACTGGTGTGGCCATTTTTTCTCCAGCACTGTTGGCACTCTAGATTGGACAAACAGGTCAGACCGTATGCAAAAGAATAAATGGACATCAATGTGACATAATAAATGACAGTGCTCAAAAACATTTTAATCTTCTAGGATGTTTCATCACTGACCTAAAAGAGGCAGTCCTTCAACAGAAACTTCAAAGAGAGATTACAGTGTGTGGTTCCTGAAATGAAGGTCATTCGTAAATGTGGAACAATGGACACCCCACCCCCCACAGTCCCAGGGTGAACAGAGACTTTTGATTCTTCTCTCACTACAGATGCAAATTGCTGCTCTAATAAAGTTACAGTCTACCCTTACATCCCGAAATCTTCCTTTGGTGCACCCCTCCCATCTCATCAAGCTAAATTATACCTTCACATCCTAATTCCATCCCTTGCAACAAGCAAACAAGTAAAAGTTGTCCGAAGAACTGAGCTGTGACTCAAAAGCTTGCATTTCGAAAATCTTGTTGGTCTCTTAAGGTGCCACTGGACTCAAATCTGGCTGTTCTACTGCAGACAAGCATATTACCCACTTAAAACTGTTTCAATACAATTCAAGGGTTTTTAAAAAACATGTATTTTCAGTTCTGTCTCCACGTGCTTCCTAAATTAACACTAGACAACGCATTAACATTTCTGCAACGAAAGCAAGGAGTTCCTTTCCCTTCTATTCTGGTGACCTCTTCCACCTTTCCAAAACATCCTGGCACATGGATAGAGACTGCTGAGGTTTTTCCAGGCCGCTGGCTCTTGCTGCAGAAAGCACCATTCACTACTGACTGTACCTGCTAACAAGCATTTCCCCCCCCTTTTTGTACTTATTTGATTCTGTTTCTCTTTTCCATCTGCAGATATGAGGGACATGATGACTGAAAAGGAACCTGAAAAGGTGATTGTGGAAAGAGATCTAGATCTGCAGGTAGAAGCGAAATCGCAGGTTCAAGGAGTACGCAAGGAGTGGAGAAGCAAAAGGAAAGCAAAACAGAAGTTGAGGAAGGAATTGGTTGCCCATCAGAGCAAGAAGATGCCTAAAGTCCCAGCCCGAGAGGAAACACAGAAGAGAAAGAGAAGGCATAAGGGCCCAGTGATTGTGAAAGGGTTCAGCTGCAAACTCAGAGTTCAAAAATATCAGAACATTACAACATGCTGGAAAACATATAAATGCTTGGAGTGTGGAAAAACCTTCTTTCAGAATAGCAAGCTGACTGAACATCAAAGGATGCACACAGGGGAGAAGCCATATAAATGCTTGGAATGTGGAAAGAGCTTCTCTACGAATAGCAACCTAACCACGCATCAAAAGCTTCACACAGGGGAGAAACCATATAAATGCTCTGTGTGTGGGAAGAGCTTTTCTCGGAATGACCACCTAACTAGCCATCAAAAGGTTCACACTGGGGAGAAGCCATACAAGTGCTTGGAGTGTGGGAAGAGCTTCTCTAGGAATCACAGCCTAGCGGTCCATCAAAAGGTACACACAGGGGAGAAAGCTTATAAATGCTTGAAGTGTGGGAAGAGCTTCTTTCAGAATGGCAACCTAATTAGACATCAAAAGGTTCACACAGGGGAGAATTATAAATGCTTGGAGTGTGGGAAGAGCTTTTCTCAGAATGGCAACCTAACTACCCATCAAAAGGTTCACATGCAAGAGAAGCCATTTAAATGCTTGGAATGTGGGAAGAGATTCTCTCGGAATGACCACCTAACTAGCCATCAAAAGGTTCACACTGGGGAGAAGCCTTATAAATGCTTGGAATGTGGAATGAGCTTTGCACAGAATAGCACCTTAACTGACCATCAAAGGGTCCATACAGGGGAAAAGCCATATAGGTGCTTGGAGTGTGGTGAAAGCTTTTCTAGGAATGGCAGCCTAACTATCCATCAAATGGCTCACAGAGGGGAGAAGCCTTATAAATGCTTGAAGTGCGGGAAGAGTTTCTTTCAGAATAGCAACCTAACTAGACATCAAAAGGCTCACACCGGGGAGGAGACCTATAAATGCTTAGAATGTGGGAAAAGCTTCTCTCGGAAAGACCACCTAACTAGCCATCAAAGGGTTCACACTGGTGAGAAGCCACATAAATGTTTGGTATGTGGAATGAGCTTTGCACAGAATAGTGTTCTAACTAATCATCAAAGCGTTCACACAGGGGAGAAGCCATATAAGTGCTTAGAGTGTGGGAAGAGCTTTTCTAGGAATGGCAGCCTAACTCTCCATCAAAAGGTTCACACAGGGGAGAAGCCTTATAAATGCTTGATGTGTGGAAAGAGCTTCCTTCAGAAGTGCAACCTAACTAGACATCAAAGGGTTCACACAGGAGAGAAGCCATATAAATGCTTAGAATGTGGAAAGAGCTTTAGTGAGAGAAGGAGCCTTGCCTTACACCACAAGATTCACACTGGAGAATAGCCATCCAATCAAATTTAGCATGTGGGAAACCAGTTAAAGTAGCTGACCTTGCCTGCTTGTGGCCATGATGAGGTTTTTGTTAGCTGCCCTTACAAGGAACATCTTTCTGCCTATCTCCTCCTTCTCCTCCATCCCACCTCTTTTTGTTAGCATCAAATATATGTACGTTGCACTCCTGCTGAACAAAATGTACGTCTTTTGTTCTGTGTTGTATTAAATTCTCTCATGTTAATTGAGCATTCACCAGGTGTTAAGATTTATGCCTCCTATTACCTCTTACCAAATGACAAGTGCTATAATTTTCTAGTGGGAAGAAATTCATTCTAATTATCACGCCCGGACGCGCCCCCTGGCGACGGCGACGGCGACGGCGGGTCAGAGCGGGGCGGCCTTGGCGTGTCCGTCCTGGGGCGGCGGGTAAGCTTGGCGGGGCCAGGGGCAAGAGTGCTCCCCTCCCCTGGCGGCCTCAGAAAGGGCGGCCCCTGTCTGTACCGGGGACCCCGGACAGCACTTAGCTCCACCCAGTCGACTGCACCTTGGCTTCAGGGCAGTCTGACTTCTCCTCTCTTCCCAGGCCTGCCAGGGGAGCTCTCTTAAATACCCTCTGGCTCTTTTCAGCCCTACCCCCTCTCCCAAGCTCCTCTGCCCAAGGCCATCCCCACCACCTGGGCCAGGTGTGGCCATGCCTGCCAGCCCCACCCGGCCTTAGCCCATTGGTGGCTCTCGTGGGTTCTTCCCGCCTCCCTGGACCGGCCACCCTCCCTCTCTTTGACAGGCGGCGGGCTGAGCCTCTCCTGGCCGCGTTCGGCCCAGTCTGCCCTCGTCCGAAGGTTGGGCTGGGCCCAGTTGGCTCCTCCCCCTCCTCCCCCTCGCTGTCGCTGGGTGGGGTCTGGGCTGGCGGAGAGTGCTTGCGCTGGCGTCCACCCGCCTGGCGCAGCCTGGCCCGACCTGCCCCAGGCTTTCCCGCCGCCTGGGCCTCGCCGTTGCGGCCGCTGCACCGGCTGCCGCTGGAGCCGCCGGGGTGTTGCGCCGTCGGGCGGCCGTCCACCTGGGCGCTCAGCCGGCGGCGGGATGGCAGCCGTGGTGGCGGGCGCTCCGGGGAGGGGTGGGCCGCCCCGCAGGCTGCCCCGTTGAGCCGGCTCCGCGTCTTCCTCGCTCGCCCCGTCTTCGGGCCCCAGGTAAGTGACGGAGGGGGCGGGGGGGCCGCTGTGGGGGCGGGGGGGGCGGAGCCAGCGAGTCCGAGGCCCCCGGGCCGGGCCTCGGACACTAATTATCCAGAAAGCTCTCATATTGTGGGTTAAATTAAATTATTGTCTTTAAGAGTGGTAGGACTCTGATCTGGAGAACTGGGTTTGATGCCCCAATCCCCCACTTGAAGCCAACAGGGTATCCTTGGGTCAGTCACAGCTTCTTGAAGCTCTCTCAGTCCCACCCACCTCACAGGGTGATTGTTTTGTAAACAGCTGTGAGTGGGTGTAAAGTTGTCCTGAAGGGCGGTATATAAAATTATTATTATTATTACTACTACCACTATCACCCTTCTCCTCAAAGACCAATAATTACACTACTACTACTACAACTACTACTACTACTACTACTACTACCACCCTTCTCCTCAAAGACCAATAACTAATATTGTCATCTGTATCTCACAGGGCTACAGTATCCCTTTCTGGATTTTTTTAAAAAAAATGAATTACTAATTTACTAAAATTTTCCTAGTTTCCTGAACATTTTAGTAAGTTTTCTTACACAGGAATTTTGTTCAGATCAGCCTTGCAATGTTCTGCACATTTAATCAAATGGCGTACTGAATACCACTTCAGTTTTTCCTTTGGTTTTCACTTATCCGATTCATATATTTTGTCAGTTCTATTTTTAGGTGGTTTGTTAGTTTGACTCTCTTGTGTAAAAAATGAATAGGCGTTTCCTGCTTGGACTACAACAACAGCATTCAATTTATATACCACCCTTCAGGACAACTTAATGCCCACTCAGAGCGGTTTACAAAGTGTTATTATTACCCCACAACAATCACCCTGTGAGGTGGGTGGGGCTGAGAGAGCTCCAGAGAACTGTGACTTGCCCAAGGTCACCCAGCTGTCTTTGTGGAGGAGTGGGGAATCAAACCCAGCTCTCCAGATTAGAGTCCCGTGCTCTTAACCACTGCACCAAACTGGCTGCTTGCTTCTCTGTCCTGGCTGATGGCATTGGAGAGCCTGGAATTTATCAAATGATTTGGCAGATTTTATTTCCCTCGGTATCATGAGAAGATAATGTCTTATTTTGAGTGCAGTTAATGCAATTCAAGGCTTCCTCTCAGCCAAGAAAAATAAAGGTGGAACTCCAGCTCATCCTGAAGTAGCCAGACAAATAAATCGACCCCGTCTGAGAAATTCTTCCTCTCAGAAGGAAAGAGCTGGTATGGAGCCACCATCAGAAGATGAATTATAGCTGCCTGATGAATTCAGAGCAGATGAGAAAAGTCTACAGGAGATCAACATCAAGTGAGACCACTGAAATTCCTGAAGACAAAGCGATGTCCTGCTAAAGGATCGATGAATGGCTTGCTTTGTATTTTTCTGCTTTGCATTTTATAATATTTTATCTGTTTTACAGTCCTGGGAGGGGAGGTGTGATGCATTTCAGGTATAAACCACCTGTATGTGTTATGTGCTGTCAAGTTTCCTGTAACCTACGGTGACCCTATGAAAGAAAGACCTCCAAAACGTCCTCTTTTACAGACTTCCTTAGATTGTACAAACTAGAGGATGTGGCTTCTTTTATTGAGTGAAGCCATCTCATTTTAGGTCGTCCTCTTTTCCTATTGCTTTCTGCTTTTCCTAGCATTCTTGACTTTTCCAGAGAATCTTGTCTTGTGAACAAAGTATGATAGTCTCAGTTTTGTTCATTTTAGCTTCTGGGGAGAATTCAGGCTTGGTTTGATCTAGTACTCACTTACTTGTCTTTTTGCCTGTCCATGATATCCCAAGACTCTTCAAATGAATCAATAAACCACCTGTATGTATGTTTATCTATGCGTTCTCAAGTAGTTTCCGATCTCTAAGCACAAGGCATAAGCTGAACTCACAAATGCTGATAGCAAATAAATGACAGTCCTTAGAGAGCTATGGGGTTTTATCTTGTTCTACAATGTGGTAATCTGCCACTGGAGATGCTTGATGGTCTGAATTTATAACATTTTGGTCAATACCCCCTTTATCCTTGTGTGGAGTTTAAATATGTGTCATGCTCCCTTCAATGGGGATGGTAAAAGGATCATAATGATCAGCAGCTGAAAGGAAAAACTGCCGGAGAACTCCTTCCCCCATAGGCCAACAATTTATGGCATTCACATCCTATAGTCACCGAATTAGAGGTGAAGCCTATTTCGACTGCAAGCTACCTGATGGCCCTTGAGATGAAGTATACATTTGCTAATGATTGCAATAGTGGCCCTAATAACATCCAATTTAATGAAAGTTTGTGTGTCCCAGACCTGTAGAAAATGTGTTGTAACCCTGTAATCTCTTTGGTTGCTCTCTTCTGTGCTTT
Organism: Eublepharis macularius; assembly: GCF_028583425.1. NCBI lineage: Eukaryota > Metazoa > Chordata > Lepidosauria > Squamata > Eublepharidae > Eublepharis > Eublepharis macularius. The sequence goes on from NC_072793.1 coordinate 180,506,431, forward strand.
TCCCAGCTTTGTCATGTCTTTTTTGAGATCCAGTGACCAGAAGAACACTATACTGTATTCCAAATGAGGCCACACTCCAGCATTACAAGACCAGTTGTTTTATTTTCGATCCTTTTCCTAATACTTCCTAGCATGGCATTTGCAATTTTAACCTCTAGAACACACGTGGTTTTTTTAGACTCCCTTTAGGGTTGGGAAATTCCTGGAGATTTAGGGAGGGAGTTCCACAGAGGGAAGGATCACAGCAGGGTGTAATGCCATAGAGTCCCCCCACCACCACAAAGTTCCCTCTCCCTCTCCGCCACATCAGGCCCATCCTACTATATAAATGAGTAAGCGTATTTCAGACAACTCACTCTATACCCTGGTGCACCACCAAAGGGAGCTGCCGTAGAGGGAAGCCCAGGCAAGGCACCATGTCCCTCCAGAAAATGTGCCATGGCAGGAAGACCAGGCCAGGATTGGGATGGGAACTGGTGGCAATACCAGCCCCCCACTGTCACCCAGCTGGTAATAGGAGGGGAACAGGTGGTAATGCCCACCCCAGTCATAACCAAGCTGGTATTAGGAGTGGAACATATGGCAATGCCCACTGCAACCTTAACCCAGCTAGTATTAGGAAAGCAGATGGCAATGCCTCTCCGGGGTCAGCAGCCCAGCCCCCGGTCTTGCTGACAGACAGTGGCAGGGGGCAGCCGGGAGACAATAGTTCAACCGCTCTGAGTGGCAAACAGAGCCAGAACCTGCCTACTCCAGGGGGAAGGGGTGAAAGGCCTAAGCCTCAGAAGGCTGGAGGGAGCAGGGGGAAGCCAGCTAGTCCCACCCTCCAGGGGGGAAAGAGAGGGCTAAGCAGGCTAGAGGAAAAGGGCTAAGGCAGGGGGAATAGGGACCCAGCAACAGCCCTTACCTGCCAAGGAGGAGAAGCAGCCACTACAGCCCAGAGCCACACCCTGGCTAGAGGACAGCAGCCTGGCTCAGGAGTGGCTAGGAGCCAAGCCCCTCCAGGTGGAGCTGCCACAGGCATTCTGGGGGAGGAGATGGGTAGCCCCGCCCGGCATCAAGGAGCAGGCAGCCCAGAAGCTGGCCAGGGCAGCTCCTTGTGAGCAAGGCCAAGGAGACCTCAGCTGGGGATGGCTCACATTCAGCCCCACCCTGCCAGCAAGGCAAGGAAGCCAGGAAGGGATTAGTGGTAGGAGGGAAACACCTGAGGGAAGGCACAGCTGGGCCAAGTCAGGAGAGGGAACAAGCCTAGAAGGAGGGCGGGGCGGGGAAAGGAAACCCTATATAAGGTGGCTAGGAAGAGCTCTGAGGTGGTGGGTGTGAGTGAGGAGTGATGGTGTGGAGTGAGAGCAGTGCAATGCAAGAGTGGAGGCTTGGAGGAGAGTTCTGGAAGGAGGAGACAATGGAGGATGCAGAGGGTAAGCAGGCCAGGTTGAGCAGGCTGGCGAGTGGACTGAGAGGGAGTCTGGGTGAGGTATACCGCCCCTTCCCCCACAGAGCAGGGTCCTGCAGTATCCCTGGTGCCCCTCTGACGTTAGGGCCGGCCCAGCTGAGGATCTGCCCAGTGGCGGCAGCGACAAGCCCTGACAATGCCCACCCCCTGGCTTCACATGGCTGGTATTAGGAGCGGAGCAGGTGGCAATGCCCACCCCCTGCCTTAATCCACCTGGTATTAGTAGCAGAGCATGTGGTAATTCCCACCCCCCTTCAACCAGCTGGGATCAGGAGGGGAGCAGGTGGCAAAGCCCCCTGCCTTACCCAGTGAGTATTTGAAGCGGAGCAGTAGCAATGCCTACCGCCCCGCAATTCCCACCCCCTGCCTTAACATAGCTAATGTTAGGAGCGGAGTACATGACAATGCCCACCTATGCCTGAATCCATACTAAAATTTGGATACAACTGATAATGGAGAAAATATCGGAAAATATAGTAATGTCTACTAACCCATCATCATCAAGCCTATATACAAAATGGAGCCCTTTTTTGAGTTTCTTACAAACAACGAGTTATTGGCACCTTATTGTGGTATCATCAACCTATATGTAACTATATTACATAAAGTGTCTAAAGAGACTAAATAACAGAGATGCTTTTTTCCTGAAATAGCGTTTTATACATTGCCTAATAAATTGAAGAGCAAAGATCTTTTATATATATAATTCCATATATCAAAGGAATTATTGATCAGATGGGAAAGCTTATGAAAAAGCATAACCTCCAAGCAGTATTCAGACCCACCCGAAAAATACAACAGATGCTACGATCAGCAAAAGACAGTAGAGAGCCCCTCACCTCTGCAGGAGTATACCGTATACCCTGCAGCTGTGGACAAGTTTACATCGGGACCACAAAGCGTAGCATCCAGACAAGAATAAAAGAACATGAAAGACACTGCAGACTTGGACAACCGGAAAAACCAGCAGTGGCTGAACATAGCCTAACTCAAACAGGGCACAGTATCTTATTCCAGGACACCAAAATACTGGACAACACTTCCAACTACTTTGTCAGACTGCACAGGGAAGCCATTGAAATTCACAAGCATAAGCAAAACTCCAATAGGAAAGAAGAAACCTTAAGAATGAATAGAGCATGGTTTCCAGTTCTGAAAAACACCAGGCTAACAAAACACTCTACACCCAACAATAGCCCTGCAGAGAAGATTAGCACATCAAGCACCAATCCATATGCAAAAAAACCTCTGTTATGCCAATATAGATTAAAATCATATGCCAATAATCAATACTGAACAATACTAGGCCTAGCTTCTATACTCTCTAGATGAACTTTCAAACATTACATGAACTTTCAGTGTATTTTTTCTATGTGTAAGGTAATTCAGCAGGTGTGCTTTCATCCTTTGACAATTAATTAAAATAGTGGACTCTACTGAGATTGATGTTCTTCTATCAGAGATTCAACCAATGGTGATAGCCCCACTTAACTTTTCTTGACACTTGTCAGAGATTTATAGTATTCTCCTGCAGTGCAGATTATGACATACTTTTTTAACTAATTGGAAGGCTGAAATTATGAATATTCAGTGAAGTGTCAAACCAATCAATATTTGTTTGTGCTATCATGTGAATAGACCCTAAATATTTGCATATGATTAGGTATATAATTGCAAACACAGAAAGAATAAGCAGGGTACTGATGGAAGAGATCTCTTCGGAGAATCTAGGTGAGAACCTATTTCTACCTATGTATTTCATAGAAACTTTGAGCAATGTTAAACTTAGGATTTATTGAGAAATGTTAGTGAACTTATTTCTTATTGCCTTTCTATGTTCTGTTGTTATAGGATTCATATTAATAGCCCTTTATATTTTGATTACTTGCTTCATTAAAAAACTAGGGTATATTTTCAATAAAGTGAAATAAACTCTAGATTGGTGTCTGTGTGTTTGATGGGGAGTTGCAAAGCAATATTGAACACTATATAAATAAATGTACTGATAAACAGCTGGTTCAAAGAACTTATCTGTTTGACAGGTCTAAAGACTAACTGCTTTCGGCTTCCCCGGAGAGAGGTCCATCTTTCTCCTGGCAAGTTGAAACTTGGTTTTAGACACGGGCAACTGTTCCGTTACACCTCCTCAGGATACAGTGAAGCCTCCCGCCATTAGCACTCCACACCCTGGGAAACTCTTACAGGATGACTCAGCTCAATCCCACCCCTCCTGAGTAGATATAAATGACCTGCCACATCTTTTCCACACTGTGACACTGAGAGATCTCTGTCTTTTGGTGCTACACCTCTGAAGATGCCAGCCACAGCTGCTGGCGAAACATCAGGAACTACAATGCCAAGACCACGGCAATACAGCCCGGAAAACCCACAACAACCACTTAGGGAAACCCTACCCCAGAGGGGTGCAAAATCTACAGGCCAAAGAAGTGATCTATTCCCGAGTTCCTGATCCCAAGCTCTCTCTGACCTTCCCCCTCACCTCCTCCCCAACTGCGAGCAATTAAGAATCTGAGGAGTCTTCTCGTCCCACACGCAGGGAGCCCGAAGTCAGCCTTTTGGTATCGACAGACGTGCTTGGTCAAGCTGTCTCTGGTTTTATTGTCCTACAATGCCGGAGACAACCTCTTGAATTATATTGTGCTGGGCAAAAGACGCCGCCCTGTCCAAAAGGATGGATTTCCCCCATCAAAAGGGCTTTCTTGCCTCCCGGGACCTTCCTCGCAGCACAAAGCACCGGGGCTTCCACCCCCGTGGCGGAGCTCTCCGGCCCTCTCTAGGAAAAACACTCTGTCTCCCGCAGGCGCCGGAGCGGAGAAAATCCAGCGAGGGCGTCTCTGGAGCTCGCAAGGGCGTCTGGGAAGTGAAGTTCGCCGGAGGAGCACAAAGCGGCGTAAGAAGCCGGGAAGAGTCGGGGCGAAAAGGCTTCCTCTCTTGCCCCCCTCCGGGGTCTCTTCAGCGCAGGGAGCTGCGCCGCCCGGGACCGAAGAGCCCAGGGACGCTCCGGCCTTGCTCTCTCTCTGGGCTCTGGCTGCCGCAGGGACTACAATTCCCAGGAGGCTGTGCGAACCACAGGGGGGCCAGGCCTGGCTTCGTTCCCGGGGAGGAGGCAAAGGGAGCCATGGAGGTCTGCGGGGCTGTTTCCCTCCCTCGGCTGGAGGGGGACTTTGGCCTCCGCCCCTCTGCGGGAAAGGTGAGTTGGGGGCCTCATGGACGCGGGCTGGGCCAGAAGAGGGGAGGGGGCAGAAAACACGTGTGAAGGGGGCGGAGGGGGAGTGCAGGCAGATCCCCGTGTCAACCTGCAGAGCCCCATTCCTGAAGAGGCTTTTCCAGAAGGAGTGTGTGTGTGTGTGTATGGGGCGTGGGGGGGGGGCGTTGATACCAGCCATGAAATCACAGTTGCCAACCTCCAGGTGATTGCTGGAGATTTCCCCGAATGACCACTTTGTTCTGCAGGCCACAGAGATGATTTCCTCTGGAGAAAGTGGCAGGATGCACTAAAACCAATGACAGGATTGCTCATTAAAAATAATGGGAGAGGCTTGAACGCCCATTGGAAATAAGGAGAACTTGGAATGCCCATTGACTTGCATGGGCTCTAGTGAAACACATTAGAGCAAAAAAAAGATGCAAAGAAAACGTGGAATGGATTTTGAAAGAAAGTGTCTGGGCCCAGATAGACTGTTCTGGGACTGGATTGACAGGCCCATGATTGCAATGGCGGCCCCTGGGTGTGACAGAAGGGCTCTGGGACTGGAATGACAGGCCCCTAACTGGAATGACGCCCCCTGGGTGTGACAGAAGGGCTCTGGGACTGGAATGACAGGCCCCTAACTGGAATGACGCCCCCTGGGTGTGACTGAAGCGTTCTGGGACTGGATTGACAGGCCCATGAGTGCATTGGCGGCCCATGGGTGTGAGTGAAGGGCTCCAGGACCAGAATGATGGCAACCTAACTGGAATGGAATAATGGTCTCTTGCCACTGAGACTCAAGGTGGGTTATATAGTATGAGATTAATGCAATCAGTATAAAGTAAGTTCATTTCAACACAATACCCAGGGTTCATCTCAAGGGGGAGTGCACTGGAACGGCATTCCGGTAGTTCCCCCAAGTCAGTTGACCTCGACCACCTGACTTTAAAAGATTTTGGGACTTTTAGGCCTCAACTGGGGTCAAAATGGCCACAATCGGGGCAAGAACTGCCTTGATCGGGACAGTGCCAGGTGGACGAGGTATCCCCCACCCGGCACTGACTTGGTCTGGGCCGTTTTGGTCCCGAAACGGGCTGAAATGGGCCAATAATGGCCATTGTCAGCCATTTGGGGCAGTTTCAGCCTGGATTGGGTCCGTTCTGCCCCGGATCAGGGCCTAAATGACTGGGATTGGGTCAGAGCCGGGCGGAGGAAGTCTTCCTCGCCCACCAGCAACCCAGTCCCAGCCATTTTGGCCCTGATCCGGGCCAGAACAGGTTAAAAATGGCAATTTTCGGCCATTTAGGAACGTTTCAGCCTTGATAGGGGCCAAAACAGCCTAGATCGGTGCCGAAACAGCCCAGATTGGGTTGTTGCCATGTGGAGGAAGTTTCCTACGTCTGCCGCAGACATGGTCCTGGCCATTTCGGCCCCAGTCCTGGCCAAAACGGGCCCAAAAGGGCCATTTTTGGATGTTTTGGGCACGTTTTTGCCCCGGATTAGTGCCAAGGGGGCCTGGACTGGGCCAGTGCTGGGCAGGGGAGGGTTCCCCCACTTGGCTCCGAACAGATTCTGTCCTTTTCAGCCCAGATCCTGGTCCAAAAGGCCCCAAATGGCCACTTTCGGCCATTTGGGCTATTTTCTGCTAGGATCGGGGCCAGAACTGCTGGGATCTGGTCAGGGCCAGGTGGGGGAACCCTCCCTTTCCCAGCACTGATCTGGTCCAGGCTGTTTCAGCCATGATCTGGGCCCAAACAGAACCCAAATGGCCATCTCTGGGCCTTTGGAGCCCTTTTTGGCTGGGGTCAGGACCAAACAGCCAAGATTGGGTTGGTGCCTGGTGGGGGACCCCTCCCCTCCCGGCACCAACCCAATCTGTGCACTTTTGGGCCTGATCCAGGCCAAAACATGTCACAAATGCCCATTTTGGCCGTGTTTTGGCCTGGATTGTGGACAAAACCGCCCTGATCGGGCCACTGCCATGTGAGGGAACACTTCCCCACCTGGCAGCAACCAAATCCTGTCCATTTTGGCCCTATCAAGGGGTGTGGCATATGTTAATGAGTTATACTAATGAGTTCTTGCAGTTCTTTTTCTACAAATGCTTCCCTGACAATACCATAAGTGTCACGGGCTGGGCCAGCCCAAGCAGGGTGGTTCAAGTCCAAACCTTAAGGCCAAAGTCAAAGGGGAGTTCCAAGAGCAAAAGCCAAGTTAAACCGGTGGTCAGAGCACGAGATAAAGCCAGGAGTGAGTCCAGAGTCCAAGAACGAGGTCAGGCACAGTCCAAGGTCAGTCACCGATAGTGTCAGGTCCAAAAGCAGGCACGGGCAAGATTCACAGAACATGGAGTGGTTGCAGGCAGTAGACACGTTGCTTCCACGCCCAGCAGTTCCTCCAGACTGGCTCTTATAGCCAGGCGTGGTTTTCAGCCAGCTGCTGGGGCTCTATCCTGCCACTACTCATCGTCACTCTCCAGCAGCTGGCGTTGGCTCAAGAGGCGAGCACTGCGCCATCTATCCTGCAGTTCCAGTCTCTGGCGCTGCCTGCGGCATTCCTTGGGCGTGGGTGAACCTGGGGGGGTGGAGGCTCTTGGCTGCGCTGCACCTGTAGAAGTCCCTGGCTGAGCTTCCTCTGTAGTATTGGAGCTAGAGGGTCCTGGTGCCTCAGCTGCTGGCTGTAAGCTCTGATCAGCCAGCAGCTGTTGCTCCTGATTACTGGCTTCTGCTGAATCAGGGCTAGGGCTGGCTACACGAGGCTCCTCTCCTCCAGAGGAGACCTCACTCTCAGACTGGGCCATGACAATAAGGCTAACATATACATGTTTAAAGACATAGCATTATTAAGGATCCAAGACATAGTCTGGCACACCAGGAGCTGTCATTCCAGGTAGGAACCTGTAATTCGATTCCCGGAGCCCTTCTGTCACACCCAGGGGACATCATTCCAGTCGGGTCTGTCATTCCAGTCCCAGAGCCCTTCTGTCACACCCAGGGGGTGTCATTCCAATCAGGGCCCTGCCATTCCAGTCCTTGAGCCCTTCTCTCACACCCAGGGGCCATCATTCCAGTCAGGGGCCTGTCATTCCAGTCCCAGAGCCCTTCTTTCACACCCAGGGGCCGTCATTGCACTCGGGGGCCTGTCAATCCAGTCCCAGAACAGTCTATCTGGACCCAGACACTTCCCTTCAAAATCCATTCCACATTTTCTTTGCACCTTTTTTTTGCTCTAATGTGTTTTAATGGAGCCCATGCAAGTCAATGCGCATTCCAAGTTCCCTATTATTTCCAATGGGCATTCAAGCCTCTCCCATTATTTTCAATGGGCAATCCTGTCATTTTAGTATATCCTAAAGTGGCTGCTTTGAAGGATGAACTCTAGTATTATACTCAGCTGAGGTCTCTTCCCTCCCCAAGTTCCACCCCTCCAAATCTCCAGGAATGTCATAGCCTGGAGCTGCCAACCCTACGAGAAATGGCAGCACCCAGTGGCTTGGGAGGAAGGGAGCTCTCAAGAGCGCATCCCCTGGAAATCTTGTGGGTCTCTAAGGTGCCCCTGAACTGAAATCCTGCTGTTAATTAGGCCACTTTGGGTTGACAGAGCTGGAGGCAAGCTTTACAGTATGATTGAGTAGGGAATCGGAATCTGATGTAAAATTTGTTGGGTGGGAAGGATCTTGGCTGGGGGGGGCGGTATTGTAGTTCCGCCCATAGAATTAATGTGGCTGTGATTCAGAACCCAGACATAAGAGAATGAATTGATGGGCAGAGAAGCATTGGTCTGAATTTCTGATAGGGTACTCTCCAGTGATAAATGACTGTATGCTGTGAGTAGCATTGCAACTGAAGAGAGCTGGTAGCTTGGACAAGCGGTGTGAGCAGCAGGGTGGTGGTCTTGGAGAGTGGTCGGCATGGGGCCAGAGATCCAGGTCCTCTGGGGATGAGGGAGGTATGGTGGTGGGACCCAGGAAAGGATGAGAAGGACACGGAGATATGGTGAGGCTCGATGTCCTTCTAACCTGCACCCCATCCCGGGGCATGTTGGGTGTGGAACTAGGAGATATAGCTCCCCTTCAAGACTGATGTTGTGTAATGCCAGGTTCATAAATAATAAGACCAGAACATTGCATGACTATTCTGTGGCGAATTATGCAGACCTGGTATGCCTGACTGAGACCTGGGTGAGGTGAGGGTGAGATGGTTGCCCTGAATTAACTAGTCCTGCTTGGGTTCTCAGTCCTTCATCAGTCCCGAACGGGAGGCCGGAGGGGAGGGGTGGCAATTCTTGTCCAAGAGTCTCTCCTTCAGGCTACTCCCCATCCCAGAGATCTCTGGCCTTTATTGTGTAGGTCTAGTGTGGGGTGCTGAGGAGAGTTTGGCCATCTGTGTGGTGTACTGGCCGCCCAGCACACCAGCAGATGCCCTGCCACATCTGCTAGAGGTGGCGGCTGGATGGGCCTTGGAGCACTCAAAACTGTTGGTGTTGGGTGACTTCAACGTCCTTGCTGACGATGATGCCTCTAGTCGGGCTGTGGACCTGGTGTCTTCTATGGCTGCCCTTGGACTTTCCCAGATTGTTGCAGCCCCTACAAATCAAGCAGGCCACATGCTGGGTCTGATCTTTGGGATGGAGGTGGGGCTAGAAACAACTGAGTTAGTGCCATGGTCAGTCCACGTGGTCCTGAAGGCTTGTCTGGATATCCCACCCCTCCCCTGCAAGGGCAGTGAGCTTATTTATGCTCGCCCACAGAGACTTATAGATCCAATCGGTTTCCAGAATGCTCTGCAGGATACGATGGTCCCTGGCAGTTCATTGGATGAGCTGGTGGAAGATTGGCAGGTCCGTCTTTCCGAAGCCATTGATAAAATCGCCCCTCGTCGCCCTGTCTGCCCGCATGCCAGACTAGCTCCCTGGTGTACAGAGGAGCTACGCCGGAAGAAGCAGGAGCTGAGACAGCTAGAGTGTGTGTGGCAGCAAACTAGTGATAAAGAGGCAAGAGCATCTTATAGGACATTTATGAAGGCCTATGAGATGGCAGTGAAGGCTACAAAGAAAGAGTTCTATGCAGCCTCCATTGCATCAGCTAGCTCACGCCCAGCAAAACTGTTCAATGTGGTTTGGTCCTTGGTCTCCTTTTCAGGAGGAGACCATCAAAATTCAAATTCGGATATTAGCTGCGAGGCTTTTGGGAGCTTTTTTGCTGCTAAAATCTTGTCTCTCCACCGTGATCTCCCAGCCACAGTTGATACAGTGTGCGAACTGGAGGCCCCTTGGCTGTCTTCTGGAATAATATTAGACCATTTCAGTCCACTCTCTGGGGATGAGATTGACAGGATCCTGTGACCAGTTAGTCCTACCACATGCTCCTTGGACCCGTGCCCTTGGCGGCTGGTGAAGGCCAGTGTAGATGCCCTGGAGGCCATTGTCAACATGTCTCTGAGCTTCAGGATCTTTCCAGAAGCATTGAAGGAAGCTGTGGTTAGACGTCTCTTGAAAAAACCATCTTTGGACTCTGCTGACCCGGTCAGTTACTGTCCAGTTTCGAACCTCCCGTTCCTGGGTAAGGTGATTGAGCGGGCAGTGGTAGAGCAGCTGCAGGTCTTCTTGAATGATTCCTCATCCCTAGATCCCTTCCAGTCCGGGTTCCATCCAGGACATGGGACGGAGACGTTACTGGTCACCGTGATGGACGATCTCCGTAGATAGCTGGATCAAGGTGGGTCGGCACTGCTGATATTGTTAGATTTATCAGCAGCATTTGATACGGTCAACCATGACCTGCTGATCCACCGCCTTGCCAATGTGGGGATACGAGGGATGGCCTTGCAGTGGTTTGTCTCTTTTCTCCATGGTCAGGGACAGAGGGTGGCTTTGGGGGAGAAGTTGTCACCCTGCCACCTGTTGGTGTGCGGTGTCCCTCAAGGGGCAATACTCTCCCCCTTGCTATTTAATGTATACATGCGCCCCCTTGCCCAGCTGGTACGGAGTCTTGGACTTGGGTGCCATCAATATGCAGATGACACCCAATTGTATTTGATGATGGACTGCTTGGACCCGTGCCCTTTGCGGCTGGTGAAGCCCAGCATAGATGCCCTGGAAGCCATTGGCAACATGTCTCTGAGCTTCGGGTTCTTTCCCCCAGCTGGTACGGAGTCTTGGACTTGGGTACCATCAATATGCAGATGACACCCAATTGTATTTGATGATGGACTGCTGGCCAGACTCTACCCCACATGTCCTGGAACGTGCCTTCGAAGCTGTGACTGGATGTTTGAAACTGAGTCGGCTGAAATTGAGTACCACAAAGATGGAGGTCCTGCATGTGGGTCTTGGGCCCATGGGTTCGGGACTCCGGCTCCTGGCTCTTGATGGAGTGCCAGTTGTGCCAGTGTTGAGAGTTAGAAGTCTGGGGGTGGTCCTGGAGGCTTCCCTGTCTAAGGAGGCACAGGTTGCAGCGGTTGTTCGATCCTCATTCTTCTATCTTAGACAGGCTCGGCAACTTGTCCCTTACTTATCGACCCATGACCTTATTACAGTGATCCAGGCAACAGTCACCTCCAGATTAGACTACTGTAACTCGCTCTACGCAGGGCTTCCATTGGGCCTGATCCGGAAACTGCAGCTGGTGCAGAATGCAGCTGCATGAGTGATTGCCAGAGCTCCAACCGTGGCACATATAACACCTATCCTCCGACAGCTGCACTGGTTACCTGTTGAGTACCAGGTCCGGTTCAAGGTTTTGGTGTTGACCTATAAAGCCCTATGCGGACTGGGCCCAGCATACCTTCGGGACCGCCTTTCCTCATTGTAGTAACGACACGAGACCGAGATCTGGATGCAAAGTCTGTCCCTCCAAAGACGGAGGCGAGAGATTTATTAGCTTGTATTCAAGAAGTCCCGGATGCCCAAATATGTCTATAGCTACAGTTACAAGTTACACATTCCATTCTCAGCCAACTAAGCAAAATATGCTGTGATCAGACTTTTGTCTTATCTAGGAAGCATAACGGAAAGAAAGGTACATCATGAGCCTCTGAGCGTAGAAGAATATTACTTAGAGTGTTTGGGAATGTTGTGCTCTGTGAAGGGTGAGAGAACAAGATAAAACATATTACAACTACTTCCTGATTCCTTTTGTGGCGTGCCAACTGACCAGGAGATCAGGAATGTAGAAATGTAAAGAGCAATTAATGGAGGCTGTGTGGCATGCCTACTCCGGCCTACACTTCACTCTTTTTTATTTATTTAATTAAAGTGGCTACAAAGGGCCGTTCTCTGCATCATTCCAAGAGCAGTCATTTTCCTCATCCTCATCATAGGACGTAAGCCAAGAGGCTGGGATATTAGACACTGAAGTGGTAACTGAATATGCAGCAGGATGTGGTTTTTGAAGTACTAAAGCAACAAGTACATTGAATACAACAGCATCCTGCAATAAGCGCTATTAGAGCATATGCACCATATTGTATAATGATACCTAAGAGGCCACTTGGCAGCCAGCTCCATAGAGCTTTCCACCAGGAGGGTAAAACATCTTCTTTTATGGAAGTTTGTAAGTGAGATAGTTGTTGCAGTTGCTTGCTTATAGTTTTAGAATTATCAGACAAATTAAAACAACACATATTCTTTACAGATTCACAGTTAATAGCAGCTCTATTGTCTAAAACAGCATTGTGAAGTTCTTGTTGCTCAGAATTTAGTGCTGCTAAAGCTACAGAGGTGGCATTAATAGTTTTTGCTAAGTTGCAAGCCAAATGTCTTAAATTGTTAGCATTAAGTACAGTAAGAGATGGAACCCCTATAAGAGAGGCCCCTAAAGCAACAGATTCAGCTTTATTAACAAGAACGGTTTCTTCAGAGCATGTAGCATCAAGAGTAACTAAGTGATATTCACGAGAAGCAGTAAGCATGGCTTTGGAAGGTAAAGCAATAGCTAAACGACTTAAACAGCAAAGAGAGTCAGACAAATTAGCAGGTATGTAATTAAAAGTTCTTGAGACACAGGTAAAGAACCAACCTTGGGGTAATTGGATAAATGCAAATGCAAAAGAAACATTTTCTGTTTTTGAACAATTAAGAATATTTGGTCCTACAGAAAGACAGTGAGGCTTGGATTTGTGCTTGGTGCAGTTCACTATTTGAGCGCAGACAGTTTGATTTTGTGATGAATTGGAAGCCACATAAGGAGCGTAAAGAGACATTTCAAACAATGGAAGTCGGGGCACAATTGGACCCCAATCATACATTTGAGTATATTTCATGTTACTACGTTTCAGAAACATGCTTAAAGTCGTGTCATTCAAAAGCAAGGCAAGAGGGGTAAACACAGGAATAAGAAGCTAGTAATAAGTTCATGTCATTTGTTTGCTGTAAACAAAAGTTGGAACTGTTCACTTGTGCAGCAAGCCGTTTCCACAAATTGTACTGAAGATAGTCCTGCAGAGGCTGGGTGTCAGCGTGTACAGTCATTGGTAGAAAACAGAGAAGCACACACAGAATGAGTGTAGAATTTGCAGTAATGTCCAAAGCAGCACGTCTGAGCTCTATGAGTTCAGCATTCAAGGCAGCAATTACAATTGAAGTTGCATTCATTGTCTTAGTCAGGCTGCAAGCTATTTTGCTAAGAGTTTGATGGTTCACAATGGTGAGCACTGGAAGACCAACATACAGAGGCTGCAAGAGCCAAGGCCTCTCATCACTTAGGAGATTCACTGTAGAGTCACAGCTGGAATCTAGCATAGCACTTTTCAACAGAGGAGCAATTAATCAGCAGACTCCTCAAGGCAAAAGGTGGTATTAAGTGGCGAGGACAGCACACAAGGAATGAGAAGTGAATTGGCAGTCTGAGCTTTTCCATCGAGTTGGTTGCCACTTGATGCCATGAGCTGGCTGGATACACCTGGTAGGGACCCACAAAGGACCTGTGGATGACAAAACAGAAACATACCCTTTCCCCCATGGTAAAAGGGGGACTGGCCCCTGCCAGGTCTTATCTGGCAGGCTCCGATAGTACACCTGCAGAGTAGGTAACTGTGGTTTCTGCCAGAAATGTCTATCATAGGCAGAGATATTTGGGGAGGCAGCAGCTTGTGGCTGCGAAAAATTAAGTTGTTTATACGTGAACAAACATTTATGAATTTGCTGCATAGTCATTCCCAGCGTTGGGAGTTGGGACCCTCCTCCCCCTTTGTTGTATTTGTTTAGAGAGGAGGGTTTTAATAGAGCGATTGGCATGTGTTACGATCGCCTAACCTGTAGAACTGAAAGGGATTTTATGAGTAAGAACAATGTCTGAGCCGCTTGGAAACAGTGGCTGGCAAGCTGAGAGTCAAGCATCTCCCACCTCAGGAATGTTCACTAACTTAGCTTTGTTTGTGGAAGTGAGGGGGAGGGGGGGTGAGAAGAAAGCAGGCTAGCTGTGTGCTGCCTGAATATGTTGAAGTGGTGATGAGAGAAATATTATCTGTGAATAAGAGTCAGAGAGGATAGCTGTGTGTAAAACCTTATAAGAGATCTGTGTGAATGAGTTTGGATGAAGTAACTTTAAGAACTAAGAACTACTTTTATGAAACCAATATGCTTCTTGAAAAATAAACATTTAATTTTGTTTTGTTATATTCTGGAGTAGCTGTCAGTGTTATATCCCAGGAGATGGGAAAGAACATGAAATGCAGTTTTTCCCCTCTGAGGAGTGGTCTAATAGAGAATTCTAAGTCTACCTCATGAAGAATAGAGACTCCCCTTTCCATGGTGGGAATCCTTACTAGAAACTAAGTGCTTACATGCAAATAAGTAACACAAACAGTTGAACTTTTATTTCTTTTGACTGAAAGTAAACACTAGCTAATTCTTAAAACTAGGCAGGGTTAGCTCTAGTTAGTATTTGGTTGGAAGAATGCATGCATAACACTTATGCTTCAAAGCAGTAACCTTTTGAGACTTTAAGAGAGGAAGGAAGAGCTGCTTTAGAGATTTAAGATTTTAAGGAGAACTTACAGACCCATGCTGTAATTCACTTGGAGTTTCAGTGAGAAAGACAGACTAGATATAATGTGAATAATTAAGGAACAGACAACCAATTAAACCAAAGAAGTTTTTTGAGACAGATGACTGAGAGCTTTCAGAAAATTTTTAGGCTTTGTGTACTTGATACCAGGATTTCTGTTGATCCTACAAGGCAGAAGATTTTTAAGATAGAATGTCATTTATAAGAGTGAAAGGAGGAGTGTAGAAATAGAGCTATAAGATTAGAATTGATTGGGGGTGCTAAATAAGCACCAGGAAGACAGCTGATTAGTTTATAAACATAGTGTGAGTTAGAGATGAGCTTGAAGAGAATATTTAGTAATTCAGTGACCTTCGCTCTGAAAAACATAACTCCTCTGGAGAGGCTACTATTAGAAAAGAAGCTATTATCTTTAGGTAACTGAAAAAGGACAACTCCCACAAAGTTTGCAAGAGCAATACGAAACTTGCAGAGTATTACACAGGAGGTGATTGAAATCATTTTTAGGAAAAAGCAGTGTTATGAATAGCAAAACATAACCAGTGTGCTCAATAGCACGCTCTCGTGCCATAGCACAGAGATCAGCCATGGCATGAACATTTTTGTGAGCCATGAGAGAGATATACAATCATTTTACAAGAAAGACATTCCCATAGTATTCCCAGAACTCTAGTGGGAGTGTGGGGAGGATGAAAAGGCGAAGGTCATCAAGTTCCACAGGGATTCTGTTAGCACACTGCTGAGCTAAAATCTTGTTTACTTGTTGTAAAGCTGCCTGGGTTGGCAGGGGAGCAGTGATAAGATTGCTGGGATGTTTCGTGGTAGGAAGCGAGGAAAACACTGGACTTAACAGACTGGTAGGTAAAGAAAAATAAGGTTGTACCCAATTAAGGTTGCCTAGGAGCTGCTGCAAAGCAACGAGGGTGAGCGGAGATAGGAACTTTGAATAAGGAACTATCAGAGCAGCAAAGGAGTGATAGGCTTCACAATTTGCACCGTTTCGGGAGCTACAATGAGGCCATAAGGTTGGAGAGATTCTTGAGAAATTGCTAAAACTCCTGTAGGAGTCTGAGTGGTAGGAAAAATGCACAAGGAAAATCCTGAATTCATGGAAGGAATTTAATCAACACACTGCTGAGCCAGAATGCCATTAACTGATTGTAAGACTTGAATAACATCACTTGGATGTTTCTTGCAGTGGTCAGTGAAGAGAACAGGAGGCTTAGGAGACTGGTAGGAAGAGCAAAAGAGGGATTGACCCAATTTAGAATACCCAGAAGCTGTTTTAAAGCTACAAGTGTGGGGGGTTTTCCATTTCCAGTCGGGCTGGTAGGTCTTGGTTTTACACCTCTACCCCCAGGATCTTGGCATTCTCCCTCAGTGAGAGCGGCAGCAAGCAAAAAGTCTTGATGAGAAGCATTTTCTATCTCTTGGCAAGCTCTAACCATATCTGCCAATTCCGGGGTTTTTCCCAGACCTGCAATAACCCTTTGGTACTCAGAAGTAGCATTCTCTTTAGCCAAGTTAAGAAGCAGCTTTTCTTGAGAGTCAGTGTTATTAACTTGAAGCTTGATAAAATCTGGATAGGGCTCTGTGGTTTTTCTCAACTCAGTAAGAACAGTATAAGAGAGAGGCTTGTATTCCACAATCTGATGGCTTTGATCATTAACTTGATCTGTTAAATGAACTGGGCAGATAGCAAGCATCTTAGTTAATTCTGCAGCATCCACATTCCCCGTGAAATGTACTGAGCTCACTGACAGCATTTCCATTGATTCTGGAATGCTTTCAGTGGGAGCCTCGGCTAGAGCAGCCTGGAGGCGATCTTGTTCCAGTACCTCCCTCACAAGACCTGTTGAGATTCCTCCAGTGGAAGGTGGAGGATTAAAATCTTGATTGGGGGGTGCAGAAGGTTGTGGAGGAGAGGAAGAGCTGAGCGGTGCTGGAGGAAGCAACTGCACCTCAGCATACTTTGGTGGACATTCCTTAGATAATTGAGCAGTGGTGTGAGAGGGAGAGGGCGTAAACTTTTCCACTGCATATCTGCATTGATGCCAGGTCTGCAGTAATTCTACCGGAGCTCATGGCTCCATGTGCAAAATTCTCCCTACGTTCTCCCAGTCCCGTAGGTTCAGGGAACCTCCTTCCGGATATGCCGAACAATGGAGGTGAAGATGTTGAATGAGACTTGCTATCTGAGCTGAAGTGCTGGTCCTGCCAGACTTCTTGACTAAAAAACAAAATTCTTTCACATGCCTTTGCTGAGGCAGCATTAACGAACTTCCCATGCTTACCAGTTGATAAGGGGCCGCAGAAGCGACGGAGTGCACTCGATGAGGGGCCTATTCCAGGCACTGGTAGATGAGGAGGGTCCCTGGCTGCTCGGGCGCCAGATGTAGTAACGACACGAGACCGAGATCTGGATGCAAAGTCTGTCCCTCCAAAGATGGAGGCGAGAGTTTTATTAGCTTGTATTCAAGAAGTCCCGGATGCCCAAATATGGCTATAGCAACAGTTACAAGTTACACATTCCATTCTCAGCCAACTAAGCAAAATATGCTGTGATCAGACTTTTGTCTTATCTAGGAAGCATAACGGAAAGAAAGGTACATCATGAGCCTCTGAGCGTAGAAGAATATTACTTAGAGTGTATGGGAATGTTGTGCTCTGTGAAGGGTGAGAGAACAAGATAAAACATATTACAACTACTTCCTGATTCCTTTTGTGGTGTGCCAACTGACCAGGAGATCAGGAATGTAGAAATGTAAAGAGGAGGCTGTGTGGCATGCCTACTCCAGCCTACACCTCATATATTCCCTCATATATACACCTCATAAATAAACACAGAGCACCTCTGCAGGCAGTTTCTCTTGCCCTCGGTTTGTTGTATTGCATTCCTTTAATCAAATGAATGGCTGAAGGGATGTTTTCTTTTTTCCTGAATGCTCAGGCACAAGAATAGATGATCAAGTGGGCAATATTTTCCTCTTTCAGGCATTCCCAAAGTCCTTTCTGGAAGTAGCCGTGTTCTTCACGGAGGAGGAATGGGCTCTCCTGGGTCCAGGCCAAAGAAAACTCTACTGGGAAGTGATACAGGAGAATTACGAGACCGTGGCCTCCCTCGGTAAGGTCTTTGCCCTTTTATCGTTTTTTTCCAAATTCAATATACTTCCTTTTTTCATGAAGACAGAAGAGAAGGGAGGGAGCGGCCACTTTCTTTGGCCATCTTTGATTTCAGGACTCACTTTCATTGGCCACAGAGGAAAACTGACCATCTGTTGATGAAGAGGGCTCTGATCGGGAGAGGCGGACAATACCCTATTAGATTCATGCTTACAGATTGGAATTTTGTTTACAAAAATTGGATTTCCCTCACAGATTGGACACGCCGGGTGCTCAGGATTTTATACCTCTCTTTGGAGGACTGGTGTTTCTATGGAGCTGCTCATGCCTTTGCACTTTAGAATATATATGTGCAATGAAAGATTATAATAGCACTTTTGGCACTGGCACTTTATTAATCACTAGAAATAAAGCCCGTTGCGGGGGGAAAATACAACGGGCTCTAGAAAGGGGAAAGCAGGCAGGCAGGCATTCCCTCCTCCTCCATCACCGATCCTGGCCAGTGAAGGAAGGGGGTGGACATCGCCACCTGCTCCTCATCTGATCTCAGCAACGTGAAGGGGTGGTGGGCTTTGCTACCTGCTGCACGCCTGATACAGGTCGGGTAAAGGGGGACAGGCATTGCCACCTGCTCCACTCCTGACCCCAGCTGGGTGAAGGGAAAACGGGCATTGCCTTCTGTTCTGCACCTGACTGTGGCTGGGTGAAGGGGGGCAAGCATTGATGCCTGCTCCAAGCCTGATCCTAAATGGGTGAAGGGGAGTGGGCATTACCGCTCCTAATAACAGCTAGGTTAAACCAGAGAGTGGGCATTACTACCTGCTCTGCTCCTGATCCCAGCTGTCTGAAGGGGGGTAGGTATTTCCACCTCCTCCGCTCTTAATATCAGCTGGGTTAAGGTGGCAGGGTGGGCATTGCAACCTGCTCCACACCTAATATCAGCTGGGTTAAGGCGCGGGGAGGGCATTGCCACCTGCTTCGCTCTTGTTCCAACTGGGTTAATGCAGGGGCGGGCATTGCCACCTATTACGCTCTTAAGATCTGCTGTGTTAAGGTGGGGGATGGGCATTGCCCCCTGCTCCACTCCTAATACCAGCTAGGTTAAACTGGGGGTGGGAATTGCCTCCTGCTCTGCTCCTAATACTAGTTGGCTGAAGGGGGGGCATTTCTACCTTCTCTGCACCTCTCGAAAGGGGAAAGCAGGCAGGCAGGCATTCCCTCCTCCTCCATCATGTATGAATGGCATGTAATCTGGCAAATTATAAGTGTATTGAATAATTGTATTGCATATACGTGTGTTCACTTTTGAAGTGGTGTCGTTAGGTTGTCCTGAATTCTTTTGTTAACTTACTCTGTCAGGACTTTCCAGTTTCTGTTATCCTGCTCCTGTTACCGGCATTGCCTGCTCCTCTGCTCCTCATACCGGCTCGGTTAAGGTTGAGAGTGTGTATAGCCACCTGCTCTACTCCTGATCCCAGCTGGGTGATGGGAGGAGGGCACTGCCACCTGCTCCACTCCTAATACCAGCTGGGTTAAGTGGGGGTGGGCATTGCCACCTGTTACGCTCCTAATATCGACTGTGTTAAGGTGGGGGTGGGCATTTCCATCTACTTTGCTCCTATTACCATCTTTGTTAAGGTGGAGAATGGGCATAGCCACCTGCTCTGCTTCTGATCCCAGCTAGGTGAAGAGGGAGGGCATTACCACCTGTTCCGCTCCTAATAACAGCTAGGTTAAACCAGAGAGTGGACATTACTACCTGCTCTGCTCCTGGTCTCAGCTGTCTGAAGGTGGGTAGGTATTGCTACCTGCTCCGCTCTTAATATCAGCTGGGTTAAGGTGGCAGGGAGGGCATTGCCACCTGCTTCGCTCTTGTTCCCGGCCTGGGCTTCCCACCATGGCATGTTTTCTGGAGCGATATGGTGAGTTGCCTGGGCTTCCTTCTGAAGCAGCACCCTCTGGTGGTGCACCAGGGTATAAAGTGAGTTGTCTGAAACACGCTTACTCAATTATATAGTAGGATGAATTGATAGTATCTGTATTGTAGCACTTGTGTGAATGTTTTTCCATTTCCAACAGGAGCGTTACAGGAATTGTTAATGATATAGGAATCTCTTGATATGTTATAGTGATCCTACTGTGTGACTACTTCTATAAATAAATCCTACTATATAATTCAGTAAGTGTATTTCAGACAACTCACTTTATACCCTGGTGCACCACCAGAGGGTGATGCTGCAGAGGGAAGCCAAGGCAAGGCACCATGTCCTTCCAGAAAATGTGCCATGGCAAGAAGGCCAGGCCGGGATTGGGATGGGAACTGGTGGCAATACCAGTCCCCTGCTTTCACCCAGCTGGTATTAGGAACGGAATAGGTGGCAATGCCCACCCCCCAGCTTAACCCAGATCATATTAGGAGCAGAGCAGGTAGCAATGCCCATCCCATGCCTTAAGAGAGTCAGTTTGGTGTAGTGGTTAAGAGCACGGGACTCTAATCTGGAGAGCTGGGTTTGATTTCCCACTCCTCCACGAAGCCAGCTGGGTGACCTTGGGCTAGTCACAGTTCTGTGAAGCTCTCTCAGCTCCACCCACCTCACAGGGTAATTGATCTGGGGTAATTATAACATTTTGTAAACTGCTTTGAGTGGGCATTAAGTTGTACTGAAGGGTGGTATATAAGTCGAATGTTGTTGTTGTTGTTGTTGTTGTTACCCCTGCTGTTATTAGGAGCGGGGCAGGTGGCAGTGTCCACCCATCTTCAATCAGCTGGTAGGTGAAATAGCAAAGTGGCATTGTTGTCAAAGAAATCAAAGCTGTTAATCACACATCATGTTAAATAAACAATATCACTACAGCCTCAAGCCGCTATTGTAGAATTAAAGTTCCAAATGTCCAATGAAGAGGTGAAAAGAATGAAGGCCATGTAGAACAAGTCCCAAAGGGAAACTCCAAATGAATGTCGTCTGATTTGTGGGTTAGCCAGGAACTCCTTTTTCTTAACCTAGCTGGTATTAGAAGTGGAGCAGGTGGCAATGCCCACCCCGAAAATTTCCACGCCTACCCCGTCTTAACTTAGCTGGTATTAGGAGTGTAGCAGGTGGCAATGCCCTCCCCCTGCCATAATGCAGCAGGTATTAGGAGCGGTGCACGTGGCAATGACCACCCCCCTTCACCCAGCTGAGTTCAGGAATAGTAGATAGCAATGCCTGCCTCACTTCAGCCAGTTGGGATCAGGAGTGGAGAAGGTGGCAATTCCTGTCCAGTGCCTTCAGATCAGGTGCAGAGCAGGAGGCAGTGCCCTTCTTCCCTTCACCCACCTGGGATAAGAAGCGGGGCAGGTGGCAATGTCCGCCGCCTTCAATCTACCGGAATCAAGTGCCAAGCAGGCAGCAATGCCCATTCCCCTTCAACCTGCCAGAATCAGGAGCAAAGCAACTGCCAATGCCTGCACCCCCTTCACCCATCTGGTATTGGGACCGGAGTAGGTGGGAATGCCCAGTCC
Source organism: Eublepharis macularius (assembly GCF_028583425.1). Lineage (NCBI taxonomy): Eukaryota > Metazoa > Chordata > Lepidosauria > Squamata > Eublepharidae > Eublepharis > Eublepharis macularius. The sequence continues at coordinate 180,527,726 of NC_072793.1, forward strand.
TCGCCATAACACAGTTGGTATTAGGTGCAGAGCAGGTGGCATTGCCCACGCCCAGCAATGCCCACCCGCGCCCTTAGTGTATGGAGGTAATACAATTAGAGTGGAGGGATCCACGTTCAATGTGACATTGAAGCATTTTTCAACTTGCCAAACGGAATCTCTTGTGTACACTATGTTCTGTACGTGTAATAAAGTTTACGTGGGAAGCACAATGCGCCCGGTCCGCATCCGGATTCTGGAGCACATGTCATGAATTAGAGATCGTGTGACTGATGTCCCTTTAGTAGATCATTTTATTTCACATCATAGAACCGAGAATGAATTCAGATTCTCTGTGCTATATGTTTCATCCAGGAGAGGTCAGCACCATACCCAGAAGGACTTATTGAGACGTGAGGCTGAGTGGATACATCGTTTGGGCACTTTGAGCCCTGGTTTAAACTTAGAGAACAATTTGTCCTGTTTCTTGTAAATGTTATTGTATGATTCTGTCAGAGGAGGGCAGCATTATGAGGAGACCTATAGAACAGTGAGGCTGAGTGGAACATCATTTGGGCTCTTAGAGTCCTGAAGGTTTAAATTCTAGAGTATAACTTGTTCTGTTTTATTGGTATAATATCGCTTTACGAATTGTAATCTAGATCAGTGTTGCTGTCTGTTTGAGAAACAATGTCCCTTTAAGTATTTTCACCTGGGGGCTGTGCGTCAGTATTTATTTTCATGAAAAGCGGGGGGTTACTCCAGAACCGTTCTGCTGTGCGTTGAATTTCTGCCCGTGAATGTTTTTTTGGTCTAGATGTGGGTGAATAACTTAAGTCCGAAAGGATTGATTCAATACAAGCAATTCTTCATTGATAAGAAAGGGTGATAAGAAAGGGTGGTTTTTACATCTTGAATGATTGTTTTGTTCATAGGACTTTATTATTGTACAGGTGGAAACAAGATTGGCCCCTGAGGAAGTGGATCTATCGTGAAACAAGCTAAACAATCAAGCCGGCAGCTTGTAGGGCCAGGGGAGCCCCAACTGGGCTCACCGTCCATCCTTGAGATCCACCTGTGACAAAAGAAAAAGAAGAACAGAATGATATTGGTCAATTTCCACTTTGCTACCCTTTGCACTTACCTTCAGTTTGCGGTTAAGAGACTTCCTCAGCGCATTTTTGGGGGTGCCCTACCAGTTAGACTGCATATTGGACAATTATTTGGCAATACTTATTACAAGGGAGTCTCTAGCTGTTGAGGCTAAGAATACACGCCAACTTGAGGACATTGTCATTGCTGAGGGACTGTCTTAAAGGGACATGGACAAATTTTGTCTTTTGTATTCTCAATGTATTTCTATTGTATGAATTTTGTATGATATTGATGTTTATTAATACTGTGAAATTACACTTTGGCACTGAGCACTTTGATAGAAAAATCAATACTACTCTTGCAATAAGTTATTTATCAGTAATTTTTGCAAGTTCTGTTGTTGGGATATTTTGTGAATTGCATTTTGCACAACGCCCTCTGTTTGTTGCATTTAGGTTGTGGGGGGTGGCCATTACCACCTATTATGCTAATAATACCAGTTGGGTTAAGGCCTTGGACAGGCATTGCCACCTACTCTGCTCCTAATACTAGCCGGGTTAAGGTGGGGGTGGGTATTGCCACCTGTTCCGCTCCTAATGACGCAAAATATACAAGGGAAAGAAAGTCAATCACCTAAAGAATATGTCTATGCATAGGTTCATGCAATTTTTTTTATCAAATATGAAAGATAATCACATAAATGTAAACAAATGAATATAAACAACTCAGTGCTCAGTACACCTTACTGGAAGACATACAGTTCATTCTACAGCATCCTTAAGAACAGAGTCTCTAAGTTCTGAATGAATTTTGCTGAGACGCTGAAGAAACTTGGTAAACAAGGAAAGCAATGACTCACCAAAGACAGAATTTAAAGTGACAGTCTCACCCCAATCGTATTGTTCGCAGTTCGGTAAGTTACTATATCAAAGAAACTAATTGTCATGGCCCAGTCTGAGAGTGAGGTCTCCTCTGGAGGAGAAAGGCCTCGTGTAGCCAGCCAGGACTCCTCAGGAGAAGAAGAGTTCTGTGTAGCCAGCCCTAGCGCTGACTCAGCAGAAGCCGGTAATCAGGAGTAGCAGCTGCTGGCTGATCAAAGCCTACAGGCAGCACCCTCTAGCCCCAATACCATGGGGAAAGCTCAGCCAGGAACTTTTGTAATTGTATGGAGGCTTGTGGGATACTATTGTAACAACTGTATTCATTTATGGTGTGAAACTGTCACTTTAATTTCTGTTCAACAATTGTATTAATTTCTAATGGTGTGAAACTGTTACTTTAAATTTTGTGTGGCTGCTATGTTCTTAAGATAGCGTTGGGTGTGGTGGCTACGCTGACAGTACTGATGTGCGCTGAAACACATGCACGTGAAATTGATCTTGGTGATTCTTTGGTGAGTCATTGATTTCCCTGTTTACCAAGCACGTTATTTTGTGATAATGAAGTGGGAACTTCAGTTATTGTATTTTTGAAAACCTTTATTTTTAGAAATGCGCTTGAATGGTGGAGTAATATCCAGCGCCTGAGGAAGTAGACAGAACACGAAACAAGCCGAATTTGCTGGCCCCTTGTAGGACGGGGGGACCCCCTTTGGGGGACCCATTACATCTTCATGGTTCCACCAACCTGCAAGAGAAATAAAAAAAGAACATGGATTTATCAAGGATCACTACAACTGGATATATGTACCTTTACTTGCTGGTCCCATGTGGTCAGTTGAGGACAGTTCCTGACAGATGGTTTCCCTCTCTGGATATAGAGAATCAATTCCGGAAGAGGACATTTGTCAATTTCTTCAACATCTCAGCAAAATTCATTCAGAACTTAGAGACTCTGTTCTTGAGGACGCTGTAGAACGAACTGTATGTCTTCCAGTAAGGTGTACTGAGCACTGAGTTGTTCATATTCATTTGTTTACATTTACGTGATTATATTTCATATTTGATAAAAAATTTTGCGTGAACTTATTCTTTAGGTGATTGATTTTCTTCCTCTTGAATATTTTGCAGTTTGGTGTCATTGGTACTGGGAATAGCCTCTGTTTTGCTGCTGCTCCTAATATCAGCTGGGTTAAGGCATTGAATGGGCATTGCTACCTGTTCCACTCCTAATATTACCTAGGTTAAGGTGGGTGTGGGTATTGCCACCTTTTCTACTCCTAATACCAGTTAGGTGTAGACAGGGGGTGGGCATTGCCACCTGCTCTGCTCCTAACACCAGCTGGGTGAAAGAAGGGGGCTGGTATTGCCATCTGATCCCCTCCCTGTTGGCACAGCGTGGTTTGAACTGTAGCTGAGCTCTCAATAAGGCTTCCACACACTTATAGTAGTAAAAGTGTATGTACATTTATTTTACAGTGACTTATATACAGGACTTTGTTCTCAGTGTCAAAGTGCTTCGCCAAGCACTTAATGGAACAAGCTCCACACTTACACCAGACACAGCTGGCTTCTTTACATCCATAGCACCCCCCAGTGTCCAATCCCTGCACATCAGGTGAGGTGACTAAGCTGTTTCTTCGCTCTTGCATCATCCAAGGACCTGTCAAATAGATCTTTTACATCAGTTGTGACAGACAGACCTAAACAGCAAGATGCACACATGCTTCTTGGCTCATTATGTCAACACTCCCGATCCTAGCCTGGCCTTCCTGCCACAGCACATTTTCTGGTGGGACATGGTGCCTTGCCTTGGCTTCCCTCCGCGCCAGCGCCCTCTGGTGGTGCACCAGGTATAAAGTGAGTTGTCTGAAACACGCTTAGTCAAGTATATGGTAGGATTAGTGTTAATATGGAGCTTTCTTCAAAGGGCAATGCAGTCCAAGGTTATAATTGATGGTCAAGCATAAGCCCAAGAGCCTGATGGGTACTGCCAGCTTGTTATTCCATCTCAGCAAATTCTTTATTAAAGGCTCTTAATTCTACATACTGTAATTAAATTATGGTGAAATAAATTTCAGTAACGGTGTCTGAAGAAGGGAGCTCTGACTCTCAAAAGCTTGCATTTTGAAAAGCTTGTTGGTCTCTATAAGTAAATCCTGCCATTCTACAGCAGACCAACACAGCCTCCCACTTAAAAGTATTTCAATACAATTCAAAGGTTTTTAAAAAAACATTTCATTTTCTGTTCTGTCTCCATGTGCTTCCTAAATTAACACGAGAAAGAGTCTGTCTGCAACAAAAGCAAGGAGTTCCCTTGCTTCCCTTGTACTGGAGAAAGTGCCATTCACTGCTAACTGTACCTGCTAACGGGCATTTTTTTGATTTCCCTCTTATTTGATTCTGTCTCTCTTTTCCATCTGCAGGTGTGAGGCACACGGAAATTGAGAAGGAACAAGACAAGTTGATTGTGGAAAGAGATGTAGATCTGCAGGTAGAAGCAAAATTTGAGGTTCAAATGGTACCCAAGAAAGAGTTCATAAGCAAAAGGAAAGCAAAAGAGAAGCAGAGAAAAGAATCAGTAGCCCATCAGAGCAGGAAGCTGTGTGAGTTCTCAGCCCAAGATGAAATACAGAAGAGAAAGAGAAGACATAAGTGCCCACTGATTGAGAAAGTGTTGAACTGCAAGCTCAGATTTAAAAAATATCAGAACATTACATTTCAACACAATACCCAAGGGTCATTTCGAGGGGGAATGCACTGGAACGGCATTCCGGTAGTTCCCCCAAGTCAGGTGACCCTGACCACCTGACTTTAAAAGGTTTTAGGCCATTTAGGCCTCAATTGGGGCCAAAAGGGCCACAATCAGGGCAAAAACAGCCCTGATTGGCACGGTGCCTGGTGGAGGAAGTATCCCCCACCTGGCATCGACCTGGTCTGGACCGTTTTTGTCCCGAAATGGGCTGAAACGGGCCCATAATGGCCATTGTCAGCCTTTTGGGGCAGTTCCGGCCTGGATTGGGTCTGTTCCGCCCTGGATCAGGGCCAAAATGACTGGGATTGGGTCAGAGCCGGGCAGAGGAAGTCTCCCCCGCCCACCAGCGACCCAGTCCTGGAAATTTTGGCCCCGATCCAGGCCAGAACAGGTTAAAAAATGGCAATTTTCGGCCATTTAGGGATGTTTCAGCCTGGATTGGGGCCAAAACAGCCTAGATTGGGGATGAAACAGCCCAGGTTGGGTCATTGCCATGTGGAGGAAGTTTCCTATGCCTGCCATGGACATGGTCCTGGCCAAAATGGGCCCAAAATGGCCATTTTTGGATTTTTTGGGCATGTTTTTGCCCCGGATTAGTGCCAAGGGGGCCTGGACTGGGCCAGTGCTTGGCAGGGGAGGGTTCCCCCTCTTGGCTCTGAACAGATTCTGCCCTTTTCAGCCCCAATCTTGGTCCAAAAGGCCCCAAATGGCCCCAAATGGCCACATACCATTATTAAGGATCCAAGACATAGTCTGGCACACCAGGGGCTGTTATTCCAGGTAGGGGCCTGTCATTAGAGTCCCAGAGCCCTTCTGTCACAGTCAAGGGCCATCATTCCAGTCAGGGGCCTCTCATTCCAGTCCCAGAGCCCTTCTGGTACACCCAGGGGCCGTCAATGCACTCAGGGGCCTGTCAATCCCGTCCCAGAACAGTCTATCTGGGCCCAGACACTTTCCTTCAAAATCCATTCCACCTTTTCTTTGCATCTTTTTTTTGCTCTAATGTGTTTCACTAGAGCCCATGCAAGTCAATGGGCATTCTAAGTTCTCCTTATTTCCAATGGGCGTTCAAACCTCTCCCATTATTTTCAATGGGCAATTCGTTTTAGTATATCCTAAAGTGGCTGCTTTGAAGGATGAACTCTAGTATTATACTCAGCTGAGGTCTCTTCCCTCCCCAAGCTCCACCCCTCCAAATCTCCAGGCATGTCACAGCCTGGAGCTGCCAACCCTACGAGAAATGGCAGCACCCGGTGGCTTGGGAGGAAGGGAGCTCTCAAGAGCGCATCCCCTGGAAATCTTGTGGGTCTCTCAGGTGCCCCTGAACTGAAATCCTGCTGTTAATTAGGCCACTTTGGGTTGACAGAGCTGGAGGCAAGCTTTACTGTATGATTGAGTAGGGAATCGGAATCTGATGTAAAATTTGTTGGGTGGGAAGGATCTTGGCGGGGGGGGTGGGTATTGTATTTCCGGCCATGTTGGGTGTGGAAGTCGGAGATAGAGCCCCCCTTCGACACTGGTGTTGTGTAATGCCAGGTCCATAAATAATAAGACCAGAACATTGCACGACTATTTCGTGGCAAATGATGCAGACCTGGTATACCTGTCTGAGATCTGGGTGAGGAGAGGGTGAGACGGTTGCCCTGAATTAACTAGTCCTGCTTGGGTTCTCAATCCTTCATCAGGCCCGAATGGGGGGCCGGAGGGGAGGGGTGGCAATTCTTGTCCAAGAGTCTTTCTCCTTCAGGCTGCTCCCCATCCCAGAGATCTCTGGCCTTGATTGTGTAGGTCTAGTGTGGGGTGCTGAGGAGAGTTTGGCCATCTGTGTGGTGTACTGGCCGCCCAGCACACCAGCAGATGCCCTGCCACATCTGCTAGAGGTGGCGGCTGGATGGGCCTTGGAGCACTCAAAACTATTGGTGTTGGGTGACTTCAACGTCCTTGCTGACGATGATGCCTCTAGTCGGGCTGTGGACCTGGTGTCTTCTATGGCTGCCCTTGGACTTTCTCAGATTGTTGCGGCCCCTACACATCAAGCAGGACACATGCTGGATCTGATCTTTGGGATGGAGGTGGGGGTAGAAACAACTGAGTTAGTGCCATGGTCAGTCCACGTGGTCCTGAAGGCTTGGCTGGATATCCCACCCCTCCCCTGCAAGGGCAGTGAGCTTATTTATGCTCGCCCACAGAGACTTATAGATCCAATAGGTTTCCAGAATGCTCTGCGGGATCCGATGGTCCCTGGCGATTCGTTGGATGAAATGGTGGAAGATTGGCAGGTCTGTCTTTCCGAAGCCATTGATAAAATCGCCCCTCGTTGCCCTCTCCGCCCCCATGCCAGACTAGCTCCCTGGTATACAGAGGAGCTACGCTGGAAGAAGCAAGAGCTGAGACAGCTAGAGCGGGTGTGTCAGCGAACTTGTGACAAACAGGCAAGAGCATCTTATAGGACGTTTATGAAGGCCTATGAGATGGCAGTGAAGGCTACAAAGAAAGAGTTCTCTGCAGCCTCCATGGCATCAGCTAGCTCATGCCCAGCAAAACTGTTCTATGTGGTTTGGTCCTTGGTCTCCTTTTCAGAAGGAGACCATCAAAATTCAAATTCGGATATTAGCTGCGAGGCTTTTGGGAGCTTTTTTGCTGCTAAAATCTTGTCTCTCCACCGTGATCTCCCAGCCACAGTTGATACAGTGTGCGAACTGGAGGCCCCTTGGCTGTCTTCTGGAATAATATTAGACCATTTCAGTCCACTCTCTGGGGATGAGATTGACAGGATCCTGAGACCAGTTAGTTCTACCACATGATCCTTGGACCCATGCCCTTTGTGGCTGGTGAAGGACAGCGTAGATGCCCTGGAGGCCATTGTCAACATGTCTTTGAGCTTTGGGATCTTTCCAGAAGCGTTGAAGGAAGCTGTGGTTAGACGTCTCTTGAAAAAACCATCTTTGGACTCTGCTGACCCAGTCAGTTACTGTCCAGTTTCGAACCTCCCGTTCCTGGGTAAGGTGATTGAGCGGACAGTGGTAGAGCAGCTGCAGGTCTTCCTGAATGATTCCTCATCCCTAGATCCCTTCCAGTCCGGGTTCCATCCAAGACATGGGACAGAGACGTTACTGGTTGCCGTGATGGACGATATCTGTAGACAGCTGGAGCAAGGTGGGTCGGCGCTGCTGATATTGTTAGATCTATCAACAGCATTTGATACGGTCAACCATGACCTGCTGATCCACCGCCTTGCCAATGTGGGGATACGAGGGATGGCCTTGCAGTGGTTTGTCTCTTTTCTCCATGGTCAGGGACAGAGGGTGGCTTTGGGGGAGAAGTTGTTACCATGCCAACTGTTGGTGTGCAGTGTCCCTCAAGGGGCAATACTCTCCCCCTTGCTCTTTAATGTATACATGCGCCCCCTTGCCCAGCTGGTACAGAGTCTTGGACTTGGGTGCCATCAATATGCAGTTGACACCCAATTGTATTTGATGATGGACTGCTTGGACCCGTGCCCTTTGCGGCTGGTGAAGCCCAGCGTAGATGCCCTGGAGGCCATTGGCAACATGTCTCTGAGCTTCGGGATCTTTCCCCCAGCTGGGACAGAGTCTTGGACTTGGGTGCCATCAATATGCAGTTGACACCCAATTGTATTTGATGATGGACTGCTGGCCAGACTCTGCCCCACATGTCCTGGAACATGCCTTCGAAGCTGTGAGTGGATGGTTGAAACAGAGTCAGCTGAAATTGAGTACCACGAAGATGGAGGTCCTGCATGTGGGTCTAGTGTCCATGGGTTCGGGACTCTGGCTCCTGGCTCTTGATGGAGTGCCGCTTGTGCCAATGTTGAGAGTTAGGAGCCTGGGGGTGGTCCTGGAGGCTTCCCTATCTAAGGAGGCACAGGTTGCAGCGGTTGTTCGATCCTCATTCTTCTATCTTAGACAGGCTTGGCAACTTGTCCCTTACTTATCGACTCTTGACCTTATAACAGTGATCCAGGCGGCGGTCGTTTTCGTTTTCGCGGCCATGTCGGACGCTCCTCTTCGCAGGTCCGAGAGGAAGCGTCCGAGCAGTCTGACCGGGCGGCTGATCTGCAAAGATTAGCCCCCAGGACTCCCAGGGAGGTAGTCTGGGTCCGGGACGCTGCGGGAAGAGCCCTCTGGCAAATCGAGGCAGGGGGTAAATTGCCCGTTTGTCCCCATGGAGGCCGGCGGACGTGTGCGGCGCCTTGTGTGCTGCCGGGCCACGGAAAACGGCAAAGAACAGGACTAGGCGGAAGCCTGTAAGTAAGCAAATCCCTTCTGTTATTACAAGCGTATGCGAAGGAGTGGTGGGATCTGAAGTTAAGAAGACTCGGATTTCTTCCCCCTCGCTGAGTTTCGGAAGGTTAGCGGTCCCCCCCCCCTAAAATGGCAGCGAAAAAACAGAGTCCCGCTTTGGGCAAGTCAGTTTCGGCTGCCCTGCAGGGGAAAGCGGAGTCGCTGGAGGAACTGGTGAAAAGATCGGTCATCGAAGCCATAAAACCCTTTGTTGACAAGCTGAATGAAACAGATCAAAGGGTGGGCTCAATTGAGAGCGATGTGAAAGCCATTAAGGAAGCAGTGGGGGGGGGCAGAGAAGTCTGCTCGGGAAAATGCGTCACTCATGAGAGCAACGAACAAGGAGCTAAAGCTGTTGGAAAACCAGCTGATCGGGCTGCAAGTGGAACGAACACAGGCTGTTTTGCGTCTCCAGAATGTTAAAGAGGAGGAAAACGAGGATCTAAGGGAGCTTGTCTCGGAATTATTGGCCTCACCCGCGAGGGCAACTAAGGAAGAAAGGAAAAGCGCCATTTTGGAAGTCCGCCAGGCTTCGTCAAAATATGCAATGAAGTGGCAGCTGCCTCGCAAGATTTTTATTGAGTTTGCATCCAGGAAGGTTCGAGACACTATCCTATTCAATTCATACAATGCGGACTTGGACTTTCTGGGAAATAAAGTTAAGATACTGAAGGATGTTCCATTTCTAGTTCGGAAAAGAAGATTTAAGTACAAAAAGCTCACAGCTCTCCTGAGGGAACGAGGGATAAAGTACAAATGGCTATTTCCAGAAGAAATTTGGTTTAATTATAAAGATCAAGCCTGCAAGTTAAACTCAGAGGATCAGCTAAGGGAGTTTGTGGACAAAAACCAAGAATTCGGGCAAGATACCATGCAAAGTGAAGAAGACGCGAAGCCTGAAGGGAGGGGTGAGGTAGCGAGCGCAGTGGCTGTAGCTGCTCAGAGAGAACTGCGTCCGAGGCCCGGGGGGGGGGGAAGAAAATTTAATATGAGCTGTATTTTGTATTTTGTATTTTGCAAGGTCAACCACTCCATCATTGCTTTATGAAGCTTTAATTTTTAACTATGGCAGTATGAAGGGAAAACATTGTAGTGTAGTGTTTACTGTTTGTATGTAAACCCCCCCCCCTGTTTTCCAGCCCTCCTTCCCCTTTTCTTTCTTCTTTCCCTTTCCCCTATCCTAGTACTTTTGTAGTTTTTTTTTTGGTAGACTTCTGTTTTAGATATTAAAAATAAAAAAAATTTCAAAAAAAAACCCAGTGATCCAGGCAACGGTCACCTCCAGATTAGACTAATGTAACTCGCTCTACGCAGGGCTTCCCTTGGGCCTGATCCGGAAACTGCAGCTGGTTCAGAATGCAGCTGCATGAGTTATTGCCAGAACTCCAGCCGTGGCACATATAACGCCTATCCTTCGATAGCTGCACTGGTTACCAGTTGAGTAACAGGTCCGGTTCAAGGTTTTGGTGTTGACCTATAAAGCCCTATGCGTACTGGGCCCAGGATACCTTCGGGATCGCCTCTCCTCATATATTCCCCAGAGGTCACTTTGATCAGTCAATAAGCATCTGCTGATGGTCCCTGGCCTCAGGGAGGTCCGTCTGGCCTCTACCAGAGCCAGGGCCTTTTCAGCCCTGGCTCCGAACTGGTGGAACTCTCTGTCTGAGGAGACCAGGGCCCGGTGGGATTTGTTATCTTTCCACTGGGCCTGCAAGATGGAGATGTTCCGTCAGGCATTTGGTGGGGGCTAGGCCGTCCTCTCGCCGGCCATACCATTGAAGAAGGTCTACCGCCTAGGCAGGAGCTCACAAAGTCTGATGCAAGGCATTTTGCAAGACCTAGGCCCTGCATTTAAAATGCTGAATTTTAATTATTTGTATCTGTCACTGAGAAATTTTACTGTATACAGAAAAATGTTTTAAATGCTTAAATATTTTAAATGTTTGTTTATGATGTTTTTACTGTTTTAAATTGTATGTTTAAATCCTTGTTGTTACACTGCCCTGAGCCCGTCTGACGGGGAAAGCCGTTTAGAAATGGAATATAATAAATAAACACAGAGTACCTCTGCAGGCAGAAAGACTGAAAGAGGAAAACTTCCAGGAAAGAGGAAATACATAGAAATGCACTATTTCAGTGTATTTTCAGGGTGTGGGGCAGGGTGAGGCAAGACAAGGCAAGTGGGAACAGTCAACTGGTGTTCACGTTTAATTGGACTTGACCAACCGAAGCCCAATTCTCCGCAATGTTCTGGCTTTCTTGGAGACTCTCAGTATATTATACCTATTAGAGGCTGGGGCTGGGGAGGGAGGGGGGAAGCAGTTTTTCTTGCCATCGGTTTGCTGTATTGCATTCCTTTAATCAAATGAATGGCTGAAGGGATGTTTTCTTTTTTCCTGAATGCTCAGGCACAAGAATAGAGGATCAAGTGGGCAATATTTTCCTCTTTCAGACATTCCCGAAGTCCTTTCTGGAAGTAGCCGTGTTCTTCACGGAGGAGGAATGGGCTCTCCTGGGTCCAGGCCAAAGAAAACTCTACTGGGAAGTGATGCAGGAAAATTACGAGACCGTGGCCTCCCTCGGTAAGGTCTTTGCCCTTTTATCGTTTTTTTCCAAATTCAATATACTTCCTTTTTTCATGAAGACAGAAAGGAGGGAGCGGCCACTTTCTTTGGCCGTCTTTGATTTCAGGACTCACTTTCATTGGCCACAGAGGAAAACTGACCATCTGTTGATGAAGAGGGCTCTGATCGGGAGAGGCGGATGATACCCTATTAGGTTCATGCTTACAAATTGGAATTTTGTTTACAAAAATAGGATTTCCCTCACAGATTGGACACGCCAGGTGCTCAGGATTTTATACATCTCTTTGGAGGACTGGTGTTTCTATGGAGCTGCTCATGCCTTTGACTTACACGGTTAGAATTCTCAAGTTATTAACAGCAATAGCTCAAGATGATGTTACTCCACAAACCCCGAATAGTCAATGAGAGTGTTCAGACCAAAAGGTCCTAAACAGTCTAGCTCAAATGTCCAGTACGCCTCCCTTCTCATTAGTTCCTTATTAAGGTCCCTGAATCTTTCCTTTTGTATGACCTGTTGAACTGAGAATCTGAACTGTCTTTCTGTGTTGTAATGGTCCACAAAATGTTGTGTGAGGGGTGCATCAAAACATTTGTTCCTTATCCTAGAGATGTGCTCTTGTATGCGCACGTTAATCTGCCTGCTTGTGCTTCCGGCGTAAATGCGTGGGCAGCTGCATTCAGTAATGTACACTATCCCACTGGTACTACAGGTGGAGAAATGATTTAAAGGTATCTCTCAGCATGAGGTGGAGACCCTAAAGGTCTCCCCCACGGCCCCCAGATTACACACATTGCACCTCCGGCACTGGAGGCCAGATTCTATAGTGCTGATATTTGCAAAACCGGAATGGACCAACCTATCTTTCACATTGGCTGTGCGAGGAAAACTTACCGATGGTGGGTCCAAGCACCCCAGTAAATGACACACCAAGTGCCAATGTATCTTAACAATCCTACTGATGTCCCTAGCCAAGTGTGAATAATCAACTGCCCATCTAATGGAAGTTTCCAATGGGCATACCAGTTGGGTTAAGGTGGGAGTGTGCATTGCCACATCCTCTGCTCCAAATACCAGCTGGGTTAATGCAGGGGCGGGCATTGCCACCTATTACGCTCTTAAGATCTGCTGTGTTAAGGTGGGGGATGGGCATTGCCCCCTGCTCCACTCCTAATACCAGCTAGGTTAAAGTGGGGGTGGGAATTGCCTCCTGCTCTGCTCCTAATACTAGTTGGCTGAAGGGGGTGCATTTCCACCTTCTCTGCACCTCTCGAAAGGGGAAAGCAGGCAGGCAGGCATTCCCTCCTCCTCCATCATGTATGAATGGCATGTAATCTGGCAAATTGTAAGTGTATTGAATAATTGTATTGAATATACATGTGTTCACTTTTGAAGTGGTGTCGTTAGGTTGTCCTGAATTCTTTTGTTAACTTACTCTGTCAGGAATTTCCAGTTTCTGTTATCCTGCTCCAGTTACCGGCATTGCCTGCTCCTCCGCTCCTCATACCGGCTCGGTTAAGGTTGAGAGTGGGTATAACCACCTGCTGTGCTCCTGATCCCAGCTGGGTGAAGGGAGGAGGGCACTGCCACCTGCTCCACTCCTAATACCAGCTGGGTTAAGTGGGGGTGGGCATTACCACCTGTTACGCTCCTAATATCGACTGTGTTAAGGCGGGGGTGGGCATTACCATCTACTCTGCTCCTATTACCGTCTTTGTTAAGGTGGAGAGTGGGCATAGCCACCTGCTCTGCTTCTGATCCCAGCTAGGTGAGGAGGGAGGGCATTACCACCTGTTCCGCTCCTAATAACAGCTAGATTAAACCATAGAGTGGGCATTACTACCTGCTCTGCTCCTGATCTCAGCTGTCTGAAGGGGGGTAGGTATTGCTACCTGCTCCGCTCTTAATATCAGCTGGGTTAAGGTGGCGGGGAGGGCATTGCCACCTGCTTCGCTCTTGTTCCCGGCCTGGGCTTCCCACCATGGCATGTTTTCTGGAGCGATATGGTGAGTTGCCTGGGCTTCCTTCTGAAGCAGCACCCTCTGGTGGTGCACCAGGGTATAAAGTGAGTTGTCTGAAACATGCTTACTCAATTGTATAGTAGGATGAATTGATAGTATCTGTATTGTAGCACTTGTGTGAATGTTTTTCCATTTCCAACAGGAGCGTTACAGGAATTGTTAATGATATAGGAATCTCTTTGATATGTTATAGTGATCCTACTGTGTGACTACTTGTATAAATAAATCCTACTACATAATTCAGTAAGTGTATTTCAGACAACTCACTTTATACCCTGGTGCACCACCAGAGGGTGATGCTGCGGAGGGAACCCAAGGCAAGGCACCATGTCCTTCCAGAAAATGTGCCATGGCAAGTAGGCCAGGCCGGGATTGGGATGGGAACTGGTGGCAATACCAGTCCCCTGCTTTCACCCAGCTGGTATTAGGAATGGAACAGGTGGCAATGCCCACCCCCCCAGCTTAACCCAGATCATATTAGGAGCACAGCAGGTAGCAATGCCCATCCCATGCCTTAAGAGAGCCAGTTTGGTGTAGTGGTTAAGAGCATGGGACTCTAATCTGGAGAGCTGGGTTTGATTTCCCACTCCTCCACGAAGCCAGCTGGGTGACCTTGGGCGAGTCACAGTTCTCTGGAGCTCTCTCAGCCCCACCCGCCTCACAGGGTGATTGTTCTGGGGTAATAATAACACTTATAACTGCTTATAATAACACATAAACTGCTCTGAGTGGGCATTAAGTTGTCCTGAAGGGCGGTATATAAATCTAATATTATTATTATTATTAACTCAGCTGGTATTAGGAGCGGTGCACGTGGCAATAACCACCCCCCTTCACCCAGCTGAGATCAGGAATAGTAGATAGCAATGCCTGCCTCACTTCACCCAGTTGGGATCAGGAGTGGAGAAGGTGGCAATTCCTGTCCAGTGCCTTCAGATCAGGTGCAGAGCAGGAGGCAGTGCCCTTCTTCCCTTCACCCAGCTGGAATAAGGAGCGGGGCAGGTGGCAATGTCCGCTGCCTTCAATCTACCGGAATCAAGTGCCAAGCAGGCAGCAATGCCCATTCTCCTTCAACCTGCCAGAATCAGGAGCAGAGCAACTGCCAATGCCTGCACCCCCTTCACCCATCTGGTATTGGGACCGGAGTAGGTGAGAATGCCCAGTCCTCGCCATAACACAGTTGGTATTAGGTGCAGAGCAGGTGGCATTGCCCACGCCCAGCAATGCCCACCCGCGCCCTTAGTGTATGGAGGTAATACAATTAGAGTGGAGGGATCCACGTTCAATGTGACATTGAAGCATTTTTCAACTTGCCAAACGGAATCTGTTGTGTACGCTATGTTCTGTACGCGTAATAAAGTTTATGTGGGAAGCACAATGCGCCCGGTCCGCATCCGGATTCTGGAGCACATGTCATGAATTAGAGATCGTGTGACTGATGTCCCTTTGGTAGATCATTTTATTTCACATCATAGAACCGAGAATGAATTCAGATTCTCTGTGCTATATGTTTCATCCAGGGGAGGCCAGCACCATACCCAGAAAGACTTATTGAGACGTGAGGCTGAGTGGATACATTGTTTGGGCACTTTGAGCCCTGGAGGTTTAAACTTCGAGAACAATTTGTCCTGTTTCTTGTAAATGTATGATTCTGTCAGAGGAGGGTGTGAAACTGTTACTTTAAATTTTGTGTGGCTGCTATGTACTTAAGATAGCGTTGGGTGTGGTGTTTACACTGACCATACTGATGTGCGTTGAAACACATGCACGTGAGATTGATCTTGGTGATTCTTTGGTGAGTCATTGCTTTCCCTGTTTACCAAGCACGTTATTTTGTGATAATGAAGTGGGAACTTCAGTTATTGTATTTTTGAAAACCTTTAGTTTTAGTAAAGCGCTTGAATGGTGGAGTAATATCCAGCGCCTGAGGAAGTAGACAGAACACGAAACAAGCCGAATTTGCTGGCCCCTTGTAGGGCGGGGGGACCCCCTTCGGGGGACCCATTACATCTTTGTGGTTCCACCAACCTGCAAGAGAAATAAAAAAAGAACAAGGATTTATCAAGAATCACTACAACTGGATATACGTACCTTTACTTGCTGGTCCCATGTGGTCAGTTGAGGACAGTTCCTGACAGATGGTTTCCCTTTCTGGATATAGAGAATCAATTCCGGAAGAGGACATTTGTCAATTTCTTCAACATCTCAGCAAAATTCATTCAGAGCTTAGAGACTCTGTTCTTGAGGACGCTGTAGAACGAACTGTATGTCTTCCAGTAAGGTGTACTACGCACTGAGTTGTTCATATTCGTTTACATTTATGTGACTATCATATTTGATAAAAAATTTTGCATAAACTTATGCATAGACATATTCTTTAGGTGATTGACTTTCTTTCCCTTGAATATTTTGCAGTTTTGTGTCATTGGTACTGGGAATAGTCTCTGTTTTGCTGCTGCTCCTAATATTAGCTGGGTTAAGGCATTGGATAGGCATTGTCACCTACTCCACTCCGAATACCAGCTGAGTTAAGGCAGGTGTGGGCATTGCCAATTTCTCTGTTTCTAATATTAGCTGGGTTAAGGCAGGGGGTAGGAATTGCAAGGGGGGGGGCATAGCTAACTGGTCTACTCCTCATACCAGCTGGGTTAATGTGGTGGGTGGCATTTCTACCTGCTCTGATCCTAATACCGTCTGGTTGAAAGCGGGGATTGGGCGGACATTGCCACCTGCTCTGCTACTGGTCCCAGATATCTGAAGGGGAGAGGGCATTGTCACCTGCTGTGCTCCTGATCCCAGATGGCTGAAGGGCAGTGGGTATTGCTACTTGCCCCGCTCCTAATACCAGCTGCGGTAAGGAATTGGATGGGCATTGCCACCTACTCTGCTCCTAATATTAGCTGGGTTAAGGTGGGTGTGGGTATTGCTACCTGTTCCACTCCTATTACCAGCTGGGTGTAGACAGTGGGTGGGCATTGCCACCTGCTCCGCTCCTAACACCAGCTGGTTGAAAGAAGGGGGCTGGTATTGCCACCTGTTCCCCCCCCCCCCGATCCTGGCCTGGCCTTCCTGCCACAGCACATTTTCTGGTGGGACATGGTGCCTTGCCTTGGCTTCCCTCTGCGGCAGAGCCCTCTGGTGGTGCACCAGGGTATAAAGTGAGTTGTCTGAAACACACTTAATCAAGTATGTAGTAGGATTAGTGTTAATATGGCATTTTCGTCAAAGGGCAATGCAGTCCAAGGTTATAATTGATGGCCAAGCATAAGCCCAAGAGCCTGATAGGTACTGCCAGCTTGTTATTCCATTTCAGCAAATTCTTTATTAAAGGCTCTTAATTTTACATACTGTAATTCAATTGTGATGAAATAAATTTCAGTAATGGTGTCTGAAGAAGGGAGCTCTGACTCTCAAAGCTTGCATTTTGAAAAGCTTGTTGGTCTCTATAAGCAAGTCTTGCCATTCTACAGCAGACCAACACAGCCTCCCACTTAAAAGTATTTCAATACAATTCAAAGGTTTTTAAAAAAAGATTTCATTTTCTGTTCTGTCTCCATGTGCTTCCTAAATTAACATGAGAAAGAGTCTTTCTGCAACAATAGCAAGGAGTTCCCTTGCTTCCCTTGTACTGTAGAAAGTGCCATTCACTGCTAACTGTACCTGCTAACGGGCATTTTTTTTGTTTCATTCTTATTTGATTCTGTCTCTCTTTTCCATCTGCAGATGTGAGGCACACGGAAATTGAGAAGGAGCAAGACAACTTGATTGTGGAAAGAGATGTAGATCTGCAGATAGAAGCAAAATTTGAGGTTCAAATGGTACCCAAGAAAGAGTTCATAAGCAAAAGGAAAGCAAAAGAGAAGCAGAGAAAAGAATCGGTAGCCCATCAGAGCAGGAAGCTGCGTGAGTTCTCAGCCCAAGATGAAATACAGAAGAGAAAGAGAAGACATAAGTGTCCACTGATTGAGACAGGGTTGAACTGCAAACTCAGAGTTAAAAAATATGAGAACATTACAACATGCTGGAAAAGATATACATGCTTGGAGTGTGGAAAGATGTTTCAGAATAGGAAGGTAGCTAAACATCAGAGGATGCATAGGGGAGAAAAGCCCTATAGATTCTTGGAGTGTTACTCTCAGAATAACACCCTAACTAAACATCAAAAGATTCCCTCAGGGGAGAAGCCATATAAATGCTTCAAGTGTGGAGAGAGCTCCCCTTGCGTTAGTGATGTCACTAGACATCATAAGATATATAAAGGAGAGAAACCATATAAATGCTTGGAATGTGGAAAGAGCTTCTCTCTGAAGGGCTACCTAACTAAACATCGCAAGGTCCACACAGGGGAGAAGCCATATAAATGCTTGGAATGTGGGAAGAGCTTCTCTCAGAAGGGCCACCTAAGTAGCCATCAAAAGGTCCACACAGGAGAGAAGCCATATATATGCTCAGAATGTGGGAAGAGCTTCTCTCTGAAGGGCTACCTAGCTAAACATCGCAAGGTTCATACGGGGGAGAAGCCATATAAATGCTTGGAGTGTGGGAAGAGGTTCTCTGAGAAGGGCATCCTAACTAGCCATCAAAATGTTCACACAGGGAAAAAGCCATATAAATGCTTAGAATGTGGGAAGACTTTCTCTTGGCATAGTACCCTAAGTAGCCATCAAAAGGTTCACACGGGGGAGAAGCCATATAAATGCTTAGACTGTGGGAAGAGCTTCTCTCGGAATGGTGCCCTAAGTGGCCATCTAAAGGTTCACACAGGGGAGAAGCCATATAAATGCTTGGAGTGTGGGAAGAGCTTCTCCCTGAAGAGCAACCTAACTAGCCATCAAAAGGTCCACACAGGGGAGAAGCCATATAAATGCTTCGAGTGTGGGAAGAACTTCTCTCAGAGTGGCCACCTAACAAGCCATCAAAAGGTTCACACAGGGGAGAAGCCATATAAATGCTTGGAGTGTGGGAAGAGATTCTCTTATATGGGCAACCTAACTAGCCATCTAAAGGTCCACAGAGAGGAGAAGCCATATAAATGCTTGGAGTGTGGGAACTGCTTCTCTAGCAATCACAGCCTAGCGGTCCATCAAGAGGTACACACAGGGGAGAAGCCTTATAAATGCTTGGAGTGTGGGATGAGCTTCTCTGAGAAGGACAACTTAACTAGCCATCAAAATGTTCACACAGGGGGAAAGCCATATAAATGCTTAGACTGTGGGAAGACCTTCTCTTGGAATGGTGCCCTAAGGAGCCATCAAAAGGTTCACACGGGGGAGAAGCAGTATAAATGCTTAGAATGTGGGAAGAGCTTCTCTCGGAATGACCACCTACTTATACATCAAAAGGTTCACACAGGGGAGAAGCCATATAAATGCTTGGAGTGTGGGAAGAGCTTCTCTGTGAATAGCAACCTAACTAAACATCAAAAGGTCCACACAGGGGAGAAGCCATATAAATGCTTAGAATGTGGGAAGAGATTCTCCCAGAAGGGCGCCCTAAGTAGACATCGAAAGGTTCACACAGGAGAGAAGCCATATAAATGCTTGGAGTGTGGAAAGAGATTCTCTGAGAAGGGCAACCTAACTAGCCATCGAAAGGTTCACACAGGGGAGAAGCCATATGAATGCTTGGAGTGTGGGAAGAGCTTCTCTCAGCAGTCCAACCTAAGTAGACATCAAAAGGTTCACACAGGGGGAGAAGCCATATAAGTGCTTAGAATGTGGAAAGAGCTTTAGTGGGAGAAGGAGCCTCAACTCACACCACAAGATTTACGCAGGAGAATAGCTGTCCAAGTCAGCATGTGGAAAACCAATCAAAGTGGCTGAACTGGGCTGCTTGTAGCCATGATGTGATTTATGGTCGCTGCCCTCACAAAGATCATCTTTCTGCCTAATTTCCTCCTTTTCCTCCATCTTTTCCCTCCATCTTTCCTCCTTTTTGTTAGCTTCAAATATATGTACGTTGCACCCCTGGTGAACAAACATACATATTTTTATGTGTATTTTCTTGAAGCCTTTCATGTTAATGGATCATTCACCAAGCTGGTGAGATTGATTAAGGCCTCCTATTACCATTTAGAAAATGACGTGTTGTAACTTTCCAGTAGAAAGAATTTTGATTCTATTTCAAAAATTGTGATATTGTAGATTAAACTTCTATCCTCCCCCTCAACGATCAATAACTAATGATAATAACTATCATCTTCTGTATCTCTTAGGGCTATTTTAGGTGGTTTGCTATTTTGATTCTTTTGTGTAAAAAATGAATAGGTGTCTCCTGCTTGGACAAGGGCGCTCTCATCTCTGTTCCCTCAGTTTAGATCGGCTGGTGGCATTGGAGAGCCTGGAATGTATCAAAAGCATTTGGCAGTTTTTATTTCTTTTCTGTGTCATGGGAAGATCATCCCTTCTTTTCAGTCCAGTTCACGTGATGCAAGGCTTCTGTTTCCAGTGGCTCACTGCTGTAGAACTGGCGTTGGAACACGGCAAGGGAAGATAATTCAAGAGCACCTGGATATCTGCTGTTCATTATGTGTCATCTCATGCCTCAAAAGGCTCAGCTTTAAGCACGTAAATCCAAATGGAGAGGTTTTTATTGTTATGTGTGAAGTTGCCTGGAAACTTTTGTACTTCTCAACCAAGAAAATAGAGGTGAAACTCCAGCTCATCCTGAAGTAGA
This sequence comes from Eublepharis macularius, assembly GCF_028583425.1. NCBI lineage: Eukaryota > Metazoa > Chordata > Lepidosauria > Squamata > Eublepharidae > Eublepharis > Eublepharis macularius. The sequence goes on from NC_072793.1 coordinate 180,548,016, forward strand.
CAGACAAATAAATCGAGCCCGTCTGAGAAATTGTTCCCCTCAGATGGAAAGAGCTGGTATGGAGCCACCATCAGAAGATGAATAATGGCTGCCTGATGGATTCCAGCCATTTTAACTTACCTGAGAGCAGATGAGAAAAGTCTACAGAGTATCTATCAATATCGACTGAGGCTTCTGAAATTCATGAAGAGAAAGCATTGTCCTGTTAATTGTACTGTTGCACCAATATAGGTAAAAGCACATGGCAATAATCAATACTGAGCAATACTAGGCCAAGCACTTGTATTCTAGATGAACTTTCAAACTTGGCATGAACCATCTGTGTGTTTTTTTCTGTGTTAGGTAATTCTAACCGGTGTGCTTTAATCTTTTGACAGTTAATTACAACAGCGGACTCTATCAAGATCCATGTTCCTCTATCAGAGATTCGACCAATGGTGATCTCTCAACTTAACTTTTTCTGACACTTCTCAGAGACTTATGGTTTTGTTTTGTAAGTTATAACGTAATTTTTTACTAATTTTGTTTTGTAAGTATAACGTAATTTTTTACTAATTGTTAGGTTGTACAATAGAAACTATGAATATTCAGTAAAGCATCAGACCAATCATTGTTTGTTTGTGCTATCACGTGAATAGACCTTAAATATTTGCATATGATGATGTATAAAATTGCAAAGTCAGGTAGAATGGCAGAGCTCTGATGGAAGAAATCTCCTAATAGAATTTAGGTGAGAACTTATTTTTACCTATGCGTTTCATAGAAACTTTGATTATGTTAAACTTGGAATTTATTAAGAAATGTTAGCAAACTTATTTCTTAATTGCCTTTCTGTGTTCTGTTTTTATAGGCTTTATATTAATAAACATTTATATTTTGATTACTTGCTTCATTAAAAAACTAGGGTGTATTTTGAATAAAGTGAAATAAACTCTAGACAGGTGTCTGTGTGTTTGATAAAGAGTTGCAAAGCAATATTGGAGCCTATATAAATAAATGTACTGATAAACAGGTGGTTCAAAGAATGAATCTATTTGACAGGTCTGAGAACTAATTGCTGAAAGCTTTCCAGGAGAAAGATACATCTTTCTTTTGGCTAGTAGAAGCTTAGTTTCAGACACGGGCAAAAGCTCGTTACAGTACTATATAATTGAGTAAGCGTACTCAAGATAATTAACTCACTTCCTATCCTGGTGCACCACCAGATGTCGCTGCTGTGGACGGAAGCCCAGGCAAGGCACCATGTCCTTCCAGAAAACGTGACGTAGCAGGAAGCCCAGGCCAGGATCAGGATGGGAGCAGGTGACCCCAACCTTAATGCAGCTGAAATTAGGAGAGGAGCAGGATGCAATGCCCACCTCCAGCCTTAACCCAACTGGTATTAGGAGTGGAGCAAGTAGCAATGCCCACACCCTGATTCATCCAGCTAGTAATACAAGCTGAGCATGTGACAATGCCCACCCCCTGCCTTAACCCTGCTGAAATTAGGAGAGGAATAGAGTGCAATGCCCACCCCTGGCCTTAACCCAGCTGGTATTAGGAGCAGTGTGAATCCAAAAATGGCTGCTCCCGTAACAGGCTAGTGAAAATAATAGGGGAAAAACCCTCAGGAAGCACTAAGCCAATTCTTACTATTCCAACAACTTATCCGGTATTAGGAGCAGAGCAGGTGGAAATGTCCGCCCCACTTCAGCCAGCTGGGGTGAGGAGCAGTGCCCAGTCAATGCCTTAATCTAGCTCGTATTAGGTGCGGAGCAGGTGGTAATGCCCACCCCACCGCCTTAACCCAATTGATATTAGGAGCAGAGGAGGTGGCAGTGTCTACTCCCTTCAGCCAGCTGGGGTCAGGAGCGGTACTACAACAAACAACCAGGCATCCTACACAGTGCAATATAATGACCAATCAACCAACAGCACTTGCAAAGAAATAAATGACTTCTTACAAACTTGGAAACACGAATACGATTAATTTAAAGTGTGCGGTGCTACAGTGAACCAAACATTGAATAAATTCTTTTTCAACAATCATAGTCATTTGATCCTTTTCCTAATACAATCATAATCATTCGATCCTTTTCCTAATACTTCCTAGCATGGCATTTGCAATTTTAACCTCTAGAACACACGTGGTTTTTTTAGACTCCCTTTAGGGTTGGGCAATTCCTGGTCCCCATATACAAAGCCACTACCGACCATGTCCCTTTAAGGAAGTCTCCAAGATAAATTAAGGTCCTCAGGTTATGTTTGTTCTTTTCGTACAACACTGGAAACTTCCTTATAAAGGCTTACCAAGTGTAGTCTGGAAATATTCAAAATAAAGGCCGTATTGACAAGGAATCGCCCGACCAAAGCCAGTAAAAATCCGGGTGCAACGATGACGTCTGTCAGAATAAATGATGTTAAAGAAGTCTCGTATCTTGTTTAATTGGGTGGATTTCAGCCCACATGAGGCTTCCCTAGCCAGGACACTTGCCACCCACCGAATGTCACATCAAGAACGGCCCTTATTCCATACTTCGCTCACAATTTTGCATAATAACTTCCCAAAATCAATAAGATTAGTTGACTTGGCTACAAAAGAAGGTACAAAGCAAAGCAGAATTGGAAATCAAACTCCCAATAACTATCCCTTGTTTCCTTTACTTTCAAATTAAATGTATGCTAAACAAATTGGAAATTAAAAACATAATAGCTAAAGCCTAAACAGGTCTAGAGCACCTTATAGATAAGTCTAATGGTTCCCGCAAGGGTCTTATCTCTCAAATCTATAATGTAGTATTAAATTCAGAAAAACAACAGGCATTGAAAATTAAATCTAATTGGCAAAATGATTGTGAAACAATGTTAACAGATGATATTTGGGCTCAAATATGGTGCTCCAAACTAATGAACTCATCAGTAATCAGCACAAAACTTCAGTTGTATAAGATCGTACACTACTGGTATTTAACACCGAAAAAAATTGCCGTCATCTCATCCAAAAAAATCACCTCTTTGTTGGAAAAAAATGTGGGGAAACGGGCACATTTTCCCATTGCTGGTGGGGATGTAAATATATAAGGTAGTTCCAGGATAAAGTCCTTAACCAAATATCTCTTATGACATCTTACAATATAGCTTTTAAACCAGAATTGATCTTCCTTAATTATTGGGAAGACATGGCCATACCGCAAATTAGATGTAACCTAATCGCAATATTATTCGTGGCAGCAAAGACTGCGATTGCAATAAAATGGAAGTCACAATATCCACCATCTCTTAATTTGTGGTATACTAAAATTTGGATACAACTGATAATGGAGAAAATATCGGAAAATATAGTAATGTCTACTAACCCATCATCATCAAGCCTATATACAAAATGGAGCCCTTTTTTGAGTTTCTTACAAACAACGAGTTATTGCACCTTATCGTGATATCATCAACCCATATAAATATATATATATAAAAAGATCTTTGCTCTTCAATTTATTAAGCAATGTATAAAACGCTATTTCAGGAAAAAAGCACCTCTGTTATTGAGTCTCTTTAGACACTTTATGTAATTTTACATTAGATAGTTTCTGTTATAGTTAATGTTTATGTTTATAAAATAATAAAAGGGGAAAAAAGAAAAAAGACCATGCCTGGGGAAAAATGGCCTTTGAATTGATGTAGGGTAAAAATTCCCTGGTCTGTCCAAGCCTTGCTTAAGAAAAAATTCTTCCCTATTTTAAAATCCGGATTCGACCATAATGTCAGTTTCATGTGTGAAAGAGAGACACATTGACGTCGTCCTGATTTTATACACCGTACTTCTCTAGCTGCGGAAATGACAGGAGGAACGAAATTCATTTTAACATAAAAGCGGTTCCCAAAAAGAAGCCTCTGAAGGAGCCCCAGGTGGATATTCCAGCTGAGTGGCATGATTTGTTCACGTTAACAAATATGCCTGATAAGCATTAAGGTCCAGAAAACCAAGCTGCACTGGCTTGAAATATGCCTGCATCATCTTCCTCCTGCCCAGTGCAGGCATTGAGGATGGAGGTGCCAGAGAGGCTTGATGCAAGACGCAAGGCCCAGGAGCCACTACAAGGGGCAGGGAAGCCCCAGTTCAAACCTTCCCTCAGCCAAAGCCTACTAGGCAATCCCTGGGACAAGCATACGGGCCTGCCTTTCGGGACAGTTGTAAGGATGGCTGAGAATGTCTGTCAAGCCCTCGAAAGAATCATCGATCCCTTGAGAGAATGACACGCTGTGCAGCAGATCCCCCCACACTCCTACCCAGGGGGTGATATTCTTCCCCTTGAATGATGAAATAGAGCAAGCGACATTTTATTCTGTGTTTGGGGCAACTAACAGGGAGTTACATAGAGCTCCGGGAAATCCATCACGTGACCAGATGGTTTAATCCTTTCCCCCCCCAGTAGCAGCAACCTTTATTGGCATTGCACTCGATGCCACTAGAACTCAGTCTACAAATACACAATTCGCCTCAGAGATGCAAGATTCAAAACTTTAGCTATAGTTTCGATAACTTTTTGGTTCTGAGTAGCCAAGAGGAAGGTAACTTTACATTGATCAGATTTCCCAATTTGCTCTCTCAACAGTGGGATGTATAGCACAGTAATAAGTACAATTTAAAAAAAAAACCATGTTCCAGGTTTTCTGTGTCTCGCTGAGCACAAGTACATAACCTGTTAGCATATGGCATTTTATGGAATCTCCCATAAAGTATCACAGAAGGAAGCACATTAAACCGAGCTAATGAATAAGTGCTGCGATAATGTGGGGCCATTAAACCAGTGAATATTCTGCCCTATACCCATGGGGCAAAACCCCCAAACCTAGGCGAGGGTTTTATCCTTTCCTCACTAAAATCAGGTCGTGACGCATTGGCTCCCCCCGTCTTCTTGCTGGAATTAAATGTGCTTTGAAAACAACCCCATCTAAAAATAATATGATTGGACACCCTTGGGGTTTTTTTGAGGGAAGTACACTTATTTTTGGTAAAATAGAAAAGAGTCCAGTAGCACCTTTAAGACTAGACAACTTTACTATAGCATAAGCTACAGATAGCATCTGACAAAGAGAACTGTGGTTCTCGCGAGCTTATGCTACACTAAAGTTGTTTAGTCTTAAAGGTGCTACTGGACTCTTCTATTTTGCTACTACAGGCTAACACGGCTAACTCCTCTGGATCTTATTTTCGGTGACACCAATCCAACAGGCTGGAGGGAAGCATCACCTGTCAGATTTCTGCCTCCTGCGGCTGTTTGAGGCAGAGAAAGGGGAAGAGGACAGAACCAGAAATCATAGCCTGGGTGTGGGTGATTAGGAGGTGATGGCCTGCCCTCTGCACGTGCTCAGAGGATACCGTTGCCAACACATGCAAGGGCCTTGCTGAAATTTCAGCCAGTCATTTTACATGACCACCTCCCACCCATATAGGTCACAAACAGTGGCGAGGGGTGGATGAGGAGAGTAGGGGGGCAGGGGAAGCTAGACCAGGGTCCGAGTCTCAGCTGGGAGAGTGTCCCATCAGGCCACAGCCAGAGCTGAAAAAACTCTGGCCCTGGTTGAGGCCAAGGAAACATCCTTGGGGCCAGGGACCCCCAGCAGATGTTGATCTACAGAGCGTAATGCACTCTGGGGAACATGCAGGGAAAGACGGTCTAGAAGATATGGAGGTCACGGGTCAGGAGTATGCCGCCACACTCGCTCTAGCCATCTCAGCTCCTGTTTCACCTCTCGTAGCTCCTCAGTATACCATGTGGCTAGCCTGGTATGGGGGCAGAGAGGCCGATGGGGCTTCAGACAGATGGGCATGCCAGTCCTCTACTAGCACAACCCACAATCCGCCAGGGGACATTGGATCCCGCAAAGCCAGGGGTCATTTCGTAGGAAAAGGTCTGCAGGAACTCATTAGCGTAACTCGTTTGCATATGCCACGTCTCTTGACATCACCTATCCTGGCTGTTTTAGGTCCAATCCTGGCCTTCAGGGCCAAAATTGAGCCCATAATAGTAAAAGGGGGCTGAAAATGGCTAAAAAGGGGCCCCAAATGGTCAGGATTGGGCCGCTGCTGAGTAGCAGAGAGAGCCACTACCTGTCAGAGGCCTAATCCGGGCCATTTGGGAACCAATCCTGGCTATTTTGGGCCCAATCCAGGCTGAAAGGGGCTCCAAATGGCTGAAAATCAGGTGGGCGGGGCCACCTGATATGTGACCTCTTTGGAGAACTATCGGAACTGTGTTCCTGTGCGTTCCCCCTCGAAATGAGCCCTGCGCAAAGCATTCTGAAATCTGAGCAGATTGTAAATCTCCACCAGCAAGCATAAATCAGCTCACCACCTATGCAGGGGTGGAGGGGGTTGGCGCACCCAAACAGCCTTCAGGACAAAGTGGTTTGACCATGGCTCCAGTTCAATTACATTTGGGTCCACAGGAATCCCCATCTGAAAGATCAAATCTAGCATCTGGCTTGCCTGATATGAGGGACACTTGGGATTTTCTTTCTGCTGCCACCATTAATTAATGGCATTCCCCATTACTGTAAACAGATCAGCCAAGACAGGGATGGAAGCCACCCTAACATACGAATTAGCTAGACATCTGGCCGATCTCCTGCAGGACCACATTGGGAAAACCTCGTCTTACATCAAAGATTCAGCAGATTTCATCAACAAAATCAGTTCTCTGAAACTCAATCCACAAGACATACTTGTCAGTTTTGATGTTGTATCCCTGTTTACCAAGGTTCCAGTAAAAGACACTATTGCACTGATTAATCAGATTTTCCCAGAGGATGTAACAGCCTTATTCCATCATTGTCTGACAACCAGTTACTTCCAATGGGATAACGAATTCTATGAACAGATGGATGGGGTGGCCATGGGGAGCCCTCTCAGCCCAGTTATAGCAAACTTCTACATGGAACATTTTGAAAAAACAGCTCTAGAATCGGCACCCTACAAACCTAGTGTATGGTTCCGGTTTGTGGATGATACATTTATCATTTGGAGCCATGGGGAGGAAGAATTGATGGGGTTTTTGAATCATCTCAACAACATCCACCTGAACATACAATTCACAATGGAGAAAGAAATTGAGGGAAAACTCCCATTCCTGGATACCTTGGTCATCTGCAAAGCAAACTTTCAGTTAGGTCACAAGGTCTACAGGAAACCAACTCACACTGATTGGTACTTACACAAAAACTCCAATCACCACCCCCAAGAGAAAAGAGGCATAATGAAAACATTAGTGGATCGTGCAAGACGGATATGTGAGCTGCACTTTCTCAATGAGGAAATTAATCATCTAAACCACGCACTTCAGGCAAATGGCTACTCCAGAAATGAAATCCGAAGAGCAATCAAACCCAGGATGAATCAAACAACCAAGGAAAAACAGTCTCCTACCAGAAAAGTGTTTTTGCCATATATCAAAGGAATTACTGATCAGATGGGAAAGCTTATGAAAAAGCATAACCTCCAAGCAGTATTCAGACCCACCCGAAAAATACAACAGATGCTACGATCAGCAAAAGACAGTAGAGAGCCCCTCACCTCTGCAGGAGTATACCGTATACCCTGCAGCTGTGGACAAGTTTACATCGGGACCACAAAGCGTAGCATCCAGACAAGAATAAAAGAACATGAAAGACAATGCAGACTTGGACAACCGGAAAAACCAGCAGTGGCTGAACATAGCCTAACTCAAACAGGGCACAGTATCTTATTCCAGGACACCAAAATACTGGACAACACTTCCAACTACTTTGTCAGACTGCACAGGGAAGCCATTGAAATTCACAAGCATAAGCAAAACTTCAACAGGAAGGAACCTTAAGAATGAACAGAGCATGGTTTCCAGTTCTGAAAAACACCAGGCTAACAAAATACTCTACACCCGACAATAGCCCTGCAGAGAAGATTAGCACATCAAGCACCAATCCATATGCAAAAGAACCTCTGTTATGCCAATATAGATTAAAATCATATGCCAGTAATCAATACTGAACAATACTAGGCCTAGCTTCTATACTCTCTAGATGAACTTTTAAACTTTACATGAACTTTCAGTGTATTTTTTCTATGTGTAAGGTAATTCAGCAGGTGTGCTTTCATCCTTTGACAATTAATTAAAATAGTGGACTCTACTGAGATTGATGTTCCTCTATCAGAGATTCAACCAATGGTGATCGCCCAACTTAACTTTTCTTGCCACTTGTCAGAGATTTATAGTATTCTCCTGCAGTGCAGATTATGACATAATTTTTTAACTAATTGGAAGGCTGTACTATGAAATTATGAATATTCAGTGAAGTGTCAAACCAATCAATATTTGTTTGTGCTATCATGTGAATAGACCCTAAATATTTGCATATGATTAGGTATATAATTGCAAACACAGAAAGAATAAGCAGGGTACAGATGGAAGAGATCTCTTCGGAGAATCTAGGTGAGAACCTATTTCTACCTATGTATTTCATAGAAACTTTGAGCAATGTTAAATTTAGGATTTATTGAGAAATGTTAGTGAACTTATTTCTTATTGCCTTTCTATGTTCTGTTGTTATAGGATTCATATTAATAGCCATTTATATTTTGATTACTTGCTTCATTAAAAAACTAGGGTATATTTTCAATAAAGTGAAATAAACTCTAGATTGGTGTCTGTGTGTTTGATGGGGAGTTGCAAAGCAATATTGAACCCTATATAAATAAATGTACTGATAAACAGCTGGTTCAAAGAACTTATCTGTTTGACAGGTCTAAAGACTAACTGCTTTCGGCTTCCCCGGAGAGAGGTCCATCTTTCTCCTGGCAAGTTGAAACTTGGTTTTAGACAGGGGCAACTGTTCCGTTACACCTCCTCAGGATACAGTGAAGCCTCCCGCCATTAGTACTCCACACCCTGGGAAACTCTTACAGGATGACTCAGCTCAATCCCACCCCTCCTGAGTAGATATAAATGACCTGCCACATCTTTTCCACACTGTGACACTGAGAGATCTCTATCTTTTGGTGCTACACCTCTGAAGATGCCAGCCACAGCTGCTGGCGAAACGTCAGGAACTACAATGCCAACACCAGGGCAATACAGCCCGGAAAACCCACAACCACCACTTAGGGAAACCCTACCCCAGAGGGGTGCAAAATCTACAGGCCAAAGAAGTGATCTATTCCCAAGTTCCTGATCCCAAACTCTCTCTGACCTTCCCCCTCACCTCCTCCCCAACTGCAAGCAATTAAGAATCTGAGGACTCTTCTCGTCCCACACTCAGCGAGCCAAAAGTCAGCCTTTTGGTATCGACAGACGTGCTTGGTCAAGCTGTCTCTGGTTTTATTGTCCTACAATGCCGGAGACAACCTCTTGAATTATATTGTGCTGGGCAAGAGACGCCGCCCTGTCCAAAAGGATGGATTTCCCCCATCAAAAGGGCTTTCTTGCCTCCCGGGACCTTCCTCGCAGCACAAAGCACCGGGGCTTCCACCCCCGTGGCGGAGCTCTCCGGCCCTCTCTAGGAAAAACACTCTGTCTCCCGGAGGCGCCGGAGCGGAGAAAATCCAGCGAGGGCGTCTGGGAAGTGAAGTTCGCCGGAGGAGCACAAAGCGGCGTAAGAAGCCGGGAAGAGTCGGGGCGAAAAGGCTTCCTCTCTTGCCCCCCTCCGGGGTCTCTTCAGCGCAGGGAGCTGCGCCGCCCGGGACCGAAGAGCCCAGGGACGCTCCGGCCTTGCTCTCTCTCTGGGCTCTGGCTGCCGCAGGGACTACAATTCCCAGGAGGCTGTGCGAGCCACAGGGGGGCCAGGCCTGGCTTCGTTCCCGGGGAGGCGGCAAAGGGAGCCATGGAGGTCTGCGGGGCTGTTTCCCTCCCTCGGCTGGAGGGGGACTTTGGCCTCCGCCCCTCTGCGGGAAAGGTGAGTTGGGGGCCTCATGGACGCGGGCTGGGCCAGAAGAGGGGAGGGGGCAGAAAACACGTGTGAAGGGGGCGGAGGGGGAGTGCAGGCAGGTCCCCGTGTCACCCTGCAGAGCCCCATTCCTGAAGAGGCTTTTCCACTAGGAGTGTGTGTGTGTGTGTGGGGAGGGGGGCGTTGATACCAGCCATGAAATCACAGCTGCCAACCTCCAGGTGATTGCTGGAGATTTCCCCGAATGACCACTGAGTTCTGCAGGCCACAGAGATGATTTCCTCTGGAGAAAGTGGCAGGATGCACTAAACCCAATGACAGGATTGCCCATTAAAAATAATGGGAGAGGCTTGAACGCCCATTGGAAATAAGGAGAACTTGGAATGCCCATTGACTTGCATGGGCTCCACTGAAACCCGTTAGAGCAAAAAAAAGATGCAAAGAAAACGTGGAATGGATTTTGAAAGAAAGTGTCTGGGCCCAGATAGACTGTTCTGGGACTGGATTGACAGGCCCCCGAGTGCAATGGCGGCCCCTGGGTGTGACAGAAGGGCTCTGGGACTGGAATGACAGGCCCCTGACTGGAATGACGCCCCCTGGGTGTGACAGAAGGGCTCTGGGACTGGAATGACAGGCCCCTGACTGGAATGACACCCCTGGGTGTGACTGAAGGGTTCTGGGACTGGATTGACAGGCCCATGAGTGCATTGGCGGCCCCTGGGTGTGAGTGAAGGGCTCTGGGACCAGAATGATGGCCACCTAACTGGAATGAATAATGGTCTCTTGCCACTGAGACTCAAGGTGGATTATATAGTATGAGATTAATGCAATCAGTATAAAGTAAGTACATTTCAACACAATACCCAGGGCTCATTTCAAGGGGGAATGCACTGGAACAGCATTCTGGTAGTTCCCCCAAGTCAGTTGACCTCGACCACCTGACTTTAAAAGATTTGGGGCCTTTTAGGCCTCAACTGGGGCCAAAATGGCCGCAATTGGGGCAAGAACAACCCTGATCGGGACAGTGCCAGGTGGACGAGGTATCCCCCACCCGGCACTGACTTGGTCTGGGCCGTTTTGGTCCCGAAACGGGCTGAAACGGGCCCATAATGGCCATTGTCAGCCATTTGGGGCAGTTTCGGCCTGGATTGGGTCCGTTCTGCCCCGGATCAGGGCCTAAATGACTGGGATTGGGTCAGAGCCGGGCGGAGGAAGTCTTCCTCGCCCACCAGCAACCCAGTCCCGGCCGTTTTGGCCCCGATCCAGTCCAGAACAGGTTAAAAATGGCAATTTTCGGCTATTTAGGGACATTTCAGCCTGGAGAGGGGCCAAAACAGCCTAGATCGGTGCCGAAACAGCCCAGATTGTGTCGTTGCCATGTGGAGGAAGTTTCCTACGTCTGCCGCAGACATGATCCTGGCCATTTCGGCCCCAGTCCTTGCCAAAACGGGCCCAAAAGGGCCATTTTTGGATGTTTTGGGCACGTTTTTGCCCTGGATTAGTGCCAAGGGGTCCTGGACTGGGCCAGTGCTGGGCAGGGTTAGGGTTCCCCCACTTGGCTCTGAACAGATTCTGTCCTTTTCAGCCCGGATCCTGGTCCAGAAGGCCCCAAATGGCCACTTTCAGCCATTTGGGCTATTTTCTGCTAGGATCGGGGCCAGAACTGCTGGGATCTGGCCAGGGCCAGGTGGGGGAGCCCTCCCCTTCCCAGCACTGATCTGGTCCAGGCTGTTCTAGCCATGATCTGGGCCCAAACAGAACCCAAATGGCCATCTCTGGCCCTTTGGAGCCCTTTTTGGCTGGGGTCAGGACCAAACAGCCAGGATTGGGTTGGTGCCTGATGGGGGACCCCTCCCCTCCCGGCACCAACCCAATGTGGGCACTTTTGGGCCTGATCCAGGCCAAAACATGCCACAAATGCCCATTTTGGCCCTGTTTTGGCCTGGATTGTGGGCAAAACCGCCCTGATCGGGCCGCTGCCATGTGAGGGAACACTTCCCCACCTGGCAGCAGCCAAATCCTGGCCATTTTGGCCCTATCAAGGGGTGTGGCATATGTTAATGAGTTATACTAATGAGTTCTTGCAGTTCTTTTTCTACAAATGGTTCCCTGACAATACCATAAGGCTAACATATACATGTTTAAAGACATAGCATTATTAAGGATCCAAGACATAGTCTGGCACACCAGGAGCTGTCATTCCAGGTAGGGACCTGTAATTCGAGTCCCATAGCCCTTCTGTCACACCCAGGGGGTGTCATTCCAATCAGGGCCCTGCCATTCCAGTCCCTGAGCCCTTGTCTCACACCCAGGGGCCGTCCATCCAGTTAAGGGCCTGTCATTCCAGTCCCAGAGCCCTTCTTTCTCAACCAGGGGCCGTCATTCCTGTCAGGGGCCTGTCATTCCAGTCCCAGAGCCCTTCTTTCACACCCAGGGGCCGTCATTGCACTCGGGGGCCTGTCAATCCAGTCCCAGAACAGTCTATCTCGACCCAGACACTTCCCTTCAAAATCCATTCCACGTTTTCTTTGCACCTTTTTTTTGCTCTAATGTGTTTTAATGGAGCCCATGCAAGTCAATGCGCATTCCAAGTTCCCTATTATTTCCAATGGGCATTCAAGCCTCTCCCATTATTTTCAATGGGCAATCCTGTCATTTTAGCATATCCTAAAGTGGCTGCTTTGAAGGATGAACTCTAGTATTATACTCAGCTGAGGTCTCTTCCCTCCCCAAGTTCCACCCCTCCAAATCTCCAGGAATGTCATAGCCTGGAGCTGCCAACCCTACGAGAAATGGCAGCACCCAGTGGCTTGGGAGGAAGGGAGCTCTCAAGAGCGCATCCCCTGGAAATCTTGTGGGTCTCTAAGGTGCCCCTGAACTGAAATCCTGCTGTTAATTAGGCCACTTTGGGTTGACAGAGCTGGAGGCAAGCTTTACAGTATGATTGAGTAGGGAATCAGAATCTGATGTAAAATTTGTTGGGTGGAAAGGATCTTGGCTGGGGGGGGGGGGTATTGTAGTTCCACCCATAGAATTAATGTGGCTGTGATTCAGAACCCAGATGTAAGAGAATGAATTGATGGGCAGAGAAGCATTGGTCTGAATTTCTGATAGGGTACTCTCCAGTGATAAATGACTGTATGCTGTGAGTAGCATTGCAACTGAAGAGAGCTGGTAGCTTGGACAAGCGGTGTGAGCAGCAGGGTGGTGGTCTTGGAGAGTGGTCGGCATGGGGCCAGAGATCCAGGTCCTCTGGGGACGAGGGAGGTATGGTGGTGGAACCCAGGGAAGGATGAGAAGGACACGGAGATATGGTGAGGCTCGATGTCCTTCTAACCTGCATCCCATCCCGAGGCATGTTGGGTGTGGAACTAGGAGATATAGCCCCCCTTCAACACTGATGTTGTGTAATGCCAGGTCCATAAATAATAAGACCAGAACATTGCAGGCCTATTTTGTGGCGAATGATGCAGACCTGGTATGCCTGACTGAGACCTGGGTGAGGTGAGGGTGAGATGGTTGCCCTGAATTAACTAGTCCTGCTTGGGTTCTCAGTCCTTCATCAGTCCCGAACGGGAGGCCGGAGGGGAGGGGTGGCAATTCTTGTCCAAGAGTCTTTCTTCTTCAGGCTGCTCCCCATCCCAGAGATCTCTGGCCTTGATTGTGTAGGTCTAGTGTGGGGTGCTGAGGAGAGTTTGGCCATCTGTGTGGTGTACGTACCGCTCAACACACCAGCAGACGCCCTGCCACATCTGCTAGAGGTGGCGGCTGGATGGGCCTTGGAGCACTCAAAACTATTGGTGTTGGGCGACTTCAACGTCCTTGCTGACGATGATGCCTCTAGTCGGGCTGTGGACCTGGTGTCTTCTGTGGCTGCACTTGGACTTTCCCAGATTGTTGCAGCCCCTACACATCAAGCAGGCCACATGCTGGATCTGATCTTTGGGATGGGGATGGAGGTGGTGCTAGAAACAACTGAGTTGGTGCCATGGTCAGTCCACGTGGTCCTGAAGGCTTGGCTGGATATCCCACCCCTCCCCTGCAAGGGCAGTGAGCTTATTTATGCTTGCCCACAGAGACTTATAGATCCAATTGGTTTCCAGAATGCTCTGCGGGATCCGATGGTCCCTGGCGGTTCATTGGATGAGCTAGTGGAAGATTAGCAAGTCTGTCTTTCCGAAGCCATTGATAAAATCGCCCCTCGTCGCCCTGTCTGCCCCCATGCCAGACTAGCTCCCTGGTATACAGAGGAGCTACGCCGGAAGAAGCAGGAGCTGAGACAGCTAGAGCGTGTGTGGCAGCGAACTCGTGACGACTAGGCCAGAGCATCTTATATGACGTTTATGAAGGCCTATGAGATGGCAGTGAAGGCTACAAAGAAAGAGTTCTATGCAGCCTCCATTGCATCAGCTAGCTCATGCCCAGCAAAACTGTTCAATGTGGTTTGGTCCTTGGTCTCCTTATCAGGAGGAGACCATCAAAATTCAAATTCGAATATTAACTGCGAGGCTTTTGGGAGCTTTTTTGCTGCTAAAATCTTGTCTCTCCACCGTGATCTCCTAGCCACAGTTGATACAGTGTGTGAACTGGAGGCCCCTTGGCTGTCTTCTGGGATGATATTAGACCATTTCAGTCCACTCTCTGGGGATGAGATTGACAGGATCCTGCTCCTTGGGCCTGTGCCCTTTGTGGCTGGTGAAGGCCAGCATAGATGCCCTGGAGGCCATTGGCAACATGTCTCTGAGCTTTGAGATCTTTCCCCCAGCTGGTACAGAGTCTTGGACTTGGGTGCCATCAATATGCAGATGACACCCAATTGTATTTGATGATGGACTGCTGGCCCGACTCTGCCCCAGATGGTTTGGAACGTGCCTTCGAAGCTGTGACTGGATTGTTGAAACAGTCAGCTGAAATTGAGTACCACAAAGATTGAGGTCCTGCATGTGGGTCTAGGGCCCATGGGTTCGGGACTCAGGCTCTTGGCTCTTGATGGAGTGCCGCTTGTGCCAGTGTTGAGAGTTAGGAGCCTGGGGGTGGTCCTAGAGGCTTCCCTATCTAAGTAGGCACAGGTCGCAGCGGTTGTTCGATCCTCATTCTTCTATCTCAGACAGGCTCGGCAACTTGTCCCTTTCTTATCGACCCATGACCTTACAACAGTGATCCAGGCAATGGTCACCTCCAGATTAGATTACTGTAACTCACTCTATGCAAGGCTTCCCTTGGGCCTGATCCGGAAACTGCAGCTGGTTCAGAATGCAGATGCATGAGTGATTGCCAGCGCTCCAACCGTGGTACATATAATACCTATCCTCCGACAGCTGCACTGGTTACCAGTAGAGTACCAGGTCCGGTTCAAGGTTTTGGTGCTGACGTATAAAGCCCTATGCAGACTGGGCCCAGCATACGTTTGGGACCGCCTCTCCTCATATATTTCCCAGAGGTTACTTTGATCAGTCAATAAGCATCTACTTTTTTTTATGTAAAGAACTTTTATAGGTGAGATTATTAATATACAACTTTCAAATAACATCTCATTATCTTTCCCCCCACCCTTCCCCCCCCCCTTCTTCCAGGACTTCCAACAGCTTTCCAGCCCTATATCCTAATCTATTCCCAATCTGTCCCCTTTTTCTATGACTCCTTATCTCATGTTTACTTACTCTTTTATTCAACTAAGCCCTATCTATTAACTTCAGAATTATTGTTATAAACTTGAAATCTATTATCTATTACTTTATATTAGCTCCACATATATTTAAATTTAAGCTAACTTACATTTGGGCTAACAATTAGCTAATATTTCACTTCATATGGTAAAGACTCTATCTCTTCTAATAGGAAAACCATTCTAATAATTTTCAAATTGCCATAGTTCCCCCTTCACATCCCACTTCTTTTCTAAATATGTTTTCAATCTTCCCCAGTCTGTAAAAAATTCCGCTGGATTCTGTTCTCTCAGCTTCCTTGTCATTTTGTCCATTTCCGCCATGTACAGCAATTTATGCATCCAATCTTCAATAGTTGGTATTTCTTGCGCTTTCCATTTTTGCACATATAAAAGTCTTGCTGCCGTCATCATATAAAATAGTAATGTTCGGTATTGAGTAGGAACATCTTCCATACAAGTTCAATAGCAATAGTTCTGGGTTCTTCTTTATTTGAATCTGCAATATCTCATTTATTACTTCTATAATATCTCCTCAGAACTGTCTGGCTATTTCACATGTCCACCACATATGGTACAATGATCCTTCATGCTTTTTACATATCTAGCATTTATCTGACATATTAGCGTTTCCAAGCACAATCTTCTTTGGCGTTAAATACCATCTATAGATCATTTTATAAACATTCTCTTTAATACTGGTACAAGTTGAAATCTTCAGTGTAGTTTTCCATAGATGTTCCCATGATTCCATTGTTATTTCTTTATGACAATTGATTGCCCACTTCACCATCTGTACTTTGACCGTCTCATCCTCTGTATACCTCTTCAAAAGTATTTGTAAATTTTAGATATCTTTTTGCTTTCTTGTAGTATAATCTCTTCCAATTCTGAGTTTTCCCATTTAATTCCTTCTTTTGAACAGTCCGAATTATAAAGATCTCTGATCTGTCTATATTGGAACCATCCATAACAAGAAGATAACTCTTCCTCAGATTTAATTCTTATCATTTTTTGTTCCATAATCAATATCTCTTTGTATGGTAAACACTGTTCTTCGTTGTAGATAGCTCTCAGATCAATCACTTCAAACGGTACCACCCAGGAGGGGATGCCTTCACCCAGATATTTTTTATATTTTTTCCAGATCGTGAAGAGGCTCTTTCTGATATAGTGATGCAAAAACATAGAATCAGTTTTTATTTTATCCTGCCACAAGTAGGCATGCCATCCAAACAACTTCTTATAACCTTCCAATGTTAAGAGCTTGCGATCTTTCAGTGACATCCACTCTTTTAACCAAACTAGACATATTGCTTCATGGTATAATCTAATATTCGGCAACTGCAGTCCACCTCTTTCTTTAGCGTCACACAAGACTAAGCATCTACTGATGGTCACTGGCCTCAGGGAGGTCTGTCTGGTGTCTACCAGAGCCAGGGCCTTTTCAGCCCTGGCTCCGACCTGGTGGAACTCTCTGTCTGAGGAGACCAGGATTTGTTATCTTTCCGCCGGGCCTGCAAGATGGAGATGTTCCGTCAGGCATTTGGTGGGGTCTCGGCCACCCTCTCGCCAGCCATACCATTGAAGAAGGTCCACCACCCAGGCAGGAGCTCACAAAGTCTGATGCAAGGCATTTTGCAAGACCTAGGCCCTGCATTTAAAATGCTGAATTTTAATTATTTGTATCTGTCACTGAGAAATTTTACTGTATACAGAAAAATGTTTTAAATGCTTAAATATTTTAAATGTTTATGATGTTTTTACTGTTTCAAATTGTATGTGTAAATCCCTGAGCCCGACTGACTGGGAAGGTGGTTTAGAAATGGAATATCATAAATAAACACAGAGCACCTCTGCAGGCAGAAAGACTGAAAGAGGAAAACTTCCAGGAAAGAGGAAATACATAGAAATGCACTATTTCAGTGTATTTCCATGGTGTGGGGCAGGGTGAGGCAAGACAAGGCACGTGGGAACAGTCAACTGGTGTTCACGTTTAACTGGACTTGACCAACCGAAGCCCAATTCTCCCCAATGTTCTGGCTTCCTTGGAGACTCTCAGTGTATTATACCTATTAGAGGCTGGGGCTGTGGAGGGAGGGGGGAAGCAGTTTCTCTTGCCCTCGGTTTGCTGTATTGCATTCCTTTAATCAAATGAATGGCTGAAGGGATGTTTTCTTTTTTCCTGAATGCTCAGGCACAAGAATAGAGGATCAAGTGGGCAATATTTTCCTCTTTCAGGCATTCCCGAAGTCCTTTCTGGAAGTAGCCGTGTTCTTCACGGAGGAGGAATGGGCTCTCCTGGGTCCAGGCCAAAGAAAACTCTACTGGGAAGTGATGCAGGAGAATTACGAGACCGTGGCCTCCCTCGGTAAGGTCTTTGCCCTTTTATCATATTTTTCCAAATTCAATATACTTCCTTTTTTCATGAAGACAGAAAGGAGGGAGCGGCTACTTTCTTTGGCCATCTTTGATTTCAGGACTCACTTTCATTGGCCACAGAGGAAAACTGACCATCTGTTGATGAAGAGGGCTCTGATCAGGAGAGGCGGACAATACCCTATTAGGTTCATGCTTACAGATTGGAATTTTGTTTACAAAAATTGGATTTCCCTCACAGATTGGACACGCTGGGTGCTCAGGATTTTATACCTCTCTTTGGAGGACTGGTGTTTCTATGGAGCTGCTAATGCCTTTGACTTACACGGTTAGAATTCTCAAGTTATTAACAGCAATAGCTCAAGATGATGTTACTCCACAAACCCCGAATAGTCAATGAGAGTGTTCAGACCAAAAGGTCCTAAACAGTCTAGCTCAAAGGTCCAGTACGCCTCCCTTCTCATTAGTTCCTTATTAAGGTCCCTGCATCTTTCCTTTTGTATGACCTGTTGAACTGAGAATCTGAACTGTCTTTCTGTGTTGTAATGGACCACAAAATGTTGTGTGAGGGGTGCATCAAAACATTTGTTCCTTATCCTAGAGATGTGCTCTTGTATGCGCACTTTAATCTGCCTGCTTGTGCTTCCGGCATAAATGCGTGGGCAGCTGCATTCAGTAATGTACACTATCCCACTGGTACTACAGGTGGAGAAATGATTTAAAGGTATCTCTCAGCCTGAGGTAGAGACCCTAAAGGTCTCCCCCACGGCCCCCAGATTACACACATTGCACCTCCCGCACTGGAAGTAGCCTTTAGGGCCAGATTCTATAGTGCTGATATTTGCAAAACGGGAATGGACCAACCTATCTTTCACATTGGCTTTGTGAGGAAAACCTACCGATGGTGGGTCCAAGCACCCCGGTACATGACACACCAAGTGCCAATGTCTCTTAACAATCCTACTGATGTCCCTAGCCAACTGTGAATAATCAACTGCCCATCTAATGGAAGTTTCCGATGGGCATACCAGTTGGGTTAAGGTGGGAGTGTGCACTGCCACATCCTCTGCTCCGAATACCAGCTGGGTTAATGCAGGGGCGGATGAATACCAGCTGGGTGAAGGGAGGAGGGCACTGCCATCTGCTCCACTCCTAATACCAGCTGGGTTAAGTGGGGGTGGGCACTGCCACCTGTTACGCTCCTAATATCGACTGTGTTAAGGTGGGGGTGGGCATTACCATCTACTCTGCTCCTATTACCGTCTTTGTTAAGGTGGAGAGTGGGCATAGACACCTGCTCTGCTTCTGATCCCAGCTAGGTGAGGAGGGAGGGTATTGCCACCTGTTCCGCTCCTAATAACAGCTAGGTTAAACCAGAGAGTGGGCATTACTACCTGCTCTGCTCCTGATCCCAGCTGTCTGAAGGGGGGTAGGTATTGCCACCTGCTCTCCTCTTAATATCAGCTGGGTTAAGGTGGCGGGGTGGCCATTGCAACCTACTCTACACCTAATATCAGCTGGGTTAAGGCGCGGGGAGGGCATTGCCACCCTCTTAGCTCTTGTTCCTGGCCTGGGCTTCCCACCATGGCATGTTTTCTGGAGCGATATGGTGAGTTGCCTGGGCTTCCTTCTGAAGCAGCACCCTCTGGTGGTGCACCAGGGTATAAAGTGAGTCGTCTGAAACATGCTTACTCAATTATATAGTAGGATGAATTGATAGCATCTGTATTGTAGCACTTGTGTGAATGTTTTTCCATTTCCAACAGGAGCATTACAGGAATTATTAATGATATAGGAATCTCTTGATATGTTATAGTGATCCTACTGTGTGACTACTTCTATAAATAAATCCTACTACATAATTCAGTAAGTGTATTTCAGACAACTCACTTTATACCCTGGTGCACCACCAGAGGGTGTTGCTGCGGAGGGGAGCCAAGGCAAGGCACCATGTCCTTCCAGAAAATGTGCCATGGCAAGAAGGCCAGGCCGGGATTGGGATGGGAACCGGTGGCAATACCAGTCCCCTGCTTTCACCCAGCTGGTATTAGGAATGGAACAGGTGGCAATGCCCACCCCCCAGCTTAACCCAGATCATATTAGGAGCAGAGCAGGTAGCAATGCCCATCCCATGCCTTATGAGAGCCAGTTTGGTGTAGTGGTTAAGAGCATGGGGCTCTAATCTGGAGAGCTGGGTTTGATTTCCCACTCCTCCATGAAGCCAGCTGGGTGACCTTGGGTGAGTCACAGTTCTCTGGAGCTCTCTCAGCCCCACCCACCTCACAGGGTGATGGTTGTGGGGTAATAATAACACTTATAACTGCTTATAATAACACATAAACTGCTCTGAGTGGGCATTAAGTTGTCCTGAAGGGCGGTATATAAATCTAATATTATTATTATTTTAACTCAGCTGGTATTAGGAGCAGTGCACGTGGTAATAACCACCCCCCTTCACCCAGCTGAGATCAGGAATAGTAGATAGCAATGCCTGCCTCACTTCACCCAGTTGGGATCAGGAGTGGAGAAGGTGGCAATTCCTGTCCTGTGCCTTCAGATCAGGTGCAGAGCAGGAGGCGGTGCCCTTCTTTCCTTCACCCAGCTGGGATAAAGAGCAGGGCAGGTGGCAATGTCCACTGCCTTCAATCTACCGGAATCAAGTGCCAAGCAGGCAGTAATTCCCATTCCCCTTCAACCTGCCAGAATCAGGAGCAGAGCAACTGCCAATGCCTGCACCCCCTTCACCCATCTGGTATTGGGACCAGAGTAGATGGCAATGCCCAGTGCTCGCCTTAACACAGTTGGTATTGGGTGCAGAGCAGGTGGCAATGCCCACGCCCAGCAATGCCCACCCGCGCCCTTAGTGTATGAAGGCAATACAATTAGAGTGGAGGGATCAACGTTCAATGTGACATTGAAGCATTTTTCAACTTGCCAAACGGAATCTGTTGTGTACGCCATGTTCTGTACGTGTAATAAAGTTTACGTGGGAAGCACAATGCTCCTGGTCCGCATCCAGATTCTGGAGCACATTTCATGAATTAGAGATCATGTGACTGATGTCCCTTTGGTAGATCATTTTATTTCACATCATAGAACCGAGAATGAATTCAGATTCTCTGTGTTGTATGTTTCATCCAGGGGAGGTCAGCACCATACCCAGAAGGACTTACTGAGATGTGAGGCTGAGTGGAACATCATTTGGGCTCTTAGAGTCCTGAAGGTTTAAATTCTAGAGTATAACTTGTTCTGTTTTATTGGTATAATATCGCTTTACAAATTGTAATCTAGATGTGTGTTTAAGAAACAATGTACCTTTAAGTATTTTCACCTGGGGGCTGTGCGTCAGTATTTATTTTCATTATAAAATTTTCTTTATTTTCATTATAAAAAAATTTATTGGGGGACTTCTGGTTTGGGATCCATGGGGGTCTAATGCAGCTCTGAGAGCTGAACTGTCTGTGCCGCTGTTTGGAAGGCTGGGGGGGGGCGCAAATTGCCTGCAGCCACCTGTTCTCAGGTGGAGAACAGGCAGGAACGCTCAAGAACCTGAGGGCATGTCGATCTCGGGCAAGGGGGGTGTCCTACGCAATGGAACCCCACCCGCCCTTGAGGTCCCACCCAAAGACAGGTTTTGCTAAGATCTCTGCAGCGGCTCTGGAGTCATTCTTCTTGGCATAAGACCTACATGCCCAAGCCTTGGTAAAGCAGCAAGGAAATCTGATGCGATTAGATAATCGAAGCAGCGATTACAACCCAAGAAAACATCTAAGAAGGTAAAGATTGCTATCTCTCAAAACGGGACAGATTAACACAAAAAATAGAGTACTAAAGAAGATTAAAAAAACTGCAACAGGCAGACTAACAAAAGGGGAAACTCCGGCAAGAGAAATTTTTTTAAAAAGAGACATTGTAAAGTATAATTAGCGCGGAAAACTGATTTTGTTTACATACCCGTGGTGAGGAACAGATAGTCAACTGTGAGAAAGTTATAATATCGCGAGAACTGCTGTGGATTGTAAAGGAACAGGAAATACGTCAGTACCATAAAGAACTGGGAGAGAGGCGGCTCTTTCCAACACCGGAAGTAGAAAATCGCCATTTTGGAAAAGGGCAAGACAGCGGCTTCAGTGGAAGTGGAAGTAGGCCATCTTGGAAAAGGTACGGGCGAGTGCTTCATGTAAAACCATACAGAAAAAAACGCCCGACATTTTGGACAGTTTAAAAGACAAAAGTTAATTGATCTGGAACTTTAAAAAATAGCAGAAAATACAGATAAGCGCCATGGAGTTAAGGAAAAGAGCGGACTCGTGGGAGCGGGGCAGAGCTAGCCCCACGATGTTGAAAAAGGAGTGGCAAGCGGCAATTGCAGAGGGAAATAAAGAACTTAAGGAAATGATACAAGAGATGGCGAAAGAGTTTAAAGACTTCAAAGAGACACTCAAGTCGGATATGGCAGAACTGACAAAAGGTATGGACAAAATACAAAATGACTTGCAAGCTACACAGCAAAGAGTGAATGTGGTAGAAAATGCAGTTGAGTCTTTAACAGAGGTGCAGAAAACGGGGATGAGAGCAATGAGAGGGAGAATGGCAACCGCAGAATGTAAACAAATGGAAAAGCAACTTAGATTTCATTCGATTCTGGAAACCGAGGAAAAGTCAGCCCAAGAGCAGA
Organism: Eublepharis macularius; assembly: GCF_028583425.1. Classification (NCBI taxonomy): domain Eukaryota; kingdom Metazoa; phylum Chordata; class Lepidosauria; order Squamata; family Eublepharidae; genus Eublepharis; species Eublepharis macularius. The sequence goes on from NC_072793.1 coordinate 180,570,632, forward strand.
TTACAGAAATTTTGGCAGGCTACCTGGGGAAGGAGGAAGAAGAAATTGCAGCACTCCTTGATATGGCATACAGAATCAACTCAAGATTTGCGCCGCAGAAGAAGCTACCAAGGGACATGATTGTGCAATTTACGACAAGAAATACAAGAGAGTTAATTGTGACCAAACAATTTCAAGATCCATTAGAAATCGATGGAAAAGTGGTGAGAATTATGAAAGAACTACCCAGATCGGTCTTATTGGCCTGGAAAAAATACAGAGAGCTGGTCCAGATGTTAAAGGGTTTGAAAATCAGATACAGATGGGAAATACCGGAAGGACTGGCTTTTGAATTTGGAGGGGAAAGAAAATGTATCAGATCTGGTCATGAGATGGAAATGTTTATTATGCAAAATGAAAAGGACTTACCAAAACGTACAAGAATTTGACCATGGAGTGCAAAATTATATCTTGGAATGTTAATGGACTGAATTCACCCTGTAAACGAAAGACTATTTTCCACTGGCTACTTAAACAAAAATGTAACATTGTGTGTTGTATCTGAAATGTGCAAAATTAGGAATTGAGTTTGCAGCTGTGTCCAAAAAGAAGAAAAGAGGAGTTGTGGTGTATATAAAAGAAGAGCTGCAACCCAAATTAGTGGTGAGCGACGCAGAGGCCAGATATTTAGCAGTGGAAGTAATTTGGAATTCAAAGAAGATGTTGGTGATTGGAGTATATGCGCCTAACGGTGCAAAAGAAATTTTTTTTAAAGATTTGGCGAAACAATTAGATGAGATGTCTTATGACCAGATAATCTTAGCAGGATATTTTAATGGAGTTACTAATATAGATGAAGATAAGAAGTCTACAGTTATGAAAAAGAAAAGAGGAATATTGCCAAAGTCGTTTTTTGCATTAAAGGAACAAGAAAGCTTGGAAGATGTATGGAGAAGACAGAATCCTAAAAGCAGACAATACACGTTTTATTCTGCAAGACATTTTACTTCCTCGAGGATTGATATGATCTGGGCCTCTAAAGAACTGGTATTGTGGACTAGAGATGTGGAAATAATGCCCAAAGTAGGCTCAGACCATAATCCAATTATGTGGCAGTTTGGGAAAAACAATAAAAGAAGAGGATGGAGAATAAACGAAGATTTACTACAGACGGTAGAAAATATTGATTTTTTGCGAAGAGAGACCAAGTTCTTTGTACAGTGCAATTTGAACAAAGAGGTATCAACTAGCAAGGTATGGGATACATATAAGGCTGTGATCAGAGGCATACTGATGGACTTGAATGCAAGAGCCAGGAGGAAAAAGGAAGAGATCTGAAATAATGGAAAAAATAAAAGCCAAAGAGATACAACTTAAGAAAAGACCAGGGAAAAAGAAAATATATCAGGACATTAAAATATTGCAAGAGCAATTAACAGCAATGAACAATAAAGAATTAGAGTGGAACTTAAAGAAAATGAATCAGAGGTCATTTGAAGGGGCAAATAAACCTGGGAAATACTTGGCATGGCAATTAAAAAAAAGGAAGGAGAAGAAAATAATTAGCAAAATTCGAGAAGATGATAAGATACTTATGGATCAAGCAGCCATCAGTAGAGCTTTTTAAAAATTTTATGCAAAATTATACCAAAAAAAAGAGGTGAACAAATAATCAATAGTAGAATATTTGGAGAAGATGAAGTTACCGGCAATCTCCGAAGCATGGAAAGAGAAAATAAATGGGGAAGTGACGGAAGAGGAAATAAAGGAAGCTGTTCAATCAATGAAATTTGGGAAGGCTCCAGGACCAGATGGATTAACGGCAAAACTTTATAAAGTGATGGCTAATGAATTAGCACCTTTTCTGAAAGAAGTAATGAATGGAGCCATGCAAGATTAAAGTATTCCCAAATCGTGGAATGAAGCTAATATCTCACTGATTCTGAAGGATGGACAAGATGCGACCAATGTAAAAAGCTATAGACCAATTTCATTATTGAATAATGATTATAAAATATTTGCAAAAGTATTGGCAGAGAGGATAAAAGGTTGGTTGTTGGAATTCATCGCAGAAGAACAGGCTGGCTTTTTACCTAATAGACAAATTAAAGATAATTTGAGGACAGTAATAAATGCTATTGAATATTACGATAAGCACTGTGACAGGGAGGTGGGTTTCTTCTTCGTGGATGCAGAAAAAGCATTTGACAATTTGAACTGGGACTTTATGTTTGCCACCTTGGAAAGGCTGCAATTGGGAGGAAAGTTCATACAAGCGGTGATAAAAATTTACAAAGACCAGAGTGCAGCGATTGTAGTAAATGACGATCTGACTAAGAAATTGAAAATAAGTAAAGGCACAAGACAGGGCTGCCCTTTGTCTCCATTATTGTTTATTTTGATCTTGGAAATACTGATGATTCAAATAAGAGAGGACGACATGATTCGAGGCATAAAAATAAAGGAATATTCCTACAAGATCAGAGCATTTGCGGATGATATAATGTTAATAGTAGAGGATCCAATTGATAACATGCCATAGGTAATAAAGAAAATAAAGGAATTTGGAGATTTGGCTGGATTTTATGTGAATAAAAGGAAGTCGAAGATACTATGTAAAAATATGACTAAACAAAAACAACAAGAACTGATGGAAATAACGGACTGTGAGGTAACAAATAAAGTTAAATATCTTGGTGTGGAACTGACTGCCAAAAATATAGATTTATTTAAAAACAACTATGAGAAATTGTGGATACAAATAGACAGAGACCTGATAAAGTGGAACAAATTGAACTTATCATGGTTGGGAAGAATAGCGGCAGTAAAGATGAACGTTTTACCGCGAGTGATATTCCTGTTGCAAACAATTCCAATTATCCGAGACTCTAAACAATTCGATAAATGGCAAAGGAAAATTTCCGACTTTGTGTGGGCAGGTAAGAAACCACGCGTAAAAATGAAAGTACTGCAAGATGCCAAGGAAAGAGGTGGTTTACAACTGCCCAATATAAGACTATACTATGAAGCGATATGTCTGACGTGGCTAAAAGATTGGATAACGTTAAAAAACCGTAAGCTACTGGCCTTGGAGGGACACAAAAAAATATTTGGATGGCATGCGTATTTGTGGTATGATAAAATAAAAGCGGACTCTATGTTTTTGCACCATTATATTCGGAGAAGCCTCTTTACAATCTGGAAGAAACATAAAATCCATATGGGAGATGGAATTCCTTCATGGGTAGTTCCGTATGAAGTAATAGATCCGAGAACAGTTGACAATGAACAGCAACGGCTAACCTACAAGGAGATAATACAGATACAGCATTCTATAATAAAAATAAAGTCAGAGGAAGAGTTGTCTCCTACTTACGGTTGGTTTCAATATAGGCAGATTAGAGATCTTTACAACTCGGATTGTTTAAAAGAAGGAATAAGGACGGAAAATTCGGAACTAGAGGAAGTAATTTTACAAGAGGGAAAGAAAGACATTTCCAAGATTTATAAAATACTCTTAAAATGGCATACCGAAGATGAAACAGTGAAAGTCCAGATGGTGAAGTGGGCAATAAATTTTCATAAAGAAATAACAATGGAAGCTTGGGAGCACCTGTGGAAAAATACGTTGAAGATTTCAATATGTACAAATATTAAAGAGAATGTATACAAAATGATGTACTGATGGTATCTAACACCAAAGAAAATTGCGCTAGGAAATACCAACATGTCAGACAAATGCTGGAAGTGTAAAAAGCATGAAGGATCATTGTATCATATGTGGTGGACTTGTGAGGTAGCCAAGCAATTCTGGGGAGATATAATTGAAGTAATCAATGAAATTTTACAAATTCAAATAAATAAGAACCCAGAATTGTTGCTACTGAACTTGGGAATGGAAAATGTTCCAATACAATATAGAACATTGTTATTTTACATGACCACGGCGGCAAGACTTTTATATGCGCAGAAATGGAAAGTGCAAGAAGTACCAACTGTAGAAGATTGGATTTACAAATTGCTGTACATGGTGGAGATGGATAAAATGACAAGAAAGCTTAAGGATCTTGATCCAGGACAATATATTGCTGATTGGGGAAAATTGAAACAATACTTAGAAAAAAAATGGGATGTGAAAGGAGAACTGTGGCAGTTTGAGAATTACTAAAATAGGCTGTTGTAAATGGAAGAGAGTAGTGACTTTACCATGAAGGGGGAAATTTAACTATTAAAATCTAAGCTAGTATTATGTTTAAGAAATTTTTATTTTGAACATATAGTTTAATTAAAGAGGGGCAAAATGGATACATTAGCGGATATAATATAGTATGTATAGTATGTATACAAAAGAATTTGATTATGCTTAGAGTAAGAGATATTATGATATAGAACAATCTAAGCTAGCAGTATGTTTATGGAAATTATATCCAGAATATATAGTTTAACTAATGAAAAGTAAAATATATTCATTTGGGGATTTAATATAGTATGTGTATGCAGGAATTTGATTATGCTTAGAGTAAGAGATATGATATATGTGTTAGAGAAGAATTTAAGTGAAATTTAATGGAGTAATAAAAAGGGTTAAGGGTTGGAAAGCTGTTGGAAGTCGATAAGGAGGGGGGAGGAAAGGGTGGGGGCTATAGTAAATTAGGTAGGGGATTGTTTGTATGTATTTGATTTTGAATTTGAACTCACCAATAAAAATTGTTTAAAAAAAATTATTGGATGGGTCATTATACAAATATAAACATACACAATTAACTTTCCATCATATTATAATACCCCCACCCAGGGGTCATTTCCTAGAAAAAGAACTGCAGGAACTCATTAGCATATGCCACACCCCCTGACATCACCGGAAGTGTGTCAGAAGGCAACATCCACCCCTCAGGCCCCTTTCAGCAAAAGTCTCCAGGTATTTCTTTAAAGGAAAATTAACTCAAAGCAGCCTACCCTCCTCTGGAGAGCCAGCCCTGCTTGCAGCCACTCACTCACTCTCTCAAGTCACAAATGAAAATAAAGCAGCATGAATTCCAACCAGCTTGCGTTAGTTTGGAGCTCAGCACCACTTAGCTTGCACTCACTCACTCATTTTCTCTCCCAGCCCCAGTCAGAAATGAACATAAAAGAGCAGAGCAGAATGAATGCAAGCACCTTGCCTTCCTTGGCAGCCCAGCAGAATTCGGCATTCATGCTTTTTCTCTCTTCCCACCCCCCCCACCCCTGCCCAGTCAGAAATGATCGTAAAATAGCAGAGCAGAATGAATGCAAGCACTTTGCCTTCCTTTGCAGCCCAGCAGCACTCGGCATTCATGCTTTCTCTCCCCCCCCAACAAATAAAAGTAAAAGGGCAGAGCAGAATGAATGAAGGCACCTTTGCAGCCCAGCAGCACTCGGCGTTCACTTCCAGGAAAGGGAATCATGTGGGCAGGGCCAAAACCCACGTGACCTCTTTTTAGAAGTACCGGAACGCCCTTCCTGTGCGTTCCGGCTCCAAATGAACCCTGCCCCCACCCTTTCCCCCCCTTTTCCGTTGACTTCCGACAGTTTTCCATTCCCTTTATTATCTCTTAGAAAAAATCTTAACCAAACTAGACTCCATATAATATAATAATACCTATCTAATAATAAATACCATTATCTAACATTCCATATCTTTTAATACTATCTATTAATAATATCCAATAATATATAGTATAATATTCCCCCTATATTAATAGCTATATAATACATTCTAAGAATAGGTCATAATAATATATTCTATACCATTACATGTCTTTAGATAATACTATTACACAAATCTATCATATCTATAATGTTCAAAATTATTAATATCCTTTATATTGTTATCCAATTTATGACATTATAACCTAGTAAATTATAACGTATTGTAACTACATATATCAATAACATGGTATATTATCACAAACTATATTTTTACCTCCAATATTATAATTACTACCTCTATAGTAAATCAAAGTAACAGAACACTATCCTCCCCTCAAAAAGTATCCAAAGACCACACCTTCCCTTTAATGTCCCACTTTTTTTCTATATAGCTCTTAAATTTCTCCCAACTTGTTATATATTGTTCCATATCTTCCTCTTGAAGTTTCCTCGTAAGTTTATCCATTTCTGCCAAGTTCAATGTTTTTAAAATCCAATCTTCCACCGATGGTAACTCTTTTGTCTTCCACAGGTGCACATAAATGATCCTAGCTGCCATAGTCATATAAAACACCATTATCCTGTCCATTTTGTCAAAGTCTTCTAGGTTCATACATAGCAATAACAATTCTGGGTTTCTAACAACTATTTTCTTCAATAAATCTGACATAGCGTCTACTATTTCCCCCCAGAATTGTTTAGCTTTTTCACACGTCCACCACATATGATAAAAGGAACCCCCATGCTTCCCACATTTCCAACATTTATCTGACATCTGACTATTTCCATTGGCTTGCTTTTTTGGCGTGAGATACCATCTATAAATCATTTTATATGCATTTTCTCTTATTGTGGTACATGTTGATGTCTTTATAGTATTTTTCCACAATTTCTCCCAAGCTTCCATCAATATATCCTTATTACAGTTTATTGCCCACTTTACCATTTGAACTTTTACTGTCTCATCTTCTGTAAACCATTTCAACAAAATCTTATACACTTTAGATATCAATTCCCCCCCTGCAGTAGACGTTGTTCCAGTTCTGAATTTTCTACTCTAAAACCTACTTTCCTCTGATCAGTGTCATACAAATCTTTTATCGGCATATATTGAAACCACCCATATCGAAATGGCAATTCTTCATTATTTTTAATATTGTATAAATTCTGATGCACTCTAAGAATGTTCTGATATGTCATCCACTCCACTCCTTCATAATCAGTTCTTGGATTCACAACCTCTGCAGGTACAATCCACATTGGTGTTCTTTCATTCAAATATCGCTTGTGTTTAGTCCATACTGCAAATAGACTTCGCCTCACAAAGTGATGTAAAAACATCGCATCAGCCTTACTCTTTCCATACCATAAATATGCAAGCCACCCAAAGGCTTTATTGTACCCTTCCAGTGTCAATAATTTATGATTTTCTAACAATATCCAATCCCTCACCCAAACTAAGCATATGGCTGTTGGCACAGCATGGTTTGAACTGTAGCTGAGCTCTCAATAAGGCTTCCACACACTCGTAGTAGTAAAAGTGTATGTACAGTTTTATTTTACAGTGACTTATATACAAGACTTTGTTCTCAGTGTCAAAGTGCTTCGCCAAGCACTTACTGGAACAAGCTTCACACTTACACCAGACACAGCTGGCTTATATACATCTATAGCACCCCCCAGTGTCCAATCCCAGCACATCAGGTGAGGTGACTAAGCTGTTTCTTCGCTCTTGCATCATCCAAGGACCTGTCAAATAGATCTATTACATCAGTTATGACAGACAGACCTAAACAGCAAGATGCACACATGCTTCTTGGCTCATTATGTCAACACTCCTCCTTGAGACAAGAGGCATGATACCCAGCGTTTCTTTGCATTTAGACAACATTTCCTGGTTTTGTCCCTTTGTCAACAGATCCGCAGAATTTTCATTTGACTTACAATGACTCAAACATACTATACCTCTGTGAATGGCATCACGTACATTTTGGTAACGGATTATAATATGTTTACTTCTGGCACGTATTGTTTGGTGTCGTGCCAATTGCTCTGCAGCAGAACTGTCACACTTTATTTTCACTGACAATGGACATTGGATATTCAGATCCTCCAATAACTTTAAGAATAACAATAAGAATACATCTGCTGTATATGATTGTACTGTGTATTTCTGTTGTGTGTATTTAAGAATTGCATACTTGAACACATTGCACTTTGCACTTTGCACTTTTATATGTGAATAGAAATATATTTACATTTGCATTAGTGGTTTCCTGGCATTGTGTGGTTTCTTTGCAATAGTTGTTCCAGGGCCGCCCGCGGTTTTTCCATTATATGTGATCTCGGCAACGTGAAGTGGGGGGTTGGCTTTGTCACCTACTCTGCTCCTAAGACCAGCTGTGTTAAGGCGGGGGTGGACATTGCCACCTGCTGTGCTCCTAATACCAGAGCAAACAAAACGGCTGTTCCCGTAACCAGTAAGCAAAAAGAAGAGAGACCTCCCGGGAAACAAAAATGAAATAAGCACAGTATCAGTTAATTACAAAGTGTATTAAAGTGCAAGTGCTATAACTATTTCATATTGCTTGACTATTTCATATTGCTTGAATCCACATGCATCAATAAATAAATAACAGGGAAATCATTTCTGATCCAACTCAACAGATATCCGAGTATAATAAAGAGTCCTCTTTCCACATTTTTCGTCTCTTTTTCTCTTTTTTCTAGTGTCTTTGAATCGTGTATCTCTTTGAATCGTGTATCTCTTTGAATCGTGTGTCAGCATGGACCAGGTCATATATGCTTTGGAGTAGATCTGAATGAGCCAGATCTACACAGAGAGCGTCTCTATTGGAGACGAAGAAACAGAGCCAAGGGAATAGAATTATATGGGCGCTGGAATATACCCCTCTGGCAAATAACATCAGAAGGATCATCTCCCAACATTGGAAGCTTATAGAAGGGATTGAGGGTTGTGAGCAGAGACCACAGATTGGCTTCCGCAGGACCAGGAATCTAAAGGATGACCTGGTCCATGCTGATACACGATTCAAAGAGGGGGAACAGCAGTTACCATGGGGTAACTTCAGATGCAGGCACTGCCAGATCTGCAGCCTTCTTTGGGAAGGCAAGGAATTTGTGGTTAAGGAACAAAAACTAACGTTTAAACACTTTGCCAACTGCCAGACTGCAGGAGTGATATATGCTTTGGAGTGCCCCTGTCAACTGATCTATATAGGCTGTACCTCGAGGCCAATTAAGGTGAGAGACCTCGAACATATATCATGAATTCAAAATAATGTCCAGGAGGCACCTCTGACCACACATTTTCAAGAGGAAAAACACAGGGAAAGTGCCTTTAAGGTAATTGTTTTGGAGGTAATTAGAAGAAGTGGTCGGGAATCCATACAAACGTTGCTCTTCCGCTGTGAAGCGTTTTGGATTCATAGGCTTGACACTTGTAAAGCCGAAGAGTCTGAACAGTGAGCTTTCAAATCAGGCTCCTTTAAGTTTTTGTGTTACCAATTAGCCAGCATAGAATATAAAGGGAATCACTGGATGTGAACAGCGCACGAGAGAAAACACTGCTGCCTTGTTCCGAGTGCTAAGATCATTGTCCATTCTTCTTGATTGATGGTATGTGAGTAAAAAATTGTATGAAGTGAAGAGTTTAGGATATAATTATTGCTAGATGTAAATGTATTGATAAATTTGTGTTTGTAACAGACTACACACCCCTGATGAAGTAGGGATGAAATCTGCATTGTGTAGCCAGCCCCGGATTGGGCGTGGCACCGAATTCTTCTCTTCGGTCTCACGGACGACTGCTTATTTATATTTAGAGGACTGTGGAAGACTATAAAGAAAGACACTAGAAAAAAGAGAAAAAGAGACGAAAAATGTGGAAAGAGGACTCTTTATTATATTCGGATATCTGTTGAGTTGGATCAGAAATGATTTCCCGGTTATTTATTTATTGATGCATGTGGATTCAAGCAATAAGAAATAGTCAAGCAATATGAAATAGTTATAGCACTTGCACTTTAATACACTTTGTAATTAATTGATACTGTGCTTATTTCATTTCTGCTCCTAATACCAGCTGTGTTAAGATGGGGGTGAGCATTGCCACGTCCTCCACTCCTAATACCAGCTGGCTGAAGGCAGCGGTGGGCATGGCTACCTGCTCAGTGACGTATTCCAGTAGATTGAAGGGGATGGGTATTGCAACTTGCTCCTCGCCTTATCCTGGCTGGGAGAAGGGAAGAAGAGCATTGCCTTCTGCTCTGCGCCTGATCCTAGCTAAGTGAAAGCATGGGGTGGGCATTGCCACCTGCTTCACTCCTGATCCCAACTGGATGATGGCTGGGGTGAGCACTGCCATCTGCTCCACTCCTCATCCCAGAAAGTTGAAGGGAGTGAGTATTGCCTCTGCTCTTCTTCTGATCCCATCTAGGTGAAGGGGGATGGGCACGTCCACTTGCTCCGCTACTAATACCAACTGTGTTATGTTGGGGTGTGGGCATTGCCACCTTCTCTGCTACTACCAGCTGTGTTAAGTCGGGAGGGTGGGCATTATCACCTACTCCGCTCCTAATACCAGATAGAAGAAGGGGGTGCGGGTATTGCCAGTTGCTCTGCTCCTGATTCTGGCAGGTTGAAGGGTGACAGGCATTGCTGCCTGAGTGGCGCCTGTTTCCGGCAGAGTGAAGATGGTGAAGGTATTGCCACCTGCTCAGTGCCTTCTTCCCGTAGATTGAAGGAGGGAGGCATTGCTGCCTGCCATGCTCCTTACCCTGGATGGGTGAAGGGAAGAAGGGCATTGCCTCCTTCTCTGTACCTGATCCCAACCATGTGGCAACGGGTGGGCATTGCCACCTTCTCCACTCCTGATCCCAACTGAGTGTTGGTGGGGGTGGCCATTGCCATTTGCTACCCTCCTGATCCCAGTCAGGTGAAGTGGGACAGGAATTTCCACCTGCTCCACTCCTGATCCCAACCGGGTGTTGGTGGGAGTGGGCATTGCCACCTGCTCCACTCCTAATACCTGCTGCATTATGGCAGGGGTGAGCATTGCCACCTGCTCCACTCCTAATACCTGCTGCATTAAGGCAGGGGGAGGGCACTGCCACCTGCTCCACTGCTAATACCAGCTGGGTTATTGCCACCTGCTCCACTCCTAAGATTAGCTGGCTTAAGGCAGGGTGGGAATTGTTGGGGGTGGGCATTGCCACCTGCTTTGCTTCTAATACCCAGCATCAAATAAGCCAAAAATAAGGCAGAAGTATTGCCCTCTGACTTATTTTAGGGTTACTTGATGCTGGTTGCTTGGGGGTTACTCCTGTAGGTTTTGTATTCCACTTCTAATACCAGCTGAGTAGGGTGTGGAGTGGACATTGCCACCTGCTCTGCTCCTGATTCCAGCTGGTTGAAGGGGGTGGGTATTGCTCTACTCCTAATACCAGCTGGGTTAAGGCAGGGGGCAGACATTGCCACTTGCTCCGCTCCTGTTCCCAGATGGCTGAAGGGGGGGAAGGCATTGCCACCTGTTCTTCTCCTAATACCAGCTGGGTAATTTGTGGGGTGGATATTGCCACCTACTCTGCTCCTGATCCCAGCTGGCTGAATGGGGGTGGGCATTGCCACCTGCTCTGCTCCTAATACCAGCTGGGATAAGCAATTGGACGGACATTGCCACCTGCTCCACTCCTAATACCAGCTGGGTGGAGACAGGGGGTGGGCATTGCCACCTGCTCCACTCTTAATACCAGCTGGGTGAAAGAAGGGGGCTGGTATTGCCACCTGTTCCCCTCCCGATCCTGGCCTGGCCTTCCTGCCACAGTACATTTTCTGGTGGGACATGGTGCCTTGCCTTGGCTTCCCTCCGCGGCAGGGCCCTCTGCTGGTGCACCAGGGTATAAAGTGAGTTGTCTGAAACATGCTTACTCAAGTATATAGTAGGATTGATGTTAATATGTTGTTTTCTTCAAAGGGCAATGCAGTTCAAGTTTGTTTGTTTTTTAAATTATTGGATGGATCAATATACACCAATCATAATATTCAATTTCAATCGCCATCACATTATATTACCCCCCCATCCCCTCCCCCCCATTTTCACAATTGACTTCCAACAGTTTTCCATTCCCTTAATCTGCGTTACTTAACTATCTCCTATAGTATTAACTTCTAAATTATTATATATAATGTAATATATCAATATCTACAATATTTAAGCTAACCCTCTAGAATTAACTTCTAAATTATAATATATAGTATAATATATCATTCTTTGATTATATGCTATTTCAAATCTCCATTCTCCAAATAAAATGAAGACCTATCCTCCCCTCTTAGCTATTACCCAAAGACCACATCTTCCCTTTCATGTCCCACTTTTTTTCCATATAGTTCTTAAGTTTCTCCCAACTCGTAATATATTCCTCTGTGTCTTGTTCTTTAAGCTTCCTTGTAAGCTTATCCATTTCTGCCATATCCAATCTTCCACTGATGGTATCTCTTGTGTCTTCCACAACTGTGCATATAACATCCTGGCCGCAGTAACCATATAAAACACCATTATTCTGTCCATTCTATCAAATTCTTCCAGGTTCATACATAATAATAACAATTCTGGGTTTTTAACAACATTTTTCTGACATAACCTCTACAATTTCCCCCCAGAACTGTTTAGCTTTTTCACAAGTCCACCACATATGATAAAAAGAACCTTCATGTTTCTTACACTTCCAACATTTATCTGACATTTGACTATTACCGTTAGCTAATTTTTTTGGCATTAGATACCATCTATAAATCATTTTATAAACATTTTCTCTTATAGTGGTACATGTTGAAATTTTCATAGTATTTTTCCACAACCTCTCCCAAGCTTCCATCGGTATATCTTTATTACAGTTTATTGCCCATTTCACCATTTGAACCTTAACTACCTCATCTTCTGTAAACCATTTCAACAAAGTATTATATACTTTAGATATCATTTTTCCCCCTCTTGAAGTAGACACTCTTCTAATTCCGAGTTTTCCATCCTAAATCCTACTTTTCTACGATCTGTATCATATAAATCTTTTATTTGTCTATATTGAAACCAACTATACTGAAATAACAATTCTTCATTAGTTTTAATAGTATGTATATTCTGATCTACTCTGAGAATTTCTTTATATGTCATCCACTCCTCTCCATCATATTCCGTTTTTGGGTTTACAACTTCCGCTGGTACAATCCACATTGGTGTCTTCTCATCTAGGTATCTCTTATATTTTGTCCAAACCACAAATAAACTCCATCTCACAAAATGATGTAAAAACATAGCATCAGCTTTAGTCTTTTCATACCACAAATATGCATGCCATCCAAAAAGTTTATTATATCCTTCCAAGGTCAATAGTTTGTGATTTTTCAATAACATCCAACCTTTCAGCCAAACCAAACGTATAGCTTCATGATATAATTTTAAATTTGGCAATTGTAATCCACCTCTTTCCTTGGCATCATATAATACCTTCATCTTCACTCTAGGCTTCTTCCCTGCCCACACAAAATTCAAAATCTTTCTTTGCCATTTTTCAAATTGCTTATTGTCTTTCACAATTGGTATTGTTTGCGTTAAAAACATTATCCTCGGAAGTACGTTCATCTTAATTGCAGCAATACGACCCAACCATGACAAATTCATCTTATCCCAGTTCAGCATGTCTTTATCTATTTGTTGCCATAGCTTATCATAATTATTCTTGAGTAAGTCAATATTTTTTGCAGTCAACTCAATACCTAGATATTTTGTTTTATGAACTACCTCACAGTTTGTTATCTCCATTAATTTTTGTTGTTGTTGTTTAGACATAGTCTTACACAGTAATTTAGATTTATCCTTGTTTATATCAAATCCTGCCAAATCTCCAAATTCTTTTATTATCTCCATCAGTCTTGGCATATTTTGAATAGGATCTTCAACAATAACCATCACATCATCTGCAAAAGCTCTAACTTTATAGAAAAAAACTTTTAATTTTCAAACCTCTTATCATGTCATCTTCTCGTATCTGCCTAAGTAAAATTTCCAATACCATCACAAACAATAATGGAGAGAATGGACACCCTTGTCTCGTTCCCTTTCTTATCTCTAATTTTTTTGTTATATCACGATTTACAACTATAGCTGCAGATTGATTCTTGTATATTGCCTTCATTGCTTGAATAGACATCTTGCCTATTTGCATCTTTTCCATCGTAGCAAACATAAAATCCCAATTTAAATTATCAAATGCTGCGGTTGGTGTGGGAGCGGTGGTAAATTCCGCGGCAGCGGAAAACGCGGCCCTTGTAGTCAGGGGGAAGTCTTGGTAGCTGCTGCAGCAGCCTCGGACGAATCGGCCTCCCTCCATTCGGAGGCAGAACTGGGCCATCGGGTCTCGGAGGGGGTATCACTGGTCTCCCTCCGTCTGGGGGCAACGCTGGACCTCCATCTCTCGGAGGGGGTACTATCGGTCCTTCTCCATCCGGAGGATTAATTGGTTCTTCGTCATCTGGAGGCATCACCGGTTCCCCGCCTCCTGGGGACCCTGGTATTATGGGCTGGTTAGGGTCTAAAGGCTCTTCATCTAGCGGTTCATCCCCTCCACCACCGCCACCATCTCTGTCATCATCTGGTATAATCGGGTGATCATCATCGTCATCAGGGGGGTCTTGAGGTTCTTCTGCAGGATCAGCGGGGTCTCTCGGAGGCCCGGTGGGGATCAGCTCCTGTAGCGCTGCTAACTGTTGTCCCACGTTTTGGCCAGTCGCCCCGTCTGGCCCCGGGTTGCCGTCCCCCATCACTAGTACCGACAGTAAATGCACTGCATGGGCCAAACTTTCCTCCATATTACATAAACGTTCTTCTAAAAACTGTATCCGCTCAGGATTCACCCCCGTCGTGGGCTCGGTATGCACCGGGGATGTCGCCCGCGGGAGGTGGGCCGTTTCCATATACTCTGCGTAGGAAGCCGTTACTCTGGGCCAAGGTTTAATTTCTCCCATACCTTGTGCTCCTTCCTCCATGACCGATCTCCCTGCCAAAATTCCTTTGGTCAGGCCGGTAATCGCGGAGATTCCTGCATCCACAGCCACTGTATGACTTTGTAATTGCACCCAATTCTGCTCGGTGCTATGTCTTTACCGTTGCCCCGACCAAGGGGCATCCTCCACAAAATCCCAGGTTCTTTGGGCGGAATCTGTACCCGATCCAAAGCCCTCAAACTGCTCGGCCTGTCTATCCCAAAGGTATCTGGACCGGTCTTAAGGATGCTCGGGTATCGCACCATATCTACCTTCCATCTGCGTCCTGGAAAAAGCTGTGCTTATCCTCCTCTCCCTCGACTCTTGAGGCCTGGATCCCCACTGTCTGGGTGTGGGAAGCGAGACCAATTGTCCCGTTCTACGTTGAACAATGGTGGTGTCAAGCGTAGGATCATCCAGCGGCTCCGTTCCTCCTTGAACGGGGTCTGTAGAGTCCCGTCCACCCGTGCCGGGGGAAGTATAGGGATCAAACAAGGGGTCTGCGCCCTTGGAATCCGACTGTCCCAGATTAGGCATTGGGACCATGGGTGATTCGCAACAAAATGTCAGCTTGTGGATCAACAAAAGTAGCCTTTCAGCCTATCCTTGCACAAAGACATGAGTCCTTGGGTTTCAAAGATTTTACTGAAATCAAGCACGCATTGTAATCCACTATCCAGGAGATATATCCCGGCTGGTACATATGGCTTGTTGCGAATGAGATCATATGAAAAGGTACAAAGTAGCAAACCCCAGCATTGCCCATCCTCCCCCCTTGGTTTCTCTAAGAAGCGGTTAGTAGCTGAGAAGTGAAACTTTCCCAGGACGATAGTTGCCGTAGACAAAACATCCTTTGGGTAGATAGCAGTCTGTGAAGAGTCCTTGCACCTGCAAGAGAAGAGAACTTTGCATACACACAGTTAGAAATGGAGTCAGTGCTGCTACATACAGAGATCCATGTCAGACTTGACATTCCATTCCATGATAATAATTTGTACTCCATATTTAAGGCCTACTTGCTTTGGGTAAGTCCTTTTCTTTCTCCAACAAAAACACTTCCATTGCGTGCCTTGATTTAATCACTTGTCTCACAGATTGGAACTCAAAGCTCAGACCTTCTGGTATTGCCCATCTATATCTTATGTTTATAATTTTCAATTTTTGTGCTAGATCTCTGTATTTCTTGCTCTCTTGCAGAACTCTCCTTGGTAGCTCCTTCATGATTCTGACCCGTGTCCCTTCAAGTACTAACGAGGATTCAAAATGTTTTCTAATAATTTCCTCCTTCATTCTCTTTGTAGTTAATAATATATCTTGGCAAATCCTTTTGCTGTGCATACCTTGAATGTACTCTGTAGGCTATATCCAGATTGGCTACCACCTCTTCTTTCTCTTTGTTTAAAAATTCTGCAATTATTTCAGTAATTTGTTTCAGAGTTGACTCAGCCATTTTCTCTGGAATGCCTCTAAATCGAAGTTGTCTTTCCATTGCTTTACATTCCATCACAACCATCCTATCACTCATCACTGATATTTCTGCTTTTAAACTTTCCATCTTCGTTTCCACCTCTTGTACCTTCTGTTGTGTAATTTGAAGCTCCATTCTTATCTCGTCAATATTTTTCGCCAACTCTGCAACTTCTGATTTTATAGCCTCTTTAATATCCTTCAATAAATTTTGGTGTGACCCCTGTATTTGCTTTTGTGATTCCTGTGCCATTTCTTGTGTCTTTTGTAGTCTCATTTATTTCTTTATTGCCCTCTGTTACTTTCTTATCCAAATTCTCAATTGCTGTCTGCCAATCTCTATCTTTATCCTTTTTCGCCATTGTTGGGCTTGCCTTGGCACCCCACAAATCCGCTCTCTTTCTCAGCTCCGTTTTCTCACCTGTCACTTTTTACTCTCGTGCCAAACTTTAATTCAATAATGTCCAAAAATTTTTTACACCGTTCAAAATGTCGGGCATTTTTTCTCTATGGTACAGTCTATGGTAAAATCTTTGGCTTTTCCCTCACTCAAAATGGCAAATTTCACTTCCTTTTCAAAATATCAGGCGTTTTTTCTCTATGGTACAGTCTATAGTGAAGTCTTCAACCTTTCCCCCACTCAAAATGGCAAATTTCCGCTTCTTCTTCAGGTCCTCTGTCCCTTGTTGTTTTCCTTCCGTTCCTCCCCCGGTGCGTTTCCTGTCCTTCTAGCTGCGGCTCGCTGCTATTACAAACAAACTACTTCTTGCGATCTTTCCGCCGCTTCCCACACTCCTTCCCTCACATCATCATCTCGCAAACCGCAGGTATGCAAAACAAAAAGTTCTTTTCGCTATTTTTCGACTCTTTTATCTTGAAAAAAATCACAATTTTCACTCCCCACCACTTTATAAAGTCTTCCACTTTAGGTATCTGTCTCTTTAAATTAGTAAACTTTGGTCTTTGTTTAATAATCAAGCTCATTAGGGGAGATAGCAATCTTTACTTCTTTTGTTCTTCTTGGGTTGTACTCAGTTTCTTTTGCTCAATTCTGTTTAAATCTGTTCCTGAAGCTTGGGTATGACGGCCCTTTACCACTTCAAAGACTCCAAAAGCTGCTGCAGAGATAGTAGCCACTCTTCTATGAGGGGACCTCAAGGCAGGGGTAGAATCCTGGATTCAGAACCCCCCCTCTACCGAGATCACACACTCTTGGGGCTGCAAAGCGTTCCTGCCCAATTTCTGGTTGAAATCAGGGGGCTGCGGGTGGTGGAGGCACCTCACCAGCCAAAAAACAGCACCTCGGATGGTCCAGCTCCCTGGACCATATCAGACCACTATAGTCCCAAATCGGAAGTCCAGTCCAAGGTTATAATTGATGGCCAAGCATAAGCCCAAGAGCCTGATGGGTACTGCCAACTTGTTATTCCATTTCGGCAAATTCTTTATTAAAGGCTCTTAATTATACATACTTTAATTCAATTGTGGTGAAATAAATTTCAGTAACACTGTCTGAAGAAGGGAGCTCTGACTCTCAAAAGCTTGCATTTTGAAAAGCTTGTTGGTCTCTATAAGCAAGTCCTGCTATTCTACAGCAGACCAACACAGCCTCCCACTTAAAAGTATTTCAATACAATTCAAAGGTTTTTAAAAAAATATTTCATTTTCTGTTCTGTCTCCCTGTGCTTCCTAAATTAACACGAGAAAGATTCTTTCTGCAACAAAAGCAAGGAGTTCCCTTGCTTCCCTTGTACTGTAGGAAGTGCCATTCCCTTCTAACTGTACCTGCTAACAGGCATTTTTTTTGTTTCGTTCTTATTTGATTGTGTCTCTCTTTTCCTTCTGCAGATGTGAGGGACACGGAAACTGAGAAGGAACAAGACAAGTTGATTGTGGAAAGAGATGTAGATCTGCAGATAGAAGCAAAATTTGAGGTTCAAATGGTACCCAAGAGAGAGTTGATAAGCAAAAGGAAAGCAAAAGAGAAGCAGAGAAAAGAATCGGTAGCCCATCAGAGCAGGAAGCTGCGTGAGTTCTCAGCCCAAGGTGAAATACAGAAGAGAAAGAGAAGACATAAGTGCCCACTGATTGAGAAAGGGTTGAACTGCAAACTCAGAGTTAAAAAATATCAGAACATTACAACATGCTGGAAAAGATGTACATGCTTGGAGTGTGGAAAGATGTTTCAGAATAGGAAGGTAGCTAAACATCAGAGGATGCATAGGGGAGAAAAGCCCTATAGATTCTTGGAGTGTGGGAATAACTACTCTCAGAATAACACCCTAACTAAACATCAAAAGATTCCCTCAGGGGAGAAGCTATATAAATGCTTCAAGTGTGGAGAGAGCTCCCCTTGTGTTAGTGATGTCACTAGACATCTTAAGATATATAAAGGAGAAAAACCATATAAATGCTTGGAATGTGGAAAGAGCTTCTCTCTGAAGGGCTACCTAACAAAACATCGCACGGTCCACACAGGGGAGAATCCATATAAATGCTTGGAGTGTGGGAAGAGCTTCTCTAGGAATCACAGCCTAGCCTTGCATCAAAGGGTACACACAGGGGAGAAGCCTTATAAATGCTTGGAGTGTGGGAACTGCTTCTCTCATAGTAGCAACCTAAGCACACATCGAAGGGTTCACTCAGGGGAGAAGCCATATAAATGCTTGGAGTGTGGGAAGAGCTTCTCTCTGAAGGGCAACCTAAGTATCCATCAAAAGATCCACACAGAGGAGAAGCCATATATATGCTCAGAATGTGGGAAGAGCTTCTCTCAGAATAGAACGTTAACTAGACATCGAAGGGTTCACACAGGGGAGAAGCCTTATAAATGCTTAGAATGTGGGAAGACCTTCTCTTGGCATAGTACCCTAAGTAGCCATCAAAAGGTTCACACAGGGGAGAAGCCATATAAATGCTTAGACTGTGGGAAAAGCTTCTTTCGGAATAGTACCCTAAGTAGCCATCAAAAGGTTCACACAGGGGAGAAGCCATATAAATGCTTGGAATGTGGGAAGAGCTTCTCTCGGAAGAGCCAGGTAACTAGACATCAAAAGGTTCACACAGGGGAGAAGCCGTATAAATGCTTCGAGTGTGGGAAGAGCTTCTCTCTGAAGGGCAACCTAAGTATCCATCAAAAGATCCACACAGAGGAGAAGCCATATATATGCTCAGAATGTGGGAAGAGCTTCCCTCAGAATAGCAAGTTAACTAGACATCAAAGGGTTCACACAGGGGAGAAACCTTATAAATGCTTAGAATGTGGGAAGACCTTCTCTTGGTATAGTACCCTAAGTAGCCATCAAAAGGTTCACACGGGGGAGAAGCCATATAAATGCTTAGACTGTGGGAAATGCTTCTTTTGGCATGGTAACCTAAGGAGCCATCAAAAGGTTCACACAGGGGAGAAGCCATATAAATGCTTGGAGTGTGGGAAGAGCTTCTCTCGGAGGACCAACCTAAGTATCCATCAAAAGATCCACACAGAGGAGAAGCCATATATATGCTCAGAATGTGGGAAGAGCTTCCCTCAGAATAGCAAGTTAACTAGACATCGAAGGGTTCACACAGGGGAGAAACCTTATAAATGCTTAGAATGTGGGAAGACCTTCTCTTGGTATAGTACCCTAAGTAGCCATCAAAAGGTTCACACAGGGGAGAAGCCATATAAATGCTTAGACTGTGGGAAATGCTTCTTTTGGCATGGTAACCTAAGGAGCCATCAAAAGGTTCACACAGGGGAGAAGCCATATAAATGCTTGGAGTGTGGGAAAAGCTTCTCTCGGAAGACCAACCTAAGTAGACATCAAAAGATTCACACAGGGGGAGAAGCCATATAAGTGCTTAGAATGTGGAAAGAGCTTTAGTGGGAGAAGGATCCTTAACTTACACCACAAGATTCACACAGAAGAATAATTGTCCAATCAAGTCAGCGTGTGGAAAACCAATCAAAGTGGCTGGACTGGGCTGCTTGTAGCTATGATGTGATTTATGGTCGCTGCCCTGGCAAGGAACATCTTTCTGCCTAATTTCCTCCTTTTCCTCCATCCCCCCTCCTTTCTTTTTGTTAGCTTCAAATATATGTACGTTGCACCCCTGGTGAACAAACATACATATTTTTCTGTGTATTCTCTTCAAGCTTCTCATGTTAATGGATCATTCACCAAGCTGGTGAGATTGATTAAGGCCTCCTATTACCATAAAGAAAATGACAAGTGCTATAACTTTCTAGTGGAAATAATTTTGATTCTATTTCAAAAATTGTGATATTGTAGATTAAACTTCTATCCTCCCCCTCAACGATCAATAACTCATGTAACGTATCATCTTCTTTATCTCTTAGGGCTATCTTAGGTGGTTTGCTATTTTGATTCTTTTGTGTAAAAAATGAATAGGTGTCTCCTGCTTGGACAAGGGTGCTCTCATCTCTGTTCCCTCAGTTTAGATCGGCTGGTGGCATTGGAGAGCCTGGAATGTATCAAATGCATTTGGCAGTTTTTACTTCTCTCAGTATCATGGGAAGATCACCCCTTGTTTTCAGTGCAGTTCATGTGATGCAAGGCTTCTGTTTCCAGTGGCTCAATGCTGTAGAACTGGCATTGGAACAGGACCAGGGAAGACAATTCAAGAGCACCTGGATATCTGCTGTTCATTATGTGTCATCTCATGCCTCAAAAGGCTCAGCTTTAAGCACGTAAATCCAAATGGAGAGGTTTTTATTGTCATGTGTGAAGTTGCCTGGAAACGTTTGTGCTTCTTCTCAACCAAGAAAATAGAGGTGAAACTCCAGCTCATCCTGAAGTAGCCAGACAAATAAATCGACCCTGTCTGAGAAATTGTTCCCCTCAGATGGAAAGAGCTGGTATGGAGCCACCATCAGAAGATGAATAATGGCTGCCTGATGGATTCCAGCCATTTTAACTTACCTGAGAGCAGATGAGAAAAGTCTACAGAATATCTATCAATATCGACTTGAGACTTTTGAAATTCATGAAGAGAAACCATTGTCCTGCTAATCGTACTATATAACTGAGTAAGCATATTCAAGATAACTAACTCACTTCTTATCCTGGTGCACCACCAGATGGAGCTGCCGTGGAGGGAAGCCCAGGCAAGACACCATGTCCCTCTCGAGAACATGCCATGGCGGGAAGCCCAGGCTGGGATCAGGCTGGGAGCAGGTGACAATGCCAGCCCCAACCTTAATGCAGCTGAAATTAGGAGCGGAGCAGGGTGCAATGTTCACCTCCCCTTAACCTAGCTGGGATCAAGAGCAGATGGCAATGCCCACCCTCTCTTTCACCTTGCTGGGAATAGGAGCTGAAGAGGTGGAAATGCCCACACCCGTCTTAACCTATCTGGTATTAGGAACAGAGCAGACGGCAGTGCCTTTCCCCCATCACCAATTCAGGGATCATTTGTTCACTGGCTATTTTTGTATTATATAATAGCCAGGACTGACATTAGACAACACCGAACTCCCCAGCAGGAGCCTACTTAAAGTAACAGGGAGTATATAGGAGCACATCCCTAAAGCAACAGATCGTACATAAAGCAACACAGTGGTGACGTCTGTGGTGAAGCATCTGTTTGACAGCTTCTCCCTACAATCAGCCTTCCTAAAGGGCTTTGTGTATGAAAGCCAAGTCCTTGACTTGGCCCAGGAACTGATGGGAACTGATGGGTATCTGGTGTGGAGTAAGTAGTAAAACCCACCATCCCTTCCCATGGCTGAAATCAGGAGTGGAGCAGGTAGCCATGCCCATCCTCTCCTTCACCAGCCTGGATCAGTGTTGGAGGAGGAGGGAATGCCTGCCTGCGCTCCCTCCCCTTTCTAAAGCCCATTCTATTTTTCCCCACAACGGGCTTTGTTGCTAGTAGATTCATGAATGGCTTGCTTTGTGCTTTTCTGTTTTGCATTTCAGAATTTTTTTCCTGTTTCCAGTCCTAGGAGGACAGTTGATGCATTTCAGGTATTAACCACCTGTTATCTATGTATTCTCAAGTAATTTCCAATCTAGTAAATCAATGTTTGTCCTTAGAGTGTCACTGGGTGTTTATCTTAGTCTAATTTATGGCAATCTGCCATTGGATATATTTGATAATCTCAGAGTGCAGTTCAAACTTTTTTCATGCTCCCTTCAATGGGGATGGTAAAGGGATCATAATGACCTGTTGATCAGCAGCTGAAAGGAAAACTTCCAGCAAGAGAATTCTGCTTCCCTCATATGCCAACAGCTTATAGCATTCGCTCTCTACAGTCACTGAATTAGAGATGAAATGCTATTTTATCTGCAGGCCATCAACAGCAATAATAATGGCCATTGCAATGAATTATAAATTTGCTAAGGATTGCAATAGTAGCCGTAACAACAACCAATTTAATGAAACTTTGTGTGTCCCAGACCTGAAGGAAAGGCACTTTAACCCTGTAATCAATTTGGTTGCTCTCTCATATGTATTTTTCACAGCTCTGCCATATTGTTTTTAAGATTCAGTGACCAGAACTGCATACCATATTCCAAATGAGGCCACACCACAGCATTAAAATAAGAGTCATTTTATTTTCAATCCTTTTCCTAATAATTCCTAGCATGGCTTTTGTAATTTTAACCTATGGCACATACATTTTAGACTCCATTTAAGGTAGAGAAATTCCTGGAGATTCAGCGGGGGTTCCCTGAAGACAGTTCCCATACAGTTCCCCCCTCCAGAGCAGCCATTTTCTTCAGAGGAAATTATTTTTGTCATCTGAGTAAAGAGAAGTTGCAATACCAGCAGATGTCCAGGCAACACCTGGAGCTTGGCAACAATATTTCCACTACAGTCACAAGGTCTCTTCCCTCTCCCTCTCAGCCACATCAGGCCCATCTCTACATATTTTTTATTCTATTGTGCATCCCCTTGCAGTTAGCTATTTCTGTTCTCTGGTTTTTGTGCAGCTGTGCCTGTTTATGTGAGCCATTTTTCCTATCTGCAGTTCCTGGTCTTTTTGGGTTTCCTCCTCATCTAATTTCACTGCATGTTAGTCAAGTGCCTTCCACCTTGTGATGGTCTCCAGGAGCCCAGGCCTGAGGCCGAGGAGGGGAGCGGCCTGCAGTCGGCCTCAAGGCAGCCTCAGGGCTGCCCTTACCCCCTTGCTTTAGCAGAAGTGAACACTCCAGCTCTTTCCACTGCTCTCTTGAGTCTCTGTCTATCATATTTATTGACCCATGTCAAATCTGTATAGACAAATATTGTAGGTTTCAATTTCTGTATTGACTCAATAAGAGTTTCCAAAAGTTAGGGAGGTTCTGAAGCACTCAAGGCTCCCCGGCCATATTGGAACACCAACCAATGTTGCCATTGTTAATATTGCCATTCGGCAGAAGCTGGCAAATCCTCTTTCGACCTCAGTTGAGAAAGTGAAAACTCATCCTTATGACCTATGAATTGATGTAGGGTAAAAATTCCCTGTTCTGTCTAAGCCTTGCTTTAAAAAAAATTCTTCCCTATTTTAAAATCCAGATTTGACCATAATTTTAGTTTCACTTGAGAGAAAGGGTCAAATTGTCATTGTCGTGATTTTATATAGAATACTTCTCTAGCTGCGGAAATGACAGGAGGAACAAAATTCATTTTAACATAAATAGACCCTAGTGTGTTCCACTTTAAAAGTGGTTCCCAAAAAGAAGCCTCCAAAAGAGCCCCAGATGGCTATTCCAACTGAGTGGAGCTCCTCAACCATTCTCAGAGGCATAAGAGAATATCTCCATTTTGTAAGCCCAGCGGAAAGGTAATAATTCCTGCAGGGCCCAGGTCTCAACCAGGAGAGCATTCTACTAGGCCAGAACCAAAGCCGAAAAGGCTCTGGCCCTGGTTGAGGCCAAGCAAACATCCTTGGGGCCAAGGACCACCCCCAGATGCTGATCTACAGAGCGTAATGCCCTCCGAGGAACATACAGGGAAAGTCTTGACGATATGCAGGTCTTAGGTCATGAGTGCACCGCCACCCTTGCTTGAGCTGTCTCAGTTCCCGTTTCACCAGTTGTAGCTCCTCAGCGTACCACGGGGCTAGTCTGGTATGGGGACGGAGAGGGCAATTGGGAGTGACTCCATTAATGGCTTCAGGGGGATGGGCATTCCAGTCCTAGCACATCTAATGTGCACCCAGGACCCATCGGATCCCACAGAACATTCTGGAATCTGAGCAGATCCGCGGGTGAAGATAAATCAGCTCGCTGCCTATGCAGGGGTGAGGGGGTTGGCGCACCCAAACGGGCTTTCAGGACCAAGTGGTTTGACCATGGCACAATTCAGTTACAAGAGTCCAAGGGTCAGAATCTTGCTCCTCTACTACAGACCAACATGGCTACCCACCTGCAACTAAGTGGTGTCCAGTAAACACAAAGAGAACAGCAAGAACAAAATGTTCACTTAAAGAAGTTCAGGGCTGCTTCTTCCTCTGTATGCTCTTCAATGGCTACGGCTCCTGCTTAGGCCAGAGAAATGAGCAATTCCCTGGGCTTTAAAATCTCAATTGTTAAAGTGAAAAAGGAATGAGTTGCACACACGTACGGGCACCTGCAGAAGGCCCTGTTCAGACGAGTGACGCTGTTGTGGCAGAGCATAGGGAGAGAGGCACACCATTGATTGATTGATTGATTGGATGTCATTTCTAGTCTGCTTTTCACACTGAGGCTCAAGGTGAGATTAGCACAGTGAATATCAAGGACATTTCAAGAAACAATGCCATAGAGCCCGTCTGACGGGGAGGGCAGTCTAGAAATGTATTTAAACAAATAAATGCAAGTTTACAAAGACACAATGTTATCTAAAATACAGTATAACATTGAAGAAATGCTGAAATAGAGCATAAGCAATTCTAGGAATGACATTAGACAACAGAGAACTCCTCAGCAGGGTTATACTTAAAGCAGCAGGGAGTACATAGAAGCACATACCTAAAGCCAGAGGTAGTACTTAAGGCGATATCTATAGTGGTGATATCTATGGGCTGTAACTCATTGGTGAAGCATCTGTTTGAGATCATCGTCTCCCTGACAAAAAACCCAAGAAAAATCTGAGTGATTTTATTACATATTACATATTACATTTTAGACATGCAGCCTATCATTGCAAAGAGTATTCAAGCTGCACTTTGGGTATTGGGCACTGCAAGTTTGGGTATTCTTAAGATTCCGGACATAGGTAGAAAGTCTAAAATCCCCAGGATTTCTGTAGGGCTTAGCAGAAAGGCTGAATATTCTTAAAACCACAAGCACCCTCTTGCAAAAGCTATACCGTCTGGTTTCCAACCAATCCAACAGCTTGCTTAGAGCATACACAGGTCAAAGTAGGTAAAAGTAGCCCCCTGTGCAAGCACGAGTCATTACTGACCCAGGGGGGGATGCCACATCACAATGTTTTCCTGGCAGACTTTTTACAAGGTGGTTTGTCATTGCCTTCCCCTGTCACCTACACATTACCCCCAGGAATCTGGGTCCTCATTTGACCGACCTCAGAAGGATGGAAGGCTGAGTCAACCTAGAGCTGGCTACTTGGACCCAGCTTCCGCCGGGATCGAACTCAAGACATGAGGAGAGCTTGGGCTGCAGTACTGCAGCTTTCCACTCTGCGCCACAGAGAGCCCTAGAATTAATGAGTAGAAAGGAAGATTCCATTGCATAAGTTCTTAATAGACATAATTGTTGACCGGATGGTATAAAAGATGTGACAACCTGCCCCCAGGCAGGTTCAGAGCTTTTGCAGACTCTTCTATTAGAATAAAGCTGAACTGTCTTGGATCTCTGTCTGCCCTTGTGTGGTTGATTGGGTTAAAAGGTCACACCAAGGGGAACTTGGGCAAGATGTTTGCATCATCCTTACACTACTTCCTAAAGGGCTTGGTTTCTGGTGCACTGGGTCAGACACACAGGAAAGTGTCATGTGTGTCTGCTGATCTGGGGTGACGTGGATTGAGGACCCCTGATGAAATTATAACACATGAAACAAGCGAACTTCAACCTGGCCACTTGTTGGGTTCGCAGAAGGACTGACAGTTCTGGAACCATCTCTACAGAAAGAAAAAGACAGTTTGTTCTTCGGTCTCTGACCTGTCCCTTACTTACCTGTTCAATTTTGTATATTTACATGGAGCACCACGGATGCACGCACCTATACAAGAACTGAATATACAATCCATGGTGTTGTTGGACTTTTGATTCTTTATTGCCCGGCTGTTGTCTCTATGCAATAAGGTACCATGTGTAGCATGTATTTTTGTATGAATGTATTTTCGTAGGAGAACATTGCTTATAGTGATTGCAAACGATAGTAACATTGTTTATATTGATTCTGCACTTGTACACTTTACACTAATATCTAATAGAAGGTTATAAATTAATTTGTTAACTTTAGTGAGTATTCAGTTCCTTGGATTGTGATTTTCCACTTTTTGCTTTAGGGAATCAGGAGCGGAGCAGGTAGCAAAGCCCGCTGCCCACCTTTGCCTGTTAAGATCAGGTGCAGACCAGGAGGCAATGTCTGCTTCTCCCTTCACCCAGAAGGGAGCAGGTGACAATACCCGCCCGGCCCCTTTACCCGGCCTGTATCAGGCGTGGAGCAGGTGGCAATGCCCAACCCCCTCCGTCACTGTGACAAAGGAGGAGGGAATGCCTGCCTTTCCACCCTCCCCTTTTTAGAGCCAGTTGTATTTTTCCCCACAACAGGCTTTGTTGCTAGTCCAATATAAAATGGAAGAAATGCTGAAACAGAGCATGAGCAGTTCTAGGACTGACATTAGACAACTCAGAACTCCCCAGCAGGAGCCTATTTAAAGCAACGGGGAGTATATAGGAGCACATCCCTAAAGCAACAGATCGTACGTAGAGCAACACAGTGGTGGCGTCTGTGGTCCCGAACTCGTTGGTGAAGCATCTGTTTGAGATCCTCTCCCTACAATACAGCCTTCCTAAAGGGCTGTGTGTGTGAAAGCCAAGTCCTTGACTTGGCCCAGTAACTGATGGGAAGCCACTGGGCACGACTGCAGACTAGGCCCGCTCTGTCTAGCTCCTGAGAATGAGCCACACCGTTGTGCACCAGCTGGAGTCTCTGAGTGGAGTTTGAGGGGAGACCCATGTAGAGCGCCTGGCAGCAGTCCAGTCTTGATGCTACCAGGGCATGGATCCAGGGGGCCAGACTGGCCGTGTCAAGCTAGGGGGCCAGCATCCGGGCTAGTCTGAGTTGGGAGAAGGCTTTTGCTACTTTTTTCACTAGTTTTCCTAGCAGCAGGGCTGGATCTCATACAACCAACCCCCAGACTCTTTGCTGAAGGTGGCTGGACTTCGAGTGGGAAGAACTGGAGATGGGATTGTTCTTGCAGTGAATAACAGGAATAAACTCAAGGTGGTTGCATGAAATGCATCTGAGGACATGCAAAGAAGAAGCGAACGGGGAGCCTCTTTCTCCAGCCGGCCCCCTCCCCTCTTCGCATTCACGGGCTCTTCTCAGGGGCATTTTCCCTACCGCTCATCCCTCCGCCTGTTCTGGCCCAAGCTCTTCAGATCACGCTGAGAGCAGGGCGGACAAGGAGACAGAAAACGGATCGCTGTCAGCGAGAGACCAGTTGCCGTTCCGGGAGATCTCCAGCCCCCACCTGGAGGCCGGCAAAGGAGCTGGTGGGGCTCGAAAGGGCGTCTGGGAAGTGTAGTTCTCCTTGATGAACAAAGCGCCGGGGCTTCAACCCACGTGGTGGAGCTCTCCTGTCCTCTCTAGGAAGAATACTCTGTGCCCGTCCGCGCGTAGAAAAGTTTCTTTGGGACTCGCAAGGGCTTCTGGGAAGTGTAGTTCTCAGCGTGAGGACAACCCGGCAGATGAGGCTGGGAAAGAGTCGGGGCGAAAAGGCTTCCTCTCCTGCCTTCCTCCGGAGTCTCTTCAGCGCAGGGAGCGGCCCCGCTCGAGGCCGTAGATCCCCAGGAACGCTCCGCCTGGGCTCCGGCTGCTGCAGGGACTACAATTCCCAGGGGGCTGTGCGAGTCACAGGAAGGTGGGGGCCAGTCCCGCCTTCGTTCACGCGGAGAAAGCAAGGCAAAGGGGAGCCACATGGAGGTCTGCGGGGCTGCTCGTCTCCCTCGGCTGGAGGGGGACTTTGGCCTTCGCGCCTCCGCGGGAAAGGTGAGTTGGGGGCCTCATGGACACGGACTGGGCCAGAAGAGGGGAGGGGGCAGAAAACACGGGTGGAGGGGGGAGTGCAGGGAGATCCCGTGTCACCCGCAGAGCCCGGGCAGGGTCTTTGCCACCAGGAGAGAGAGTGTGTGTGTGTGTGTGTGTGTGTGAGAGAGAGAGAGAGAGAGAGAGAGAGATTCCAGCCAATAAATGGCAGCCACCCTGGTGGCTTAGGAGGAAGGGAGGTCTCAAAAGCGCATCCCTTGGAAATCTCTAAGGTGCCGCTGGATTGAACTCCTGCTGTTAATTCAGAGATCTGAATGCAAGCTTTAAAGTAACACAGAGCACCTGCAATATTGAAAGAGGAAGACTTGTAGAAAAGAGGAAATCGCTTGTGTACAAAACCCGGTTTCTGTGTATTTCCTGGGAGGCAAGGCAAGAGCGAACAGTCAAGTAGGGTTGTTCACATTTAATTAGACTTGGCCGTCCGAAGCCCAGTTCTGGGCAATGTTCTGGCTTTCTCGGGTCGCTTAGTATATTACACCTGTCAGAGGCTGGAGAAGCGGAAGCAATTTTTCTGGCCATCAGTTTGCTGTATTGAGTTCATTTAATCAAATAACTGGGTGAGGGGATTATTTTTTTCTTGAATACTGAGGAACAACAATCAATGATCAAGTGAGCAATATTTTCCTCTTTCAGACATCACCAGTGACCTTTGAGGAGGTGGCCGTGTTCTTCACGGAGGAGGAATGGGCTCTCCTGGATCCGGACCAAAGAAAACTCTACTGGGAAGTGATGGAGGAAAACTACGAGGCTGTGGTCTCCCTGGGTAAGATCTTTTTCCTTTTATCATTTTTTTCTACATTCAATGTACCTTTTATCATGAAGACAGAAGAGAAGGGAGGGGGCGGCCACTTTCTTTGACCCTCTTTGACTTCAGGACTCACATTCCTTTGCCACAGAGGAAGGAACGACTTCCCACCTCTGGAGGGCCTCCAGCCCCTGAAAATGAAAGCATTAGATGCATTCCGGTTGCAAAGAGAAATTTGTTGACAAAGAGGGCTCTGAAGAGGAGAACGATAGCCAATTAGGTTCGTGCAAGCAAATCCCTGCAGCTCCTGTTTCAGTCTCGGGGCTTCTTCTTTGGACGCAGAGTGTTCCTCCCACAGTCCTTGGGTTGTGTGACTGAGGCTGACGGATAGAGAAGAGACCTGGCATTGGCAATAAGACGAGCAGAGGAGGGGTCCTTGCTCCATGGCAGAGCTCCTGCTTGGCCTGTTGAAAATCGCCGGTTCAATCTATGCCAGTTGGAAAGGGGTTTAGAGAGGAGGGTCTTTGGCTGCAGGCCTGGGAAAGGGCCCTGGCTGAGCCCCTCCACAGGCATCTCCCTTTGCAGTGGAATCTGCTGGGCTTGATGGAAAGTTCCAGTCAAAGTCGTAGTAAAGGGGAAAATGGGAGTCTCCTGCGAGTCTTGTGTTGCCTCACAAAGGGGAGGAGGAAGGAAGGTGAGATGCAGGCGAGAGAAGCCAGGCAAGAGAGGCTACCACCAGCTTCCAAGTGCGGAGTGGGGATTTTTTCCTTCTTGTCTGAATTGCTTCCCCTTTGACCTTCTTCCCCCACCCACCCTCCCCTGAGCCAGAAAGGAACACTTCTCCTTTTATTTTCCAGGAAAAATAGAAGAGGGCTTCCACTTATTCAAATCTCAGGAAACGCAACTCCTCCTCCCTGCAATTTCTCACTTTTTAAGAATGTAAGAGGATCCCAGTAGGGTCAGTGAAGCGGCCTTTCTAGTCCAACATCTTGTTCTGCACAGTGGCCCACCAGCCGCCCTGGAGGACTAACAAACTGGGCACAGAATCCGAGGCTTTCCTGTGCTGGTGCCTCCTGGCACTGGAATTCAGGAGTTGAGTGCCTCTGATCCGTCCCCTTTTTCCTGTGCAGAGGGATTTCTTGGACAAGGATCTAAAATTTTTCTTAGCAGACAAGAGTCCAGCAATAACCCTATCTGTTGCTGAATTCTTGGCTTATGTGTGGAAGTCAAGGGTAATATTTTATAAAACCTCCTACGACTGTGCTGTATCTTGAGATAACCTTGCTGTCTGGGGTTACGATTGTGCCGCCCTACGAACTTATTCTGCAATAGTTTTCTTGTTTCGTCGGTATTATCTATGCCAATAAATGTTGTCGTTGTGAGTGTGTGAGTGCCTCTGAATATGGAGGTTCCCTTCAGCCACCCTGGCTAGGAGCCATTTATGTATTTCCTCCAGGTCTGACCTGCTTGCTCCACACACCCAACTCTGTAGCTCTCTGGGCTGTCCTCTGGGACCCAGAATGGCCAACATGGTTCTCGTTGCCATTTTTATCCTCTCAGCAACCCTGAGAGTAGTCAGACACTCTGGGTTGCCCCACCCAGCAGTGGCCACTTCCAGGCCGACTGAGCCCCAATCTGGGCCATTTGGGGCTTGTTTTGGTCATTTTGTGCCCATTTAGGGCACAAAACGGCCCAGATCGGGGTCCAAATGGCCAGGACCGGGCCGGTACTGGGGAGGGAAGGGTCCCGCCCCCCAGCACTGGACTGTTTCAGACCATTTCAGCCCTGATCCAGGATCATGCCTAACATGTCTGGAATTGGGCCTCTGCCGGGCAGGGGAACACTCCC
Organism: Eublepharis macularius; assembly: GCF_028583425.1. NCBI lineage: Eukaryota > Metazoa > Chordata > Lepidosauria > Squamata > Eublepharidae > Eublepharis > Eublepharis macularius. Next base: position 180,601,614 of record NC_072793.1, read on the forward strand.
CCAACCCCAAGTGACCCGATCCTGCCCCTTTTGGCCATATTGGGCCTTATTCAGGCCCGCATCAGGCCACAGCAGCCTGCGTCAGGCCCACAAAAGCCAGGATCGGCCTACTGCCCAGCGAGCAAACGCTCTCCTGTTTGGGAACAGTCCGTTACTGGCCAATCCAGGCTGGTTTTGGCCCAATTTGGGCCCGAAATGGCCCAGATCCGGCCACTGGTGGGTGGGGGAGTACTCCGCCACGATGCAGCAGCACACCCCAGTCCAATTCAGGCATGAGCTGTGCCAAATTTAGCATTATCCGGGCCAAATTGGATCCCCCCCATGGAGCATAGGAGTGCTCCCAGGGCGGTCATGGCCTGTGTCACTTCCAGGAAGTGACATCACCATGCATTCCCAGGAGCGCACGCGCACTGTACGTGGGTGCATGTTGTGAGAGGCGTGCCACCTGCTCTCGGGAGTTGCCCTGGGTGAGAATTCCCCCACCTCTTTCCCCAGAAATGGTATATTTCAATATCTTTTCTTCCTCCAGACCGTCCTTTGCTGCTTCCTCTAGAGTATAATTCCAATGTGCGTTGTGCTCAAGAAGAGCTCCTAACGGGCAAGTTTCTCCTGTCCCAGTTTGTCTCCTGGAATCTCCATCTCCCTGTTTCCTGTTATTATAGATTAGCAACAAAGCCTGTTGTGGGAAAAATACAACGGGCTTTAGAAAGGGGAGGGTGGATAGGCAGGTGTTCCCTCCTCCTCTGTCACTGATCCTGGCCGGTGAAGGAAGGAGTGGGCATTGCCACCTGCACCATGCGTGATCTAGGCCATGTGAAGTGGGAGTTGGGCTTTTGTTCCACTCCTAATAACAGCTGTGTTAAGGCAGGGGGTTAGCATTTTGACCTGCTCCACTCCTAATACCAGCTTTCGTAAGGTGGGGGTGGGCATTGCCATCTGCTCCACTCCTAATACCAACTGTGTTAAGGCGGGGGGGTGAGCATTGCAAACTGCTCCACTCGTAATGCCAGCTGGCTTAAGGCATTGGTGGGCATGGTCACCTGCTCAATGACTTAATCCAATAGATTGAAGGGGGTGGGAATTGCCTCCTGCTCTGCGCCTGATACCAGCCAGGTGAAAGCATGGGGTGGTCATTGCCACCTGCTTCACTCCTGATCCCAACTGGATGATGGCCAGGGCAGGTACTGCCACCTGCTCCTCTTCTTATCCCAGCAAGGTGAAGGGGGACAGGCACTACTAATACCAACTGGATTATGGTGGGGTGTGGGCATTGCCACCTGTCCTGCTCCTAATACCACCTGGGTTAAGGTGTGAGGGGGTAGGCATCACCACCTGCTGGATCCTAATATTTGCTGGGTAAAGGTGGGGGGTAGGTATTGCCACCTGTTCCACTCCTTATACCAGCTGTGTTAAGGCATTGGACAGGCATGGCCATCCGCTCTGCTCCTAATACCAGCTGGGTTAAGGCAGAGGTGGGCATTGCCACCTGCTCTGCTCCTAATTTTAGCTGGGTTAAGATAGGGAGTAGATATTGCCAACTGTTCTGCTCCTAATACCAGCTGGTATTGCCCCCTGTTCCCCTCCCAGTCTCGGCCTGGCCTTCTTGCAACAGCACGTTTTCTGTAGTGACATGATGCCTTGCCTGGGCTTCCCTCCGCAGCAGTGCCCTCTGGTGGTGCACCAGGGTATAAAGTAAGTTGTCTGAAAGACGCTTATACAGTAGGATAGGAGATCCCCTTTCATTCTTTGCTTGCCAGCCCCATAACCCACAGTCACCGCTATATAATTTTACTCAGGGTGTGCCCGCTTGAGATATTTAACAATAGTTTGAATCCTGAATGAGCAGCTCTGCCTAGGGTTGCCATCATCTAGGTGAGGGATCCAGAACTGGAGGGAAAATTTAAATAACCCAATAAGAAAATTTTTTAGACTGTAACTATTGGTCAAGTGGCAAGTGCTCTAATAAGTAAACAAGTATGTATAAAAATATTATATATACAGACTAGTCCACAGACAAAGTGTAAACAACAAGATAGTTTTGTATAGCCGCTGCTCACCAGTCGCTATCTCGTTCCTCTAATTTGAACTTTTGCTCTGTCATTACTGAATTAACTATATAGAGTGCTCGAAGGCTTTCACGGCCAGAGAACGATGGTTGTTGTGGATATTCCGGGCTGTATTGCCATGGTCTTGGCATTGTAGTTCTTGACGTTTCACCAGCAGCTGTGACTGGCATCTTCAGAGGTGTAGCACCGAAAGAGAGGGATCTCTCAGTGTCAAACAGTTTGCCAAGATCACGGCAATACAGCCTGGGAAATCCACAACAACCATATATAGTGTGTTGTTATGGGGTGTAGTAACTTGTATCCGCCACAAGAGAGAACCATTGTACTGTTTGAGAATTCCATGCATCATGAAGTGGTAAGCTGATATCCTCTGGATGTGTTCACATCGTTTCTCCAGCTGCACTTATAAAAAGAAGAAAATACTACATCACTTTCAAGTATTCATAGAGTGTATTTCTGGCACTGTGCAGCTTTGAGCATTTTTGCTTGGCGGCTGTACAAAGATCTTCTGTCTATAGGACTATTCTGTCTATAGGAATAGTCTGTATCTTCTTACTATATAATTGAGTACCATCTATAATTGAGTATTTCAGATGACTCACTTCAAGGCACCATGTCCATCCAGGAAATGTGCCATGACAGGAAGCCAAAGCCAGGTTCAGAATGAAGCTCAAAAGCAACCAAGAGGCTTCCCCAGGAAGAGCTAAGGAAAATACAAAAAACACACTTGTGGAAATGATCATAATGATACCTAATAATACCTAATAAATATTCAATAATTTCACAATCAGTTTTATAAGAAGTCCTCAGTGAATTATAAAATTCAAATGTATACATACTAGAAACAAAGTCCATCGTGGGGAAAAAATACAACAGGCTCTAGAAAGCGGAGGGCAGATAGGAAGGCATTCCCTCCTCCCCCATCACTGATCATGGCCAGTGACAGAGGGGGGTGGGTACCTGCTCCACACATAATCTCAGTCACGTGAAATGGGGTGGGCATTGCGACCTGCTCCGCACCGGATTCCAGCTGGGTAAAGGGGAAATGGGCATTGCTTCCTGCTACACGCCTGATCTCGGTCACGTGAACGGGTGGGGGGCTTTGCTACCTGATCCACGCCTGATACGGGGCGGGTAAAGAGAGGTGGCATATCCACCTGCTCTGCTCCTGATCACAGATGGGCGAAGGGGAAACAGGCATTGCATCCTGCTCCACACCTGATTACAGATGGGTGAAGAGGGTGGGTATGGCTGCCTGCTCAGTGCCTTATTCTGGTAAACTGAAGGGAGTGAGTATTGCCACCTGCTCTGCTCTTTATCCCAGCTGGGGTGAATGGAAGAAGGGCATTACCTCCTGGTCTGTGTTTGATCCCAGCTACGTGCTCCACTCCTAATCCCAACTGGGTTATGGCCGAGGGGTGGGCATTGCCACCTGCTCTGTCCCTGAGCCTAGCTGGCAGAAGTGGGAGTGGGCATTGCCACCTCCTCCACTCCTAATACAAGCTGGGTTAAGGCAGGGGGTGGGCATTCCCATCTGGTCCTCTCCTAATATCAGCTGGGTTAAGGCGGGGGGTGGAAATTGTCAGGGTGGGCATTGCCACCTGCTCTGCTTCTAATACCAGTTTGGTAAGGCAGGGGGAAGTCATTGCCACCTTGTCCGTTCCTGATCCCAGCTGGCTGAAGAGGGGTGACCATTGACATCTATTCTACTCCTAATACTAGGGGAGTTAAGGCGGGGGGTGGGCATTGCCACCTACTCCGCTCCTAATACCAGCTGGCTTAAGGTGGGGGTGGGCATTGCCACCCATTCCGCTTCTGGTCCCAGATGGCTGAAGGGTGGGTAGGTATTGCTATCTGCCCCACTCCTAATACCAGCTGGATTACGGTGGAGATGGGCATTACCATCTATTCTATTCCTAATACCAGCTGGGTTAAGACATTCGACAGGCATTGCCACCTGCTCTGCTTCTAATATTAGCTGGGTTAAGGTGGGGGGTGGGTGGCTCGTAATACCACCAAGGTGAAGGCAGGGGGCAGGCATTGCCACCTGCTCAGCTCCTGATCCCAGATGGCTGAAGGAGGGGCTGGCATTGCCACCTGTCCCGCTCCTAATACCAGCTGGGTTAAGGGGTGGGCATTACGATCTGATCTGCTCCTAATATCAGCAGGGTTAAGGTATTGGATGGGCATTTCCACCTACTCCGTTCTTAATACCAGCTGGGTTAAGGCAGGGGGTGGGCATTGCCACCTGCTCTTGTTATGCACAAACTTGTGCCTTAGGTGTCCCTCTCGCCAATCACAATAAGAGACACACGCACCACGGAGTCCTGTGGAATGAAGCAATATATGATTGTTTAATTTAAACAATGGAGGAGCCCTTTTACACAGGAGTAGGTGGTCTCCTTGTGTCCAGAGCTCATCAAAGCTACAATAGAAGCACAGGCAATTAATACTTTCAGATAATCATAACAATATTACAATATTCTAATATTTGTTATCTTATTGGCTCGTAGTCTTTGACACAGATATCTAGGGTTGGTTTGATTGGAAGACACAAATCTAGGTCAGCTACGTAATTGGGGAAATTCCAAGATTTGCAGTTCCTTATCTTGTCCTTGTGCCCGTTTTCCTCAGAAGGACACTTTCTGTGGGTGGAAAGGAATGTTCCCCCACTCTCTCCCCTTTTTGCAGCCCTGAGAGAGATAATGCCACAGGTGGCTGACCTAGTTTGCTACATTACTCAGTTTCTTCCAAAAAGCATTTGTGTGACATTTCTACAGGTGCCTCTCTACAAGCAATATATTGTTCAGCCCTCAGCTCTTACAGAGTTTTAACATGTTTTAACATACATTCTTCTTTGATCTTCTTGTTTCAAGTGTCATATTCATACAGGTTGCATTACAAATACTACCTTGGCTCCTGAGCATAGAAAAAGTGCAAGGTATGTAATACTGAAAAGGCACAGATTTAGTATATAAGAAAGTATATAAAACTTTCAAATCCATATCCATCAGACCCCCCTTTTCTTGTTGTTGAAATGTTACTGTGGCACACTGTGCATTTCAACAACTATAAGGTATCACCGCATGGTGGCCCAGCCTGTTCGTCTGCTCACTGTGTTCACAAAACGGGTGCACCATCATTATCAACGCTCTTCCTCGGTCTGTGGTGTAGGCTTTGGAATGAAACAGTGTTCACAAGAAATAACAAGAGGAAAACATTGAGCGCAAGAGCATACACATACTATCAGTAAAATCCCTGCTGCTATATAAGTAAGTATGGCTTTAAGTCTTGACCCCTGCCTCTTAAACAAACCCACCCATCCAAACCAATCATCAAGCCAGCTGGTACTCTTGGAAATTTCTGCTGCAAAGTCTTGCAACTTCTTGATGTGGGATTCGACAGTATGGGAGTGGGCAGTCAGGTCAAACAGCGCAGTCCTTCAAGTCCTTCACAGCCATGGTTGGAGATCAAAAGCAAAAAGTCAACTGCCATACGGTTTTGTAGCGTCGCTCCCTTTGTTGCTTGAAGATCTTGAAGCGGTCCTTCTAAAAATCCTGCTAAAAGTGCTGCTTCAGTGACGGTAATTAGTGCTAGCCTGGGACCCCAGTGGCAATCAATTACTAGAGTCCTTTTGTTGTGGGAGTACAAGGGACTGTGTATCTCTTCCTTCCAGGGGACCAGTAATGGCGTTAGTCCCCCTATGGTGCAGGGTCCCCCCGTAGAATACTCAGGAACATAAGAAAAGGTGACAGCCCCACATAACATGAACCATCCCGCAGGTAGCTCCACATTCCCTTTCTCATGTCTTAAGGGATATGTCACGTTGCAATTCAGGGAGTGGCCATGGGACACGTCAAACCAGCCCCCTCCCCGCCTTGTGCATGCTGGAAACTGAAAACATTCTTGTGCAGGCAATACTTTAGAGAGTCCAATCGTGATCATGCATTGTCTCTGTGCATTCACTGGTCCATGCGTCCATTAATAAAGATATCGAAAGGCCCCCAGTTGTAGAAAGCAGTCATATCATGTAGTGCTTGTGGGCCAGTGGGTATCCCCCAAAGGCAGGATGAAAACATCTCATCCCCTGATAATCCGCTGTGCAGGCAAAATGAAGAAATGTTCATACGATCTGCAAGGCTCACCCACAGGATGGTCTTGGAACCCCAGTCCAGTGGAAGCGTTGCATTGTCACCCTCTAACATTGGCAGCTGGATCAGGAGCAAAATAACCATAAGGTGCTAGCAAGATCGGTGCTGACTCCCGCCATGCCCTTCTCGTCTTGCTCTGTGGTTTCGGGAGTATCCCTGTGCTGTAGGATACCAGCCAGGCTCTGTTGGAAGACAAAATCTGCTGCTGGATATTCGGTTTTGCCCATCTTGTGTTCCGTAGGGAGGGTACTGGTCCCTCAGTGCCAGCATTCACATCCCCTGCTCCCCCACCAGAACCTTCCTTCTGGTGAGGAAACACCTGCATATGGGAGCGGGCTCACCCAATATCCTGGGTCCCATTCCAACACTGAGACAAGTCTTAAGATGTTGATGGGCAGGTGGGTGGTTCCATACTGGCGTGGACCTTCCAAGGGCCTCCATAGCACAACCAATCTCCAATCCCATGAATGAGGAGGACGTAGGTCACCCTCTTGCGCCACTCAGAGGCGGTGTCTGTGCGGTATTCCCACTCACAGAGCTCTGCTGTGCCATAGAAGTTGAGTATCTGGGACCAAGTCCACCTTGCGTGCGGACAAGGGCAATCAATTCTCAGGAACACTTGCTCTACACACCGCTGCACTCGCCTGCTTCCTTCTACTACGAGGCTGTTTCCCAAAAGCCCCGCTTCAGGCCAAAATGAAGATTGGAAGTAATGGGAGAGTGCCTCTGGTGAAGGAGGTGGGAGATCCAGTAGTGGTGGTGGCTGTCTAAACTGCTGCCGGTCTGTACTGGAACTGACAGCTGCCACCGCCGGAGGAGGTTGAGGCTCCTGAATCCTATTCAAGCGTTCTCATCTCTTGGCAGAGTCAGGTCCTAGCTACAGTTGTTCAGGGCCTCAAAATTGTCCTCCATTCCCTTTCCGGAGGCGGTGTTGTTGCTTTCGGAGAGTCTTGCGATGCTTGGATGTCCTCATGAGGGCCGCTGCTGTCTGCTGCCGGTGTCGTGTTACTTTGCAAGTCGCCTCCTGCCGAGTCCTCTGGATTACCCGGTGGGTCTGCACGCCACACTCTGGTGTGATGGATCCAGCCGTCTGCTGCGGTTGTCTTAACTGCACTGGCAGAGATGAGCAGCACCTGGACTGGTCCCTTCCACTGGGGCGTCAGCGGCTCCTGCTTCCGCGACTTCACGAGCACCCAATCCACCAGCTGAAACAAGTGTACCAGTCTGTCATACGGCAAGGAGTGCACAGCAGCAGCGACCCTGTGAAGAGAAGATAAACAAGACTTTAAGGCATCTACATAGTCTGCAAGCCTCCTATCTCCTACTTCACTGTCAAAGTTCCTTGTAACAGGATAAGGTCCACCATATAGTAACTCAAAAGGTGACAGCCCTAACTTTCCACTTGCTGATGCTCTAATTCTTGTCAATGTTATCAGCAGCAGCAAGGTCATCGGTAGGTGAAAATGCGGCAGCATGTTATTCAAAAGTGCCTTGGCTACGTACTTTTCCTATTGCAGCCCTATGCAGGAAGGCTTCTGGCCCCCCTGTAAGCTGATCTTGTAAAAAACAAAACCAAAAAAACCCTAACAAACGCTAATAACAATCTGCCCTAGGCAGTGCAGTAAAGTCTACTTGAACCACATCAAAGGGTCCTTTGACCCATGGCCTTGCACCCGGTCTCTCTGGTAGCCCCCTTTTGGCATTGATTTGCTGACAGATGCAGCACCCATGGGCCTCCTGCTCTGCTTCCTGGGAGAGTCCTGTCACCATGATCAGCCTGTTGAGCGTTTTCCCCATGCAAGTTCCGCCAAGATGAGTTGACTGGTGGTAGTATCTCACGATTTTCCTCAGGAGGGTACGTGGGATTCAGATCCTACTGTCCTGATGTGGGATCCAGAACCTCCCCACTGGGATCGGCGCCAGGGGGAGGGATAAACCTGTCCCCCTGTCAAGCCGGCAGCCAGCAGCCAGATGGGATTGGGAAGGTTTCCTGTCTGTCATGTGCAGGGCCGGATCCAGGGGGCAGCAAGGGGGTAGCCTGCCCTTGGCGCCGCCAAAGAGGGGGCACCGGGTGCAGCTGCCAGCTGCCTGGGAGGCTGAGCGCAGGGTTTGGAAACCCTCGCCAGCCCCGCCGATGGGGCGGCGGGCTGGCTTGCCGCGCGTGCAGGACCTCCCAACCCTGCGCTCAGCCACCCACATGGCAAGCCAGCGTCCCCAGCGCACGCCCTCGCCGCCGCCAGCTCTGCGGCTCACTGTGGGCTGGAGCGACCGGCTTGCCGTGCGGGCGGCACAGGGCAATGGGGTGTGCTAACTGCCTCCTAGCCCTGCGCTCAGCTGGCTGCACAGCAAGCCAGCCACCCCAGCGCCTGGTGAGATGCGGAGCTGTCGTCAGTGAGAGCGTGCGCTGGGGCAGCTGGCTTGCCGCATGGGTGGCTGAGCGCAGGGCTGGGAGCCGCATGCGCGGCAAGCCAGCCAGCTGCCCCAGCGCCTTCCCGTGCCACTGCCAGTTCCCCGACTCACACTAATTTGGTTGCAGCTGGTGCCCTTCCCAGCTCCGGCCCACCTTTTGCACCCTGCAGAATTTCCTTAAAACGGAAGGGAAGGGCTGGGGACATGGAGAAACCCAGGAGATCCAGAGAACCATGCATCAGGCGGGAGAGGCTGGGATAACCTGTGGGTGACTGGAACCTGGGCGGGGGGCGGGGCTGCAGAGTCATTTAACAGCCTGACCAGTACTCCATGTGTGGGGTAGCCAGCTCCAGGTAGTGAAATTCCTGGAGATTTTGAGAGCTGAAACTGGAAGTACTGTATATACAAAAACATTGTATATAAAGAAATCTTTTAGCATTGATCACTGACTGTTATGTTTCATAAAATTTTTTGAAAAGCACAACAGCTTTGTAGAGCCTGTTTTATTTATTTGTACAATGGGCTTTGTTTCTAGTATGTGAATTTTGTAATTCACTGAGCACTTCTTATAAAACTGATTGTGAAATTATTGATTGTTTATTAGGTATTATTAGGTATCATTAGGATCATTTCTCCAAGTGTGTTTATTGTATTTTCCGTAGGTTCAGAGTGAAAGCTGGTGGAAATAACCTCCACCCGCCGTCACCACCTGGTACTAGGAGGAGAGCAGGTGGCAATGCCCCCCCCATCTTAGCCCAGCTGATATTAGCAGCGAAGGAAATGTCAGTGCCCACCCCCTGCCTTAACACAGCTAGTATTAGGAGCAGAGCAGGTGGCAATGCCCACCCCCGCCTTAACACAGTTAATATTAGGAGCGGAGCACATGGCAATGCTCACCCCCTGTCTTAACCGAACTGGTACTAGGAGCGGAGTAGGTGGCAATGCCCACCCCTCACCTAAACACAGCTGGTATTAGGAGCAGGGCAGATTGCAATGGCCTCCCCCTTCACACAGCTGAATCAAGAGCAGAGCAAGTGAAAATGCCCACCCCCTACCATCACCCAGTAGGGATCAAGAGTGGAGCAGGTGGCAATGCCCGCCCTGTACCTTCATCTGTCTGGGGTCAGGTGCAGAGCACCCCATCTTCACACTGCCAGAATTAAGCGCCAAGCAGCCAGCAATGCCCCCCCCCCTTCAACCTGCTCCCTCTTCACTCAGCTGGGATCAGGAGCAGAGCAGGTGGCAATACCTCCCCCCCTTTCACTTGGCTGGGATCGTTTCAGGGGAAAAAATACAATGGGCTCTAGAAAGGGGAGGGCGGATAGGCAGACGTTCCCTCCTCCTCCATCACTGATCCTGGCTGGTGAAGGAGAGAGTGGACATTGCCACCTGATCTCAGCAACGTGAAGTGGGGGGTGGACTTTGTCACCTACTCCGCTCCTAAGACCAGCTGTGTTAAGGTGGGTGTGGACATTGCCACCTGCTCTATCCCTCATACCACCTGTGTTAAGGCAGGGGTGGACATTGCCACCTGCTCTGCTCCTAATACCAGCTGTGTTAAGACGGGGGTGAGCATTGCCACCTGATCCACTCCTAATACCAGCTGGCAAAGGAAGCAGTGGGCATGGCTATCTGCTCAGTGACATATTCCAGTAGATTGAAGGGGGTGGGTATTGCAACCTGCTCCTTGCCTTATCGTGGCTGGGAGAAGGGAAGAAGAGCATTGCCTCCTGCTCTGCATCTGATCCTAGCTAAGTGAAAGCATGGGGTGGGCATTGCCACCTGCTCCATTCCTGATCCCAACTGGATGAGAGCAGGGGTGAGCACTACCATCTGCTCCACTTCTTGTCCCAGAAAGGTGAAGGGAGTGGGTTTTGCATCTGCTCTGCTCCTGATCCCATCTAGGTGAAGGGGGATGGGCATGTCCACTTCCTCCGCTACTAATACCAACTGTGTTATATTAGGGTGTGGGCATTGCCACCTTCTCTGTTACTACCAGCTGTGTTAAGTACTGCTACTCCGCTCCTAATACCAGATAGGAGAAGGGAGTGCGGGTATTGCCACTTGCTCTGCTCCTGATTCTGGCAGGTTGAAGGGGACAGGCATTGCTGCCTGCGTGGCACCTGTTTCCAGCAGAGTGAAGATGGTGAGTGTATTGCCGCCTTCTCAGTGCCTTCTTCCCATAGATTGAAGGAGGCAGGCATTGCTGCCTGCTACGCTTCTTTATCCTGGATGGGTGAAGGGAAGAAGGGCATTGCCTCCTGCTCTGTATCTGATCCCAACCATGTGGCACGGGGCGGGCATTGCCACCTGCTCCACTTCTGATCCCAACTGGGTGTTGGTGGAGGTGGCCATTGCCATTTGCTACCCTCCTGATCCCAGTAGGGTGAAGTGGGACAGGAATTTCCACCTGCTCCACTCCTGACCCCAACTGGGTGTTGGTGGGAGTGGGCATTGCCACCTGCTCCACTCCTAGTACCTGCTGCATTATGTCTGGGGGAGGGCATTGCTACCTGCTCCGCTGCTAATACCAGCTGGCTTATGGCGGGGTGGCCATTCCCACCTGCTCCGCTCCTAAGATTAGCTGGCTTAAGGCAGGGTGGGAATTGTTGGGGGTGGGCATTGCCACCTGCTTCGCTTCTAATACCCAGCATCAAATAAGCCAAAAATAAGGCAGAAGTATTGCCCTCTGACTCATTTTAGGGTTACTTGATGCTGGTTGCTTGGGGGTTACTCCTGTAGGTTTTGTATTCCACTTCTAATATCAGCTGAGTATGGAGGGGAGTGGACATTGCCACCTGCTCTGCTCCTGATTCCAGCTGGTTGAAGGGGGTGGGTATTGCTCTACTAATACCGGCTGGGTTAAGGCAGGGGGCAGACATTGCCACCTGCTCCGCTCCTGTTTCCAGATGGCTGAAGGGGGGGAGGCATTGCCACCTTCTCTGCTTTTAATACCAGCTGGGTAATTTGTGGGGTGGGTATTGCCACCTGCTCTGCTCCTGATCCCACCTGGCTGAATGGGGGTGGGCATTGCCACCTACTCTGCTCCTACCAGCTCTGATAAGGAATTGGACGGGCATTGCCACCTGCTCAGCTCCTAATACCAGCTGGGTGGAGACGGGGTGGGCATTGCCACCTGCTCCACTCCTAATACCTGCTGCATTATGGCGGGGGGAGGGCATTGTCACCTGCTCCACTGCTAATACCAGCTGGTTTATGGCGGGCGGGGGTGGGCATTGCCACCTGCTCCGCTCCTAAAATTAGCTGGCTTAAGGCAGGGTGGGAATTGTTGGGGGTGGGCATTGCTACCTGCTTCACTTCTAATACCCAGCATCAAATATGCCAAAAATAAGGCAGAAGTATTGCCCTCTGACTTATTTTAGGGTTACTTGATACTGGTTGCTTGGGGGTTACTCCTGTAGTTTTTGTATTCCACTTCTAATACCAGCTGAGTAAGGTGGGGAGTGGACATTGCCACCTGCTCTGCTCCTGATTCCAGCTGTTTGAAGGGGGTGGGTATTGCTCTACTCCTAATACCGGCTGGGTTAAGGCAGGGGGCAGACATTGCCACCTGCTCCGCTCCTTTTCCCAGATGGCTGAAGGGGGGGAGGCATTGCCACCTGCTCCGCTCCTAATACCAGCTGGGTAATGTGGGGGCTGGTATTGCTACCTGCTTTGCTCCTGATCCCAGCTGGCTGAATGGGCGTGGGCATTGCCACCTGCTTTGCTCCTAATACCAGCTGGGATAAGGAATTGGATGGGCTTTGCCACCTGCTTTGCTCCTAATACCAGCTGGGTGGAGACAGGGGGTGGTCATTGCCACCTGCTCCGTTCCTAATACCTAGCGCAATTGTAGAGGAATCCCCAAGGGAGAGTCAAAATTATTCAACAGTTTGCACTTATACTTAATGTTTACTGTACACACAAAACTCAGAGTCCTTGAAATTATTCACAAAAGCAGTCCTGTGTCCAAATGGTCCAAAGTTTATATTCCGTTGATCATGGGAGTGCTGAAAAGTAAAATCCGGGCCGTACGCCCAATCCGGGGCCGGCTGCACATCGGATTTCGTAAATTCCTTCTTCAGGGGCGTGGCCTAATGATAATAAAATAGTACAAAGCAATCAACACCTCCCCCTTTAACATTATCCAAAATCAGAACCGAACACTCATAATACTGACCTCTGCGATCAACCTCTCACACGCTTTACACAGACGCTCCAAGGACAAGGCGGCAGTATCTTCATTAGCACGCCCAGAACGTCGCATGAGAACCGATATAAGTACAATTCCTCCTTAAGTTCTTAAAGGGAACGCACCCACTAAGCCCAAGAGCCTGATGGGTACTGCCAGCTTGTTATTCCATTTCAGCAAATTCTTTATTAAAAGTTCTTAATTATACATATTGTAATTAAATTGTGGTGAAATAAATTTCAGTAACGGTGTCTGAAGAAGGGAGCTCTGACTCTCAAAAGCTTGCATTTTGAAAAGCTTGTTGGTCTCTATAAATCCTGCCATTCTACAGCAGACCAACACAGCCTCCCACTTAAAAGTATTGCAATACAATTCAAAGGTTTTTTAAAAAATATTTCATTTTCTGTTCTGTCTCCCTGTGCTTCCTAAATTAACACGAGAAAGATTCTTTCTGCAACAAAAGCAAGGAGTTCCCTTGCTTCCCTTGTACTGTAGAAAGTGCCATTCCCTGCTAACTGTACCTGCTAACAAGCATTTTTTTTGTTTCCTTCTTATTTCATTCTGTCTCTCTTTTCCATCTGCAGATGAGAGGGACACGGAAACTGAGAAGGAACAAGACACGTTGATTGTGGAAAGAAATGTAGATCTGCAGGTAGAAGCAAAATTTGAAGTTCAAATGGGACCCAAGAGAGAGTTGATAAGCAAAAGGAAAGCAAAAGAGAAGCAGAGAAAAGAATCGGTAGCCCATCAGAGCAGGAAGCTGCGTGAGTTCTCAGCCCAAGATGAAATACGGAAGAGAAAGAGAAGACATAAGTGTCCACTGATTGAGAAAGGGTTGAACTGCAAACTCAGAGTTAAAAAATATCAGAACATTACAACCTGCTGGAAAAAATGTACATACTTGGAGTATGGAAACATGCTTCAGAATAGCAAGCTAGCTAAACATCAGAGGATGCATAGGGGGGGAAAGCCCTATAGATTCATGGAGTGTGGGGATAACTTCTCTCAGAATAACACCCTGACTAAACATCAAAAGATTCCCTCAGGGGAGAAGCCACATAAGTGCTTGAAGTGTGGAGATGGAGAGAGCTCCCCTTACGTTAGTGATGTCACTAGACATCATACGATATATAAAGGAGAGAAACCATATAAATGCTTGGAATGTGGAAAGAGCTTCTCTCTGAAGGGCATCCTAACTAAACATTGCAAGGTCCACACAGGGGAGAAGCCATATAAATGCTTGGAGTGTGGGAAGAGCTTCTCTGAGAAGGGCATCCTAACTCGCCATCAAAATGTTCACACAGGGGAAAAGCCATATAAATGCTTAGAATGTGGGAAGACCTTCTCTTGGAATGGTGCTCTAAGGAGCCATCAAAAAGTTCACACAGGGGAGAAGCCATATAAATGCTTAGAATGTGGGAAGAGCTTCTCTCGGAATTACCACCTAACTATCCATCAAAAGGTTCACACAGGGGAGAAGCCATATAAATGCTTAGAATGTGGGAAGACCTTCTCTTCGAATGGTGCCCTAAGGAGTCATCAAAAAGTTCACACGGGGGAGAAGCCTTATAAATGCTTGGAATGTGGGAAGAGCTTCTCTCGGAATTACATCCTAACTATCCATCAAAAGGTTCACACAGGGGAGAAGCCATATAAATGTTTAGAATGTGGGAAGGGCTTCTCCCAGAAGTGCACCGTAAGTATCCATCGAAAGATTCACACAGGAGAGAAGCCATATAAATGCTTGGAGTGTGGGAAGAACTTCTCTCGGAATAGCCAGGTAACTAGACATCACAAGGTACACACAGGGGAGAAGCCATATAAATGCTTGGAGTGTGGGAAGAGCTTCTCCCTGAAGGACAACCTAAGTAGACATCAAAAGGTACACACAGGGGAGAAGCCTTATAAATGCTTGGAGTGTGGGAAGAGCTTCTCGGAGAAGGGTGGCCTAACTAGCCATCAAAAGGTCCACACGGGGGAGAAGCCTTATAAATGCTTGGAGTGTGGGAAGAGCTTCTCTCCTAGTAGCACCCTAGCTAAACATTGCAAGGTTCACACAGGGGAGAAGCCATTTAAATGCTTGGAGTGTGGGAAGAGCTTCTCTGTGAATAGCAAGCTAACTAAACATCAAAAGGCCCACACAGGAGAGAAGCCATATAAATGCTTGGAATGTGGGAAGAGCTTCTCCCAGAAGGGCACCCTAAGTAGGCATCGAAAGGTTCACACACGGGAGAAGCCATATGAATGCTTGGAGTGTGGGAAGAGCTTCTCTCGGAGTGGCCACCTAGGTAGCCATCAAAAGGTCCACACAGGAGAGAAGCCATATAAATGCTTGCAATGTGGGAAGAGCTTCTCTCAGAAGGGCCACCTAAGTAGCCATCAAAAGGTCCACACAGGGGAGAAGCCATATATATGCTCAGAATGTGGGAAGAGCTTCTCTCTGAAGGGCTACCTAGCTAAACATCGCAAGGTTCACACAGGGGAGAAGCCATATAAATGCTTGGAGTGTGGGAAGAGCTTCTCTGAGAAGGGCATCCTAACTTGCCATCAAAATGTTCACACAGGGGAAAAGCCATATAAATGCTTAGAATGTGGGAAGACCTTCTCTTGGAATGGTGCTCTAAGGAGCCATCAAAAAGTTCACACAGGGGAGAAGCCATATAAATGCTTAGAATGTGGGAAGAGCTTCTCTCGGAATTACCACCTAACTATCCATCAAAAGGTTCACACAGGGGAGAAGCCATATAAATGCTTAGAATGTGGGAAGACCTTCTCTTCGAATGGTGCCCTAAGGAGCCATCAAAAAGTTCACACGGGGGAGAAGCCATATAAATGCTTCGAACGTGGGAAGAGCTTCTCTCGGAATTACATCCTAACTATCCATCAAAAGGTTCACACAGGGGAGAAGCCATATAAATGCTTAGAATGTGGGAAGGGCTTCTCCCAGAAGTGCGCCATAAGTATCCATCGAAAGATTCACACAGGAGAGAAGCCATATAAATGCTTGGAGTGTGGGAAGAACTTCTCTCGGAATAGCCAGGTAACTAGACATCGCATGGTACACACAGGGGAGAAGCCATATAAATGCTTGGAGTGTGGGAAGAGCTTCTCCCTGAAGGACAGCCTAAGTAAACATCAAAAGGTACACACAAGGGAGAAGCCTTATAAATGCTTGGAGTGTGGGAAGAGATTCTCGGAGAAGGGTGGCCTAACTAGCCATCAAAAGGTCCACACGGGGGAGAAGCCTTATAAATGCTTGGAGTGTGGGAAGAGCTTCTCTCATAGTAGCACCCTAGCTAAACATTGCAAGGTTCACACAGGGGAGAAGCCGTTTAAATGCTTGGAGTGTGGCAAGAGCTTCTCTGTGAATAGCAACCTAACTAAACATCAAAAGGTCCACACAGGAGAGAAGCCATATAAATGCTTGGAATGTGGGAAGAGCTTCTCCCAGAAGGGCACCCTAAGTAGGCATCGAGAGGTTCACACAGGAGAGAAGCCATATAAATGCTTGGAATGTGGGAAGAGATTCTCCCAGAAGGGCAACCTAACTACCCATCGCAAGGTTCACACAGGGGAGAAGCCATATGAATGTTTGGAGTGTGGGAAGAGCTTCTCTCAGAAGGCCAACCTAACTAGCCATCAAAAGGTTCACACAGGGGAGAAGCCATATAAGTGCTTAGAATGTGGAAAGAGCTTTAGTGTGAGAAGGAGCCTTAACTTACACCACAAGATTCACGCAGGAGAATAGTTGTCCAATCAAGTCAGCATGTGGAAAACCAATCAAAGTGGCTGAACTGGGCTGCTTGTAGCCGTGATGTGATTTATGGTTGCGTCCCTCACAAGGATCATCTTTCTGCCCAATTTCCTCCTTCCATCTTTTTCCTCCATCCCCCCCCCTTTCTTTTTGTTAGCTTTATATATATGTACGTTGCACCCCTAGTGAACAAACATACATATTTTTCTGTGTATTCTCTTCAAGCCTCTCATGTTAATGGATCATTCACCAAGCTGGTGAGATTGATTAAGGCCTCCTATTACCATATAGAAAATGACAAGTGCTGTAACTTTCTAGTGGAAAGAATTTTGATTCTATTTCAAAAATTGTGATATTGTAGATTAAACTTCTATCCTCCCCCTCAACGATCAATAACTAATGTAACGTATCATCTTCTTTATCTCTTAGGGCTATCTTAGGTGGTTTGCTATTTTGATTCTTTTGTGTAAAAAATGAATAGGTGTCACCTGCTTGGACAAGGGCGCTCTCATCTCTATTCCCTCAGTTTAGATCGGCTGGTGGCATTGGAGAGCCTGGAATGTATCAAATGCATTTGGCAGTTTTTATTTCTTTTCTGTGTCATGGGAAGATCATCCCTTCTTTTCAGTGCAGTTAATGTGATGCAAGGCTTCTGTTTCCAGTGGCTCACTGCTGTAGAACTGTCGTTGGAACACGACCAGGGAAGATAATTCAAGAGCACCTGGATATCTGCTGTTCATTATGTGTCATCTCATGCCTCAAAAGGCTCAGCTTTAAGCACGTAAATCCAAATGGAGAGGTTTTTATTGTCATGTGTAAAGTTGCCTGGAAAGGTTTGTGCTTCTTCTCAACCAAGAAAATAGAGGTGAAACTCCAGCTCATCCTGAAGTAGCCAGACAAATAAATCGACCCTGTCTGAGAAATTGTTTCCCTCAGATGGAAAGAACTGGTATGGAGCCACCATCAGAAGATGAATAATGGCTGCCTGATGGATTCCAGCCATTTTAACATAACCTGAGAACAGATGAGAAAACTCTGCAGAATATCTATCAATATCGACTGAGACTTCTGAAATTCATGAAGATAAAGCATTGTCCTGCTAATCGTACTATATAATTGAGTAAGCGTATTCAAGATAACTAACTCGCTTCTTATCCTGGTGCACCACCAGATGGTGCTGCCGTGGAGGGAAGCCCAGGCAAGGCACCATGTCCCTCCAGAAAACGTGCCATGGCAGGAAGTCCAGGATGGGATCAGGTGGCAATGCCAGCCCCAACCTTAATGCAGCTGAAATTGGGAGCGGAGCAGGGCGCAATGCCCACCCCAAGCCTTAACTGGTATTAGGAGTGGAGCAAGTGGCAATGCCCACCTCCCCTTAACCTAACTGGGATCAAGAGCAGATTGCAATGCCCACCCTCTCCTTCACCTAGCTGGGATCAGGAGCTGAGGAGGTGGAAATGCCCACACCCGTCTTAACCTAGCTGGTATTAGGAGCAGAGCACGTGGCAATGCCAGCCTCCCTTCACCCAGCTGGGATCAGGAGCAGAGCAGATGGCAATGCCCTTCCTCCATCAGCAAGCAGGGATCATTTTTTCACTGGCTATTTTTGTATAATATAATAGCTAGTGAACATGTGATGATAGGAAACGGGAATTGACAATTACGCTGGCAATATACCCGTCCAGCTGCAGCTGTATTGTAGATATTACCATCAGCATTGAAATTGCTACACACACCCGGTGGAGAGTTAATATACACCACTCTCAAGATTTTCATCAGAGAAATTGGAGCATTTGTTCACAAATTGGCCTATAAACTTTTCCAGCACATCAGCAAAGTTGGAGCAATTGCCCTCAAATTGTCCTATAAATTTTTCGTTGCTTGGTTTTCCAGTATGCTTTGGTGCTATGAACTATGTGATAATATATGTACATTGTCCTTCTAAACTATTTTTCCTATTTGAATGGTTATGAAGAATTGTTATTCTCTACTGACTCAGTACTTTGCACTTTGTTTTAGAGTAAATTCTCGGTAATTACTTTGTCTTGCCCCTGGAGACCCTAGTGGTCTTTTTTTGTACAGTGACTTTTCAGGAATAGCTCCTCTTGTTAGTTTGGAATCTGGAGCAGAGCAGGTGGCAGTGCTCGCATCCCCTTCACCCAGCTGGGATTAGGAGTGGAGCAGGTAGCAGAGCTGGCAGCTGACCTTTGCCTGTCGATATCCTGCATGTAGCAGGGAGGCAATGCCCTCTGCTCGCTTCACACAATGGGGAGAAGGTGACAATGCCTACCCCCTTCACCCAGCTGGGATTAGGAGCGGAGCAGGCGGCAATGCCTGTCCCCCTTCACCCGGCTGTAATCAGGTGCGGAGCAGGTGGCAATGCCCGTTTGCCCTTCACCTGGCTGGGATCAGGAGCGGAGCAGGTGCTAATGCCTGCCCCCATTTACCAGGCCTGTATCTAGTGTGGAGCAGGTAGCAAAACCCACCACCCCTTCCCATGGCTGAAATCAGGAGTGGAGCAGGTAGCCATGCCCATCCTCTCCTTCACCAGCCAGGATCAGTGTTGGAGGAGGAGGGAATGCCTGCCTGCACTCCCTCCCCTTTCTACAGCCCATTCTATTTTTTCCCACAACGGGCTTTGTTGCTAGTAGATTCATGAATGGCTTGCTTTGTGTTCTTCTGTTTTGCATTTTAGAATATTTTTCCTGTTTCCAGTCCTAGGAGGGGAGAGTTGATGCATTTCAGGTATAAACCACCTGTTATCTATGTATTCTCAAGTAATTTCCAATCTAGCAAATCAATGTTTGTCCTTAGAGTGTCACTGAGTGTTTATCTTAGTATAATTTATGGCAATCTGCCATTGGATATATTTGATAATCTCAGAGTGGGGTTCAAACTTTTTTCATGCTCCCTTCAAAGGGGTTGGTAAAGGGATCATAATGACCTGTTGATCAGCAGCTGAAAGGAAAAATTCCAGCAAGAGAATTCCGCTTCCCTCATATGCCAACAGCTTATAGCATTCGCTCTCTACAGTCACTGAATTAGAGATGAAATGCTATTTTATCTGCAGGCCATCAACCGCAATAACAGTGGCCACTGCAATGAATTATAAATTTGCTAAGGATTGCAATAGTAGCCGTAAGAACAACCAATTTAATGAAAGTTTGTGTGTCCCAGACCTGAAGGAAAGGCACTTTAACCCTGTAATCAGTTTGGTTGCTCTCTTCTGTACTTTTCCCAGCTCTGCCATATTGTTTTTAAGATCCAATGACTAGAGCTGCATACCTTATTCCAAATGAGGCCACACCACAGCATTAGAATAAGAGTCATTTTATTTTCAATCCTTTTCCTAATAATTCCTAGCATGGCTTTTGTAATTTTAACCTCTGGCACACACATTTTAGGCTCCATTTTAGGTAGGGAAATTCCTGGAGATTCAGGGGTGGGGGTTCCTTGGAGGGAAGTACTTCAACAGAGTATAATGCCATACAGCTCCCCCTCTACAGCAGCCATTTTCTTCAGAGGAAATTATTTTTGTCATCTGAGTAAAGAGAAGTTGCAATATCAGCAGATGTCCAGGCCATACCTGGAGCTTGGCAACAATATTTCCACTACAGTCACAAGGTCTCTTTCCTCTCCCTCTCAGCCACATCAGGCCCATCTCCACATATTTTTTGTTCTGTTGTGCATCCCCTTGCAGTTAGCTGTTTCTATTCTCTGGTTTTTGTGCAACTGTGCCTATTTATGTGAGCCTTTTTTCCTCTCTGCAGTTCCTGGTCCTTTTGGGTTTCCACCTCATCTTATTTCACTGCATGTTAGTCAAGTGCCTTCCACCTTGTGATGGTCTCCAGGAGCCCAGGCCTGAGGCCAAGGAGGGGAGCGGCCTGCAGTCGGCCTCAAGGCAGCCTCAGGGCTGCCCTTACCCCCTTGCTTTAGCAGAAGTGAACACTCCAGGTCTTTCCACTGCTCTCTTGAGTCTCTGCCTATCATATTTATTGACCGATGTCAAATCTCTATAGACAAATATTGTAGGTTTCATTTTCTGTATTGACTCAATAAGAGTTTTCAAAAGTTAGGGAGATTCTGAAGCACTCAAGGCTCCCTGGCCATATTGGAACACCAACCAATGTTGCCGTTGTTAATATTGCCATTCGGCAGAAGCTGGCAAATCCTCTTTTGACCTCAGACGAGAAAATAAAAACTCATCCTCATGACCTATGAATTGATGTAGGGTAAAAATTCCCTGTTCTGTCCAAGCCTTGCTTTAAAAAAATTCTTCCCTATTTTAAAATCCAGATTTGACCATAATGTTAGTTTCACTTGAGAGAAAGGGTCAAATTGACATTGTTGTGATTTTATATAGAATACTTCTCTAGCTGTGGAAATGACAGGAGGAACAAAATTCATTTTAACATAAATAGACCCTAGTGCATTCCACTTTAAAAGTGGTTCCCAAAAAGAAGCCTCCAAAAGAGCCCCAGATGGCTATTCCAACTGAGTGGAGCTCCTCAACCATTCTCAGAGGCATAAGAGAATATCTCCATTTTGTAAGCCCAGCGGAAAGGTAATAATTCCTGCAGGGCCCAGGTCTCAACCGGGAGAGCATTCTATTGGGCCAGAACCAAAGCTGAAAAGCCTCTGACCCTGGTTGAGGCCAAGCAAACATCCTTGGGGCCAGGGACCACCCCCAGATGCTGATCTACAGAGCGTAATGCCCTCCAAAGAACATAAAGGGAAAGACAGTCTCGAAGATATGCAGGTCTTAGGTCATGAGTGCACCGCCACCCTTGCTCTAGCTGTCTCAGTTCCTGTTTCACCTGTTGTAGCTCCTCAGCGTATCACGGGGCTAGTCTGGTATGGGGGCGGAGAGGGCAATTGGAGTGACTCCATTAATGGCTTCAGAGAGATGGGCATTCCAGTCCAAGCACGTCTAACGTGTGCACAGGGCCCATCGGATCCCACAGAACATTCTGGAATCTGAGCAGATCCATAAGTCTCCGTGGGCGAGGATAAAGCAGCTCGCTGCCTATGCAGGGGTGAGGGGGTTGGTGCACCCAAACGGGCTTTCAGGACCAAGTGGTTTGACCATGGCACAGTTCAGTTACAAGAGTCCAAGGGTCAGAATCTTGCTCCTCTACTACAGACCAACATGGCTCCCCACCTACATCTAAGTGGTGTCCAGTAAACACAAAGAGAACAGCAAGGACAAAATGTTCACTTAAAGAAGTTCAGGGCTGCTTCTTCCTCTGTATGCTCTTCAATGGCTACAGCTCCTGCTTAGGCCAGAGAAATGAGCAATTCCCTGGGCTTTAAATTGTAACCTTTTAATAAAAACAAATTGTTAAAGAGAAAAAGGAATGAGTTACACACACGTACGGGCACCTGCAGGACGCCCTGTTCAGACAAGTGACGCTGTTGTGGCAGAGCATAGGGAGAGAGGCACACCATTGATTGATTGATTGATTGATTGATTGATTGATTGATTGATTGATTGATTGATTGATTGATTGATTGATTGATTGATGTCATTTCTAGTTTGCTGTTCTCACTGAGACTCAAGGTGAGATTAGCACAGTGAATATCAAGGACATTTCAAGAAACAATGCCATAGAGCCTGTCTGACGAGGAGAGCGGTCTAGAAATGTGATTAAATAAATACATACATACATACATACATACATACATACATACATAAATGCAAGTTTACAAAGACACAATGTTAGCTAAAATCCAATATAACGTTGAAGAAATGCTGAAATAGAGCATAAGCAATTCTAGGAATGACATTAGACAACAGAGAACTCCTCAGCAGGGTTATACTTAAAGCAACAGGTAGTACATAGAAGCACATACTTAAAGCCAGAGGTAGTACTTAAGGCGACAGAGTGGTGATGTCTATGGTCTGTAACTCATTGGTGAAGCATCTCTTTGAGATCGTCGTCTCCCTGACAAAAAATCAGAAAAATCGGATTCGGTTTCATTTTCCCAGCCATGTCGGACGCTCCTCTCTGCAGGCTCAGGAGGAAGCGCTCGAGCAGCCTGCCCAGGCGGTTGACCTGCGAGGGTTAACCCCCAGGACTCCCCGGCAGGGGGTCAGGGTCTGGAGCGCTGCGGGAAGAGCCCTCTGAAGTTGATCCAGGGGGTAAATAGCCCGTCTGCTCCTATGGAGGCCGGCAGACTTGCGCAGCACATTGCGTGCTGCCGGGCCATGGAGAATGGCAACAAGCAGATTTAAGGTGGAAAGCCTTGCAAGTAAGCGATCCCTTCTGTTATACTAAGCGTATGCGAAGGATTGGTGGGAATTGAAGCTTAAGGTTCGGATAAATCCCCCTTCATTGAGTTTTGGAACTTAGCTGGCGAACTTTCCCATCCCCCGTTAAGATGGTGGCGAAAAAGCAGAGCCCCGCGGTGGCAAATCGGTTTCAGCTGTGCTGCAGGGTAAAGGAGAGACTCTCGAAGAGGTGGTTAGACAAGCGCTTGCTGAAGGTATGAAGCCCTTTGTTGAGAGATTAAGTGAAATCGGACAAAGGCTTGGTTCCGTGGAAAGCGAGGTGAAAGTCATTAAAAAGACAGTTCTCGAAGCAGAGAAATCTGCCCGGGAAGACATAACACTCATGCGAGCTACAAACAAAGAAGTAAAGCTCTTGGAAAATCAACTGATAGGATTGCAGATGGATCGTGCTCAAACAATTTTGTGGCTGCAGAACGTTAAAGAGGAGGAAAGTGAAAACAAAGGTTCTGGTGTCTGAACTCTTGGCGCCATTCGCACAGGCAACTAAAGAAGAATTAAAAAGCGATATTCTGGGAGTCCGTCGGACATCTTCAAAATATGCAACGAAGCGTCAGTTGCCCCGCGAGATTGTTATTGATTTTTCATCTAAGAAGACTCGAGACACCATATTATACAATTCGATTAATGTTGATCTGGACTTTCTGGGTAACAAAGTTAAGATATTGAAGGACGGAAAAGAAGATTCAAATACAAAAAGTTTGCAGCTCTACTGAGAAAGCGTGATATAAAATACAAATGGCTAATTCCAGAAGGTATTTGGTTCAGATATAAAGACCAAGCCTATAAGATAACATTGGAAGTGCAACTGAGGGACTTTGTGCTAAACCATCAAGAGTTCGAGCAAGAAGAAGATCCAGAATCTGAAAGGGAGGAGGGAGCGATCGCAGCTACGGTTGCTGTTTCAAGAGAACTCAGACCAAGACGCAAGGGGGGGAAGAAGACTTGAGCCTGACTGTAATTTGTATTTTATAAGCTCTCCCAACCTAAGAGCATATTAGAAAGTTTAACTAAAGAAATGTATTGTGAAGGGAATCTAAAATATGTAGTTTTTATGTAGTTTTGTCCCTTTCCCTTTGTTTACCCTTCCCCTTTGTCTTGTTTATAGGTTTAAAAATAAATAAATAAATAAATCAGAAAAATCTAAGTGATTTTATTACATATAGTTTTAATCATGTAGCCTATCATCGCAAATAGCTGCACTTTGGGTATTGGGCACTGCAAGTTTGGGTATTCTTAAGATTCCGGACAGAGCTAGAAAGTCTAAAATCCCCAGGATTTCTGTAGGGGTTAGCAGAAAGGCTGAATATTCTTAGAACCACAAGCACCCTCTGCAAAAGCTATACTGTCTGGTTTCCAACCAATCCAACAGCTTGCTTAGAGCATACACAGGTCAAAGTAGGTAAAAGTAGCCCCCTGTGCAAGCACGAGTCATTACTGACCCAGGGGGGGATGCCACATCACAATGTTTTCCTGGCAGACTTTTGTTATGGGGTGGTTTGCCATTGCCATTCCCAGTCACCTACACTTCACCCCCAGGAAACTGGGTCCTCATTTGACCGACCTCAGAAGGATGGAAGGCTGAGTCAACCTTGAGCTGGCTAATTGGACCCGGCTTCCGCTGGGATAGAACTCAAGACATGAGGAGAGCTTGGGCTGCAGTACTGCAGATTTCCACTCTGCGCCACAGAGAGCCTTAGAATTAATGAGTAGAAAGGAAGATTCCATTGCATAAGTTCTTAATAGACATAATTGTTGACCGGATGGTATAAAAGATGTGACAACCTGTCCCCAGGCAGGTTCAGAGCTTTGCCTCTGACCCTCTCTTCTATTGGAATAAAGCTGAGCTGTCTTGGATCTCTGTCTGCCCTTGTGTGGTTGATGGGGTTAAAAGGTCACACCAAGGGGAACTTGGGCAAGATGTTTGCATCATCCCTACACTACTTGCTAAAGGGCTTGGTTTCTGGTGCACCGGGTCAGACACACATGAAAGTGTCATGTGTTTCTGCTGATCTGGGGTTTCGTGGATTGAGGACCCCTGATGAAATTATAACACATGAAACAAGCGAACTTCAACCTGGCCACTTGTCGGGTTCTCAGAAGGACTGACACTTCTGGATCCATCTCTACAGAAAGAAAAAGACAGTTTGTTCTTCAGTCTCTGACCTGTCCCTTACTTACCTGTACGATTTTGTATATTTGTATATTTACATGGAGCACCACGGATCCATGCACCTATACAAGAATAGAATATACAATCCATGGTGTTGTTGGATTTTTGGTTCTTTATTGCCCGGCTGTTGTCTCTATTGGAATAGGGTACCATTTATTGCATGTATTTTTGTATGAATGTATTTATGTAGGAGAATGTTGCTTAGATTGATTGTGAAAGATAGTAACATTGTTTATATTGATTCTGCAATTGTACACTTTACACTAATATATCTAATAAAAGGTGATAAATTAATTTGTTAACTTTAGTGAGTATTCAGTTCCCTGGATTGTGATTTTCCACTTTTTGCTTTAGGGAATCAGGAGCGGAGCAGGTAGCAAAGCCCGTTGCCCACCTTTGCCTGTTAAGATCAGGTGCAGAGCAGGAGGCAATGCCTGCTTCTCCCTTCACCCAGCGGGGAGCAGGTGACAATACCCGCCCCCCTTTACCCAGCCTGTATCAGGAGTGGAGCAGGTGGCAATGCCCAAGCCCCTCCTTCACTGTGACAAAGGAGGAGGGAATGCCTGCCTTTCCACCCTCCCCTTTTTAGAGCCAGTTGTATTTTTCCCCACAACAGGCTTTGTTGCTAGTCCAATATAAAATGGAAGAAATGCTGAAACAGAGCATGAGCAGTTCTAGGACTGACATTAGACAACACCGAACTCCCCAGCAGGAGCCTACTTAAAGCAACGGGGAGTATATAGGAGCACATCCCTAAAGCAACAGATCGTACGTAGAGCAACACAGTGGTGGCGTCTGTGGTCCCGAACTCGTTGGTGAAGCATCTGTTTGAGATCCTCTCCCTACAATACAGCCTTCCTAAAGGGCTGTGTGTGTGAAAGCCAAGCCCTTGACTTGGCCCAGTAACTGATGGGAAGCCACTGGGCACGACTGCAGACTAGGCCCGCTCTGTCTAGCTCCTGAGAATGAGCCACACCGTTGTGCACCAGCTGGAGTCTCTGAGTGGAGTTTGAGGGGAGACCCATGTAGAGCGCCTGGCAGCAGTCCAGTCTTGGTGCTACCAGGGCATGGATCCAGGGGGCCGGACTGGCCGTGTCAAGGTAGGGGGCCAGGATCCGGGCTAGTCTGAGTTGGGAGAAGGTTTTTGCTACTTTTTTCACTAGTTTTCCTAGCAGCAGGGCTGGATCTCATACAACCAACCCCCGGAATCTTTGCCGAAGGTGGCTGGACTTCAAGCGGAAAGAACTGGAGATGGGATTGTTCTTGCGGTTAATAACTAACAGGAATAACCTCAAGGTGGTTTGATGAAACCCATCTGAGGACATGCAAAGAAGAAGCGAACGGGGAGCCGCTTTCTCCAGGCGGCCCCCTCCCCTCTTCGCATTCACGGGCTCTTCTCAGGGGCATTTTCCCTACCGCTCATCCCTCCGCCTCTTCTGGCCCAAGCTCTTCAGATCACGCTCAGAGCAGGGCGGACAAGGAGACAGAAAAGGGATCGCTGTCAGCAGGAGATCAGTTGCCGTTCCGGGAGATCTCCAGCCCCCACCTGGAGGCCGGCAAAGGAGCTGGTGGGGCTCGAAAGGGCGTCTGGGAAGTGTAGTTCTCCTTGATGAACAAAGCGCCGGGGCTTCAACCCACGTGGTGGAGCTCTCCTGTCCTCTCTAGGAAGAATACTCTGTGCCCCGCCACCGTCCGCGCCTAGAAAAGTTTCTTTAGGACTCGCAGGGGCTTCTGGGAAGCGTAGTTCTCAGCGAGAGGACAACCCGGGAAATGAGGCCGGGAAAGAGTCTGGGCGAAAAGGCTTCCTCTCCTGCCTTCCTCCGGAGTCTCTTCAGCGCAGGGAGCGGCTCCGCCTGGGCTCGGGCTGCTTGAGGGACTACAATTCCCAGGGGGCTGTGCGAGCCACAGGGAGGTGGGGGCCAGGCCCGCCTTCGTTCCCGCGGAGAAAGAAAGGCAAAGGGCAGCCATGGAGGTCTGCGGGGCTGCTCTTCTCCCTCGGCTGCTTCGGATGGAGGGGGACGTTGGCCTCCGCCCCCCCGCGGGAAAGGTGAGTTGGGGGCCTCAGGGACGCGGGCTGGGCCAGAAGAGGGGAGGGGCAGAAAACACGTGTGAACGGGTGGAGGGGGGAGTGCAAGGAGATCCCGTGTCACCCGCAGAGCCCGGGCCTCCTGAAGGGTCTTTCCCACCAGGAGTGAGTGAGAGAGAGAGAGAGATTGTGTGTGTGTGTGTGTGTGTGTGAGAGAGAGAGAGAGAGAGAGAGAGTGTGATTCCAGCAAGTTTTAAAGTCACACAGAGCACCTGCAATATTGAAAGATCAAAGAGAGTGGGTGGAGTGAATGCAGTTGGAGACCGGGAGAGGGGTTTTGAGTGAGAAGAAAGCAGGCTAGCTGTGTGCTGCCTGAATATTTTGAAGTGGTTATGAGAGAAATATAGAGCCTAGAGAAAGAGGCTAACTGTGTGTGAAGCCTTACAAGAGATCTGTGTGAATGAGTTTAAATGAAGTAACTTTAAGAACTACTTTTGTGAAACCAATACGCTTCTTGAAAGATAAACATTTTTTTTTTGTTATATCCCAGAGTAGCTGTCAGTGTTATATCCTATTCCTATCCTCAGGGCCACATAGAACCACGAAGGAGCCTGACGCTTAAACACGTTACCAAAGGGAAAACTTAAAGGAAATATATTGGAATTTAATATTCCTGGTGGCAGCTAACTACCTAGAGGGAGTGAAGGGAAAAATTAAAAGAAATATCTACCCCCCATAAAGTAAAGATCATAACATGGAGCAACAACAATCAATGATCAAGTGAGCAATATTTTCCTCTTCCAGGCATCGCCAGTGACCTTTGAGGAGGTTGCCGTGTTCCTCACGGAGGAGGAATGGGCTCTCCTGGATCCAGGCCAAAGAAAACTCTACTGGGAAGTGATGGAGGAAAACTACGAGGCTGTGGTCTCCCTGGGTAAGGATCTTTTCCCTTTTATCATTTTTTTCCAAATTCAATATACTTCCTTTTATCATGAAGACAGAAGAGAAGGGAGGGGGCGGCCACTTTCTTTGGCCCTCTTTGACTTCAGGACTCATATTCCTTTGCCACTGAGGAAAGAACGACTTCCCACCTCTGGAGGGCCTCCAGCCCCTGAAAATGAAAGCATTAGATGCATTCCGGTTGCAAAGAGAAATTTGTTGACAAAGAGGGCTCTGAAGAGGAGAACGATAGCCAATTAGATCCATGCAAGCAAATTTCTGCAGCTCCTGTTTCAGTCTCGGGGCTTCTTCTTTGGACGCAGAGTGTCCCTCCCACAGTCCTTGGGTTGTGTGACTGAGGCTGACGGATGGAGAAGAGACCTGGCATTGGCGAGCAGAGGAGGGATCCTTGCTCCATGGCAGAGCTCCTGCTTGGTCTGTTGAAAGTCGCCGGTTCAATCTATGCCAGTTGGAAAGGGGTTTAGAGAGGAGGGTCTTTGGCTGCAGGCCTGGGAAAGGGCCCTGGCTGAGGCCCTCCACAGGCATCTCCCTGTGCAGTGGAATCTGCTGGGCTTGATGGAAAGTTCCAGTCGAAGTCGTAGAGGGGAAAATGGGAGTCTCCTGCGAGTCTTGTGTTGCCTCACAAAGTGGAGGAGGAAGGAAGGTGAGATGTGTCTGGGGTCTGAGTCCCAGCCCCCAGACTTGCCAGGAGGGAGCAGTGGGTGGCAACTGGGAGGCAGTGGCCCTACCACCCCAGCCAGCAACCAGGTCCAGAACCTGCCCACTCCAGGGGGAAAGAGCGAAAGGCCAAAGCCTCAGAGGGCTGGAGGGACCAGGGAGAGACCAGCCAGTCCCACCCTCCAGGGGGAAGAGAGGGGACTAAGCAGGCCAGAGGAAAAGGGCCAAGGCAGGGGGAATAGGGACCCAGAGGCAGCCCAAACAGAGCCCTTACCAGCCACGGAGGAGAAGCAGCCACTACAGCCCAGAGCCACACCCCGGCTAGAGGACAGCAGCCTGACTCAGGAGTTGCTAGGAGCCAAGCCCCTCCAGGTGGAGCTGCCACAGGCGTTCTGGGGGAGGAGATGGGTAGCCCCACCCAGCATCAATGAGCACGCAGCCCAGAAGCTGGCCAGGGCAATTCCTCGCGAGCAAGGCCAGGCAAGCTCAGCAGCGCAGAAGCCGGCTGGGGCAGCTCCTCGCGATCAAGGCCAAGGAGACCTCAGCTGGGAATGGCTCGCATTCAACCCCACCCTGCCAGCAAGGCAAGGAAGCCAAGAAGGGATTAGTGGCAGGAGGGAAACACCTGAGGGAAGGCACAGCTGGGCCAAGTCAGGAGAGGGAACAAGCCTAGAAGGAGGGCGGGGCGGGGAAAGGAAACCCTATATAAGGTGGCTAGGAAGAGCTCTGAGGTGGTGGGTGTGCATAAGGAGTGAGGGTGTGGAGTGAGAGCAGAGTAGTGCGAGAATGGAGGCTTGGAGGAGAGTTCTGGGAGGATGAGATGATGGAGGATGCAGGGGGTAAGCAGGCCAGGTTAAGCAGGCCAGCAAGTGGACTGAGAGGGAGTCTGGGTGATGTATACCACCCCTCCTTCCACAGAGCTGGGTCCTGCAGCATCCCTGGTGCCCCTCTGACGTCAGGGCCGGCCCAGCCGGCACCCCACCCAGTGGCGGCAGCGACAAGCCCTGACAAGATGCAGGCAAGTGAAGCCAGGTAAGAGAGGCTGCCGCCAGGCTCCAAATGAGGAATGGCGATTTTTTGGTCTGAATTGCTTCCCCTGGTAGGATTTCTTCTCTTTCTTGTCCAGCTGAGAGCAGTGGTCTCCGAGCCATAGATGAGTCCGGCCCATATTCAAACTCTAGAGCATCTAGGGCAGGTGGAGTCGGTTCTCTCCTACCTGTTCTGCCTTTCAGGGAATCTCTCTCAGGTGGTTTGAAAGAACAATGTGAGCTTTGGCCTTCTTCCCCCACCCACCCTCCCCTGAGCCAGAAAGGAACACTTCTCCTTTTATTTTCCAGGAAAAATAGAAGAGGGCTTGCACTTATTCAAATCTCAGGAAACGCAACTCCTCCTCCCTGCAATTTCTCACTTTTTAAGAATGTAAGAGGATCCCAGTAGGGTCAGTGAAGCGGCCTTTCTAGTTCAACATCTTGTTCTGCACATTGGCCCACCAACCACCCTGGAGGACTAACAACCTGGGCACAGAAGCCGAGGCCTTCCTGTGCTGGTGCCTCCATTGGAATTCAGGAGTTGAGTGCCTCTGAATATGGAGGTTCCCTTCAGCCACCCTGGCTAGGAGCCATTTATGTATTTCCTCCAGGTCTGACCTGCTTGCTTCACACACCGAACTCTGTAGCTCTCTGGGCTGCTACATTTTCTGCTGTCTTTCACCTGCCACAGAGAACTCTCACTTCCATTGCAAATAGCAGAGGAATGTCCTTCATTTATGCTCTGTGCTCTTTCCCAATTGGGACCCAGAATGGCCAACATGGTTCTCGTTGCCATTTTCATCCTCTCAGCAACCCTTTCATCCTCTCAGCAACCCTCAGACACTCTGGGTTGCCCCGCCCAGCAGTGCCCACTTCCAGGCCGAATCAGCCATGCAAAAATGGCCCAGATCGGGGTCCAGATGGCCAGGATTGGGCAGGTACTGGGGAGGGAAGGGTCCCCCCCCCAGCACTGGACTGTTCCAGGCCATTTCAGTCCCGATCCAGGATCAGGCCTAACATGTCTGGATTGGGCTTCTGCCGGGCCGGGGAACACTCCCCCAACCGGAAGTGACCCGATCCTGCCCATATTGGGCCCTATTCAGGCCCGAATGAGGCCCACAGCAGCCTGCGTCAGGCCCACAAAAGCCAGGATCGGCCTACTGCCCAGCGAGCAAACGCTCTCCTGTTTGGGAACAGTCCGTTACTGGCCAATCTGGGCTGGTTTGGGCCCAATTTGGGCCTGAAATGGCCCAGATCCAACCACTGCCGGGTGGGGGAGTACTCCACTACGATTCAGCAGCACACCCCAGTCCAATTCAGGCATGAGCTGTGCCAAATTTAGCATTATCCGGGCCAAATTGGATCCCCCCCATGGAGCATAGGAGTGCTCCCAGGGTGGTCATGGCCTGTGTCACATCCAGGAAGTGACATTGCCATGCATTCCCAGGAGCGCACGTGCACTGTATGTGGGTGCATGTTGTGAGAGGCGTGCCACCTGCTCTCGGGAGTTGCCCTGGGTGAGAATTCCCCACCTCTTTCCCCAGAAATGGTATATTTCAATATGTTTTCTTCCTCCAGACCTTCCTTTGCTGCTTCCTCTAGAGTATGATTCCAATGTGCGTTGCGCTCAAGAAGAGCTCCTAACGGGTAAGTTTCTCCTGTCCCAGTTTGTCTTCTGGAATCTCCATCTCCCTGTTTCCTGTTATTATAGATTAGCAACAAAGCCTGTTGCAGGAAAAATACAATGGGCTTTAGAAAGGGGAGGGTGGATAGGCAGGTATTCCTTCCTCCTCCATCACTGATCCTGGCCGGTGAAGGAGGGAGTGGGCATTACCACCTGCTCCATGCGTGATCTAGGCCATGTGAAGTGGGGGTTGGGCTTTTGTTCCACTCCTAATACCAGCTGTATTAAGGTGGGGGATTAGCATTTTGACCTGCTCCACTCCTAATACCAATAGAACAGAGAATCCTCACAGGAGAGTTAAAGAAAACCAATATAATTAAATCACATTAGATGTGCATTGTTGCCAAGTAGGCCCCCTCTCCTGCTTTAAGGCCTGCCATGGACTGTGTTAAAGTTTCCTGTGTTGCTGCTTTTCTGCTACACCAAGATTGCCCTGCACGTGTGTGCTCTGATACACGTGTCAGTTTCCGGCCTGCTTGCTAATTACTTCGCTGCTGCAATAGACTGCGTTAGTTTCCTGACTACCTGTCTGGACGACTCCACAAAGGACTTTCTTCCTGGGCAGCCCTGCCCAGACCTGGACCTGGACCTCCCAGTGTGTGTTTGGACTTTATTACACGTGTGCCCCATGCCTGCATTGCCATCCGCCACGGACCGCGCCGTTCCCTGCTATGGACTGTGTTTTACGTACTGTTCCCCCTGCCTTCATGGAAGCGTGCCTCATCTGGGCCCAAGCCACTGTTAGCAGCTGGGCGCCTGCCTGGGAAACCTCCAGTGAGCCTGGCCAGGCGCTCCCTGGTCAGTTCCCACCTGGAGCCTCCCGCATGCTGGTCCCCGAGCTTGCCCTCGCTACCGGGCAGCCTGCTAACCAGCCCCTGCCTTGCCCAGCCAGCTACCATGTTCTTCGGCAACCAGAAGACCTAGAAGGAAAGCCTGCTTTGGGAAGCCATTTCGGAGAAATGGACACACCACATCCGCAGCGAGAGAACCTCGCCCCGCTCTGCATATCTTAGGAGGCGCCCCGGAGAGGAAGCTAAGTGCCGACCATCCCAAGCACTTAAAGAATGCATCTCAAAGAAACCTCCACATTCCAGAGCTGATGACATCAGGACAAGCCCTGTCCGCTGGAACATCCTTTCAACACGCTCGGATCTCCCTCTTCCTCCTTTGTCCCCTCTTCCTGAGGTGTCCCCTCTTCCTGAGGTGACACTATAACATAATCAGATTACCAAAGTGGCCCATCCAAACCATTCAGTAACCCATTAAAGCCTTTGTTTTAATCCGTGAGAACCACCAAGTACAGCACTAGCCCCAGGGTACGTTTTGGGGTATTTAAGCTGGTCCCCCAGACCACATGGTGCGTACGCCATTCCCATCCAGACCCCCTTGCTGCCTCTCTGTTTATCCAGTGCTGGCATTGGACCACCTCGCTGTTGTGTCTCTGCTCCGCTTCAGGATTGTGAGTATCACCCTTATCATCGTGGGTACCTGCTCATGTGACCGTCACTGTATTTCTTACTCTGCATTTCCTAGTTCTTGTATGCTTTCTTGTATGTATGTGCAAGTTCAGGCTTACGCCACACTATTAGTAAATACACGTGTTTATTGAATCT
The DNA here is from genome assembly GCF_028583425.1 of Eublepharis macularius. Taxonomy (NCBI): domain Eukaryota; kingdom Metazoa; phylum Chordata; class Lepidosauria; order Squamata; family Eublepharidae; genus Eublepharis; species Eublepharis macularius. The sequence continues at coordinate 180,634,616 of NC_072793.1, forward strand.
ATTTGTAGTCTGCCTTTTTATCACTAGAGTGTCTGGAATTGGGACCTCCGTAAACGTTGGTTAGATCCGCGCTAATTTTAGTTCCAGACTGCTGCGCTAATTTCCCCATTTAAAAGAGCAGTTCTGGTAACAGCATTGCTATACACCATTTCTATACAAATTCTAAACATCAAAACTACAGAGGATGACCATATGAAATCCTTGTATCCGAATAATCATGCAATGTGAAAGTTCTGATAACCAATGCAATATGATTAAAGTCCGGAAAAATCCAAATGCAAAAGCCTCCTGTGTCTTCTTTCACACATTTATAGCGAGAAAAATTCTCTTTCTGTATCATGGAGCTACACGCCCTTCATCTGTGAAGTCTTTATAACAAAATTTTGTATATATCCTATATGGATAAAAATGTCCAGCAGCTACACGCTCAATCTGTGTCTGGCTGATGGCTCAGATTTCGTGTCAGTCTTCGTCAGGAGCGTGGCTTATTCTTAAACGGGAATAAAAACCCATTCCACAATAAATTTTGTATAGCATCAACCAATGCTCATTACATAATGTAAATTAAACATAAACACACTCATCTGTGCAGTATGCAACAATATTAACAAAGCCACCTTGTCCGTTCCTGATCCCAGCTGGCTGAAGAGGGGTGACCATTGACATCTGTTCTCCTCCTAATACTAGGGGAGTTAAGGCGGGGGGTGGGCATTGCCACCTACTCCGCTTCTAATACCAGCTGGCTTAAGGTGGTGGTGGGCATTGCCCCCCATTCCGCTTCTGGTCCCAGATGGCTGAAGGGTGGGTAGGTATTGCTATCTGCCCCACTCCTAATACCAGCTGGATTACGGTGGAGATGGGCATTACCATCTATTCTATTCCTAATACCAGCTGGGTTAAGACATTCGACAGGCATTGCCACCTACTCTGCTTCTAATATTAGCTGGTTTAAGGTGGGTGGTGGGTGGCTCGTAATACCACCAAGTTGAAAGCAGGGGGAAGGCATTGCCACCTGCTCAGCTCCTGATCCCAGATGGCTGAAGGAGGGGCTGGCATTGCCACCTGTCCCGCTCCTAATACCAGCTGGGTTAAGGGGTGGGCATTACGATCTGATCTGCTCCTAATATCAGCAGGGTTAAGGTATTGGATGGGCATTTCCACCTACTCCGTTCTTAATACCAGCTGGGTTAAGGCAGGGGGTGGGCATTGCCATCTGCTGTTGTTATGCACAGACTTTTGCCTTAGGTGTCCCTCTCGCCAATCACAACAAGAGACACACGCACCACGGAGTCCTATGGAATGAAGCAATATATGATTGTTTAATTTAAACAATGGAGGAGCCCTTTTACACAGGAGTAGGTGGTCTCCTTGTGTCCAGAGCTCATCAAAGCTACAATAGAAGCACAGGCAATTAATACTTTCAGATAATCATAACAATATTACAATATTACAATATTTGTTATCTTATTGGCTCGTAGTCTTTGAAACAGATATCTAGGGTTGGTTTGATTGGAAGACACAAATCTAGGTCAGCTACGTAATAGGGGAAATTCCAAGATTTGCAGTTCCTTATCTTGTCCTTGTGCCTGTTTTCCTCAGAAGGACACTTTCTTTGGGTGGAAAGGAATGTTCCCCCACTCTCTCCCCTCTCTCCCCTTTTTGCAGCCTTGAGAGAGATAATGTCACAGGTGGCTGACCTAGTTTGCCACATTACTCAGTTTCTTCAAAAAAGCATTTGTGTGACATTTCTACAGGTGCCTCTCTACAAGCAATATATTGTTCAGCCCTCAGTTCTTACAGAGTTTTAACACGTTTTAACATACTTTCTTCTTTGATCTTCTTGTTTCAAGTGTCATATTCATACAGGTTGCATTACAAATACTACTTTGGCTCCTGAGCATAGAAATAGTGCAAGGCATGTAATACTGAAAGGCACAGATTTAGTATATAAGAATGTATATAAAACTTTCCAATCCATATCCATCACTCTGATTCTAATAACAGAAAACAAGAGAGTACCATGGTAAAGGGCAGGAAAACTAACAAGCACCAAAATAATCAAATAGAATTTATTTAGTGTATTCAAAGTCAGTTAGATACCAAAAATTCCTGCTGGCAGAAGCGGGGGCTGGCATTGCCACCTGCTCTGCTCCTAATATCAGCTCGGTTATGGGGGGGGGCATTACCACCTGCTCTGCTGATAATACCAGCTGGGTTAGGGTGTGAGTGGGCATTGCCATCTGCTCCCCTCCTAATATTAGCTGAGTTAAGCTGGGGGGTGAGTATTGCCGCCTGTTCCACTCCTAATATCAGCTGGGTGAAAGCGGGGGGCTGGTATTGCCACCTGTTCCACTTCCAATCCTGGCCTTGGCCTTCTTGCCAGGGCACGTTTTCTGGAGGGACATGGTGCCTCGCCTGGGCTTCCCTCTGCAGCAGCGCCCTCTGGTGGTGCACCAGGGTAAAACGTGAGTTGTCTGAAATACACTTACTCAATTATATAGTAGGATATACAATTCAAGAATCCATCATACTGAATCAATCTGATTGACCTTGTTGTGCACACAATGAACATCACATGAGATTCTCTGTTGTTGTAATGGAATATTGAGTGGTGGATTCTCTGTTGGCTCCTGAGAAAGTTCTTTTGGAATGAAACAAACAGAATAACTTTGCCTGGCCACTTGTAGGACCATTTGGCAGACTCTGTGGCATTCCCCCTTTCATCCACCTTTTTCCACCTGCTGAGAGAAAGAGAAAAAATGAATCAGAACTTGTTGCTACCTTTTCTGGATGTCTCTCACCTTGCAAGATACCCCCCTTTCAAGCCGGCAGAAGGGGGAGCAAACCTGGCCACCTGCAAACCGGCAGCAGGCTGCAAGAGCAGCGGCCGCTCACCTTCCCCTTGCCACTGGGGGGGAACCCCCCGTCAAGCTGGCGTGGGAGTGGGTGGGTGGGAGAGCAAACCCGGCCACCTACAACCAGCCAGCTGCAAGCGAGGCAGCTGCTTGCTGCTTGGATCGCGCAAGGGGAGGGACAAACCCGCCCCTCTGTCAAGCTGCCAGGGAGGGAGCAAACCCGCCTGCCTGCAAACCAGCGGCCGGCTGCAAGAGGGGCAGCCGCTCACCTAACCCCTTGCCACTTGGATCAGTGTGTGTGGGGGGGAGAACCCGCCCCCCCTGTCAAGCCAGCAACGGGGCGGGGAGCAAACCTGCCCACCTGCAAACAGCCAGCTGCAAGCGAGGTGGTCACTCACCTTCCCCTCGCTGCTGGGATTGGAGGGGAACCTACCCACCCCCATCAAGCCGGTGGGGGGAGAGCAAACCTGGCCGCCTGCAAACCGGCAGAGGAGTGGCTGCTGGCCTTCTCCTTGCCACTGGGATCAGGCGCGGGGGGGTGGAACCCGCCCCCCCATCAAGCCAGTGCCCATCAAGCCGGCAATGGTGGGTGGGTGGGAGAGCAAACCCGACTGCCTGAAGCCTGCCATCTGCAAGCAAGGTGGCCACTTGCCTTCCCCTTGCTGCCTGGATCGCGAGAGAGGAGAAACAAACCCACCCTTCTGTCAAGCCGGCACGGGGGGGGGGGGCGGGAAACAAATCCACCCGCCTGCGAACCGATGGTAGGCTGCAAGAGGGGCAGCTGCTCACCTCCCCCTCACCGCCGGGATCGGAGTGGGGGGAACCAACCCCCCCATCAAGCTGATGCAAGGGGGAGCAAATCCTTCCACCTGGAAACCCGGCAGGCTGCAAGAGGGGCGGCCGCTCACCTTCCCCTCACTGCCTGGATTGCACGAGGTGAGGGACAAACCCACCCCTCTCTCAAGCTGTCGCGGGGGGAGCAAACCCATCCGCCTGCAAACCGATGGCAGGCTGCAAGAGGGGCGGCCACTTGCCTTCCCCTCGCTGCAGGGATCAGCACAGGGGAGTGCCCCCTGTCAAGCCGTCGCAGTGGCGGGGGAGCAAACCTGCACGCCTACAAACCGGCCACCAGTTGCAAACGAGGCGGCTGATCGCCTTCCTCTCCCCACTGGGATTGGCGCCAGGGGGAAGGATAAACCTGCCCTCCTGTCAAACCGGTAGCCGGCAGCCAGCTGGGATTGGGAAGGTTTCCTGTCTGTCTTGTGCAGGGCCGGATCCAGGGGGCGGCAAGCGGGTAGCCTGCCCTCAGCGCCGCCAAAGAGGGGGAACTGGGTGAGGCTGCCAGCTGCCTGGGAGGCTGAGCGCAGGATTTGGAAACCCTCGCCAGCCCTGCCGATGGGGCGGCTGGCTGGCTCGCCACATGCGCAGGACCTCCCAGCCCTGCGCTCAGCTACCCACATGGTAAGCCAGCTGCTCCAGCGCACACCCTCGCCACTGCCAGCTCCGCAGCCCACCGTGGGCTGGAGTGACCGGCTTGCCGCGTGGGCGGCACAGGGCAGTGGGGCATGCTAACTGCCTCCTAGCCCTGTGCTCAGCTGGCCGCGCGGCAAGCTGGCCGCCCCAGCTCCTGGTGAGCTGCGGAGCTGTTGTCAGTGAGAGCGTGCGCTGGGGCAGCTGGCTTGCCGTGCAGGTGGCTGAGCGCAGGGCTGGGAGCTGCATGTACAGCAAGGCAGCCAGCCACCCCAGCGCCTGCCCGTGCCACCGCCAGTTCCCTGACTCACCGGGCGCTGGAGCGGCTGGCTTGCTGTGTATGCTCCCGCCCACGTGATGATGTCATTTGTTTGCCCCGGGCACCCACATGCCTAGATCCGGCGCTGGTCATGTGTCCTCAGCCCCCATCAATCAGAGATGCTTTAGATTGATCCTGCACTGGGCAGGGGATTGGACTAGATGGTCTTTATGGCCCCTTCCAACTCTCTGATTCTATGAATGGGCAGACTGCCCTTCCTCACACTAATTTGCTTGCAGCTGGGGCCCTTCCCAGCTCCGGCCCACCTTTTGCACCCTGCAGAATTTCCTTAAAACAGAAGGGAAGGGCTGGGGACATGGAGAAACCCAGGAGATCCAGAGAACCATGCATCAGGCGGGAGAGGCTGGGATAACCTGTGGGTGACTGGAACCTGGGCGGGGGGGGGGCTGCAGAGTCATTTAACAGCCTGACCAGTACTCCGCGTGTGGGGTAGCCAGCTCCAGGTAGTGAAATGCCTGGAGATTTTGAGAGCTGAAACTGGAAGTACTTTATATACAAACACATTGTATATAAAGAAATCTTTTAGCATTGATCACTGACTGTTATGTTTCATAAAATTTTTTGAAAAGCACAACAGCTTTCTAGAGCCCATTGTATTTATTTGTACAATGGGCTTTGTTTCAATTGTAATTCACTGAGAACTTCTTATAAAACTGATTGTGAAATTATTGATTATTTATTAGGTATTATTCGGTATCATTAGGATCATTTCCCCAAGTGTGTTTATTGTATTTTCCCTAGGTTCAGAATGAAAGCTGGTGGAAATAACCTCCACCCACCATCACCACCTGGTACTAGGAGGAGAGCAAGTGGCAATGTCCCCCCCCCACATCTTAGCCCAGCTGATATTAGGAGCGAAGGAAATGTCAGTGCCTGCCCCCTGCCTTAACACAGCTGGTATTAGGAGCAGAGCAGGTGGCAATGCCCACAGCCGCCTTAACACAGTTAATATTAGGAGCGGAGCACATGGCAATGCTCACCCCGTCTTAACCGGTCTGGTACTAGGAGCGGAGTAGGTGGCAATGCCCACCCCTCACCTAAACACAGCTGGTATTAGGAGCAGAGCAGATTGCAGTGGCCTCCCCCTTCACACAGCTGGATCAAGAGCAGAGAAAGTGAAAATGCCCGCCCCCTACCATCACCCAGTAGGGATCAAGAGTGGAGCAGGTGGCAATGCCCGCCCTGTACCTTCATCTGTCTGGGGTCGGGCAGAGCACCCCATCTTCACACTGCCAGAATTAAGCGCCAAGCAGCCAGCAATACCCCCCTCAACCTGCTCCCTCTTCACTCAGCTGGGATCAGGAGCAGAGCAGGTGGCAATACCTCCCCCACTTTCACTTGGCTGGGATCGTTTCAGGGGGAAAAATACAATGGGCTCTAGAAAGGGGAGGGCGGATAGGCAGGCATTCCCTCCTCCTCCATCACTGATCCTGGCTGGCGAAGGAGGGAGTGGACATTGCCACCTGCTTTATGAGTGACCTCAGCAACGTGAAGTGGGGGGTGGGCATTGTCACCTACTCCGCTCCTAATACCAGCTGTGTTAAGATGGGGTGAGCATTGCCACCTGATCCACTCCTAATGGGCATGGCTATCTGCTCAGTGACATATTCCAGTAGATTGAAGGGGGTGGGTATTGCAACCTGCTCCTTGCCTTATCGTGGCTGGGAGAAGGGAAGAAGAGCATTGCCTCCTGCTCTGCACCTGATCCTAGCTAAGTGAAAGCATGGGGTGGGCATTGCCACCTGCTCCATTCCTGATCCCAACTGGATGAGGGCAGGGGTGAGCACTGCCATCTGCTCCACTCCTCGTCCCAGAAAGGTGAAGGGAGTGGGATTTGCATCTGCTCTGCTCCTGATCCCATCTAGGTGAAGGGGGATGGGCATGTCCACTTCCTCCACTACTAATACCAACTGTCTTATGTTAGGGTGTGGGCATTGCCACCTTATCTGCTACTACCAGCTGTGTTAAGTTGGGAGGGTGGGCATTACCACCTACTCCACTCCTAATACCAGATAGGAGAAGGGAGTGCGGGTATTGCCACTTGCTCTGCTCCTGATTATGGCATTGCTGCCTGCATGGCACCTGTTTTCAGCAGAGTGAAGAGGGTGAGTGTATTGCTGCCTACTCAGTGCCGCCTTCCCATAGATTGAAGGAGGCAGGCATTGCTGTCTGCTACGCTTCTTTATCCTGGATGGGTGAAGGGAAGGAGGGCATTGCCTCCTGCTCTGTATCTGATCCCAACCATGTGGCACGGGGCGGGCATTGCCACCTGCTCCACTCCTGATCCCAACTGGGTGTTGGTGGAGGTGGCCATTGCCATTTGCTACCCTCCTGATCCCAGTTGGGTGAAGTGGAACAGGAATTTCCACCTGCTCCACTCCTGACCCCAACTGGGAGTTGGTGGGAGTGGGCATTGCCACCTGCTCCACTCCTAGTACCTGCTGCATTATGGCTGGGGGAGGGCATTGCCACCTGCTCCACTGCTAATACCAGCTGGGTTATGGTGGGGTGGCCATTCCCACCTGCTCCGCTCCTAAGATTAGCTGGCTTAAGGCAGGGTGGGAATTGTTGGGGGTGGGCATTGCCACCTTCTTCACTTCTAATACCCAGCATCAAATAAGCCAAAAATAAGGCAGAAGTATTGCCCTCTGACTTATTTTAGGGTTACTTGATGCTGGTTGGTTGGGGGTTACTCCTGTAGTTTTTGTATTCCACTTCTAATACCAGCTGAGTAAGGAGGGGAGTGGACATTGCCACCTGCTCTGCTCCTGATTCCAGCTGGTTGAAGGGGGTGGGTATTGCTTTACTCCTAATACCGGCTGGGTTAAGGTAGGGGGCAGACATTGCCACCTGCTCCGCTCCTGTTCCCAGATGGCTGAAGGTGGGGAGGCATTGACACCTGCTCTACTCCTAATACCAGCTGGGTAATTTGTGGGGCGGGTATTGCCACCTGCTCTGCTCCTGATCTCACCTGGCTGAATGGGGGTGGCCATTGCCACCTGCTCTGCTCCTAATACCAGCTATGATAAGGAATTGGATGGGCATTGCCACCTGCTCCGCTCCTAATACCAACTGGGTGAAGACGGGATGGGCATTGCCACCTGTTCCGCTCCTAACACCAGCTGGGTGAAAGAAGGGGGCTGGTATTGCCACCTATTCCCCTCCTGATCCTGGCCTGGCCTTCCTGCCACAGCACATTTTCTGGTTGGACATGGTGCCTTGCCTTGGCTTCCCTCCACGGCAGCGCCCTCTGGTGGTGCACCAAGGTATAAAGTGAGTTGTCTGAAACATGCTTAATCAAGTATGTAGTAGGATTAGTGTTAATATGGAGTTTTCTTCAAAGGGCAATGCAGTCCAAGGTTATAATTGATGGCCAAGCATAAGCCCAAGAGCCTGGGTACTGCCAGCTTGTTATTCCATTTCGGCAAATTCTTTATTAAAGGCTCTTAATTATACATACTGTAATTCAGTTGTGGTGAAATACATTTCAGTAATGGTGTCTGTAGAAGGGAGCTCTGACTCTCAACAGCTTGCATTTTGAAAAGCTTGTTGGTCTCTATAAATAAATCCTGCCATTCTACAGCAGACCAACACAGCCTCCCACTTAAAAGTATTGCAATACAATTCAAAGGTTTTTTAAAAAATATTTCATTTTCTGTTCTGTCTCCATGTGCTTCCTAAATTAACACGAGAAAGATTCTTTCTGCAACAAAATCAAGGAATTCCCTTCCTTCCCTTGTACTGCAGGAAGTGCCATTCACTGCTAACTGTACCTGCTAACAGGCATTTTTTTTATTTCCCTCTTATTTGATTCTGTCTCTCTTTTCCATCTGCAGGTGTGAGGCACATGGAAATTGAGAAGGAACAAGACAAGTTGATTGTGGAAAGAGATGTAGATCTGCAGGTAGAAGCAAAATTTGAGGTTCAAATGGTACCCAAGAGAGAGTTGATAAGCAAAAGGAAAGCAAAAGAGAAGCAGAGAAAAGAATCGGTAGCCCATCAGAGCAGGAAGCTGCGTGAGTTCTCAGCCCAAGGTGAAATACGGAAGAGAAAGAGAAGACATAAGTGTCCACTGATTGAGAAAGGGTTGAACTGCAAACTCAGAGTTAAGAAATATCAGAACATTACAACATGCTGGAAAAGATGTACATGCTTGGAGTGTGGAAAGATGTTTCAGAACAGGAAGGTAGCTAAACATCACAGGATGCATAGGGGAGAAAGACCCTATAGATTCTTGGAGTGTGGGAATAACTTCTCTCAGAATAACACCCTAACTAAACATCAAAAGATTCCCTCAGGGGAGAAGCCATGCTTCAAGTGTGGAGAGAGCTTCCCTTGCGTTAGTGATGCCACTAGACTTCATAAGATATATAAAGGAGAGAAACCATATAAATGCTTGGAATATGGAAAGAGCTTCTCTCTGAAGGGCTACCTAACTAAGCATAGCAAGGTCCACACAGGGGTGAAGCCATATAAATGCTTAGAATGTGGGAAGACCTTCTCTCGGAATGGCCACCTAATTATACATCGAAAGGTTCACACAGGGGAGAAGCCATATAAATGCTTAGAATGTGGGAAGGGCTTCTCCCAGAAGGGCGCCGTAAGTATCCATCGAAAGATTCACACAGGAGAGAAGCCATATAAGTGCTTGGAGTGTGGGAAGAGCTTCTTCCTGAAGTGCCACCTAACTACCCATCGAAAGGTTCACACAGGGGAGAAGCCATATAAATGCTTCGAGTGTGGGAAGAGCTTCTCCCTCAAGGGCAACCTAACTATCCATCGAAAAGTTCACACAGGGGAGAAGCCATATAAATGCTTAGAGTGTGGGAAGAGCTTCTCCCAGACGGGCACCCTAAGTAGACATCTAAAGGTTCACACAGGAGAGAAGCCATATAAATGCTTGGAGTGTGGGAAGAGCTTCTCCCAGAAGGGCGTCCTAAGTAGACATCGACAGGTTCACACAGGGGAGAAGCCATATAAATGCTTGGAGTGTGGGAAGAGCTTCTCCCAGAAGGGCGTCCTAAGTAGACATCGACAGGTTCACACAGGGGAGAAGCCATATAAATGCTTGGAGTGTGGGAGGAGCTTCTCTCAGAAGGACGCCCTAAGTAAACATCAAAAGGTTCACACAGGGGAGAAGCAATATAAATGCTTGGAGTGTGGGAAGAGCTTCTCCCTGAAGAGCCACCTAAGTAGACATCAAAAGGTTCACACAGGGGAAAAGCCATATAAATGCTTAGAATGTGGGAAGAGCTTCTCTTTGAATGGTGCCCTAAGTAGACATGAAAAGGTTCACACGGGGGAGAAGCCATATAAATGCTTAGAGTGTGGGAAGAGATTCTCCCAGAAGGGCAACCTAACTAGCCATCAAAGAGTTCACACAGGAGAGAAGCCATATAAGTGCTTAGAGTGTGGGAAGAGCTTCTCTGAGAAGGGCAACCTAACTAGCCATCAAAAGGTTCACACAGGGGAGAAGCCATATAAGTGCTTAGAATGTGGAAAGAGCTTTAGTGGGAGAAGGAGCCTTAACTTACACCACAAGATTCACGCAGGAGAATAGTTGTTCAATCAAGTCAGCATATGGAAAACCAATCAAAGTGGCTGAACTGGGCTGCTTGTAGCCATGATGTTATTTATGGTCACTGCCCTGACAAGGAACATCTTTCTGCCTAATTTCCTCCTTTTCCTCCATCTTTTTACTCCATCTTTCCTCCTTTCTTTTTGTTAGCTTCAAATATATGTATGTTGCACCCCTGGTGAACAAACATACATATTTTTCTGTGTATTTTCTTCGAGCCTCTCATGTTATTGGATCATTCACCAAGCTGGTGAGATTGATCAAGGCCTCCTATTACCATTTAGAAAATGACAAGTGCTGTAACTTTCCAGTGGAAATAATTTTGATTCTATTTCAAAAATTGTGATATTGTAGATTAAACTTCTATCCTCCCCCTCAACGATCAATAACTAATGTAATGTATAATCTTCTGTATATCTTAGGGCTATTTAGGGTGGTTTGCTATTTTGATTCTCTTGTGTAAAAAATGAATAGGTGTATCCTGCTTGGACAAGGGCGCTCTCATCTCTGTTCCCTCAGTTTAGATCGGCTGGTGGCATTGGAGAGCCTGGAATGTATCAAATGCATTTGGCAGTTATTTCTTTTCCGTGTCATGGGAAGATCATCCCTTCTTTTCAGTGCAGTTCATGTGGTGCAAGGCTTCTGTTTCCAGTGGTTCACTGCTGTAGAACTGGCGTTGGAACACGACCAGGGAAGATAATTCAAGAGCACCTGGATATCTGCTGTTCATTATGTGTCATCTCATGCCTCAAAAGGCTCAGCTTTAAGTATGTAAGTCCAAGTGGAGAGGTTTTTATTGTCATGTGTGAAGGTGCCTGGAAACGTTTGTGCTTGTTCTTAACCAGGAAAATAGAGGTGAAACTCCAGCTCATCCTGAAGTAGTCAGACAAATAAATCGACCCTGTCTGAGAAATTGTTCCTCTCAGATGGAAAGAGCTGGTATGGAGCCACCATCAGAAGATGAATAATGGCTGCCTGATGGATTCCAGCCATTTTAACTTACCTGAGAGCAGATGAGAAAAGTCTACAGAATATCTATCAATATCGACTGAGACTTTTGAAATTCATGAAGAGAAAGCATTGTCCTGCTAATCATACTGTTGCACCAATATAGGTAAAAGCACATGACAATAATCAATACTGAGCAGTACTAGGCCAAGCACTTATATTCTAGACGAACTTTCAAACTTGGCATGAACCATCTGTGTGTTTTTTTCTGTGTTAGGTAATTCTAACCGGTGTGCTTTAATCTTTTGACAGTTAATTACAATAGCGGACTCTATCAAGATCCATGTTCCTCTATCAGAGATTCAACCAATGGTGGTTTCTCAACTTTTTCTGACACTTCTCAGAGATTTATGGTTTTGTTTTGTAAGTTTGAGTATAACGTAATTTTTTACTAATTGGAAGGTTGTACAATAGAAACTATGAATATTCAGTAAAGCATCAGACCAATCATTGTTTTTTTGTGCTATCATGGGAATAGACCTTAAATATTTGCATATGATGACGTATAAAATTGCAAAGTCAGATAGAATGGCAGAGCTCTGATGGAAGAAATCTCTTGAGAGAATTTAGGTGAGAACTTATTTTTACCTATGCGTTTCATAGAAACTTTGATTATGTTAAACTTCGAATTTATTAAGAAATGGTAGCAAACTTATTATTGCCTTTCTGTGTTCTGTTTTTATATTAATAAACATTTATATTTTGATTGCTTGCTTCATAAAAAAACTAGGGTGTATTTTCAATAAAGTGAAATAAACTCAAGACAGGTGTCTGTGTGTTTGATAAAGAGTTGCAAAGCAATATTGGAGCCTATATAAATAAATGTACTGATAAACAGGTGGTTCAAAGAACGAATCTATTTGATAGGTCTGAGAACTAATTGCTGAAAGCTTTCCAGGAGAAAGATACTGTTGAATAGTGTGTATTTAGTGTGACTGCACCAGCTTAAGGAGGATCCACAAAGAGTCCACACCTTGTTTGTTTAATAAAGGTGTATAATACAAATTATTTATAGGTGGATTAAGAGCAATATATACAAGTTTACAGTCCAGAGAGACAAAGTGCTTCACCTACACCTGGACTTGCAAGAAGCCCCAACCATACTGTACATAGTAGGTATATATACATGTAGACACCCAATCAGATACATGCATGAGTTTAGCTGAGTCATTCACTTCATGGTCTCCTGACTCTTAAGTTAACCATCTGACTCTATGTCACCTGATGTGTCTACCTGTCATACTGATCGTTCTCATCTAAAGCCTCTGCACACTGGCTTTTGACACTTAGGTATCAACAGATACATCTTTCTTTTGGCTAGCAGAAGCTTAGTTTCAGACACAGGCAAAAGCTCGTTACAGAACTATATAACTGAGTAAGCGTATTCAAGATAATTAACTCACTTCCTATCCTGGTGCACCACCAGATGGCGCTGCTGTGGAGGGAAGCCCAGGCAAGGTACCATGTCCCTCCAAAGAATGTGCCGTAGTGGGAAGCCCAGGCCAGGATCAGGATGGGAGCAGGTGACCCCAACCTTAATGCAGCTGAAATTAGGAGAGGAGCAGGATGCAATGCCCAACCCCATCCTTAACCCAACTGGTATTAGGAGTGGGGCAAGTAGCAATGCCCACACCCTGATTCATCCAGCTAGTAATACAAGCTGAGCATGTGACAATGCCCACCCCTGCCTTAACCCTGCTGAAATTAGGAGAGGAATTGAGTGCAATGCCCACCGCTGGCCTTAACCCAGCTGGTATTAAGAGCAGTGTGAATCCAAAAATGGCTGCTCCCGTAACAGGCTAGTGAAAATAATAGGGGGAAAACCCTTGGGAAGCACTAAGCCAATTCTTACTATTCCAACAACTTATCCGGTATCAGGAGCAGAGCAGGTGGAAATGTCCGCCCCCCCTTCAGCCAGCTGGGGTCAGGAGCAGTGTCCAGCCAATGCCTTAATCTAGCTCATATTAGGAGCGGAGCAGGTGGTAATGCCCACCCCACCACCTTAACCCAGTTGATATTAGGAGCAGAGGAGGTGGCAGTGTTTACTCCCTTCAGCCAGCTGGGATCAGGAGCGGTACTACAACAAACAACCAGGCATCCTACACAGTGCAATATAATGACCAATCAACCAACAGCACTTGCAATGAAATAAATGACTTCTTACAAACTTGGAAACATGAATACAATTAATTTAAAGTGCATGGTGCTACAGTGAACCAAACATTGAATAAATTCTTTTTCAACAATCATAGTCATTTGATCCTTTTCCTAATAGAATCATAATCATTCGATCCTTTTCCTAATACTTCCTAGCATGGCATTTGCAATTTTAACCTCTAGAACACACGTGGTTTTTTAGACTCCCTTTAGGGTTGGGCAATTCTTGGTCCCCATATACAAAGCCACTACCGACCATGTCCCTTTAAAGGACTGAACTGAGACAAGCATGATTATGACACAGGCAACGTCTACAACTGGAAACAACATATGCCTAAAAAGCGGGTTACCTGGGCTCCGTCTACCACAGGGAGAGCAGAATTTGATACCACGGACCCCTCAGACACAGACTTATCTGGTGATGAGGGAGGGCGTGCCCTTCGTAACCGTACAGTTCCCCCCATGCAACCTAGGAGACCTTTTTTGGGGAGGGGCCGCCTTTCGAGAAGAGGGAGACACATGACTTAGTGTTTAATCTATCCTCTAAGAAACTTACGGCAATGGAACATAAGGTACTGAATAGAGGTCTAGGTTTTGTGCCATCCCCCAAGTATAATCCGTTTGATACCTGTGTTGACCTGTTCAAGTTATTTTGGCAATTGAAATTAAAAAAAACTGTTTGGCAATACATCTGGAGGTGTCATTAATACTGGTCTCAAGCATAGATCCACATTTATACCTAAGGTCTTGGACATTCAGATTGAGACATTCGAAAGACTTGTTCTCAAAGAAGTAACAGCCTTAGAGAGTAAGCCCTATAAAACTTGGCACAACTTGACAAAGTCAGAGAAAAGTGCATTGGATAATTTAAAAAAGGACCCTACTGTGATCTTAAAACCAACCGATAAAGGAGGGGGTATAGTTCTGCTGGATAGGGAGGTCTATAGGAATGAGGTGCTACATCAGTTAGCTGACAGAAACTATTACTGCCCAATAGACCATGATCCCACAGCCGAGATAGGTAGGTTTATCAAAATTGTTGTGGATAAGGCTCTGGGAAGCAGCTATATTAGTCAGAATACATCGGGACGTTGAACCGTGATCCACGAGTCCCTGTGTTTTACTGCCTCCCCAAAATTCACAAAAATGTTTATCCACCCCCAGGACATCCTATAATATCTGCTTCGAATTCAATCTTAGAACCTTTAGCTATTTATTTGGACGGTGTACTACAGCCGTTTGTAGCTGAGACAAAGTCATATATTAAAGACACGATGGCCATCATCAACTTTGTCGAGTCCTTATATGTACCCAATGACACCTTCCTACTCACGATGGATGTGCAGTCTTTATACACCTCGATACCACATCTTGAAGCTAGACAAGTCATTGGAGATGTTCTCGACAGGCGGCCTTTTAAATTTCCACCCACTCACTTTCTGCTTGATCTCTTAGATTTGATTATGGAATGGAATTATTTCCGCTTTGAGTCTCAGTTCTATTACCAAGTTAAAGGAGTAGCCATGGGCTGCTCCACTTCACCCAGCATAGCGATTCTGTATATGGCCCATCTAGAAGACCGACATATTTTTGATAAAACATCTAACCCCTTTTACGACCAATTAATTTGCATAAGGCGGTACATTGATGACGTTCTGGTGATTATGACGAGTGCCAAAGAAGTGGGGAACTTCATGCATTGGATTAATACTTTAGACCCCAATATTAAGTTCACACATCAGGGAAGTTTACAACATGTCATGTTTCTTGACATTATTTACAAGAAAACCCCCACCTCGCTCGGTGTGCGCCCGTATCGTAAGGCAACCGACAGAGCAGCTTATTTAGAATACTCTTCCCATCATCGCTCTGCCCTTAAGCGTAATATACCTTATGGGCAATTCTTAAGGATTAGAAGGAACGCCACTGAATATACGGATTATCTCATGGAAGCCAAAAATATGAGTTGGGCTTTTAAGTCATGGGGTTACCCCGAGCAGGCTAAACATAGAGCTGAGTCTATTCCCCGTAGAGATTTATTAACATACAGGGAACGCAAAACCCGCACAAATGGTGGGATCTCATGGGCTTTAGATTTCTCCCCCCTTTCAGGGAAAATCTCAGAGATCACTAGGCGAAATTGGCATATCCTATTAGATATCCCTGGATGTATGTATCCCCCACAGATTGGGTTCAGAAAAACAAGGAGCTTGAAGGATGTCCTGGTACATTCAGATCTTAGAGATCGTGGTGGTATTAGCAATGTTCCACAGGGTCATTTCCTGTGTGGTCATTGCAATGTATGCCCTTTAAGTACTGATCTCCAAACTATCATTCACCCCATCCGAGGCATCCCCTTGTTCTCGAAAGGTTTCTCGACTTGCTCTACTGCCAATGTGGTATACCTTATTCAGTGTATATGTAAATTGCTATATGTGGGCTGTACCTCACGGCCGCTCCGACTTAGAATTCAGGAGCACCTGTCAAAAATAAGAACTGGCAATTTAGAGGCTCCCCTTACCCAGCACTTTGGGGTTTACCACAAAAATGAGAAGGAATTAAATTTTTCGGTCCTGGAAATAATAGACAAGCCGGGCTATGCAAATCGTTTTTTGCTGCAGGCAGAGGTACGATGGATTTTTCGCCTTCAGACCATGTGTCCTCGCGGTCTTAACAACGAATTGGATTATTCCTCTTTCTCATGAGTTCACTTACCCTCATGGGACGGGTTATATATGTGCGAACTTTACACCCTAAGGTGAAACACATTCTGGGTCCTTTACAACATCCCCTACAGGGAGGACAATGCTTCTTTTTAAACACAATAAGAACGTTTGTCAGGTTTAAATGTAATCAGATTTATTCAAACAGTATAAACCATTTTAATGTTTGTAATAAATTATTTATTATGGGTATTTATATCATTGTTATTTACTGCTATGATATTTATTCCTCCATATTTATTCGCCTTTTAGCATTTGTCTACGTGTTGTAAACTTAACTGCATTGTATTCTTAATCATTGTAAATATCAGATAATGATTATGGTTTGTATATAGTCCCTAAATTAGGTAGCTACTAAGGGCTTTTTTTAAATGTGTGGTGCCTTTAAATGACCAATGAAGTTTACTGGTCAACGCATATAACTGGGAAAGGGAAGATATTCCTCCCCTTCCTGGCTCGGGATGATGCTTCTCTATAACCAAAGATTGGGCGTTTGAATTTGATGAACAACTGTTGTAAGTTGATGATTTTGAAAAATCTTTATGTACAATGTATTGTAACTGGGTTTTCGTGGCTTATTGTATTGCGGTTTATTTTTTAGAATATAAATGGCCTGAAGAAGGAGAATTCTTTTGAAATGAGTGAAGAATTGAGGCTGGCACAGCTCGTTGCCTAATTTATTGATTTTGGAGGCTAATTTATTGACTTTGGAAGCCGCTGACGGCGTTGCTCCGACTCCCTTGCTAATTGCTTGACACTTTGCAATCAGCCAGCAGCGCTGTCTTGTCTTTGGAATTGAACTTATTTGTGCGAAAGTATTTGAATACCTTGTTATGATATACACAGCACTTGTTCTTTCACTTATAATTTGCACGGTTCATAAATTGGTGTCTACTGCTTTTTGGGTGTGCTTCCTCGAGCCTCGTCGGCTCCCCTTTGTATCGTTACCTTTAAGGAAGTCTCCAAGATAAATTAAGGTCCTCAGGTTGTTTGTTCTTTTTGTACAACACTAGAAATTTCCTTATAAAGGCTTACCAAGTGTAGTCTGGAAATATTCAAAATAAAGTCCGTATTGACAAGGAATCGCCCAACCAAAGCCAGTAAAAATCCTGGTGCAACGATGAAGTCTGTCAGAATAAATGATGTTAAAGAAGTCTTGTATCTTGTTTAATTGGGTGGATTTCAGCCCACATGAGGCTTCCCTAACCAGGGCACTTGCCACCCACCTAACGTCACATCAAGAATGGCCCTTATTCTATACTTCGCTCTTGATTTTGTATAATAACTTCCCAAAATCAATAAGATTAGTTGACTTGGCTACAGAAGAAGGTACAAAGCAAAGCAGAATTGGAAATCAAACTCCCAATAACTATCCCTTGGTTCCTTTACTTTCAAATTAAATGTATGTTAAACAAATTGGGAATTAAAAACATAATAGCTAAAGCCTAAACAGATCTAGAGCACCTTATAGATAAGTCTAATGGTTCCCGCAAGGGTCTTATCTCTCAAATCTATAATGTAGTATTAAATTCAGAAAAACAACAGGCATTGAAAATTAAATCTAATTGGCAAAATGATTGTGAAACAATGTTAACAGCTGATATTTGGGCTCAAATATGGTGCTCCAAACTAATGAACTCATCAGTAATCAGCACAAAACTTCAGTCATATATGATCGTACACTACTGGTATTTAACACCGAAAAAATTGCCATCATCTCATCCAAAAAAATCTCCTCTTTGTTGGAAAAAAATGTGGGGAAATGGGCACATTTTCCCATTGCTGGTGGGAATGTAAATATATAAGGGAGTTCCAGGATAAAGTCCTTAACCAAATATCTCTTATGACATCTTACAATATAGCTTTTAAACCAGAATTGATCTTCCTTAATTATTGGGAAGACATGGCCATACCGCAAATTAGATGTAACCTAATCGCAATATTATTCGTGGCAGCAAAGACTGCGATTGCAATAGAATGGAAGTCACAATATCTACCATCTCTTAATTTGTGGTATACTAAAATTTGGATACAACTGATAATGGAGAAAATATCGGAAAATATAGTAATGTCTACTAACCCATCATCATCAAGTCTATATACAAAATGGAGCCCTTTTTTGAGTTTCGTACAAATGACGAGTTATTGCACCTTATCATGATATCATCAATCTCTATCTATCTCTATCTATCTATCTATCTATCTATCTATCTATCTATCTATCTATCTATCTATCTATCTAGCTAGCTAGCTAGCTAGCTAGCTAGCTAGCTAGCTAGCTAGCTAGCTAGCTATAGCTATATCTGTAAAAGAACTTTGCTCTTCAATTTATTAAGCATGTATAAAACGCTATTTCAAGAAAAAAGCACCTGTTATTTAGTCTCTTTAGACACTTTATGTAATTTTACATTAGATAGTTTCTGTTATAGTTAATGTTTATGTTTATAAAATAATAAAAGGGGAAAAAAGAAAAAAGACCATGCCTGGGGAAAAATGGCCTTTGAATTGATGTAGGGTAAAAATTCCCTGGTCTGTCCAAGCCTTGCTTAAGAAAAAATTCTTCCCTATTTTAAAATCCGGATTCGACCATAATGTCAGTTTCATGTGTGAAAGAGAGACACATTGACGTCGTCCTGATTTTATACACCGTACTTCTCTAGCTGCGGAAATGACAGGAGGAACGAAATTCATTTTAACATAAAAGCGGTTTCCAAAAAGAAGCCTCTGAAGGAGCCCCAGGTGGATATTCCAGCTGAGTGGCATGATTTGTTCACGTTAACAAATATGCCTGATAAGCATTAAGGTCCAGAAAACCAAGCTGGCTTGAAATATGCCTGTTAGCGTGTTTTCACGGAAGCGCACGCAATAAGTCAAACCAGACTTGACTAGTGCTGAACTATATACAGTGGTTTATTTACAGCAGTATATACATACAGTCCATGCAGCACTTGTAGCAGACAAAATCCTTCTCACTGACAAAGTGCTCCGCATATAATCTAATTCACAAGAGTGACGAGCAGCACATAGACTGCTCAGAACATATACTACTCAGCACCAATCAGAATTGAAGTGCTGACTCATTCTGACAGTAGCCAGAATGTTGCGACCTTAGTCATGTGTCACTGTCACACGACACTCCATCTGTCAGTTAGATCAAAATGATCTGACAGACTACCTTGTACTTTGGCTGTCATCTTGCTTGCCATACATTATAGTATGCTGTCACGCCTCCCAAGATGCAGCCTAATATACATATAATTGGCTTTTCAACAACTTAAATCTATTTACAGGTTATCAGATTCCTTGTTTATTTTTAACACAAGTTTCTCTGCTGCTGTTCCTTTAAAGTATTTTAATACACGTTTTGCTGCCACCCAGTCCTTTTGATATGGGCAGTTACAACGTTGACACAACCAATGTACCGCTATTGATATGTCTGGCCTTGTAGAACAAGCAAGATAAAGTAATGACCCGACTAATGACTGATAAACTTCCTTGTGAGGAAATAGATTTTCGTTTGGTTCCTTGCAATAACTTGTAGTCATAGGTGTGTCAACTATGTTTGCATCATTCATACCATACTTTTGTACCAACTCTAGGATTTTAATTTCTTGACTCAGTGCAAAGTTACCTTGTTCATCCCTGGAAATCTGAACTCCTAGGTAATTTTGTATTAACCCCAGATCTTTCATCTTGAACACTGGTTGTAATGTTTTTATAAACCAATTCAATTGTTGTTCAGTATGGTACATAAAGCAAATGTCATCTACAAAGATCAGGACATAACAAATACTATTTTGCACTTTAATACTGTACATACATGGGTCAGCCACGCTCTGGCTAAATCCTAGATTTGTGAGTGCTTTGCTAAGACACTGTCCCCATTCATGCCTATTTTGCTTCAACCCATAAAGAGCTTTATGCAACCTTAGAACTGTGTTGCTTCCTCCAGTATTGAACCCTGGAATTTGCTCCATATACAGCTCTTCCTTGAGGGGAGCATTCAAATAAGCTGTCTCAAAGTCAAAGTGGTGTACCCTCATGTTATTTACTGATGCTGTAGCAAGAGCTACTCTAATAGTTTCATTTCTCACAGTGCTAGCAAATGTTGCGTCATAATCAAGACCTTCAACTTGATTGAACCCCTTTGCAACCAAACGAGCTTTATATTGCACTTCACAATTAGGTTTTTGTTTCAATTGATATAACCAACGACATCCTATTGCCCTTTTATTGTCTGGCAATGTAGCAGCAGAAAATACATCATGTGCCTTGAGAGAGTTAAATTCCGCCTCCATAGCTGATACCCACGCATTTCGCTGTGTTTTATCTAGAGACATTACCTCAGCATAATCATTTGGCACCTTAACATAAACATGATTTATGCCATATCTCTGTGGGGGCACACCTTTTGTTGTTCTGCTAGATACCCTGGGTATCTGTGGTGAACTGTGAACTGGATGAGAGACTTGACCTTCAGGATAAGAACCTTCCTGTTTTATCTCCTGATCATTTTCTATACCCTCAGTCACAGGCAACATTATTTGTTCAGGTCTCATTAGCATGTATACGAGACCAATTAGTTTGCTCACAGAATTTTGCGGACCTACTAAATACAAGCATATTATTGGCATTCACAAACCTATAAGCCTCCATGCCTGTTTGGCAACCTATAAATGTGAGCTTCTGAGCTCTAGGACCACCTTTCCTTCTCAGTTTCAATGGGATATTGACCCAAGCCTTGGAGCCAAAAATTCTTAAATGCTGTAATGAGGGTTTTTTTCCCATAGAGTGCTCTATATGGTATATCATCAATAGTTTTACTCCATACTCTATTGACATTATATGTTGCACACCTGAGACACTCAGCCCAGAAAGATTTGGGCAACCCTGAATCATTTAACATAGAGTGCATCACTGTTTGCAAAATGCCTGCACGTCTTTCAGCCACACCATTTTCTTGGGGACATGCAGTATTTGCCACTCTGTGTTGTATACCTTGGGCTTGAAACCATTTTTGTAATTCTTGAGACATAAATTCACCCCCAAGATCACTTTGGAACCTTATAATCTCTTGTCCCAATTGTTTTTGCACGCTCTTTGCCCACTGCTTAATTGTTTCACAGACCTGAGATTTCCTTTCAAGTGGATAAGACCAACAAAACCTTGAAAAATCATCAACAATCAGTAATGCATATTTTCTACCAGATATGCTGTTTGGATAGGGGCCAATGACATCGGCATGCACAAGAGCCAGAGGTCTTTGTGTAACTCTATCACTTGCTTTGGCAACAGGGTGCGTTTGGGATTTGCTTTGCTTACACACATCACAGTCTAGATACGTTTTACACTACTTTAGTTTATCTATACCCAAGCAAGCAAATGTTTTGGACAGTGTACCAAAGGACATGTGTCCTAACCTTCTATGATACATGTGTATACACTCATCATGCAACACTTTGTTGCTGAGCATAGCTTGAGCCTGCCCAGGTTTGTTTTCTAGAATATATACACCATTCTGTACTGTACCTGTGGCAAGAACCTTATCACCTTTGAGAGTGTTACATTGTTGTTTCTCAAATTTAACCGTGAAACCAGCTTTTGTTAACTCACTTACACTAAGCAGATTATTTTCCAAGCTAGGCACACATATAACATTGTGAAAGGTATGATTGAGACCAGAAAAATATACCTTCCCCTGAGCATGTACAGACGCAGGGGCACCATCTGCAAGACTCACATGATCAGTACTGGCTGGCTGAAGGTCAGACAGCAACCTTTTATCATTTACATAGGTCCAAAATGCGCCGGAATCGATGACCCATAGGTCAGGGGCAGCAGACCCATGTGCAGTCACCAAAGTTGCTTGATGCTTGGCCACATTTTGGGACTTGAGCTTGCCTCCTTCCTTGAGAGCATCGGTGGCTCTTTCTGTCTTCCGAGTGCAAAAGCTTTTAATGTGACCTGGGGAACCACACTTGAAACACCGGCGTGTCCTTAATGCAAGCAGAGGCTGGCTGGAACACTGATTTTTGCTTCTCTGCTGTTTCCTCTCCTGTGGATTGGCTGGACACCTGGACTGGCTGGCACGGTTCCCGGAGTAGCTGGCACTGTTCCCGGACTTGCTGGCACCATTCCCGGAATGGCAGACTGCCAACTCTTGGTGATGCAGCAGTTTATCTTCTTCTTGTAGAAGCCTCCCGGACAAATAATCAAGAGTAAGAGCTGACGGCTCTAAGTTTTCTAATGCAGAGACGAGGGGGTCGTATTTCTCCGACAGGGAACATAATATAATATACACTTTGTCCTCTTGAGAGATTTCCTTGCCTCTCTCTGCCAGTAGCTGGAAGCATTCAGTGAGAGCATTTAGATGTTCTCTCACACTTTGGTGGTCTAGCATAATGGTCCTGTACATCCTCCTCATTAATGACATTATAGAGCCTGAGGATTTCTGGATATATACTGCAGCCAGACTGTCCCATGCTTCTTTAGCTGTTGTTTTCCCCAACACATACACTAATTGTTCATCAGAAACGCTTAGCACTATCAGTGCAAGTGCTTTCTCTATCTTTGTAGTGTCGTCTGCCGACGGAGCAGCTGGTGGGTCAGAAACATAAGTCCAGAGCCCTTCCTTCACCAGGAAATGTTTCATACGAAGTGCCCACACAGAATAATTCTGGTACGTCAGCTTTTCAACAAACACAGCTGCCATAGCCAAGGCCATGTTGTACTCACTTTGATCACTCTTTATCAACGGCCAGACAATATCCTCTTCCTCCTCCAAGTCAGACTGATAAGAGCCGCCGTCCGTGGACTGTATCTTGACGTCAACGTCGCCTCCTGCCTGGTCCACTGCTCAGCTGTATCCGGAGCTCACCAATCCCACTAAGGCAAAGCCTCCACAGCTCAGTGCAGTTATCACCAACTGTAGTCAGCTCTAGCGCAATCCTGGGCCCATAACCCTGTTAGTGTGTTTTCACGGAAGCGCACGCAATAAGTCAAACCAGACTTGACTAGTGCTGAACTATATACAGTAGTTTATTTACAGCAGTATATACATACAGTCCATGCAGCACTTGTAGCAGACAAAATCCTCCTCACTGACAAAGTGCTTCGCATATAATCTAATTCACAAGAGTGACGAGCAGCACATAGACTGCTCAGAACATATACTTCTCAGCACCAATCAGAATTGAAGTGCTGACTCATTCTGACAGTAGCCAGAATGATGCAACCTTAGTCATGTGTCACTGTCACATGACACTCCATCTGTCAGTTAGATCAAAATGATCTGACAGACTACCTTGTACTTTGGCTGTCATCTTGCTTGCCATACATTATAGTATGCTGTCAATGCCTGCATCATCTTCCTCCTGCCCAGTGCAGGCATTGAGGATGGAGGTGCCAGAGAGGCTTGATGCAAGACGCAAGGCCCAGGAGCCACTACAAGGGGCAGGGAAGCCCCAGTTCAAACCTTCCCTCAGCCAAAGCCTACTAGGCAATCCCTGGGACAAGCATATGGGCCTGCCTTTCAGGACAGTTGTAAGGATGGCTGAGAATGTCTGTCAAGCCCTCGAAAGAATCATCGATCCCTTGAGAGAATGACACACTGTGCAGCAGATCCCCACACACTCCTACCCAGGGGGTGATATTCTTCCCCTTGAATGATGAAATACAGGAAGCGACATTTTATTCTGTGTTTGGGGCAACTAACAGGGAGTTACATAGAGCTCCGGGGCATCCATCACGTGACCAGATGGTTTAATTCTTCCCCCCCCCAGCAGCAGCAACCTTTATTGGCATTGCACTCGATGCAACTAGAACTCAGTCTACAAATACACAATTTGCCTCAGAGATGCAAGATTCAAAAATTTAGCTATAGTTTCGATAACTTTTTGGTTCTGAGTAGCCAAGAGGAAGGTAACTTTACATTGATCAGATTTCCCAATTTGCTCTCTCAACAGTGGGATGTATAGCACAGTAATAAGTACTAGGGGTGTGCAACAAAATATTATATACTTTAGATATCATTTTTCCCCCTCTTGAAGTAGACACTCTTCTAATTCCGAGTTTTCCATCCTAAATCCTACTTTTCTACGATCTGTATCATATAAATCTTTTATTTGTCTATATTGAAACCAACTATACTGAAATAACAATTCTTCATTAGTTTTAATAGTATGTATATTCTGATCTACTCTGAGAATTTCTTTATATGTCATCCACTCCTCTCCATCATATTCCGTTTTTGGGTTTACAACTTCCGCTGGTACAATCCACATTGGTGTCTTCTCATCTAGGTATCTCTTATATTTTGTCCAAACCACAAATAAACTCCATCTCACAAAATGATGTAAAAACATAGCATCAGCTTTAGTCTTTTCATACCACAAATATGCATGCCATCCAAAAAGTTTATTATATCCTTCCAAGGTCAATAGTTTGTGATTTTTCAATAACATCCAACCTTTCAGCCAAACCAAACGTATAGCTTCATGATATAATTTTAAATTTGGCAATTGTAATCCACCTCTTTCCTTGGCATCATATAATACCTTCATCTTCACTCTAGGCTTCTTCCCTGCCCACACAAAATTCAAAATCTTTCTTTGCCATTTTTCAAATTGCTTATTGTCTTTCACAATTGGTATTGTTTGCGTTAAAAACATTATCCTCGGAAGTACGTTCATCTTAATTGCAGCAATACGACCCAACCATGACAAATTCAACTTATCCCAGTTCAGCATGTCTTTATCTATTTGTTGCCATAGCTTATCATAATTATTCTTGAATAAGTCAATGTTTTTTGCAGTCAACTCAATACCTAGATATTTTGTTTTATGAACTACCTCACAGTTTGTTATCTCCATTAATTCTTGTTGTTGTTGTTTAGACATAGTCTTACACAGTAATTTAGATTTATCCTTGTTTATATAAAATCCTGCCAAATCTCCAAATTCTTTTATTATCTCCATCAGTCTTGGCATATTTTGAATAGGATCTTCAACAATAACCATCACATCATCTGCAAAAGCTCTAACTTTATAGAAAAAAACTTTTAATTTTCAAACCTCTTATCATGTCATCTTCTCGTATCTGCCTAAGTAAAATTTCCAATACCATCACAAACAACAATGGAGAGAGTGGACACCCTTGTCTCGTTCCCTTTCTTATCTCTAATTTTTTTGTTATATCACGATTTACAACTATAGCTGCAGATTGATTCTTGTATATTGCCTTCATTGCTTGAATAGACATCTTGCCTATTTGCATCTTTTCCATCGTAGCAAACATAAAATCCCAATTTAAATTATCAAATGCTGCGGTTGGTGTTGGAGCGGTGGTAAATTCCGCGGCAGCGGAAAACGCGGCCCTTGTGGTCAGGGGGAAGTCTTGGTAGCTGCTGCAGCAGCCTTGGACGAATCGGCCTCCCTCCATTCGGAGGCAGAACTGAGCCATCGGGTCTCGGAGGGGGTATCACTGGTCTCCCTCCGTCTGGGGGCAACGCTGGACCTCCATCTCTCGGAGGGGGTACTATCGGTCCTTCTCCATCCGGAGGATTAATTGGTTCTTCGTCATCTGGAGGCATCACCGGTTCCCCGCCTCCCGGGGACCCTGGTATTATGGGCTGGTTAGGGTCTAAAGGCTCTTCGTCTAGCGGTTCATCCCCTCCACCACCGCCACCATCTCTGTCGTCATCTGGTATAATCGGGTGATCATCATCGTCATCAGGGGGGTCTTGAGGTTCTTCTGCAGGATCAGCGGGGTCTCTCGGAGGCCCGGTGGGGATCAGCTCCTGTAGCGCTGCTAACTGTTGTCCCACGTTTTGGCCAGTCGCCCCGTCCGGCCCCGGGTTGCCGTCCCCCATCACTAGTACCGACAGTAAATGCACTGCATGGGCCAAACTTTCCTCCATATTACATAAACGTTCTTCTAAAAACTGTATCCGCTCAGGATTCACCCCCGTCGTGGGCTCGGTATGCACCGGGGATGTCGCCCGCGGGAGGTGGGCCGTTTCCATATACTCTGCGTAGGAAGCCGTTACTCTGGGCCAAGGTTTAATTTCTCCCATACCTTGTGCTCCTTCCTCCATGGCCGATCTCCCTGCCAAAATTCCTTTGGTCAGGCCGGTAATCGCGGAGATTCCTGCATCCACAGCCACTGTATGACTTTGTAATTGCACCCAATTCTGCTCGGTGCTATGTCTTTGCCGTTGCCCCGACCAAGGGGCATCCTCCACAAAATCCCAGGTTCTTTGGGCGGAATCTGTACCCAATCCAAAGCCCTCAAACTGCTCGGCCTGTCTATCCCAAAGGTATCTGGACCGGTCTTGAGGATGCTCGGGTATCGCACCATATCTACCTTCCATCTGCGTCTTGGAAAAAGCTGTGCTTATCCTCCTCTCCCTCGACTCTTGAGGCCTGGATCCCCACTGTCTGGGTGTGGGAAGCGAGACCAATTGTCCCGTTCTACGTTGAACAATGGTGGTGTCAAGCGTAGGATCATCCAGCGGCTCCGTTCCTCCTTGAACGGGGGCTGTAGAGTCCCGTCCACCCGTGCCGGGGGAAGTATAGGGATCAAACAAGGGGTCTGCGCCCTTGGAATCCGACTGTCCCAGATTAGGCATTGGGACCATGGGTGATTCGCAACAAAATGTCAGCTTGTGGATCAACAAAAGTAGCCTTTCAGCCTATCCTTGCACAAAGACATGAGTCCTTGGGTTTCAAAGATTTTACTGAAATAAAGCACGCATTGTAATCCACTATCCAGGAGATATATCCCAGCTGGTACATATGGCTTGTTGCGAATGAGATCATATGAAAAGGTACAAAGTAGCAAACCCCAGCATTGCCCATCCTCCCCCCTTGGTTTCTCTAAGAAGCGGTTAGTAGCTGAGAAGTGAAACTTTCCCAGGACGATAGTTGCCGTAGACAAAACATCCTTTGGGTAGATAGCAGTCTGTGAAGAGTCCTTGCACCTGCAAGAGAAGAGAACTTTGCATACACACAGTTAGAAATGGAGTCAGTGCTGCTACATACAGAGATCCATGTCAGACTTGACATTCCATTCCATGATAATAATTTGTACTCCATATTTAAGGCCTACTTACTTTGGGTAAGTCCTTTTCTTTCTCCAACAAAAACACTTCCATTGCGTGCCTTGATTTAATCACTTGTCTCACAGATTGGAACTCAAAGCTCAGACCTTCTGGTATTGCCCATCTATATCTTATGTTTATAATTTTCAATTTTTGTGCTAGATCTCTGTATTTCTTGCTCTCTTGCAGAACTCTCCTTGGTAGCTCCTTCATGATTCTGACCCGTGTCCCTTCAAGTACTAACGAGGATTCAAAATGTTTTCTAATAATTTCCTCCTTCATTCTCTTTGTAGTTAATAATATATCTTGGCAAATCCTTTTGCTGTGCATACCTTGAATGTACTCTGTAGGCTATATCCAGATTGGCTACCACCTCTTCTTTCTCTTTGTTTAAAAATTCTGCAATTATTTCAGTAATTTGTTTCAGAGTTGACTCAGCCATTTTCTCTGGAATGCCTCTAAATCGAAGTTGTCTTTCCATTGCTTTACATTCCATCACAACCATCCTATCACTCATCACTGATATTTCTGCTTTTAAACTTTCCATCTTCGTTTCCACCTCTTGTACCTTCTGTTGTGCAATTTGAAGCTCCATTCTTATCTCGTTAATATTTTTCGCCAACTCTGCAACTTCTGATTTTATAGCCTCTTTAATATACTTCAATAAATTTTGGTGTGACCCCTGTATTTGCTTTTGTGATTCCTGTGCCATTTCTTGTGTCTTTTGTAGTCTCATTTATTTCTTTATTGCCCTCTGTTACTTTCTTATCCAAATTCTCAATTGCTGTCTGCCAATCTCTATCTTTATCCTTTTTCGCCATTGTTGGGCTTGCCTTGGCACCCCACAAATCCGCTCTCTTTCTCAGCTCCGTTTTCTCACCTGTCACTTTTTACTCTCATGCCAAACTTTAATTCAATAATGTCCAAAAATTTTTTACACCGTTCAAAATGTCGGGCATTTTTTCTCTATGGTACAGTCTATGGTAAAATCTTTGGCTTTTCCCTCACTCAAAATGGCAAATTGCACTTCCTTTTCAAAATGTCAGGTGTTTTTTCTCTATGGTACACTCTGTGGTAAAATCTTTGGCTTTTCCCTCACTCAAAATGGCAAATTGCACTTCCTTTTCAAAATGTCAGGTGTTTTTTCTCTATGGTACAGTCTATAGTGAAGTCTTCAACCTTTCCCCCACTCAAAATGGCAAATTTCCGCTTCCTCTTCAGGTCCTCTGTCCCTTGTTGTTTTCCTTCCGTTCCTCCCCCGGTGCGTTTCCTGTCCTTCTAGCTGCGGCTCGCTGCTATTACAAACAAACTACTTCTTGCGATCTTTCCGCCGCTTCCCACACTCCTTCCCTCACATCATCATCTCGCAAACCGCAGGTATGCAAAACAAAAAGTTCTTTTCGCTATTTTTCGACTCTTTTATCTTGAAAAAAATCACAATTTTCACTCCCCACCACTTTATAAAGTCTTCCACTTTAGGTATCTGTCTCTTTAAATTAGTAAACTTTGGTCTTTGTTTAATAATCAAGCTCATTAGGGGAGATAGCAATCTTTACTTCTTTTGTTCTTCTTGGGTTGTACTCAGTTTCTTTTGCTCAATTCTGTTTAAATCTGTTTCTGAAGCTTGGGTATGACGGCCCTGTACCACTTCAAAGACTCCAAAAGCTGCTGCAGAGATAGTAGCCACTCTTCTATGAGGGGACCTCAAGGCAGGGGTAGAATCCTGGATTCAGAACCCCCCCTCTGCCGAGATCACACACTCTTGGGGCTGCAAAGCGTTCCTGCCCAATTTCTGGTTGAAATCAGGGGGCTGCGGGTGGTGGAGGCACCTCACCAGCCAAAAAACAGCACCTCGGATGGTCCAGCTCCCTGGACCATATCAGACCACTATAGTCCCAAATCGGAAGTCCAGTCCAAGGTTATAATTGATGGCCAAGCATAAGCCCAAGAGCCTGATGGGTACTGCTAACTTGTTATTCCATTTCGGCAAATTCTTTATTAAAGGCTCTTAATTATACATACTTTAATTCAATTGTGGTGAAATAAATTTCAGTAACACTGTCTGAAGAAGGGAGCTCTGACTCTCAAAAGCTTGCATTTTGAAAAGCTTGTTGGTCTCTATAAGCAAGTCCTGCCATTCTACAGCAGACCAACACAGCCTCCCACTTAAAAGTATTTCAATACAATTCAAAGGTTTTTAAAAAAATATTTCATTTTCTGTTCTGTCTCCCTGTGCTTCCTAAATTAACACGAGAAAGATTCTTTCTGCAACAAAAGCAAGGAGTTCCCTTGCTTCCCTTGTACTGTAGGAAGTGCCATTCCCTTCTAACTGTACCTGCTAACAGGCATTTTTTTTGTTTCGTTCTTATTTGATTGTGTCTCTCTTTTCCTTCTGCAGATGTGAGGGACACGGAAACTGAGAAGGAACAAGACAAGTTGATTGTGGAAAGAGATGTAGATCTGCAGATAGAAGCAAAATTTGAGGTTCAAATGGTACCCAAGAGAGAGTTGATAAGCAAAAGGAAAGCAAAAGAGAAGCAGAGAAAAGAATCGGTAGCCCATCAGAGCAGGAAGCTGCGTGAGTTCTCAGCCCAAGGTGAAATACGGAAGAGAAAGAGAAGACATAAGTGCCCACTGATTGAGAAAGGGTTGAACTGCAAACTCAGAGTTAAAAAATATCAGAACATTACAACATGCTGGAAAAGATGTACATGCTTGGAGTGTGGAAAGATGTTTCAGAATAGGAAGGTGGCTAAACATCAGAGGATGCATAGGGGAGAAAAGCCCTATAGATTCTTGGAGTATGGGAATAACTACTCTCAGAATAACACCCTAACTAAACATCAAAAGATTCCCTCAGGGGAGAAGCTATATAAATGCTTCAAGTGTGGAGAGAGCTCCCCTTGTGTTAGTGATGTCACTAGACATCTTAAGATATATAAAGGAGAGAAACCATATAAATGCTTGGAATGTGGAAAGAGCTTCTCTCTGAAGGGCTACCTAACAAAACATCGCAAGGTCCACACAGGGGAGAATCCATATAAATGCTTGGAGTGTGGGAAGAGCTTCTCTAGGAATCACAGCCTAGCCTTGCATCAAAGGGTACACACAGGGGAGAAGCCTTATAAATGCTTGGAGTGTGGGAACTGCTTCTCTCATAGTAGCAGCCTAAGTACACATTGAAGGGTTCACTCAGGGGAGAAGCCATATAAATGCTTGGAGTGTGGGAAGAGCTTCTCTCTGAAGGGCAACCTAAGTATCCATCAAAAGAACCACACAGAGGAGAAGCCATATATATGCTCAGAAAGTGGGAAGAGCTTCTCTCAGAATAGAACGTTAACTAGACATCGAAGGGTTCACACAGGGGAGAAGCCTTATAAATGCTTAGAATGTGGGAAGACCTTCTCTTGGTATAGTACCCTAAGTAGCCATCAAAAGGTTCACACAGGGGAGAAGCCATATAAATGCTTAGACTGTGGGAAAAGCTTCTTTCGGAATAGTACCCTAAGTAGCCATCAAAAGGTTCACACAGGGGAGAAGCCATATAAATGCTTGGAGTGTGGGAAGAGCTTCTCTCGGAAAAGCCAGGTAACTAGACATCAAAAGGTTCACACAGGGGAGAAGCTGTATAAATGCTACGAGTGTGGGAAGAGCTTCTCTCTGAAGGGCAACCTAAGTATCCATGAAAAGATCCACACAGAGGAGAAGCCATATATATGCTCAGAATGTGGGAAGAGCTTCCCTCAGAATAGCAAGTTAATTAGACATCGAAGGGTTCACACAGGGGAGAAACCTTATAAATGCTTAGAATGTGGGAAGACCTTCTCTTGGTATAGTACCCTAAGTAGCCATCAAAAGGTTCACACGGGGGAGAAGCCATATAAATGCTTAGACTGTGGGAAATGCTTCTTTTGGCATGGTAACCTAAGGAGCCATCAAAAGGTTCACACAGGGGAGAAGCCATATAAATGCTTGGAGTGTGGGAAGAGCTTCTCTCTGAAGGGCAACCTAAGTATCCATGAAAAGATCCACACAGAGGAGAAGCCATATATATGCTCAGAATGTGGGAAGAGCTTCCCTCAGAATAGCAAGTTAACTAGACATCGAAGGGTTCACACAGGGGAGAAACCTTATAAATGCTTAGAATGTGGGAAGACCTTCTCTTGGTATAGTACCCTAAGTAGCCATCAAAAGGTTCACACGGGGGAGAAGCCATATAAATGCTTAGACTGTGGGAAATGCTTCTTTTGGCATGGTAACCTAAGGAGCCATCAAAAGGTTCACACAGGGGAGAAGCCATATAAATGCTTGGAGTGTGGGAAGAGCTTCTCTCGGAGGACCAACCTAAGTATCCATGAAAAGATCCACACAGAGGAGAAGCCATATATATGCTCAGAATGTGGGAAGAGCTTCCCTCAGAATAGCAAGTTAACTAGACATCGAAGGGTTCACACAGGGGAGAAACCTTATAAATGCTTAGAATGTGGGAAGACCTTCTCTTGGTATAGTACCCTAAGTAGCCATCAAAAGGTTCACACAGGGGAGAAGCCATATAAATGCTTAGACTGTGGGAAATGCTTCTTTTGGCATGGTAACCTAAGGAGCCATCAAAAGGTTCACAAAGGGGAGAAGCCATATAAATGCTTGGAGTGTGGGAAAAGCTTCTCTCGGAAGACCAACCTAAGTAGACATCAAAAGATTCACACAGGGGGAGAAGCCATATAAGTGCTTAGAATGTGGAAAGAGCTTTAGTGGGAGAAGGAGCCTTAACTTACACTACAAGATTCACACAGAAGAATAATTGTCCAATCAAGTCAGCGTGTGGAAAACCAATCAAAGTGGCTGAACTGGGCTGCTTGTAGCCATGATGTGATTTATGGTCGCTGCCCTGGCAAGGAACATCTTTCTGCCTAATTTCCTCCTTTTCCTCCATCCCCCCTCCTTTCTTTTTGTTAGCTTCAAATATATGTACGTTGCACCCCTGGTGAACAAACATACATATTTTTCTGTGTATTCTCTTCAAGCTTCTCATGTTAATTGATCATTCACCAAGCTGGTGAGATTGATTAAGGCCTCCTATTACCATTTAGAAAATGATAAGTGCTGTAACTTTCTAGTGGAAAGAATCTTGATTCCATTTCAAAAATTGTGATATTTTTTGTGATATAGATTAAACTTCTATCCTCCCCCTCAACGATCAATAACTCATGTAACGTATCATCTTCTTTATCTCTTAGGGCTATTTTAGGTGGTTTGCTATTTTGATTCGTGTAAAAAAATGAATAGGTGTCTCCTGCTTGGACAAGGGTGCTCTCATCTCTGTTCCCTCAGTTTAGATTGGCTGGTGGCATTGGAGAGCCTGGAATGTATCAAATGCATTTGGCAGTTTTTATTTCTTTTCCGTGTCATGGGAAGATCATCCCTTCTTTTCAGTGCAGTTCATGTGATGCAAGGCTTCTGTTTCCAGTGGCTCACTGCTGTAGAACTGGCGTTGGAACAGGACCAGGGAAGACAATTCAAAAGCACCTGGATATCTGCTGTTCATTATGTGTCATCTCATGCCTCAAAAGGCTCAGCTTTAAGCACGTAAATCCAAATGGAGAGGTTTATATTGTCATGTGTGAAGTTGCCTGGAAAGGTTTGTGCTTCTTCTCAACCAAGAAAATAGAGGTGAAACTCCAGCTCATCCTGAAGTAGCCAGATAAATAAATCGACCCTGTCTGAGAAATTGTTTCCCTCAGATGGAAAGAGCTGGTATGGAGCCACCATCAAAAGATGAATAATGGCTGCCTGATGGATTCCAGCCATTTTAACATAACCTGAGAACAGATGAGAAAACTCTGCAGAATATCTATCAATATCGACTGAGACTTCTGAAATTCATGAAGATAAAGCATTGTCCTGCTAATCGTACTATATAATTGAGTAAGCGTATTCAAGATAACTAACTCGCTTCTTATCCTGGTGCACCACCAGATGGTGCTGCCGTGGAGGGAAGCCCAGGCAAGGCACCATGTCCCTCCAGAAAACGTGCCATGGCGGGAAGTCCAGGATGGGATCAGGTGGCAATGCCAGCCCCAACCTTAATGCAGCTGAAATTGGGAGCGGAGCAGGGCGCAATGCCCACCCCAAGCCTTAACTGGTATTAGGAGTGGAGCAAGTGGCAATGCCCACCTCCCCTTAACCTAACTGGGATCAAGAGCAGATTGCAATGCCCACCCTCTCCTTCACCTAGCTGGGATCAGGAGCTGAGGAGGTGGAAATGCCCACACCCGTCTTAACCTAGCTGGTATTAGGAGCAGAGCAAGTGGCAATGCCAGCCTCCCTTCACCCAGCTGGGATCAGGAGCAGAGCAGATGGCAATGCCCTTCCTCCATCAGCAAGCAGGGATCATTTGTTCACTGGCTATTTTTGTATAATATAATAGCCGGTGAACATGTGATGATACGAAACGGGAATTGACAATTACGCTGGCAATATACCCGTCCAGCTGCGGCTGTATTGTAGATATTACCATCAGCATTGAAATTGCTACACACACCCGGTGGAGAGTTAATATACACCACTCTCAAGATTTTCATCAGAGAAATTGGAGCATTTGTTCACAAATCGGCCTATAAACTTTTCCAGCACATCAGCAAAGTTGGAGCAATTGCCCTCAAATTGTCCTATAAATTTTTCGTTGCTTGGTTTTCCAGTATGCTTTGGTGCTATGAACTATGTGATAATATATGTACATTGTCCTTCTAAACTATTTTTCCTATTTGAATGGTTATGAAGAATTGTTATTCTGTACTGACTCAGTACTTTGCACTTTGTTTTAGAGTAAATTCTCGGTAATTACTTTGTCTTGCCCCTGGAGACCCTAGTGGTCTTTTTTTGTACACTGACTTTTCTGGGGTACCTCCTCTTGTTAGTTTGGAATCTGGAGCAGAGCAGGTGGCAGTGTCCGCACCCCCTTCACCCAGCTGGGATTAGAAGTGGAGCAGGTAGCAGAGCTGGCAGCTGACCTTCGCCTGTCGATATCCAGCACGTAGCAGGGAGGCAATGCCCGTTCCTCGCTTCACACAATGGGGAGAAGGTGACAATGCCTACCCCCTTCACCCAGCTGGGATCAGGCTCGGAGCAGGCGGCAATGCCCGTTTGCCCTTCACCTGGCTGGGATCAGGAGCGGAGCAGGTGCTAATGCCTGCCCCCATTTACCAGGCCTGTATCTAGTGTGGAGCAGGTAGCAAAACCCACCATCCCTTCCCATGGCTGAAATCAGGAGTGGAGCAGGTAGCCATGCCCATCCTCTCCTTCACCAGCCAGGATCAGTGTTGGAGGAGGAGGGAATGCCTGCCTGCACTCCCTCCCCTTTCTACAGCCCATTCTATTTTTTCCCACAACGGGCTTTGTTGCTAGTAGATTCATGAATGGCTTGCTTTGTATTTTTCTGTTTTGCATTTTAGAATATTTTTCCTGTTTCCAGTCCTAGGAGGGGAGAGTTGATGCATTTCAGGTATTAACCACCTCTTATCTATGTGTTCTCAAGTAATTTCCAATCTAGCAAATCAATGTTTGTCCTTAGAGAGTCACTGGGTGTTTATCTTAGTCTAATTTATGGCAATCTGCCATTGGATATATTTGATGATCTCAGAGTGGGGTTCAAACTTTTTTCATGCTCCCCTCAAAGGGGATGGTAAAGGGATCATAATGACCTGTTGATCAGCAGCTGAAAGGAAAACTTCCAGCAAGAGAATTCTGTTTCCCTCATATGCCAAGAGCTTAAAGCATTTTCTCTCTACAGTCACTGAATTAGAGATGAAATGCCGTAAGAACAACCAATTTAATGAAAGTTTGTGTGTCCCAGACCTGAAGGAAAGGCTCTTTAACCCTGTAATCAATTTGGTTGCTCTCTTCTGTACTTTTCCCAGCTCTGCCATATTGTTTTTAAGATCCAGTGACCAGAACTGCATACCGTATTCCAAATGAGGCCACACCACAGCATTAGAATAAGAGTAATTTTATTTTCAATCCTTCTCCTAATAATTCCTAGCATGGCTTTTCTAATTTTAACCTCTGGCACACACATTTTAGGCTCCATTTAAGGTAGGGAAATTCCTGGAGATTCGGGGGGGAGGTTTCCTGGGAGGAAGTACTTCGACAGAGTATAATGCCATACAGTCCCCCCTCCACAGCAGCCATTTTCTTCAGAGGAAATTATTTTTGTCATCTGAGTAAAGAGAAGTTGCAATACCAGCAGATGTCCAGGCCACACCTGGAGCTTGGCAATGATATTTCCACTACAGTCACAAGGTCTCTTTCCTCTCCCTCTCAGCCACATCAGGCCCATCTCCACATATTTTTTGTTCTGTTGTGCATCCCCTTGCAGTTAGCTGTTTCTATTCTCTGGTTTTGGGGCTGCTGTGCCTGTTTATTTGAGCCTCTTTTCCTCTCTGCAGTTCCTGGTCTTTTTGGGTTTCCACCTCATCTTATTTCACTGCGTGTTAGTCAAGTGCCTTCCACCTTGTGATGATCTCCAGGAGCCCAGGCCTGAGGCTGAGGAGGGGAGCGGCCTGCAGTAGGCCTCAAAGCAGCCTTTCCCTCAGGCGCAGACCTCAGGCCTCAGAGATGCCCTTACCCCCTTGTTTTAGCAGAAGTGAACACTCCAGCTCTTTCCACTGCTCTCTTGAGTTTCTGCCTATCATATTTATTGACCGATGTCAAATCTCTATAGACAAATATTGTAGGTTTCATTTTCTGTATTGACTCAATAAGAGTTTCCAAAGTTAGGGAGGTTCTGAAGCACTCAAGGCTCCCCAGCCATATTGGAACACCAACCAATGTTGCCGTTGTTAATATTGCCATTCGGCAGAAGCTGGCAAATCCTCTTTCAACCTCAGTTGAGAAAGTAAAAACTCATCCTCATGACCTATGAATTGATGTAGGGTAAAAATTCCCTGTTCTGTCCAAGCCTTGCTTTAAAAAAAAATCTTTCCTATTCCTATTCCTATTTCACTTGAGAGAAAGGGTCAAATTGTCATTGTCGTGATTTTATATAGAATACTTCCCCAGCTGCGGAAATGACAGGAGGAACAAAATTCATTTTAACATAAATAGACCCTAGTGCGTTCCACTTTAAAAGTGGTTCCCAAAAAGAAGCCTCCAAAAGAGACCCAGATGGCTATTCCAACTGAGTGGAGTTCCTCAACCATTCTCAGAGGCATAAGAGAATATCTCCATTTTGTAAGCCCAGTGGAAAGGTAATAATTCCTGCAGGGCCCAGGTCTCAACTGGGAGAGCATTCTACTAGGCCAGAACCAAAGCTGAAAAGGCTCTGGCCCTGGTTGAGGCCAAGCAAACATCCTTGGGGCCAGGGACCACCCCCAGATGCTGATCTACAGAGCATAATGCCCTCCGAGGAACATACAGGGAAAGACAGTCTCGAAGATATGCAGCTCTTAGGTCATGAGTGCACCGCCACCCTTGCTTGAGCTGTCTCAGTTTCCGTTTCACCAGTTGTAGCTCCTCAGCATACCATGGGGCTAGTCTGGTATGGGAGCGGAGAGGGCAATTGGAGTGACTCCATTAATGGCTTCAGAGAGATGGGCATTCCAGTCCTAGCACATCTAACGTGTGCACAGGGCCCATTGGCTCCCACTGAACATTCTGGAATCTGAGCAGATCCATAAGTCTCCGCGGGCGAGGATAAATCAGCTCGCTGCCTATTTAGGGGTGAGGGGGTTGGCGCACCCAAACAGGCTTTCAGGACCAAGTGGTTTGACCATGGCACAGTTCAGTTACAAGAGTCCAAGGGTCACAATCTTGCTCCTCTACTACAGACCAACATGGCTACCTACCCACCTGCATCTAAGTGGTGTCCAGTAAACACAAAGAGAACAGCAAGAACAAAATGTTCACTTAAAGAACTTCAGGGCTGCTTCTTCCTCTGTATGCTCCTCAATGGCTACAGCTCCTGCTTAGGCCAGAGAAATGAACAATTCCCTGGGCTTTAAAATCTCAATTGTTAAAGAGAAAAAGGAATGAGTTACACACACGTACGGGCACCTGCAGAAGGCCCTGTTCAGACGAGTGACGCTGTTGTGGCAGAGCATAGGGAGAGAGGCACACCATTGATTGATTGATTGATTGATTGATTGATTGATTGATTGATTGATTGATTGATTGATTGATTGATTGATTGATTGATTGATTGATTGATTGATTGATGTCATTTCTAGTCTGCTTTTCTCACTGAGACTCAAGGTGAGATTAGCACAGTGAATATCAAGGACATTTCAAGAAACAATGCCATAGAGCCCGTCTGACGAGGAAAGCGGTCTAGAAATGTGATTACATAAATACATACATACATACATACATACATACATACATACATACATGCATACATACATAAATGCAAATTTACAAAGACACAATGTTAGCTAAAATCCAATATAACATTGAAGAAATGCTGAAATAGATCATAAGCAATTCTAGGAATGACATTAAACAACAGAGAACTCCTCAGCAGGGTCATACTTAAAGCAACAGGGAGTACATAGAAGCACATACCTAAAGCCAGAGGTAGTACTTAAGGCGACATAGTGGTGATGTCTATGGTCTGTAACTCGTTGGTGAAGCATCTCTTTGAGATCGTTGTCTCCCTGACAAAAAAATCAGAAAAATCTAAGTGATTTTATTACATTTAGTTTTAATCATGTAGCCTGTCATTGCAAAGAGCTGCACTTTGGGTACTGGGCACTGCAAGTTTGGGTATTCTTAAGATTCCGCACAGAGGTAGAAAATCTAAAATCCCCAGGATTTCGGTAGGGGTTAGCAGAAAGGCTGAATATTCTTAGAACCACAAGCACCCTCTGCAAAAGCTATACCGTGTGGTTTCCAACCAATCCAACAGCTTGCTTAGAGCATACACAGGTCAAAGTAGGTAAAAGTAGCCCCCTATGCAAGCACAAGTCATTACTGACCCAGGGTGCGATGCCACATCACAATGTTTTCCTGGCAGACTTTTGTTATGGGGTGGTTTGCCATTGCCGTTCCCAGTCACCTACACTTCACCCCCAGGAAACTGGGTCCTCATTTGACCGACATCGGAAGGATGGAAGGCTGAGTCAACCTTGAGCTGGCTACTTGGACCCGGCTTCTGCCGGGATCGAACTCAGGTCGTGAGGAGAGCTTGGGCTGCAGTACTGCAGCTTTCCACTCTGCGCCACAGAGAGCCTTAGAATTAATGAGTAGAAAGGAAGATTCCATTGCGTAAGTTCTAAATAGACATAATTGTTGACCGGATGGTATAAAAGTTGTGACAACCTGTCCCCAGGCAGGTTCAGAGCTTTTGCAGACACCTGCCTCTGACCCTCTCTTTTATTGGAATAAAGCTGAGCTGTCTTGGATCTCTGTCTGCCCTTGTGTGGTTGATGGGGTTAAAAGGTCACACCAAGGGGAACTTGGGCAAGATGTTTGCATCATCCCTACACTACTTCCTAAAGGGCTTGGTTTCTGGTGCACCGGGTCAGACACACAGGAAAGCGTCATGTGTGTCTGCTGATCTGGGGTGACGTGGATTGAGGACCCCTGATGAAATTATAACACATGAAACAAGCGAACTTCAACCTGGTACTTGTCGGGTTCTCAGAAGGACTGAGTCCTGACACTTCTGGATCCATCTCTACAGAAAGAAAAAGACAGTTTGTTCTTCAGTCTCTGACCCGTCCCTTCCTTACCTGTACGATTTTGTATATTTACATGGAACACCACGGATCCACACACCTATACAAGAACTGAATATACAATCCATGGTGTTGTTGGACTTTTGGTTCTTTATTGCCTAGCTGTTGTCTCTATTGGAATAGGGTACCATTTATAGCATGTATTTTTGTATGAATGTATTTTTGTAGGAGAACGTTGCTTAGATTGATTGCAAAAGATAGTAACATTGTTTATATTGATTCTGCACTTGTACACTTTACACTAATATATCTAATAGAAGGTGATGAATTAATTTGTTAACTTTAGTGAGTATTCAGTTCCCTGGATTGTGATTTTCCACTTTTTGCTTTAGGGAATCAGGAGCGGAGCAGGTAGCAAAGCCCGTTGCCCACCTTTGCCTGTTAAGATCAGGTGCAGAGCAGGAGGCAATGCCCGCTTCTCCCTTCACCCAGAGGGGAGCACGTGACAATACCCGCCCGCCCCCTTTACCCGGCCTGTATCAGGCGTGGAGCAGGTGGCAATGCCCAAGCCCCTCCTTCACTGTGACAAAGGAGGAGGGAATGCCTGCCTTTCCACCCTCCCCTTTTTAGAGCCAGTTGCATTTCCCCCCACAACAGGCTTTGTTGCTAGTCCAATATAAAATGGAAGAAATGCTGAAACAGAGCATGAGCAGTTCTAGGACTGACATTAGACAACACCGAACTCCCCAGCAAGAGCCTACTTAAAGCAACGGGGAGTATATAGGAGCACATCCCTAAAGCAACAGATCGTACGTAGAGCAACACAGTGGTGGCGTCTGTGGTCCCG
The DNA here is from genome assembly GCF_028583425.1 of Eublepharis macularius. Classification (NCBI taxonomy): domain Eukaryota; kingdom Metazoa; phylum Chordata; class Lepidosauria; order Squamata; family Eublepharidae; genus Eublepharis; species Eublepharis macularius. The sequence goes on from NC_072793.1 coordinate 180,674,364, forward strand.
AACTCGTTGGTGAAGCATCTGTTTGAGATCCTCTCCCTACAATACAGCCTTCCTAAAGGGCTGTGTGTGTGAAAGCCAAGCCCTTGACTTGGCCCAGTAACTGATGGGAAGCCACTGGGCACGACTGCAGACTAGGCCCGCTCTGTCTAGCTCCTGAGAATGAGCCACACCGTTGTGCACCAGCTGGAGTCTCTGAGTGGAGTTTGAGGGGAGACCCAATTAGAGCGCCTGGCAGCAGTCCAGGTTTTTTTATTATTATTATTTATACACACACACACACACACACACACACAGGGCTCATTTCGAGGGGGAACGCACAGGAACGCAGTTCCGGCAGTTCCCCAAAGAGGTCACATGTCAGGTGGCCCCGCCCACCTGACTTGGCCATTTTGGGCCCGTTTCAGCCTGGATCGGGCCTCTGATGGGTGGTGGATCACCCTCCTGCTCATCAGTGGCCTGATCCTGACCGTTTGGGGCCCCCTTTCAGCCATTTTCAGCCCCTTTTGCCATTTTGGGCCCAATTTCGGCCCTGAATGGCCAGGATTGGGTCCAAAACAGCCAGAATAGGTGATGTCAGGGGGTGTGGCATATGCAAATCAGGTATACCAATGACACACTTCTGGTGATGGCAAGAGTTGTGGCATATGCTAATGAGATATGCTAATGTGTTATGCTAATGAGTTCCTCCAGCTCTTTTTCTACAAAATGACCTGTGTGTGTGTGTGTGTGTGTGTGTATGCACCTACACACACCTAGATATGTGTGTGTGTGTGTGTGTGTGTGTGTGTGTGTGTATACACTCATGTATTTTGTCTTATATATATATATAAATATATTTTAACTTTATAATATCCCAAAATAAAAATGAATTGTCACTGTAGTTATAAATGAAATAAGAGAAAACTCTTTGCAATAAGGTTTCACTGTCAACAATAAACAGATATTAAAACTTAACCTATATATATATTTGTTTATTTGTTTGTTTGTTTATTTGTTTATGTCTGATAAATCTTATTGTTTGGTTTTAACTTCCTACCCCTCCCACTACCCACCTCCCTTCCCCTTCCCCTAAAGAAAATCCCCTCAATAAACTTATTCCCTACTTATAACTTAAACATTTTTAAGTATTAAATGTTCAACTTGAAAGTAAATGCTGTTCCAACTCCGTGTAGTTGGTGTGTTGGTACTATACCAAACTAATCAATTGGAGTTGAAATTAAATTCAAAAGTTCCACTGTGTGTTAACCAAATTTTAAAAACAATCACTTACTACTGAGAGCTAAATATAGGAGATCCCCATCCTCCCCTCCCCTGCAACCCCAGCTACTATTGCATATATATAGTGTGGTTGGAATCAAAACGTTTCATATAATGCTTAATGAACATATTACAGTCCCTCTTCAGTTATTTCTGACAGAGATTTACTCCTTTTGCTGGGTGAAAATCCCAGTGTCATCTTCCTTTTCTGCGACATCTGATCCATCTCCATTTCAGAATTTAAGTTTAAGTTTCTTAGAAGAGAACGTCCTGAATCTGGATCTGTCACAATATATTGTCTACCTTGGTGTTGAATTGAAAGTTTAGTGTAATTTAGCCATCTGTACTGGATTTTAGCTCGTTTCCTTAAGCTCTTTTCGTTTGTTTAAGATTTCTCCAGGCAGATCTGTAAAGACTTTTATGGGGGAATTATTGAGGAGAATTGAGCCTCTGCTTCTTGCTTCCAGCAGGATTTTCTTACGAGATCTTTGATCAGCAAACTCTGCCAAAATGTCCCTTGGCTTTGCTCTTTGTTTTTTTGATCCTACAGGATAGGCTTTGATGATCAGTGGAGCTACCCCTTCTTCTAGATTGAGGGCTTTTGCAAGCCATGAGGTCAGCCATGCAATTATGTCTTCATTAATAGTTAAAGTCTCATCAACCCCACGGAATCTGAGCTTTCTCTGACGTGTGTTTAATTCAAGAGAAAGGACTTTTTCTTGGAGAATTTTGTTTTCGTTTTGCATTTCTTTTATAAAGCCATGTGCTGAGTTGCTAAGCTCCAGCACAGCCTCTACTTTCTGGTTAGTGCTTAGTAAGTTCAGTTTGATATCAGATAGCTGCTCATTAATTGGATTCAAAAGTGCTGCGATCTCATTAAGCATGCTGATTTGCAGAGCTTTTAATTGCGGGGAAAGCTCTGGCACGGAGGGAGAATTTTCAGCGCTAGCGTCTGCAATCGCTCTGTCCGCCATTTTGGTGCTACTCCCTCCAGTCAGATCTTGTGGTGCCGTTTGACTTGGAGTTATAAAAAATTCCTGCAACTTTTTAGATACTTTGCTTGCTTGTTTTTCTCCAAGTCCTGTTTGCCCATTTTCTGAGTAATAAATAAACATTTTGCTGCTTACTGCCAGGGTTGTTGGCTGGGGAGGATCGGAGCTCTCTAAAACGTGCGGGCCTCCATAGCTGCCGACGCCACGCCCCCGACAGCAGTCCTGTTTTGATGCTACCAGGGCATGTCTTCAGGTGGCCAGACTGGCCGTGTCAAGGTAGGGGGCCAGGATCCGGGCTAGTCTGAGGGCCAAGCCACACATGACGAATGACACTTGAACGGCAAGTGGATTGAGTGGAGGGCAAGTGAACAGGGAGAACACTTGTCACTTGTAGCTTGGCCCTGAGTTGGAATGAGGCACCTTTTGCAGCTGCATCCGTCCGTTTTCCTAGCAGCGGGGCTGGATCTCATACAACCAACCCCCAGACTCTTTGCCGAAAGTGGCTGGACTTCCGGTGGAAAGAACTGGAGATGGGATTGTTCTTGCAGTGAATAACATGAATAAACTCAAGGTGGTTGCATGAAATGCATCTGAGGACATGCAAAAAAGAAGCGAACTTAAGATAGCTGGACCATTTGCAGTGGGATATCATACCTTGGCTAACATTTAGTAGCCTTTTTCTCGGATGCCCTGTTTGCCTTTTCTCTCCTGGCTCCCTTGAACTGCGGGTTGCTCTTTAAGGGTTAAAGAGAGAGAGAGCCGAAGTCCTAGAAAAAACTCTTGGGTGTGTGTGTGTGTGTGTGTGAGAGAGAGAGAGAGAGAGAGGAGAGAGAGAGAGAGAGAGAAATCCACTTCCTGTCCTTCTGCCCCACTGCAGGAGCTCTTTCTTTGTTTTTCAGGTTGCAGCATAAATGGCTGGGAGGGAATCTGGTGAGATCAAAGGGGCTTTGGAGGGGGAGAAATTTGGGGTGGGGGCTGCAAGGCAAGATCTGAAGCAGAGAGAAAGGAGGAGTGCAGCAGAGGGTGAGACGAAGGCCCCTCCCCATCTATCCCAACTCCCTGCACAATGCAGGAAATTCACAACTATTCCCACCCACCCACCCCTCCCCCGTACCCAGAGGAAGGCAACAACAACAACAAAAAAAACCCACCGGGATCCCTGGCCAATCTGGCCCGGAGGAAAATTCCTTCCTGACCCTGAAGGGGGTGGTCAGAATTACCCTGGGCATATAAGGAAGGGCCATGGGCGCCTGGCACGGGCTCCTCCCTTCGTGCCCTCCTTCTCCCGGGTCTGTGTACATTCATGTTAAGTCAGAGAATGATCATAGCCGTCAGATGACCACCTAGCCTCTTCTTAAATGCCTCCAAGGAAGGAGAGCCCACCACCTCTCAAGGAAACCTGTTCCACTGGCTAACAAGCTTCCTTGAGAAGGGGGGGGAGGTGGAGAAGGAAGGAGCAGATGCAGGAGGGGGAAGCAGTGGGAGAGGGGGAGAAACAGAGCTGGAAGGCATCCCAATAGTCATCTAGTCCAACTTGCTGTACAATGCAGGAAAATTCACAGCTACCT